>NC_134026.1:10318449-10962324 GCF_964204645.1 Tubulanus polymorphus
CTCGGTGCAATCATCTCCTGGATTAATGTCACTTAATGAAATATGGAATTTAATCGGCTTTGACTGACATTGCAGTGCCACTCGATCGAATTCCTTAGTCATCGCGGTGTTAATCTTAACAGCAGTAGTCGTCAATGTGTCGCCGATAGACGGTCTAACGTCTGGCGAACATTGCCTGAAGTAGAAATAGAAATTCGACTGGCAGTACAGACTCAGCACATCATACGCCATCTGTGTGTATTTGTACGACTGTAGACGAGTTTCTAAAAGAAGTTCGTCAGTTATTTTCTTTTGTTTCGTGGATTCTTTGTATACTTTCTGTAATTTGGCGTTGTAGGCTTGCAAAAGTTTGAAACTTTGACGGCGAGAGAGCACTGCTTGCCACGTTCGGGCGTGAGTGATTGTTTCTTTTGTAAGAGCTTCCCCCCAAAGCGTCACATCGATTAATGCTTTCTTGTATCTTTCGTACGAGTTGATTGCCTGCACTTTCGGCGTATCCAAATAGTTATCCGCCATATTTCTGAGAATCTGCCATTGGACAACTTTCACATTCAGCTCGGCAGCTTCTTGTATTGTATTCAGATCTACGTCCAAAGAGATCGACGTGCTTCCAATACTGTTCATCAATAAATCGCTAGTTGCGAAAAGTTTCTTGATGCGATATATCAACAAAGTTACGTCCTTTACAGCCTTACCGACGTCCGTCAAATGTGATACTACTTTACCAAAATCAAGATTCTTTCCTGTGACAATACCAGCGACTCCTCCCACGAATTTTATTGCGGCTGTAATAGAACTAACGATACCTTCCTTTTTAAGGAACATATAAAACGTCTTTTGAGCAGCGGAGCATGCCTTCTGTGCATTTTGGTACTCGGCGTACATCGCATTCATGCTTTTTAACGACACTCTCATTCGAATGATATCGTTTTGTAGGGTTTTCTCTTCGTTGGTCATCGACATATTTGCTTTATCGACTAACATCGACGCCGAAAGCAGCCTATCACTATCGCGCTCAGATGCGTCCTCGATATGCCTCATTTCAGCATCGTAGGTTTGAATCATCGACAGAACCATTCCAAGCCATTGGTTGTACGCTTTGGTTGACAACGGTGGAATCTTGTGAAAACCGGACTCGGTCGTCATTCGCCAGTCTAACGCGATCTGCCGGGCCTGCTGCGATAGAGCAGTTATTTCATCCCCGATCACGTAACCAGCATTTTTAGCAGCTTCTTTCGACGAAACTGCACCGATATATTCGAGCAGATCTACGGCTATGGTGTGCTCATTCGAGTCGCTATCCGCGATTTTACGGGCGCAATAGATGGCCAGATTAAGATGAGATGCGTCAGGAGCGGGAACGGGTACTCCAAGATGTTCAACAAGGTCGCACACGAATGGTGCTTGAATGTCTTGCGAATACAAAGTAAAAGAAGCGTTACGCTCTTCGTAATATACCGCCATAATACCTACAGAACCGCAAGGTGACTTGACGTAACTAGCCGTGCAACCTTTCAAGACTTTCGTATTCAGCCATCCGTAGTTGAACCTGAACGCGCCGTTTTTACCCATGTTGAAATAGCGAGTAACTATTTCCAGATCATAATGCACGTTAATCACCGTCGTCAGCTGCGTCGATATAGAAAATATTCGAATTTTCTTCAACGCGGAATCGCTGGAATATTTATTCAATTCGTTCAGATCGATGAAAGATCGCCTAATGATGATCGTGTCTCCATCGCGGATGGCATCTAAATATTTTGCTTCTCCGCAAGTCGAATAACAGTTTTTACTCATGCACGAGTCTCGTCCTCGTGGTGTTTTCTCATCGAATCGTATTTTAGCATTGGTCCTGTTTCGAAATAGATAACAGAATTTCAAATGGACTACCGTTATATAGCTTAGGAAATAACCGAATTATGAGCAGAGTATTGCTTTTCCATATAGAGCCAACCAATCAAAAGTTAATATGGCGAAAGATCGTTGCAAATAGGCTATCGTAGTTCTGATATATTTATGGTATTGTTGCTAAGTTTTGAAGTTTGAAGCTTAACTAAACATCGAATCTATTTACCGGAATCGCTGTAACGGTAGGTGCGATATTAGCCGATAAGAAATTTTCTTGACCCTGGTATTTCTACAAGAAAAGAAGAGAGCATTTATTTCTAAATGAAATCCCCGGCTTCCATTCTGCAATTCTAATGCCAAGGAGCACTCACAATGTAAGATTATTGAGGTTCTTCAGGCTACTAAATAACCTACTTGGAAATCCCCATATTCGATCACTTGATATCTCTCTAAAAAACACGACAAAATGATTGTAATACATGTAATCAATTTTCTTAGTATTTTGAAACGCAAACAAAATCACGTACAATTCTTGGAGATTTTCTAAATCGTCGAAGAACCCATTCGGGGGAACGGTCAATTGGCTGTTGTTTGAAAATTTACTGAAAGAATAAATTTGAAACGTTCTCGAAAACCCTTGATATTAAACTACGGTAATCTCTGCTTTTGGTTACAGCATCTTCTGAAGCAAAGATCATGATAATGATGTGAAATAAGAACCCTCAAATATTTCCTTGCGTTCATGACCACAGAAGTGTTAAAATGTGCAAACTCTTACTCGGCCTATAACTTAAGGTTATTTATCTATTATGAACGAACTATATTCGAAAACAAGTGAATCAAAACATAGTCGTCCCACATCAAAATTGACACTTCGGCTAGATATTCCATGAAATTGTTGATTTACAGTTCAGAATCAGGAGTGATCCAGACCTGAGCCGAACCAGAGCTCCGTCTGTGCTGGTACTTTCAAACAGAGACGACCGTGTACACTGGAAGCTCGCTGATACATTAGCGTGCTATACGGTTGGACTGTTTCGTCACAGTTCCAAAAACATAATTTTTTTGACGCCTTATAAAACGTTACCATTATGAAACCTAAACAATGCTAACCATTCAGCGTCATTTTACAAACGACAACCGTAAATCGATGTGCAAAACGTCACAGGTTTATGTGTACTCATACAAGCTATTTGGCAAAATATTATTGATAAAGATGTAGAATGGCTCCCTGTGATTATATAATGACCTCTATTTGAACGTCGGAATGTTATATTGCATTGAATATCATGAGAAGACGTATTGTAATAGTAAAGGATGTATGATTATATCAGGAGCGGCAGGCATAAATAGAAATGATAAGTAAATCGGATTATTCGGTTAAATGGCGGATGTATACATGATTTGGAAGTCTGATATAAAAGTCAGACCCTGTCATGGGGATGCTAGTGGAATGACGAAGCTATCTACGATCTGAGTAGGGCCGGCGTGGATTTCATCGGCGGCTACAAGCGGTCTATATAAAAACGTGTAAACATATAATTTCAATATTCAAATGTTTTAGAAAATATGTTCGATATTAGGGGTATGCAGGTTTCATGAGATTAGCAATTTATAATAGCATAGCTGTCATATACGGCTCCGCGTCCCCTGATGGCATGTGTATAAGGTGACAATTCAATTCAATACTTTATTGATCCTTATTACATTGAAATTCCGGGATAAAATTCCACAATTCAATAAAGTTACAAATTTTAAACTAAGAAAATACAAAATACAAGACACACGGGTAATTCATACTGAATAACATGTATAAGTTATTTAAATGACAATGTCTACTTCAACCCAGACTCAAGTCTAGGATATCGAGTGACAGCCAAACCGGGCCCCGGGACCGGGCCGGCTGGCTACACGATATGCTCGAAGTCATGATGAAGCAGACATCAGAAGAGCTCTTTCTTCAACCATGGAGGCAATGAAGTTGCAGACCAGCTTAGAGGCAAAAGTGAATCGAAGTCGGTCACAAGTTGACAATTTTTTTTTTAATTAGACCAGTCGAAGACTGTATCATCTACCAATCGCCAAATCTCATAATTCCCCAAATTTCTTATAACTTCGATTTCAAATTTGCAATTCCACATTAGCTTATCCCAGATATTCTACATCTTTTCGCAGGCGTCAAATAATTTATTAAAAATAATTTTCTTGTTCATTTCAACTTATCTTCTAACATTGAGTAATAATACCAATACAAACAACATGATTTTTCATCCGAAACGAAATAAACTTCCGGGATGAAAATGCAGACATAGCAAATTTTGATATTTTTTCCAAGATAAGAATAAAACAAAATCGACGAACGACTTACGTTATCACGAGTCATAGTGTATCTTAAAAGCAATATGTAAGTTGTTTTTCAACAGTCGATTTTCTTTTTGTAAAATCTTTTTTTTTATACACAGAATCATCAGCAACCGTCAAAGAATGCCGTTGAATAGAAGAACTTAAGGAGTTGTAAACATCGTATTTCCAAAAAAGATTTTTTTGAAATTCAATCCTACTATAGGAATTTAAGATATAGATATAATAACTACTAAATTCAGAGAAGTAAAATTAAAAAGTTCGAACTCGCTAAACTTACAGTTTAGTAATGTATTTTGCCGTCTTGAACAGTTCTTTTGGCAACGGCAGATTGAACAGATTCAACGTTGAAAAATCACTGCACGTATGAAAGCACAAAATCAGGCCATTATTATTTTTAATACTTCATGTCATATTTTGCCACGATTTCTATGCAAATATTCGTACTTACATCGCCGTTTGCGAATTCTGCAAAGCCTTGTTCACTACACGCCACATATCTAGAAAGAAATGACGACATTCAGTAGAGCGAGTGACACTCTAAATGGTCATTTGATAGATTGAATTGCTTTCTGTTCCGTAGGTTGACTGTTTAGATACCTGTCGCTTGGCCGTGGCATCTCCTGATATAAAGGACATCGCTTGAGGAAGACCGGTATCTTGATGGTATTTCAAATAACGCGCAGTTGCCCAAGCGCGATACGAATCCACTGCATTCAAAACTAGTGACATTTATACATTTCATTCTACATTCGTCGGGTGTCATTCCAGAGTCAGCGTTGAAATATACTTTCGCATTGTTTCCGACCGAAGGCATCAAACCGTTCATATACACGAAGTAAACTAAAATTTGCAAAATAAATCTCAATCTCGAACTGCTGCCAAATACACACAGTATTAGTAGCGATCAAGGGAATCATATTTATTACCTTCGGTTTGTCGCATTTGGAACGAATACTTATAACCGGGATCATTTTCTTTTCGTAACTTTAACAAAAAACAGTCATTATTTCGACTTGAGAATGAAGCACCGACGCAGTAAATGTCGTAAGTCATGCACATGCGCAAACATTCGGCTAGACTGGACGCTTTCACTATCCGAAATGAATTACTACTTTGAGTTGAAGGCAACGCTTCAAAACATCCGAGGTATTCATCAGCTGGGGTCACTACATGAAATTGAAAATATTCACGTATTCAGTTTGATAAGCGAAAATATTTACGTATTCGGTTTGATAAGTACGCTTTCAAATGATATTTTTCTGGAAAGATTGATAAAATACTAGTCTAAGCGTTTTGAGACCACCTGTCTCGATTTGAGTCCAAAAAAGTCTTCAAGCCGAGTCATTATTTTGTTTGTTTAACGGCCACAATGTCTGATGCTTTCTAAAGTATCGATCGCCTCTGATCAAGTAGCGCTGCACCCCGGAAATTATAACAGGTAGGCCCGATTTTTTGTACAAGCTAACTGTCGCTTCAAAGCAGTCCTTCATCTTATATTATTACATTTTTATGTATCTGTTTATTCATTAATTCTGTAAAAATGTTATGAGAAAATAAATCATATAATCATCATATAATTTGCGATGACTTAAAAGTATGGTTTTGTTTGTACACCTACACAACGGCGTTTGGAATGTATGAAGATATGAAATATGGAATCATACCTGTTGCATTTGAATTGACGTTGTATTTACAGTCGCCGATACATGGCTCCAGTTCGGTGGAATTATCATGACACCGTAAGCCTCCATGCGCGGGTGCTGGATCATCGCATTGACGTTGTCGGACTCGCGTACCAGCTCCACACCTACTTGAGCATTGGCCCCATCCACCCCAACAGCTCCACGATCCATCAACTAGTACGTAGGACGTTATCATTAGATTGTCATGATCAATTTATCAATTATCGATGCTTTAGGTGGATAGTACATTTATCACTAAAAACCCGACTGAAACCCCAGACTAGGGTAGCGGACATAGCATCCTGGGTACATATTGGTTTTTGAGGTGATAAAAAACTTAGGATAGTATTGAAAATTTGATATTTCATATAATTCTTATTGAGAGATTTCAACTCTAAAATTGCTTCTTGTTTTCGAAAATACGTATTTCACCAATATTACCAACTCGCTTTTTACCAAATTCCTATCGTATTTCGACTTAGGATCTTCTTCTGTGATTTTCGATCGACAAAACGAGAGATGAGAATATCTTTGAATAATGTCGAATCACGACACAAAAAAATAGAATAATTGGTAATTTATCTGTATCGAAAATTCAGAATAACAAAAATAATAACATAAAAACAATAATATAATAAAAACAATAACATAATCAAAATTGCAATGATACCACGGCCACCAAATACATATATTCAAGTTTACCAAAAATGTTCTACTCCGTATTTGTTGCAGATTTCAATGATAATCGATTTACTTCAAATGGAAAGTTGGTTTGATCTTGATAGTTGAAGCATGAACGACTCACAAACTACTAGCAAATCTGAATCATTACTTGCCGCAAGCGGAATCCTCGATTACCATAGTAACATTTTCGCTGCCTTATATTGAAATAATTCTGTCCAATACCTTATTTCGTTGGGAAATTAGCATTAAAAGCATACCCCGGTCTATTTTGACCTTTTTTTTTTACTACGTTTTAAAGTGTAGAAATACATTCATATGTAAACGTTTGTAATTGGAAGCTGGAATTAATGATATTTATCAGCAGTGATGCTTTGCTTTTAGTCCTAGAGTAGAGATAAATTTCCATGCATCGCAGAAGCCAACTTACCTGGACAATGGGCTTCGAAGCAAGGTTTCATTTGTTTTTCCTGGCCTTCGCAAGGCTTTCCGCCGTACCGTGGCACGGGATTGTTGCATTGTCGTTTGCGTACGCTGACACCATCTCCGCATGTCTTTGAGCACTTGGACCACTCACTCCACGTCCCCCAGCCTCCGTCGACTAGTAATCAGAAAAAAACACAACCAGCATCGATGCAAGAATATAAGCTATCGATAGTGTGATTTATAACCTATAGATTTGGGTACGTACCTATGCATCCAAGCAGTTCTATCCTCATGCATGCTCCCGCCGAAGCTGCGGATCTGATATAAACTCGAATGTATCTCGCTTTTATTACATTATCGAAAAATAACGTGATTGTTGCGTCGCCATTTTTGTTACCAGGGAAAAGCTGTAACGAAACACCCACGATCATTCAAATAACGTCATGTAAACAGAGCATTTCAGCACAAAAAAACGGTTGATAGTTTCCGAACTAGAATTTCGGCGATAGTTATCATGTTCATAGGGACACTAGTCAGTAACTGGTTTAGTTTTTCAAAAACCAGACGACCAACTAATGAGTCGTATGCGTTCATCGATCGGTTTTGCTACAAATTTTCTATCTATGCAATGTGGCAAAAATGAATAAAAATACCTTTCCCGCATCTTTTTGATAAACAGTCTCCCATTGATTACTATCCTCACTCGACATGACCTCAAAACTTGTGACAAATCTATTTTTATAGCCTTGCGTCTGAATTCCTGAGACATGAAAAAAATCAAACTGTTGAAGTTGCACCAATTTGATAGTTTTTAAATATTTTTCTTTTTTAACCAAAGGATCCACCGAGATAAGATAAAAACCCACATCTGACGATGATCTCTCTAGGGTGAGATCGAAACGTCGTGTATTTTACATTTTAGATTTTTTGAATAAATGAATTCTCGATTTTGAAATTATTTCTATTTTCACATAGTGGGTTTTTATCTTATTATCCGTTCACCACGTTTGAGTGTAGTTATTGTACTACGATCCGTCATAGTTGCCAAGTTCGATTTGGTGGTATCTCGATCGCTATCCAAAGTATGTAACGTATATAACGTAAATTTTATTCGATTTAAATTACCGTTTACTTTGACGACGTCACTGAAATCGATCTGCATGAAAGTCCCGACATCGCCACACCAGGCAGAATTCTGTTTGTTGAGTCGACCATATACGGGTGGATGAGTGACGTCCGTCGACGAACCGGAAAGAGCCGTATCAGCAATCGTCATATCTTCCATACCCATAGCCTGTGTGCAAGCTGTAAATTTGAAATAAACACCGGACATCAACCCTCCACAGATAACTCTAATCAAACTAGGTCCCGTGTGATTAGCGATCACGAATGGCGCATCGTATTTTTTTTCGAATACGCCTATCACGATTTCATTTCATAGAGAGATATCCACTCACCTAGATCTGGTATCTTACAAATGAATTCGGATTCGGTCCAACAGTTCATCGACATCCAAACAACATTGACATTATGTTTAACGAATATGCAACTCGACGCTGATGGAGAGTCAAATCGCACGTCTAGCCAGGCGGTTTTACCGTACATGGTCATCCACTGGTTGAGTTTCGTGTCGTAGCGTACGCCTAGACGGTCCATGTTCCCATTCAAACTACAATAATTTGATAATTATGTTAAGATTGTCTAGAACCCAATATCCACAACGAATATATAAGATGAGTAACACCCTTAATCGCTATCATCCCTAGCATATAGCCGATATGTAACTGTACGTAGTCCATTCTTCCATGGAGAGATGTAACGTTCGTTATAAATAATCTCTAAGGCCTTGTACCCGATTAGGGTAGAGAATAATAAGGACAAATGTGACACCGTAGGGTGCGAACAAAACAAATGAGTTAATATGAAAATTTGAAATCTCAAAATGACACAAAAATGTTGGATAAAAATTGCTTCGAAATGAAAACAAGAAAATATTCTTTAAAGTAATGACGTTTGCAATTGATGATGTCTTTCAGCAATATGACTGGTATCATTCGTTTCGTTTTGTTCTTAAGCGCAACGACAACGTTGACTCTTACATGTGTTCTTTACGAAGCCACTGTGCTTCTTCCGGTGTACTTATGGCCGTCACGTGACCGAACTGGCTGTAGGACTGACATTTCTCCTCGGCGATATCAAAAGACGTCAGATACTTTTTACCTCGATGCGACCCGTAGCACATACCGTTGCGATTGTGCCATTTGTCTGGCCACTCTTTACCTTTTCTTTGTGGGCAAGCTGAAATGAGGCCGATGATCTAGATAAATTCATATTCACCACAACCAGCCGACGTGAAAATAGTCTTGGAGTAATCATCCTGGTAACATGATTATAATGAAAACTAATATAACGAGCTCGTCGATACTAAAGCAGCACTAGAGTAAATGGGATGAAATGCATCCTAAAGATTTCCGTTGGCCAATATGCTATAAGCGTACTTACTCACAGGATGCTGACATGAATAGACCAAGTACGAAGTTATCGAGTATTTTTCACACGTCACCCATCCGTACGATGCCTTGAAGTCGAATCTACATGCTCTTTTGCCGTCGCAAGCCGCTACCGCCGAGTCGTATATTGGGTATGGGCGAGTGTATTGCCGATCAAATGCCTTTAATGATTATACAATACATGCATCATAAGTATTCTTTTTTAAACGATATAGTCTAAGCTATCTTATTAGGATGAGTGGGAAATTTGGACTTTTTAAAAATAAAATAGCTGATTTTTAATCAGATTTGATTTTCCTAATCATAATTTGCTAGTCACGTGTCATCTAATCGAATCAGATTTGCACAACAGGATAAATTGTATGATTTGTTCAAACCGCTGACAAGAGAATGCTGCCCCTGGTCATTGACTATTATTTTCTAAAACACATAAGTTTCAGTTTCGCTAAGAGTTTTTGACCATTTTATTCAGTTTCGAAAAGCTAGGGGTTGTTTTAATAGGGGTTTCCATTTGATAACACTGATCCTGGATTCTAAAATGACCAATCAATGAGACACGTGCATCGAGTTTTTAAAAGCTGCTAAAGGCATATTCATTGAATGGCAGAAACTCTCTTGTGAAAAAGAAATTGCGAGGTTCCACCATCTTTACATCGTATCGAATCATATCAAAACAGGTGATTTGATGACTTGATGATTTGATAAATCGATTTTGATTTGATGCCGCATTAAATTAAAAATTAGACAAAATTGAATTTGATTATGCCTGGATATATACGATTTTAGTTAAAATCAAATCTGATATTACAGGATAAAATCGCCTGAAATAGTCCATAAACGAAAGTGGTGAACCGTGCTTAAAAGGATAGTATAGAATAAATGAAAAGTTTCGTATCAGTCTGTAGCAAATGGGTGCGAAAGAAAAATACCATATTTAGGAAAGGGCATCTAAAATTCACGTTCGGTAGTGTCCAATCCGGACCTACTCTCCAGGTAACAAGTTTGATAACTTGATCTTTTGGACACGCCAAAGTCTGCATCGTCCGGCCCCGTGGTTTCATCGTATACACATCTGTAAGGAGGATAAAAGTTCGATTTGATGAACAAGCGGCGAAACAGCATTTTCAAAGTTAACCATCTTTTAGTATACATTTCTAAATGAATAAGACTTGGATGGGGAAACTCAGTGAACTTTGCGTGTACAGTAAACCTCGCCTATCTCGGGCATGGCCGACTCGGACTTTTGACCCAGACAAAAAGCGAAATAATTTTCTGACTCCCAAACGAATTTTATAATCCTTAACTAGAATAAGCCGAACTGCATTGATGGATACGAAATAGATGTATATATATTCTAAAATATATACTTAAATGTTTTTGAACAATTTCATTGAAACTTCTGTTATCGGTTCGGTTATTTTCCTGTCACGACTCACGTGTTCACGAGGGCATTGGAATATCTCTACAGTAATAAGCGTAACATACAATTACGATTTCGTTCGCAGATGTACTTGTACGGGTTATCGCAACTAGCCCCTTCCCATTCTGCAGCTGCATTTTTGATGAGACAATTTCTGTCTGGTGTTTCATTGGGCGATCCTGGCTTCCAATATGTCTTGCCCACCGGCGTCGGGGAGTGGTCGTCCCAAAACCATCCTTTGCATGGATATAAAACGGAATAGAAAAAGGTATGATTTTTTATAAGGTCCTTACTGAATACATTAGCAACGAATTAGATTTTTTTTCATCCCCAAGAAAATACCGCTGCGAAGGGACATGTGTGGAAGCCATTTGTATCCTAGATACCGGTGGCTTATCATATGGTTTATGGTTTATGTGAGGTTATTATGATAAAAACTATGTTATCGATATTACTATGATATCAGTTATTGACCGCGGTAAAATAAAAAACCATTAAATTTTACGATGATGAGTTACCATTTATGTTTTTAGTGAAATAGAGATACAAAAAGCCAATGGGTGCAGTTTGATATTTCGTAGTAGCACATTGGCGGCAGAACCGGAAGTATTACAGAAAAACTATAAACGTAGACTGTTCACGTCACAGCGCGTCAATTTTTCTGAGATTTGAAAATTACTTTCCTCTGAGAAATCAGTTCCACAACCATTTAACCAGCAACCGCCATTACACATTTCCAGGGACATGCAAGGAAATATTCTTCTAGTTCTAGGCCCCAAATTTTTGGAATACTTGGAATATACACATACAAATTTAAAACATTTTATTTGTTTTAAAATAATCTAAGACATTCCTTTGTTAACCAATATTCCTAATTCCCAAACACCATGAGCAAAATCAGTTAACTGGTATTCGACTTTGTTACGTCCGTGCTTTAAATCTTCGTTACACTGTACTATTACTATTCATGTGTACATAGAAAAGAATATATTGTGACGAAGAAGTGATAGTGAAGTTATAACCAAGTTTGGTTGTTATTACAATGGCAATATCTAGAAACATTGTGACACTCGATCTCCACCATTCATTTACATTTCACACTTTTCGCTTCTAAACGCCACGTTAAACCCAGTTTTTCGTTTTAGCGCCACGTTTTTCAAAAATTTTGAAGCTCGAATGTCACATTTTTATGTGGCCCGAATCAGCCACATATATTACGATGATTGTAGCAAGGTGAGATTTACGATCTAACGTTTTAAATTTTGCTTGATATTGTGGGAAGGGGGAGTTGATCATCGAGGTGTGCTATTGTTTGTGTTGGGGTTTGTAAGATATCATTGGAAAATCGTATATTTCGCCAAATATTTGATAGAATGTTCTGAGGTGAATTTTGATGAGTGGAGTGCGGAGGTACGTATTTGTTTTTAGGACTTTACGTATATATGAACATTATATACGAATAACGCCTAGAAAATTCAGTGAAATTCATCTAATTTCTGGGAAAACCTTTTGGAAATTATAAAACCAATTTGTTCTCGTCGATTGAGCAATTTTGAAAAAGAATTCGAGGTGTATTGATAACGGTTGAGGATAATTTGAAAAAGCTATCGGTCCTTATAGTTTTGCGTTTGCATTTTATCACTATTTCTATATAAAATCACCGATTGGCGAATCAAAAAGGTTTTTCAGTCAAGTACGCTCCGTTCATCGATGAATTTGGATGAAATCTAAATGAATAGTGAGTATCGGTAAATAGCGCAGTAACTGAATAAGGCTAATTTTTAGGAATAGAGTACTAAGCGTTTTGCCGATTCGACGTTTTTCATTAGGCGTTTTTCGAATACCGTGACTGCAATGGTACATATAAATATTATACATTATCATCTACAAACGTCATAACTTGTGATACCATGGAAATATAGTTTATACATCCGATTAACGTTACATGCAGTTGTTAATATAACTTACGGGGGCTGGGTTTTGAATTCCACCAGAGGTTATAACTGTGCGATCCTAACCACCATATTTCGTTTGTCAGTATGGACTGCACGAAATTCCATTCGTCTGGGTTATTGATGACCACCGCCAGAGCACCCTGCGCCCAGCATCTTGCCCGCGCTTCGAACCAAGGTTTAGGCGTCGTAAACCGCTTGTAACACGAGTCCTTGTATGTCAGCCATCCGTTCGGACAAGCGACATTCCCACCGAATACTATCGAATAACAAGACTACACAGATTACCCCTAGTCCAAAAATAACTCTATTTTCATATTTTCTATTTTATAGGATTTTTGGGGTGGAAATGTAATGAAAGGGTATAGGTAAAAATGCATTATAGGCCGATAGAAAATTTGTTTCTATTAGTCCTTTTCAACCACCTTACAAATTATCGTCGAATTGTCTAAGAAATGTGTGTTAGGGTTCGGAATGCATTTTGTAAACTCCTACATACAACTAACGGTGATGGCTAAAGGTAGGCCTACATAAATGAACCTTAAAAACCAATCTGCATACAGATACAAGACTGAATGAGATAACATAGAGTTGAATGATTATTCAAACAGCAAAATATTCAAAAACGGTTCTCACCAAAAGTAAGCGCGAAGCAGCTGAGTGTAAAAAGAAACAAATACCCGCCGATTATCATTCTAGTCGAATATGAGCGATCTGTTTATTCTTGCGAGAAGAATAGCTTAAACGACTAGAATGCTCAAGCAATTATTCTATCTGGCGTTGTTCTCGGAACATTAGCCCGTATTTGAACAAAATACTTCTAAAAAAACTGTCATAGAAACAACCAACTAACCAATCAGGCGACCGTGATAACATACCATGTGATTGATGTATGGGAGACTGTTAAACACTGTTATTAGTGATTGAAATGGGTGATTGAATTTTTGACGTACGTAGTGTTGGTTCGGGGTTATCATGATCATTCCCCATAAAGAAGCAGCAGCTATGGTAATTATTTTTTTATTAATCGTTTACGTAAGTTAGGTGTTGATACCGGCCTGTCATAAAATTAGGTACATGTTATCGTGTCAATTTCGACAGTGACTGGTACAGTTAGTGAAGAGGCACAACTTAGCCAGTAGGTTTTACTAACCCTGTATGTATAGAAAATAGCGGTATAATTGCCGTTTCTTCGTGAAATGAACCGATTAAATAGAATGTTATTACTGTACCCATTCATCTATCAATGGATCGATCACGGATTTGAACTCCCCAATGAAGTGCCCCCTCGAAAATCACCTGTCCATTGCCCTTTACGTCCACGTATAGCTTTCGGTTTGAATAACTGTATAACTGTAGCATACCTCCTTGTATAAATAAAAAATCCCCCTTAAGGGGTACATATCCGAGGGTGGCTATGTCCATGTTGGGACTTGTCTGGGGGTTATTCTGGACAATTTGGGGGAGAGATCGATATTCTTTGAGGATTAATTTGTGAAGGAGGGCCTAATTGTCTAGGGCTAATTTCACAAAGGGGGATATTGCCTTGGGAAGGCTTGTATAGGGGCAATTGCTAATTGGTAAAATGACTAAGTTGAGTAAATGGCTCTGGGGAATTGTCTAGATCGTTAAGTGTTGGGATTAGGGTCAGAGTTGGGTTAGACAAACCCTAGCCCACAGTGTTTAGTATAAAAAAACCTATATTTGCCACGAAATTTCCAGTCGAACTAAAGATTTATTTCGTTCGAACGAAAAGATTTATTCGGGCCTACACGAAAAACTTTTTCATTACCGGCATGTCGCCTCCGGGGCTCCGTATTAAGTGTGACCGATTTAATCGTAGGCCTACGTAGCCTTTTCTGATAGTCTCTGGTCATTGTCTTGATTGTCTCCCGATTCAAAAACTTTTGAATCGGGAGCCGAACCGGGAACCGGCTACTGGTTCGGCTCCCGATTCAAAATCATTTTCAATCGGGAGCCGAATCGGGAACCGGGAACCCGGAGCCGGCTACTGGTTCGGCTCCCGATTCAAAATGATTTTGAATCGGGAGCCGAACCGGGAACCGGGAGCCAGCTTCACAGGGGTCAACTATTAAGAAATATAACTTTACTCTCCTGACTAAAATTGATAGTATAAGGAGGTCTAAAAAGATCACACATAGAAAGATACAATACAGGAAAGACACAAAATGACACAGATTGATCTCTACAATTTACAGTTGAAAATACAGTTATCTAAGTACAGTACCGTACTTAGATAGTTTCGTACGCATTGACTTATTTTCACAGTTTAGTTCACATTATATATGAGAGTATTTGGATGTCTCCAGAATTTGTCTGGTATATACTTTTTCCTTAATTCTAGGTGTTGTGGACGTATTAATAAAGATTGAAATTCGTCACCTAAGTAGATCGCCTGAGTAACATTTTTCACATAATCTTTCATCTTGCAAGATTAAAACGTTCCTTTTCTACAGGAAGCTTGTGGTTATTGGTGCGGAATTTTGTTAGTAATACTCGTGATTTTATTGGCAATTTAGTAAGATAGTCTTCTAGTTCAAAGTTTTTTTAAATCAATCTATAGTATTTCTTTAATCAATACTATTTCGATTACGATTACGATTACGATTTTATTTACAAAACAACACTGAAGTGATTAAAATTTGGAGAATGAAAACGTAACAAAATATATATACATCAACTATTTACAATACTATATATACTATTGGAGGGATCTATATACATCTAAGCCGGTCTTAATGAATTTAGCTAATTTGACCGTTGGGTTTTTCAGAATATCAAGGGTATTAAAGGTATTCAAATTCAAATAGTTTTTGCGGGGTTCGTTAAGTAAGGTACAGTCAAACAGAAAATGGGATTCGTCACCTAAAGTATTACAAGTGGGGCATATTCTATATCGGCTCTGTCTAAATGAAGGTTTGAAAATTTGTTCACAGGTAAAATATAGGACCCGACCCTAAATTCAAATAAACTAGTTCCTAAGTCATCCGCAAGTTCTATTATATACTTCTCTAACCTAATATCATTTCTATATTGCCTAAAGTTAGTGTATATCGGATTAGTATTTATGGCAGATACAGTTTCTTGAAGGTGCTGGTCACAGAGTATCTGTTTTATTCGTTTTGAAAAAGATTTACTGTTGGTCATGAATTGCTGCGTCCAAATGCAGGACAAACCACAGTCATCAAAGGTTTTCTTTATATGATAACCAAGGGCTCTTAAATTTATCCCTTAAAAATAAATTGAAAGATATTTTAAAGTATTGAATAATAGTTTGGTTTGCTTTCCAGATACTGTTTTAACCCAAAAGTTAATCATCCTGCGTCTAACATCTATATTCAAAGGATTACGTCGTAGCTCTGATAAAACTTGTAAGTTGCGATCTGAATATTTCGTCACTTTCATTAAGATTTTACAGAAGAAGCAATGAATATTTTCTGATAAATCAAGATTTTCGTATCCCCAGATCTCACACCCATACATGGCTATTGGAGCAACACACATATCAAATAATTTAAACATAACATCTATGGGCAATTTCAAACGTCTGCCTTTTTGAACGATCGAAAACATAGCTCTCATAGCTATATCGTAAAGATACTTTTTTGCCTTAGCAAAGTTACCATTCCAATTAAATTTTACTCCGAGATAAACATAATCTTCAACTATCTCTAACTCTTGATCACCAAACATAAATTTCGAAATCGTTTTTATCCGGGATTTACTTCGCGCAAATACTAGTACTTTAGTTTTCTCTGAGTTTACAGTGAGACCATTATAGCCGCATAATATTCAAATAAGGTACCGTAAATCGGGGTGACTTGAGACACTTTTTTGTGATTTTTTTAAATGCAGCTCGAGGACCTACCTACAATCCACCCAAATGATGATTATTTGAAAAATAATTGGTCCCTCTTCAGTTCTAGGCATGATGGAAAAATGTGTCTAATGATTTTCTTAATTTTGTTATTCAATAACAACTGTCTCATGTCACCCCTAGGTGAGGGGTGACTCGAGACATACAGAAAGCTATGTTCTTTCCAAGGCCCTTCCGAAAAAATGATCAAAATATTAGTTGAAAAATCGTTTTTATTTCAAAATAAAACGTTGAATGAAAAATAAAGTCGGGACTCTTTATTGTTTCAAACATTTAAGTAAATCATTAACATGGAACTCTCAAACGAAAATTAACTTATCATCGCTTGTCAGACCTTGTTTGGCGCCCGCCAAATATCAAAGCAACACGAACCCTTGCTGCAAACCTTTCATTGGTCTTATTACACACCCCAAGATGTCTTGGGCGGACAGTTTAACGCTCAGTGCCCACCAGTCTATAAATCTAGCCAATAGTCCGTCGTATTTTACTGGCAGGTTTGCTCTATGAATAACAGGCATCTGATTGGCTAGACTGGTGGGCGCTGAGTATTAATCTGTCGGCCTAAGAAATCTTGGACAATGTAATAGACCAATGAAGGGTCTGCGGCCGGGTGTTTGTTGCTGTGATATTCGGCGGGCAGCAATCAAACCCTGGCAAGCGAGGATGATTTGTCAGGCTTGCTTATGAAGTCTTTAGTTAACAACACCTTTCCATTCATTTATATCAATGTCAAACCTTAACTGTCCTCTACGCAGCTCTGTTGGCTTATTGAGAACACCTTTGATTTGATGAACATCAACCACCGCTATGTCCGGAGTCTGTGGCCAAACAAACACATTTGATGTTCACGATAGGTAAAACACAATATCCGTGTTGACGCGATGAGGAGAGAATCCCACAATGATAATAAAAAGTCCGAAAATGAAACTTCGAGATAGTAGTTTATTCAACGTTTCGACTATATCCTAATAGTCATCTTCAGGAATAATGAGATACTACAGAAATTATGAGATATATATACAATCCAGGGACAAAGAGACTAATTCAAGTAATCAGAGATGATACAAACTAAAGGAAAATTAACGTAGAAACAGTTACACGCTAAAATAGATTAAAGGGAAGCAAACTAAGGGGTGATTATAAACAACAATAGTGAGTATAAATATAAATGAAACTTAAAGTCAGTAGTAAAAAGAAAGACAAACTAAGGGGCACTTAAATTAAAATTGATGTGTTTGATTGATTTGTGTTCTGATTGATTTGTGATTGATGTGTTCTTATATCGTCTCATAAATTTGACATCAATATTTCCATTAAAACCAGAAGATCCGCCCTGAACCTCACTCAGACCTTTTCCAACGAAATATTTGCTTCTGCCATTATTGAGAACATACTCGATAATTACGTTTGTACCTTCTGTAGAGACTGACGGTGTATATGGACTAACACACATCCAAGTGGTGTTGTCACACTGCCCAGATTCCTTTGATAAATCAGTACAACTTTCCGAAGTTTTTTGGTGGCCATTTACAATTTGATCTACTATTTCAGAGTCTGATTCAGCCCCCTGTTGGACGAATTTTCTGTGCAATTTCATATGGGGTTACTTGAGACAGTGTCTCAAGTAACCCCATATGAAAGTGCACAGAAGATTTTAGTCGGGGTGACTTGAGACACTTTCAAGTCACCCCTAGTTGGCTGGATAAACATCCAACCTAATTTTTATTTTTATAGAATAATGATGAATAAAAGATCAATATCTAAGGTCACAGAGTGCACTGAAGCTTTGTCACTGCATATGTGTATTTGGGGTATAAAGAGATGAGTTATGCACCCCGAATGAAGTTTTCTGAATATAATTTTCCTAGGTTATGCAAAACCTTACTTTCAAGATTGACACACTTCAGCTCACTGTGATCTGGACTATTTAAGGCCCCTAAATTCATGCTATATGAGAACAAAATTCATTCTACTCACCAAGCTTTTAGAAAAAGTGTAGATACTTTGTAAGAATGACACAGCAATTACTCATCGGCCATATTGTCTCAAGTCACCCCCTTGTCTCAAGTCACCACAATTTACGGTATCTAAGTGTAGTTGAAGCGATTTCTCATCCTCAGCAAGAATAAATGTATCATCTGCGTATAGTATTATGAATAAATTCAGTTAAGTATCAATATCCTGGTCATGATTCAAATTTAGTTTTTCAATAAATGACAAAAGTCGGTTTTCCACGATCAATGAAAAATCCTTCAATGTCGATTAAGAATATTTCGAATACGAATACGAATACGAATATTTATTACACTCCAACCATTCCCATGGTATATGGAGGAAAAAACAGTATTTACAATTATTTACAAAAACAGTAGATAAAAGTAGATAAAAGCACTTTGAAACATAACAAACGTTATTTACAACATACTATTTACATACACTACCGGAGGGATCTATATACATCCAGACCTAATTTGATAAATTTAGTAAGTTTAAAAGTTGGATTTTTAAAACATCAAGATTCCGAAAGGTATTTGAATTTAGGTAGCTTTCACGGAATACGGTAAGTAATTTACAGTCAAAAATGAAATGTAGTTCGTCGCCTAAAAAGGTGGGACATAATCTATCGGTTCTCGGTAGATGGAGATTTGACAATTTATTTACAGGTAGGAGATAAGACCCAATCCTGAACTGGAATAAACTGGTCACTAAGTCGTCATCAAGCCGATTCATATAGTTTTCAAATTTGATATCCTTCTTATATTGTCTAAAATTAATGTATAACGAGTTATTATTTAGCCTAAATTCTGTCTCTTGCACATGCTGATCACGGAGTATACGGTATAATTGTTTTGGAGAAGTCCTAGAGTTTACCATAGATTGTGGGGTCATACTAAACACCGTCAGGAGCCGTCAGACACCGTCAGGAACCGCCAGGAACCGTCAGGAACCGTCAGACACCGTCAGGAAGACCGTCAGACACCGTCATGAACTCACGGGTTATACTAAACACCGTCAGGAAATAAAAAACAATGATTGTGAATTCTAAAATTGAATATTTTATATTAAAATCAACACTAAATGAGCCCTACTGTGCACGAGTTTTCCTTGGTAAACTCAACAATACGCTGTGCAAATTGAGCAAATTTTGTGAAATAAATCTTTTCGTAATATATCGTAGTTTTTAGTTTCTTAGTTTGAGTTAAACTTTTTTCCGATTTTGTTTCTAAATCTAACATTAACTTTATTTTGGCAAATTGTTATTACTTCGAAATGACAACAAAGTGATTAATAAATTGCAAACTGGGTCTGTTCCATGCCCTAACCCCTAACAGACACGCCTGATGCACAACGCACTAATGAACTATGCTTTTATTTCGAGCTATAAGACCCCCTACTTAATTATTGGAGTTTTTAGATACACTACATATCATATAGCCACGGGTCACTAATCCTATTCACAATTAACACATAAAAACCAACAAATGATTCTTCAGCACGTCATATTTTGTTATCTCTCTATCGCGACGGGTGATTCCAATTTTATTGTGGTGAGATTCTTGATAGAACGAAGTTGTGAGGAATAAAAGGATAACCATGAGTGACAAAAAACCAACGAGACGGAAAAAGGCACCCGCCGTATTTACGCCAAGTAATGTTGTCAAGAAGCGAAAGAAAATTTCGAAAAAATATCCATGTAAAGGTAGGAACAATTGTTTTTTCATTTGTGCTATCAAAATTGCAGTAAATTACGACTGAAATATTTATATTGGAACTAAACTTTGAATGCTAGCAAGTCAAAACTGAATTTAGTCATGTATACAATTTTTTACCATTTAAATATAAACAATACCGAAGAATTGGCTTATACTCTGACGGCATTTTGAATAAAGCTTTTTTTGAGAGCCCGTTGTACCCATTTTTGTAAATCTCAAGCTCGTAACATTATCGAATTTGCCCTGATTATCGAAAATTGTGTAAATTTGAACAACGGTTTTTCTCCTCTCAATATTTTGATCTCTAAATTTCTCGCTTCACTTCACTTCCGCCCCATTAAGTATCAATTCTGTTTAGCTTGCTACTTCCACTCACTCACTCAGTCACTGATTATTCCTTGCCTTTTGTTTTTGTCTGATTACCCCCTAATTTGTCTCTGATTTTCAATCACTCTACAATTGTTTTTAAATTACTTCAATTTGTATCTACCCCTAGTTTACCGTTTGCCGTCTTAGTTTTTTCCTATTGTTTTCCGGTTTTTCCGGACGTGTGGCGCAAATTGCCGACAGTTTTCATATAGACCTCTATATTTTTGCTATTTTTTGCTAACTTCAAATTTTAATGAAAACTACGCAAAATCTCTTCGGGTTTTAATGAAAACTACGCAAAATTTCTTTGGATTTCAATGAAAACTATACGCCCACGCAAAATATCTTTAAATTTTAAATGAATACTGCGAAAGATATCTTTAGATTTTAAGGTTCATTTGGAAGGGGCGCACAGTTTCTGAAATGTTTGAATTTTTTCGAAAACAATTTTTGTCAAATAACGAACTTGTCAACTTCAAAGTTGAGTACCCTGCATCTTTACGCGACGTGTGGCGCAAATTGCCGACAGTTTTCATATAGAAGTGTTTATGAAAACTACGCAAAATATCTTTAAATTTTTATGAAAACTACGCAAACTTATGAAGAAGAAATTGAGATATTACTGAAATATAGAATTAATTGTATTATTATATGGAGACGACATAATTATATTTGCAGAATCAGAATCTGAATTACAAAACAATTTAAATATACTCTTTGATTATTGCTAAGTAAACAAGTTATCTGTTAATATCGATAAAACGAAAATAATGGTTTTCGCCCGATCGAAGCAAAGAGTAATGAGTTATTAGAAAGAGTAGACGAGTACAATTATCTTGGAATTTTGTTTACCTGGGATGGAAAATTTACAAAAGCAAAACAAGCAATTCACAACAAAGCTGTTCGAGCAATGTTTGCTATAATTCAAAAAGGCAGATGTAATTTACCTCCAGACTCTACCTCTTATTGTACGGGTGCGAAATATGGGGCCATGAAAATGTCGATATCTTGGAAAAAGTCCACACAAGGTTTTGTAAATTTAAAAGTTACAAAATTCTGGCAGGTTACCTTTAACTTTTAAGGGGCTTAACTATTTGAACAAAACTTTGAATGCTAGCAAGTCAAAACTGAATTTAGTAATGTATACAATTCTTTACCATTTATATAAACAATACCGAAGAATTGGCTTATATACTCTTTTTTACCATTTATATGAAAAAAAATTATATGTATCGGATTGGATCTGCCAAATTACAATCCTAAATTATAGCTATGACATTCCCTATTTATATTTTCAGTTTGTAATGACAATTGCGCCGAAGATGCAATTTTATGTAGCAAATGTGAAGTATGGTTACATCGAGACTGCGAACAACTTACGTAAGATCTGTTGTCTGAATGGTAAAACTTATGACTTCGTGCACTCACTGGAACGGTTGAATAATGCAGCAAAAAACGGATATCGCAATCTCCAGAGCGCAGTAACACTTGAAAGGATATTACTTAAAGGTCACCAACTGACTTATACATATGTGAAATCTGATCTCGTTCCACATGATTATTCGCATCAACTACTAAAAGGAATTGATCATGCAAACACCGTGCCGTTGTCAGTTCCAGGAGACGGCAATTGCCTCTTCCATGCCGTATCAACTTTGTTATGTGGTAGTTCATTGTTAACTGATGAGCTTCGAGTGCGCTGCTCTATAGAGCTGGTTGAAAATGATAACTACTATAAAAGTTCCAGCGATTTCGCGCAATTTTCAATTGTCTCGCCATCGTACGAAGACGCTTGTATAGACTGTGCCAGCCCTCGCGCATATTCCTCGATTTTCACCATGCACGCGCTATCGACAGTTACTCGAAGACCAATTAGATCAGTGTACCCCTTGTGCAATGGGATTCTCGACAAAAACATTGGCATACTGAACAAATCTTTCAAACCTAGAAAGCCCCTTAAACAGTCAGGCGAAGAACTGTTGGTATTATGGACGAGATGTGCACCCTCAAATCGAGAAATATGGACGCCTAATCACTTTGCGCCACTCGTGCGACAAACGAGCCGGAATGAATCATCAATCGATGGTAAGTTTTTTTAACGCGTAAATGATAAAACCCTGTCTGAATAGAAATCATTAATGGGAATAAACTAGTGATCATTGAAATTTCCATCGACTTTCATGTCCGAATTTCAATTCGTCTAAAATTGTAGCTTTCTTTCTTCATTTCATTTTAATAGATAGTGAGCATTGTTCAGAACCTGTGAGTATCTTGAGCGAAGAACCGAAAGTTGCATTGGATGAAGATTTGAACGAAAAGCTGAACGAAAAATCTGACAGGCGTAAGTTTGTAACTCATCAATCTGATACACATTACAGCGTTAAATGATGTCAATTATGATGCCTAATCGAAGAGTTTACTCATTTTCAGGCGCAGATTCATTGAACGGGGAAAATGATTTTATAGCCGACGCAAGTTTCCTCAATATTTCAACGGAAGAAGGAACAAATGTATCCC
Source organism: Tubulanus polymorphus (assembly GCF_964204645.1). Taxonomy (NCBI): domain Eukaryota; kingdom Metazoa; phylum Nemertea; class Palaeonemertea; order Tubulaniformes; family Tubulanidae; genus Tubulanus; species Tubulanus polymorphus. Next base: position 10,341,830 of record NC_134026.1, read on the forward strand.
GTAAGTAAAAAGATATTTTTATCAGAAATGAAATGTAGGGCCTATGCAAATATTTCTATTGGATTAGGATTTTCTAAGGGTGCCAATACGGAATTTATTGTAGGAAATTATTCGTTGAGACAACAGATTGAGACAGATAGTTTTCTCAATACCTCGAAACAAGAAGAACAAATCGTTAGAAATCAAAGAAATGCATCATCGCCATGGAATTCTGGTAAATATCTAACATTTTAGTACAATAATAGCATATATTCTATATTACGTATATGAGATTATCTCCAAATTTTTACTTTCCAACTTGATACTACAAATTGAATTAATTATGTATGATAAGTAGATTGTGATAACAGTTAAGGCATAATCAATTAGTTTTTGATTGTTGTACGGCTTAAATCAACCAGTGATTCCATTGTTTGACTGTGGGTAATTAACAATAGTGACAAAATCCTTCTATCCTTTAATTACAGGAATTGATGTCTCTATGCCACATTTCCACGAATCGACTCTATTAAACGAAACAATTTCCTCAACATCATCCCATAAATCCAGCAAACGGGTTAGTTTTGCTAAACCAATAGCCGAAGATGTAGATGGGATACTTAAAAATGGTAGATTCATGGAGACCTATGAAGCTTTCGATAAAATCTTGAATGTCCGTCCTAAGGTCACTGACACACCCTCAGGAATTAAAGAAAACGTATATTTCTTATTGGAAAATTCGAATAATACGCAACGCAGACAGAATGGGAAAAAAGTAGTTTCGTTGATGATTGCGGAGCCTGGGACACTAAGCACTGTTCCACAAAATCGTCGTTATTTGTTGTCCACGAAGATAAATTAGGCCAGGTAAGAAAAACATGCATTTTGACATTTTTTACTATTTCAAAAGGCGTAATTTCGATTTATTTTATAGGACTTTAATTTCACACTAATGAATAGAAAAAGAAAAAATTGAATGTATCAATTATAGTATCAAATTCGTTTGCACATTATTAGATGCGAAATAACCGATAATATTAATTGATTTCCTCTATTGGCGAAATTGTAAGGCTGCTTTAGATTTTTTTCTCTGATGAAAAAAAGGTATTTAATTTAATTTCTCTTTTGTTATGTATTTTATAGAGCGTAGAGAAAAGGAATGGTGTGTATGTTACGAAGAAGCAAGGTATCTGGACTCCGCTCGTCCCTCAACCAGAAACAGTTTGCGTTATAAAAAGGATATATTATCAGCTGAAAAGAGAAAATTCATTTAAAAAAAGAATTACATGGGTAGAGGGGGGTGGTCGAGTCTGGCCATCGACAGCATTAGTGGAGTATATTGGAGAGTACCCCAGAGAGAAGGTGCCTCACGGAAACACTAAAAAAGGGACAGGGAACGAATACGTGAGGTCATCTGCGGATACGTTAAATCGGGTTGCGGAACGCGTAACGAATGGTGAAAATCCTCGACAGGTTTATAAGCAAATGCTTCTCGAAAATTCGATGAATGCACCGCGCAATATGAAGCAAGTGCAAAACGTAAAAGGTGCAGTCGATAGAAAGAATAGACCGGTAGAAGGAAATCGTAAAAATGTTGCTGATGATATGCAGGCAGTAATGAATATGATAATCGACAGTTCTTTCATACGGGAAATCGTACAGTCGCCGGACAAACCTCCGATGGTAATATTGTATTCATCCCAGCAGCTAGCTGACATAAAAACATTTTGCATCGACGAAGGGTGTATTTTAGGAGTTGACCGCACGTTCAACGTCGGAGCGTGCTTCTTAACTCTAACCGTATTCAAGAACACTCACATATTAAGAATATCAACACAGGAACCGCCAATTATGTTGGGCCCAATGTTACTTCATTGGGACGGTGAGTGTTCTAGTTATCAAAGATTTTTCACTCATCTGCGATCCAAAATAGATGGTAGCTTCGATACAGAAATAGGGACGAAAGAACTTGTATTCGGGTCAGATGAAGAAAAAGCTATTCTCAAGGCAATCAAGCAATCGTTTCCCGAATCAACACAATCACTGTGCTACCGACACCTAGAACAAAATGTAAAACGACATTTACGCCACAAAGTCGGTGCAAATGATAAAATTTCAAATGAAATTGTATCTTGTATATTCGGAAACTCCGGGTTATTACAAAAAAGTGACGAATACGAATACGATCACTGCGTCCTCGAGTTGGAATCGAAATTTGAAACAATTGTGCCACTTTTCATGCCTTATTTCAAGAAGCTCGTCATACGTCTCAAACAATATGTTTTCGTTCCTACGCAGATAGAGAAACGTGTTCCTTTAAACTGGACTAATAATAATTGCGAAAGTATGAACAATCTCATAAAACTATCGACGAATTGGAAAATTTTGAAAATTCCTGATCTCATTGAGCGCCTGAATAGTATAGTAGATCTGCAGTATGCAGATATTCGCCGAGCCTTACACGGTCAAGGAAACTACCAAGTTTCGCCTCGTTTGAGCAAACACGTCGTTTCGCACGTAGTATGGTGTAAAAAATCGAAGGAAGAAAAGGATGCGATCATGAATACATTTTTCAGTGCAAAATCAAAAACAAAATCGATCGAAAAAGTTATCAAGTCCAGTGACGGAAAATTGAATATCCCGAAAACCGCAAAAGTAGCGAAGAAACCAGGGCAATTAAAGCGTTCAAGAGCGACGAGATCAATTACAATAAAAAAAACATAACTTGACACATACATTCTTATTGTCATATCAATTTTCATGGATATTTGTCAACTAGTATATATAAATTTAATTTTCCAGTTAATTTTTCATTTGTTTATTTTGTATAAAATCTTATATTTGTATCAATGTATAATTATTCTAAAATAAGATCGATTACTTTGCCTTGATTTCAATGTACATTACAGTTCGAAAAAAGTTGAATAAATTGCGTTTCCTATTCATGTAAATATCAATTTTGTCAGTCATTTACCTTGTATAAATTTTTCAAAGTTTCTTTTTTTCATTAGATTATTTTGCCTTTTAAAAGTTGAAAAGATGGGCCGGAATAAATTGTTTACCAGGGATTGCGTTTCCTATTCATGTAAAAATCAATTTCGTCAGTCATTTACCCTGTGTAGTGTATTTGTATATTGTTATTTTCAATTTTGCCTTTATTTTAATTTCGGCGAACTCTTAATGCATAAGCTTGAGTTGATTTCTCAAATTAAATAAACAACATTTTAGTATTTTCAAGAGTCGTTTCAAATTTGCTTTCCTTTTCTGAAAGATTCACTCTTCATGACGGTGTCTGACGGTCTTCCTGACGGTGTCTGACGGTTCCTGACGGTTCCTGGCGGTTCCTGACGGTGTCTGACGGCTCCTGACGGTGTTTAGTATGACCGTAGATGGGTAGATTGTGTATTTCAACGCTGCAAGGTGCTGCCATCTACGTAAAACATTCGGTATAAAGTTTCGGGTCGCTCAGCTCCATCCATGTAAACAATCATGGCGGCCGCCGTGACTGATGCTGGCACGTTTTACGTGCTCGGGCTAGATTTAGGCACCACGTCGGTCAAAGCGGCACTCGTCGACTCGGTCAGCAAGAAAACCGTTCACACTCTTTCCCGCGATACGAAAGCGGCGATTCATAGCGATCTGGGAAGCCTGGGAAACGAACAAGACCCGGGCAAAATAGTGACAGCGCTTCAATTTTGCGTGTCCGGCTTGCCTAAAGATAAACTGCTGCGCGTGAAGAAAATCGGTATCTCCGGCCAAATGCACGGCGTCGTGTTCTGGAAAGCGAGTGAGGGCTGGATCCAGAAACATTCGGGGAGATATGATGCCGACAAAGCGTCGCAGTTGATCACGTGGCAGGACAGTCGGTGTACGCCGGAATTTTTGGCGTCGCTTCCCGAGCGCCGGTCGCATTTAAGACTGGCTACGGGACATGGATGCGCGACGATATTTTGGTTGAATCGAAACGACCCGGGAATCCTTGACCGGTATGACAGGGCTAGCACGATTCAAGACTACGTAGTTGCTATGTTGTGTAATTTGGATAAACCTGCCATGTCCGTGCAGACTGCCGCGAGTTGGGGTTTCTTCGACACCGTCACGAAATCCTGGAATATGGACAGGTAGGCAGAAATATTTTTCCTAATGGTCATAACATTGTAAAGATCTAACATCTGTCACACCTGGCCATGCCATATATTAGGCCTAATACGTGATTCCATTAGCAATCAATGTGGATTCTACAATCAGCTGTTGCAATCGAGGATTCCGCTTGAATCCACCAGGTTCACTAGTCCAAATACGGTAGGCCTAGGCCCTACCCGAAGTTGTTATGGTCCCCTATCAACGTCTGATGCCAAACAGTCTAAGTAGAGCAGCATTCAAGCCGCCCGTATGCACCCTGCCTATTACTCTTCAAGCAGCCCGAATCCACCCTGACAATTATTTTAGTCTGCTGCACAAAAACTGTTGAAGTGGGATTAAGAAATTAACATCTACCTATTTGAAATTCTCGAGTATTTGGAGTATGAGCTCAGCGCTCATTTCAAATCCAAGCAAGTCTGGATGGATTTCAGGGCCAAAATGACACGATTTTGGTGGCTCACTTCATCAGATTTTATATCATATGAAAGCCTTGACTAGTTGCTACAATATAGTATGTGTATTGTGATAAATTTGGATTTTCCCTTCACAATTTTCTGAGGAGTTATAGACATCACATAGGCCTATAGTGAAATTCCTGAGTGCTAATGGCTTAACTCCTGTTTCTTGCGCAATGCAACCATGGGTTTTAGTGTCGTATCAAACCTTGGTACTCAAATACATTAAATAAGCTTACTTGACTTGTTGACTGTGAAAACGTGTTTTGTAGCCTTTTTATATTTTTGATGATTTATTTCGGGATCCGGGGAATTTTTTGATTTGATTTGAATTGAATTTGTTGTTTCATTCACGATTTTTAGATACGGACTGAATGAAAAATACAATACGTCTCTCCTGAATTAGGCTTTGTTATTTTTCTGTCGATAATTGGCCTACTTGGGCCTATAGCCTATGTTACATATGGCAATTTATATCTTTAAGATTTGAAACAGAATAAATTCTGCATCGGCATTATTTAATGCCAGTACGAATATGTAATTAAGCATTCACATCATGCAGATTGAAAGTCGCCATGTTTGTTCACTTCAACTATTTTTTTGAGGCGACTAGTCGCTGCGATCACCTGAAACTACTTTTGATGATAATTTAGTGTGTGCCAAAACGATATCTAACTTCCATCGGATTAATACAGAACAGTTTGAGACGGGTTGATGGTTTTAAGGGTAAAATAGATGCTGGATGAAAATTAACGATGTGAACTTTTGCCTTAAACATTTCGGGAACAACGGCTAGATACTAGACTGCAGGTTCGCTAGCGTGCGCTCATATCGACACCTGGATCTTTCCTCAGAAGTTAATCCATAACTATGCGCGTTGAGTAAAAATCATACTTATATTCAAACCCTGATGACCAATCTGAATTTATCATGAGATACCTAATGGTTTAACCTATGTGGGAGGCTAAAACATCTAGATGAGATATGTGATTGAAAACTAATGAAAATTTTGATGCGATTGTCATTGGAAATGTACGTCATCTAGCATGATAGCTGGTGGCTTGAGTTCCTCATTGACCTTTATTATGCATTTGTGTAGAAAAACTTATGCATGGACAGTCTCTCAAAGACATACTGATAGCTGTTTCATTGCCTATTCATTTGCGTTAAAAATCCAGAAGGAGGCGCCACATTACAGTCCACAGCAGCCATTTTCCAAGTAAACAATCGGTGATCGATGAAAACAAAAATTGATGGCTTATTTTTGAATGCAAAATCCTTAGGCCTACTGAACTAACTGATGTCAAAGCCAGGTATAGGCCTACAAAACATTGCACAAAGTTCCTACTTTCTTTTTGACCTTATTCCAAACAGGCTGCAGATACAGAAGTATCAGGGGCGGATCTAGGATTTTTTAAATTGGATTGTCCAATGTGAAAAACGGCACTTTTTACGAAACACCACGTAGGCAACAGATAAAAGATCCTCTGAAATTTTCACACGGGTCAAGAGGTGAATGAGATAATAACAAATCATTGAAATATTGGTAAAGTTTTATTGAAAGAATAAACCAATCAATTATAAAGAAGTATTTTTTATAATTTCTAAAATTCTTCACCATTCAGAGATGATGGATATAGTAGATCTATGATCAGAGATGATGGATATAGTATAGGATACTGAATGTGGAAATTGAATGGCACACTAGCAAGAACAAATTTCTACAACAGCTCTGAAAAAACTTTGTAACACTTAGGGCTATGTCTTTCAACCCAGCGGGTTTTACACAGATTTTGGTGGGTTCTGCTATAGGCCTAAATACTTCCAGAAACCTTTTTAAGATACTTCTACGCCATTTTGGGGGGTGCTTTTGGTCATTTCATGCGTTGAAAAAAATTAATGGTGGAAAACCTTGGTCTAAAAAATTTTGCGGTGTCATTTTTGAGGGCATTTCAAATTGGAGGGGGGTCCGGACACCCCCGACATCCCCCCTAGATCTGCCCCTGAGTATTAGGTTGATTTAGGCCTATATGGTCTATAGCCCTATGTAACAAATCCTCATCAGAACGAGTTTGTTATGAGCTGATTTCTGGAGTCAAATCATTGAAAATGAACTAGGCCTACCGTCTATGTTTGACTCTAGAATAGAAGAGGTAGATTTGTTCAACTTTTTATTATTTCGATGATCTGACCATTGTGGGGGATCACTGTCTGAGATTGAGCTCAACCAATCCTTGAGTATTCGATTTGACCACATTATTACACTGTACCTTATCTAGAATACCATAATATGTGGCGGTGTTTGAACTTCACGAATCACCAAATTCGATCAGGACATAGAAGACTGTTTAATCAGTTTGTAGCTAAATGAATGCCTATTAATTTGCTATTGAGATAGAAGGACGATCCGACTTTTAAAACTAGATACAAGGTTATGATTGACGGTTAGATAACATTTCATTTAAGCTAAGTTGTTTTGCTGCTAGCGGTCATTAGTCAGTCTAAGTAATTACTTGATTTATGAAAGACTAAATTAAGGGAAGATTCTCCCGGCTGGACTTAATACATTGTTCTTTTGTGCCATCATTGGGTCGTCCCAGGGCAACACTAATATTTATACAGGGCTTATGGATAAAAAATATTAGCCACAGGTAACAGAATAACACATTCTAAACTGCGAACGATGAATTCACCAACGTGCTATAGAACGCGCTGAGTAATAACTTGATTATAGCAATAAAAATGTACCGTCAGTAAATTTAATTAATCAGTGTATTTAACTGAATTTCAACTGAATTCGGTGATTCGGCGAAGTTCAAACAACCAATCTGTAGACCTGATACGAGGCCGGTAGAGAGTTTGTAAACTGAATTTCCATCGACTGTTTTCTAGGATTGCTATTCCTAAACCAGATCAGTTCATTTGAAAGCTGAATAGACTTACGATGATGTTATTCTGGTTTATTAGGTCTGCTGAAGCCGATGATATGGTTTTTGAAGTCAAATCATCGAAATTGAACTGGGTTTCACTCCATTCAAATTTTGTATTTGTCTTATGGAATAGCTTAAACTCTATACCACTATGACTGTTAGGCTATTTGTTGGCTCTATGCATATCGCAGTAAACTGCTAACAAATAATTTTTGTGTATAAGCTGTTTATGTTTTCTCTATTTTTAAAATACTAGGATGTATTGTCCATATTTTATTACCTTATATTATTTATTATGGCAATTAATATTCAAATCACAACTAAATAGAAACATACGGGCCTACGTTTATATGTAATAAAATGTCTATCAGTTAATCTACCCACACTCTGTATTAGGCCAGTTGGAGATCAATTGCGTGGTTTATCATTTAATAATGTCATACGACCCAGGAGTCTCATTAAAAATTCCGTGTACAGTCAGGCTGAACCTCGCCTAGAACCATCAAAATTGGTCTGAGTTAGCAAGTCTTGAGTTATCATAAAATACTGTCAGAAAATGATTGCTTTTCTGACCGAGTCATTGTGGTTGGGTACAGGCTATGTCTGCACCAAGGGAGGTTTTCTAGGCCTAACAGTTGTTTAGAATTAGACAGAAAATCAAAGAGGCTAAACATCGAGGGAAGTCATTAAAGATCAACTGGAGCGACTCACATAATGGACATTGTAGCCGTTCATATTTTAGGCCTATGTTACTATTAATATGATTGTTTTATTTAGAATGTAAAATGCATCGGGGCTTCACATTAGCTACGTAATTCACATTAGCTACGTAAAGTGTTCTAAATTTGGAAAATGGAAAGAAATAATTCTGTGTAGCGTGTGTGTATGGACCGAAACTGGTTCCAGGTCTGTTCTTGAAAGTTGAATCAAGAGCACACCGCCTAATTCCCAGAAAATGACCAGATTCAGTTAAGCTAGGAGCACGCGGGCGTATTACTTCAACCGATCGGCGATGATTGATTTGGTCTGCCGAATCACCGGTGAATTCATATAAGACCGATACGAGAGAGCGCGTAGTGATCAAATCGAACTTCCGACAGTGTACTTAGCGTACCCTGCTTACTGGGAGAGAGTTAACAAATCACGTAATATCAACAACGCAGCCTGTTTGTTGTATACAAATCGATCGTTCAGCTGAATACGGGCAGACGCGCGAATCTGTGGACGATCCGCGTTTGATACGGGGATTCACCTGGCGATTGAGTCGGCTTACGAAATCGTCGCTCGTATAAGACCTTTTTTTCCTATCAATATGCAACAAAAGACAAAAGATTTAGGCCCGTAATAGAAGCGGAATCATTGAGAGAAGTCTAGTTTCTGTAGCTTATTCCGTTTGAACGCTGAATTACAGATGAAAATCAATGGTAACTTGCGATCGAGACAATAAAGTCTCTGATTTAGATGACGCTGGCATTTTATGGCATTGAAATTTGAAATTCGCTGTGGCTTCGACATGAATGTTTGGTTCTGACTGGAGCAGCCTTATAGCGGTGTTCACACTAGATTCTGGGTTCACTTGTGTAGTGCCGAATATGCCAGTCTCGCTTACTGAGCGACTTGAGTTCACACATGATTCGGCGGTGCTTAGTAACTTAATCGTTTTAGTTATGCCAATATTGAGAGCGATTCAAAGATGGCATTTCCTTACTATCATCATCAACTTGTACATATTTCAAATTCATTCTTAACCTACTCTCCTGCCTTCTGAATGGCAACTTGAATTGCCAATATGGTGTTGCGACTATAACTGTTGCTAATGTGAGTGAAATACCGTATATTGTCAAAATTGAGCTTCAAATCACGCGACTACAATATTGCCTATGAACCTTCGTTCTTTGCATAGTAATAATAATAATAATAATAATAATATATTTTCTTATATAGCGCAGATCTAAGAAATAATCGCTGTGCTTCACAATGTAAAACACAATACAAAATACACAGAAAATTGTTAAAATTACATAAGTTGGGTCTACATGCATAATAAAACAATACATAGTAGGTTTTAAGAGTAGGTTTGGCTAAAAAGGTATGTCTTAAGATTACGTTTAAAAATGTCAACAGATGCACTTTCTCTCAGAGATATTGGAAGCATAGTGGCTTCTTAAGTTAAGTTAAAAAGATTAAATACACGGCTAAAAAAGCACTGAATCTGCGTTCACACTACAGCTCAGTTCCATACTGATATCGGGTTTCAGGTGCAGAATCACTTTCCGGGCTTAAAAAGCCTGGTATTTCAGTGCGGCTCTGAATAAGCCACAAACAAGCCTTGAATAATTTAATCGTATGAACGCTTGGTACCGTTGAAATCCTCGTGTGAACGCCACTTGTATCATCCCCTCGTGATTCTTTTCAGCGCTTTTCGTTTGTAGTTCCATGTCTTGTCTTAACGGGAAGATTAAATACTAGGCCTATATCATTTGAAATGTGTCAAGTGATCCGTCTATTTGTATTCCTCAGCTCTCTGTCAGGGGATCGATAAATCATGATTTTATACCAGTGAGGAGAGTGACTCAAAAGAATGCCTGCTGATGTTTATATTGGTAATTCACCAACTTGGGGATATAGAGCTTCGACAAGTTATCATGTAGTTTGATGTCAAATATATTTTTCCTGAAGATAAGCAATAACTGTATATACAGTTATTGCTAATTTCAGAATATCCAACTAAGAATTTTTTTCTGCCCCCCTTGAAAAGAGGTACCTTTAAATAGATTGGTGCCCAACTAGGTCTTGCTGAAGTCTTACTTTGCTTCTCTTGAAAAATCATGATTATGATACGGAAATGAAAGATTAGCCACATGGATCAAACATGCGTTGGGGGTCCACTATTGGGAAGTGGACTTGAAAGTTGATTGTACGCGGTGGTGTTCGTCGCATGAATAAATGAGGTTTGCTTCGCTCCCGGGTACCAGTGAAGTGTAAGGCAATTATTTTGGACACTAAGGCTCTTAGCGATACTTTATGAGGCTAAATAGCCTCTGACATATCGGTTTGTTCTCAAAACAGTGCCGGCCTCATCATCAGCAGGTGATAAAACGTAAATTATGGTCACTGCGAGACCAACAGTGTAATTCATGTCATATGAGGCGAATATTAAATGGTGACGGTAACTCAGGCAGTCTATAAATTTGTGCTGGAAGATTGATATGGTAATCCTCTTGTTCGGATAAAATGATCGATCTCTGCATTAGAATTTATGATTGAATAGGATTACATTTTAAGGATTTTAATCAATCTCAGCCAAACTGGGCATTAAACTGAAATTCTACTGTTGATCACCAGTTGCGACAGCCTGCAATCACAGGCCTGTAGTGTTGAGGAATAAAATGGGTGGGTTCATTTAGAATTTTGAACCTCATCCATGTTACAGCCTGGGGGACGATTTCTAGACCAGAAGAAACTTGCAATTACATGTGCATGCAACTAACAAGTGATCTTTAATGCTGGGGTTATCCAATATCGAATATAAGTTGAAAATATGCTGCAAAGACAGCGATACTGCCTCGGGTTTACTACATTAATGATTCCGTTACTCGAAAACAAAAAATCTTTATTGAATTGATTGTCTGAATGGTAGTCTGTAGCCCCATCCTATAATGGGATACCGGCGAGGCTACTGAGGGAACTGAGGATTCAGCGATAATCCACCAGAATCGCTAGTGTCACCGGGTTACCGCGCTTCAATTTCTTCTACAAATTAAATTCGAGTCAACTTTTCCGACTAGTAAATCAATTTTCAGTGAAATCAATACTATACACTGATCGAGAAAGGAAACCTTATATCTATCCGATGACAAATTTCATCGGAAATGAACTGATTTTGCCTACGAATAACCCGGTGTTTTGTTGCTCCATCTGGTGGTGCCTGTATCCCATTGTGAAATCAAATTGGTGTGGGTGCTGTCATCTCAGCCCGATTAAAAAAAATTAGTGTACCAAGATTTATGATGTTTGTGGATTAACAATGCCTTTATAACGTTGATTCGTAGAAATACAGTGGGAGTATTTTGTTCATTTAAGTGATCTTATGGATAATTTGTTGATTTTATTGTAAAAAGCAGTAACATGCCTTCTAGCGAATAGAGAAATAAATGAATATATTGATATTGACTGAATAAGTCATGCGGGGAAAATATATGAGAGACGTTTGAAAGGATGATATAGGCCTGCCGTTTATTCGGTAGATGTGAGTGTTAAAAAACAATTGTGTTGAATATGATAAACAATTTGGAGATAGACAGGCACATCTTGTTGCGACACAAGTAAAATAATGCGAAATTACTGGTTTGACAAAGGTGACCGATGGTTGTTTAATTCATATTTTGAATCCGCCAAAACCCAGAACTTGTCATAAGTTGAATCAAAAATAATTTTGAGATTTATTTCACTCAACAACCAATGCAAATTTGAGTTAAATCTGAAACTGATCTTAGTCTGGTAAAATGTCAACGAACGAATGTTGGGTCTTGAAGCCTTCCACATCGAGAGTATACCCACTACTGGTATGCACAGTCCTGTTAACAGGGATGGTTACATGTCCTGAGGCTGTATGTAAGTAGCTATTTCCTTCATTGCTGCAGTATAACGATGCTTAACTCAAGATGATATGACTCCAGCGGTCTAACCATGGTTGTCTCAGAGGGTTTGATGCACTCAAGATTGTTCCGCTGAGGCCAAGTCATGGCCAAGTCATCGTGTTTCTGATCAATATTTCGTATATTGCCTCTGAGCTTGAGATGTATCCCGTTTCTGCCAGTTTGAGATCGGGTGCAACAAATCACTGATTTTGCTGGCATACCGGTACGTACTTTTTGTTGAACATAATATATTCCTGGCATGAGATCTTTCTGATTCATTTTTCCAGTTTTTTATTGAAAAATGTTTCATTCTTGTAAATTGTGCAGATCCGCTGAAAAAATGGGGGGGGGCGGATTAGGGTTGCTACCACCAGATAAATGCTCGAGTTGGAGGAATGCATCTGTATCATTTCATTCTTATTTTCTAATAAATTTCCCTTCCAAAGATGCTTCAGTCGGAATGATTAGAAATGTAAAATACGATACGCCGGTATCGAACATGTTTGATAATTTCGGCTGATTATTTACGCCTACTATCAGATCGCTTGCAAATTTACTCGTCTGCCCGAACTCGGGGTTAACTCTCTACCACTAAGCCACGTACGCTGTCAGAACTTTTGCCCGCTCGTATCAGGCATATAAATTCACTGGCGAATTTAATCGTCGTGATTAGGCAAAAATATGCTCATGTGCCTCACGCTATAGGCCTATATAGGTCTTGTGGATAGCAGACACAAGAGGTTGAGAAACACCCTATGATATTCTTGCCTTTCGTCGAATCAATCACGCTAAAATCCCTGCAGTCGTTTTTATATATTGGCAATAAGTCGATGTTTGTGCTAAGGTTGAACTTTTTGTTTTTCGTTCGAAAGCTACTAAGATGTTTCACAAATCATTGCTTGTGAATAAATCCGGGGGATTAAAGCGAGCTATACTTATTGATTTCAGAGAGACGAGCGAAAACCCCTTGGAAACTACTGTTGTTTTTCCGAACTGCAAACGTAGTATGTTTTCGCAGTTTTTTAAGGGCACATATTGTTTTCAAATAACGAAAAAGCTATTGCATGCACGTAGCTATCGAGATATATGTATTAATTCTTGAACACTCTCTCACTAACACTATTATTAGATTCGATTGATTGAATTTGCTCTACGAAACATCTTTCAATCAATAGTGAAACTGCGAAATTCCAGCAATCTATGACTTATTTAAAAGCGACATACGAATATCCATTAGGAATTTCCCGCGTGCACGTCAATCTCAGGTACTTGGATACCCTGACCCGTGGATACTGGGTCATCCACTAAGGAGAATGACTTAGGATCCCCCTTCCCACATGGAGATAAAGCCAAAATAGCCTAATGAAATGTGGTTTAAAGAACATTTTTAGAACAAATAATATGTAGTTTTAAGGGGACAAATGTTTTTCACAAGCTGGATTCAAACACCAGTTCCACCGCGCATTTACGATTTGACTGCTGTGACCTGTACGTACATACGCAACAACCACTTTGAGATCACCCACTTGGCTCAAGTAAAGACTCCTTTTCGAACTAATTTTTCATCTATGATGTCTAAATTTCGTACAGAAATTAAAACTGACGTATTTGAAATTCTTGAGTGTTTTTTCCTTTTGATCTTGAAAAAGGGATTGCTCCTTTTATTTATTTGGTTGGTAAATTTCGTTTGATTTTTTGATTGAGTGTCCCTTACAGACCCACCACACCTGCCGGGAGTGAAACAGGGGGTTTGATTTTGAAATCGGAAATCGAAGTACAGATATAATTGTGTGATCGGCGGTGGAGGTAACAAAATATTTTTTGTTTAAATCGAAGTTCATAATTGGGAAATTCGGTTCCGGTTCATTTAATCCTTGGGAAATTCGGTTTCGGTGCATTCAAACAATCTTCCAACCAGTCTGAACCGGTAGGCGACTGATTTGGGTGAATTTTCTAGGCTGCCTAATTTAATACATCGAAATTTTGGAAATAGCTATATTACAAGGTTGAAGATCGTTTTGTCCATTTTTTGGTCGTTTTCTACATGTGAATAGTCCGATAGTTTATTGTAGTTTTTTTCTCGTGTAGATGTTGATGTACAAGTATTCTAAGTTGATTTTCCCACATGATGACTAGATTTCTGTTAAGAAATTCTTGAGTTTCAGGGGTATGGACATGACAGAGCCCATCCTCCCTTGTCAGGGATTCGAACCTGACGGCATCGCTACACTTGGCCATGGCACAAATCCCTGCCACAGTAGACCGGGTGCGCAGGTGCATGCGCAGCTTTGCTGCACGAAAACTTGCGGCACCAATCAGTTTGCTCGTTGTATAATTAATAGTTGTGCACTAGGTCTAGTGTGGCAGGGTTTCGTACTGTGGCAATCTCGATGCCATCAGGTTCGAATCCCTGCTGGGGAGGATGGACAGAACCAAGCGTTTAGTTCAATCCAAACGCCGAAGTGAAATTTCGGCTACATTTTTCTATATTTTTAAGTAAAAAATCATGTCTAAACACAAATTGACACCTTTTGGAACAAGTTTCAAACTTTTTGCCATCAGCTAGGTCTATACGATGACAATGACAAGCTTGAACACAAAACAATATGCCACACCATAATTTTGTATAGTACAGTTTCAAGAAGGCCAGGACTAATTTTGGGGGTCAAAAGTTTACAATTCTGGTGACTCACCTCATTAAATTTCATCTCATATGAAAGCCCTGTGTTTTTGCTACAAAACAACACTGAACAACACTTTTATTACATTGAAATCAACTGGAAATGAGCTATTTTGTACGATGATAGACGAGGATTTCTTCCTGAATTTTTCTGAGGAGTAATAGACGCGACTTAGTGAAATCCCTCAGTGCTAATGGGTTAAGATATTTTGATGCACGTCTTCCTTCCCGCGGGCTGTGTCGGAATACATGAATTTTTCATCTCGTTAAGATTTCGTGTGCACTGGCTCACTGTAGGCAGATAGTTTGTTGTTTGAAAGGATATATATGTATATATATATATATATATATATATATATATATATATATATATATATATATATATATATATATATATATATATATATATATATATATATATATATATTTGTCTCGTTTACAACGACGCAGGGGACTAAGGTGCATTCGTATTGATTAGTTGTCATGCATAGCCACGGACAATCTTCTTATCATTCGACTAGAAACATTCTCTAAACCGTCGCTACCATATATATTTATCCTGATCGACCCTCATATGTGGTAATTAGTTGTGCTCAAAAGTAATATCAGTGTCATGACGTGAATATCTTGTCCTTTTCTCATCATCGAAATAACGTCATGATCTTGAATTTAGATGATTTATTTTCAAATCTTACAACTCCAACTAGAAAAACTGTGTGCTTAACAATATTTTTGTTTATATTTAATGGAGAGAGTACTACTGTATGAGTACTGCTGACATGTTTTGACACTGACATGTTTGTGACACTGATATTACTTTTGAGCACAACTAATTACCTAATCCAATTAATACAAACAACTCATCGATGTTGATGCCCCTTTTCACATATCAATATCAGGCTGATTAGTTTACAAGAGAATTATATTTAGCGTTTATAAACAATATTACATCCACAAGAAACGTTAATATACACTCCGATAAAAATCTAAATTAAAACAAAGAAATGTACTGCATGATACAATCATACACTCACGCTTGTGTAGATGTGTCTTGGATAAAGATATAGATAAATGTATATCGATCAATTCATCAAATGATGAATATCAATTGACTCCTCCGTTTGTTCGTCTCGATCAAATGTCTGACTCGAACTTGTGACAAAGAAAAGAAGAAAGCTATATTAAGCCAGGATCGAGAAACACAAAACGTTTTTGTTGCCGACCGTGCTGTTTTTATTGTGGGGCTGAAAAATGCGGGTAAATTTCATCGGAAATGCGTCGAGGACAGACTAGGCAATTTTCTAGGAAATTAGAACCGTCATTTATTGCGACCAATTTGCAAAGAGCGTCGAGTCAACACAGTGCAGGGTATTTCAATGAAAATCCACTGTCGAATGTAGGTGGTTCGAATCAATCTGGCAGGCTCAATACCGAGATTGGTTCCTATGCAAGTCGATTACCGCTGGGAACAAGGATTCTTCTTGCGGATCAGTAAAATGCAAAGTCTGTTTCGTGCTGGTCAGTTTGAAAAATTGTAAGTTGTTGTCTGATCTGAAAACAAGAAAACGAAAACTTATGTGAGATTCTGACTAAACTAAACTGATCACCTCTTATATACCCCATTAAAACATGAAAGTGCTCGGAGTTCAAATTTCCACTGGCAGTATAGCAATGAAATAATATGAAATAATGAAATAATACAAGAAATGATTAAATTATTACATTGAATAAACTTGAATAGACAATGATTGTCTGCTTTCAGATTTTTGTGGAATTTTACTTTTGAGATCGGGAATAGGTTCCAGTGACCTGTAATATTTTCCCCTGGAGGAATGCCCACAGCTTCGTAATCCCACATCTCATCATGGGTGCAGCCATTCTGTTTGATCTCATTAGTTCAACTCAATGCAATTGGCTAATCGCAACTGGCTGATCTCCTGGAAAGGATACCAGACGATTAGAGGGAAATTTTGTTTGCGATAATGTCAAACATATTATAATTCATGTGAGCGGTTTTGGCTGCAAGCTCAGCGATGTTGGTTGCTGCTGGCTAAAAGGTGATTTCGTTGCTCATCACAGCAAACAATGAATATTTTGTTGTCGTGAATTGTGGTGTCGACTGAGAATTTTCGCAATCTTAACAAAACCACTATGCTTGATACATCTTTGAGATTGGTTTGAAATTTCTAGTGAATTGTCGCTTAATTTAATGAAACAGCAGCTGATTTTGGTTTTAGTCAAAAGCGATACGGTGAATATATTTGTCGGTATTCATGTTATCAGGATGAATATTGGGCTAAGGAAGCGTACTTATTGTGGTGCCGAATTTGCCAGAGAACGAGTTGCGTTCACACAATGATATTCAATGCCTAGTAAGCCCACTTTTGATTTTCATTCAGTTTTGCCACTGCCGTGAGGAGTGTTCTCAAGATGATGTTTCAGTACAATCGTTTTTATTTTCAAAACCTGCTGTCCCGTCTTTTGTTAATTTCAATTGCTGATAAAGGTGTCCGGCTTTCACCAAGAACCTTAGTGTCTGATGTACCAAAGACACTAAGACACGAATGACATTTCCCGATCACTGGCTTTAAACCACCAGTAATCCAGTTTCAATAAACCGTTAGTGAAAAATAAACTCATAACAAACCTCACGCATTCAGTTTTCTTATTATTATATTCATTTGGAGGTTCCTTCATCATAGTCTGTGCTTGATGCGATATGAATACGGAAGTAGCAAAAATGACACAATTTTTTTTACTTTGAAACTAGGCATTGTAACACTGTAGTTTGTTAGCAACAAGACAACTTGAGCGATGCGCGTCTCATCGCTAAACAGCGCATCATTTTTAGGCCAGCCATAGGCTGAGCCTATTACTATACAAATGGAGCGAATTTAAATGACGTGGTTTCCAGAGTAAAGGCTCTTTGACTGTGCAACTGAGCATGTATTCGTACAAATCATTCATTAAAGCATTATCCATTCTCCAAACTCTACGTAGCTGAATTTTGAAAGAGGGCCTCTTTAAAATTTATACGAGCTTTTTCGCGAAAATCTGATTGCAAAAATATTGGTTTTGAAAAGCCAATCAGAAAGCAAAGACTCCTCTACCGTTTTACTTCCGGGTTTTATTTTAAGATCTAAAATTGTATTTCAAGATCGATTTCTGTGAAAGCTTTAGTTGATTTGGTTTTTGGGAGGAATATTTTTATTAGCACTACAGAAAATGTCATTGACAATTGTGCAAACTCCGGGAAAAAATAGCTTTTTCTCAAATCGGATAGATGACCTTGATAAGCCCATTTCTAACTGTAAAATCATTCTTTGAATTTTTAATTCAAGTAAGTGGGAACCATGTATTAAGTTCCTTGCAAACGTGAGCAAATAAGGTTATCACTGTATATTAATGATAGTGGAGCATCAAACCGTGTGATGAAACAGCCTATAAATCATTTTTCTTTTTAAGTTAAGCTTCTTATGTAAAACCTTGAGAGTTGAAAAACGATTTGAAATTTTTGAAACGCATTTATAAACAACATTCTTCTAGTTGGGTGTAATGAAATACAATATGCGACTTGCTTAAGCACATAATCGTCATCCATAGTAACTGTTTTCAATGTGGAATCACTTTCCAAGCACGTTAACCTGGTATTTCGGTACCGTAGTAAGTACGTAAATGGCGAATAGGCCTCGAATAATTTAACTCTGTGAAATCTTGGTACAGTATGGAAATCCTTTTGCGCCGTACTGTACTGATTGTGGAAAATCGCAGAAAATCACTCATGCATTGCTCTGTAGGCCTATACCGCAGCTATGGAGAAATATTTTTTAACAAACCATTCAATGATGCTGAGATTAGTCACGTGTTCATTCTGCACGTTCTCGTCTAAGCGACATGGCTGTGGATCCCTTGGGTGTAAAATCCTTGTCCTAGGGTATTTAGTGTTGTTAGACCGATGTGGTGTGATTTAAAGATACGTAAGCACCAGAAGTGTTGCATGACATATTGGTCTCATTGCGTTGTTTTCATTGGCTTGCTTGCAAGGCCATTATTGCTATAACCTGATTGACCTTTTAGCTAGGAAACACGATAATTTAAAGGCCCGGACACACTGACGAAATCGCCGGTAAAATCGCCCGAAATCGCCCGAATCCAACATGTTGGATTCTGTCGCCGGCGACAGAATCGCCCAGTGTGCCCAGGTACGGCGATCAGTCGCCTCGAGGGCCATATTAACCAGCCAATCACGGCTCTTCGATTTATTGAAGGTGGCGCTAGCAGCTGGTCGTTTCAAAATAAGCGGCGCTGTTCGCCGATGCTCGAGACGGCTTGTATTATTGCGCCCAAACGTCATTCGCGCAGAATCATGTACTATGCTAATTAGCCATGTGCTTAGATTTAAGAGGAGTCTAAGACCAACTTAGTTCTATAGCCAATCAAACAACTTAAGTCCACTCTTAAGATTTAAGACCACTTTTGGAAGTAAGTCACAACTGTGCAACCGGACGAAGCTAATCTTCAACAAACAAAAATACAAATCATAGCTTTTTCAAATATGATTATAACAACTTCGTAAATGGTATTTACAAAAAGGCTACTTTTCAAATATTTCTGAGGGGGGTATCTTCAACCGTCAAGGGATTCGAACTCACTAAGCTAGAGTCGTTCCCCGAACTCATTGACCTTGCAAGTCATTGGTGTTGTTACTAGCCGACCAGAATCCGGTCATACCAATCACAGCGCTTGTTTCAAACGACATTAGGCTCCTGTTGGATTTCACATTAAATGGACCAATCAGTGAACGTTTTACCAAGCAAGGAAGTATTATGCCAGTCTATATATGACGTATATATGACGTCATGCGCAAAAGCGCCATTAATGAAATCACGCGTCGTGAGACTAGGGGGCTGGTGGAAGCAAGTTCGTGGAGCCATACCGGACTCCCGGATGGGGGAGTCTCAAGGTCCACCATGATGGACCTCTTGCATTATTATTTTACCAAAAGATATTCGTGGCAATCATTTGGCAGGGATACTACCTAGTCCATCAACTTTTTAAGGCTGGTAATGAAATCCCCCACACAGGTGAGGTGAGCATGCGCTAGTATGTCAGCAAGCCCACAATAGAAAATTAAGTTCTTGTTTTAAATGTTGCCACTGACCCTGAAGGCTCGTTTTGTCATCCTGCAACATGATTTTAACCCAACTACTCGCAACTGGGAAAATCACCCTGGCTTGTGTGAAATCATAACATTTTGCTAGCACTTATGAGCATCCATCAGCAACTATGAGCCATAAGTGCCATCATATTCCATGCCCATGAAAATTTATATTGTACCTAAAAGTATCTCGTCGACTGCAGGGTGACATAAACCAGCCATAAAAGCTTTGAGATGGTTTTTATAGAAATGTTACATGGAAACCCGAGGTTGGCTTAACATAATCTCCTATCATAACATATCCATCATTGATATTTCAGTTTATCCCATTACCCGGGATATGTTGTATAAAGCGCTAGCTTAACAGCATTGTCACTTATACTTAAGTGGTATCAAACCCGCTCGGTTAAAAAATTCCTGCCATCCAAAGATAGCTGAATCTGGTGTTTTTTTACCGGTATATGTAATTGAGAAAACAATCGCAAAAGAATGAAACTTACACAGGATGCTACATTCTTCACATAAGCTATGGCTTGATAAGCTTAAACGATTTCACAAGTTACGCTTTACTTCCTTTTTTTGGTAGTTCTCAACAAAAAATCTTTTTCTTATCATTTTCTAATTTAAAAGATTGATTCAGTTAATTCGCAATCCGCGTTCACGTTTTTCACACTTTTGCTAATTCGACCATTCTAATTGACCCGTACCCGGAGTGGACCAGTTTAGAATAGACCGAATTTTATCTGTATAGATTGGTCTGTTCTCAAATATAACGAACCAATTCAGAACGGACTTTTCGCTAGCGTGAATGTTTGGTCATTCTTTAATTGGAACGGACTAAATTTAGATCGTTCTAAATAGGATTAGACCATTCTAATTCGACCCGTACCCAGGGTGGACCAGTTTAGAATAGACCAAATTTGGTCTGTATAAATTGGTCTTTTCTAAAATATAACGAACCTAACAAAATGGCGGCTAGTAACTGTAAAATGGTTTATTCAGAACGGACTTTTCGCTAGCGTGAATGTTTGGTCATTCTTTACTTGGAACGGACTAAATTTAGAACGTTCTAAATAGGATAGTGTGCGAACGCTGCTACATCAAACAATGATTCCGCTGACAATTAATTATCAGTAACGATCGTTTGAAAGATGATTTGACTGTTTCTTTGAAAAAATACCAGATGTTACGTGTTACGGTACGCTTTGTAATTGCGAGACATGGCTTCGGATTTCTTACTTGTTGATCGATGAAGTTTTTTACCGGATTGGTAATCTGCTCGCATTATATCGCGGCAGTGCCGCGTATTGATCTCCGAGCCTTTTTCTCTACGACGCTAATGGCCCGAGGTAAATAGGCCTATAGAGATACGCGGCTGTTTTTTTTTTCTCTTCGAAAAAGCAATATTGTCGTCGACGTATCTCTATAATATGTCTGTCTTTCTGCCCAGTAATAGTAGTCGATAATAACACAGTATAAATCAGCGGAGAATCAGTATGGCGATTTAAGTGAAATATCATGTAACTTGTCATTCAACGACAAATTGCTCCATTTTTCTGCAATCTTTAACGCGACTGCATCTGCAACATTAGTTAGTAAATGCGGTTTTATATCGACGAATTAAAAAGCGCTCCCGCACATGAGTCGGAAACGCATACGCTAAACCTAAGTCTACGATAGCATTTTGTATCCGGGTTATGCATCTCCACTACGCTCGAAACACAAGTTCAATGCGGAGTTCTCTACAAAATCCGGATTTTAGAAACCCTTCATGAAAAAGAAGGGTAAACTCCGCATTGAACCGCATTTGCGTAAAACTGCATGGTTTGCTAGTGTAGACAATGAACTCGTGTTCAATGCAGAGTTCAGGCTCCACAATCGACCTTGAACTAGCACTACAGATGTTGATTCTTATTACCGAAACTGCGTTAAGGCTGGCTTATGTCGACAAGCAAGGCGACGCCTACCGACGCAACTGGGTTTATCGCCGATTAGCGGCAACTAGCGGCCTACGAGAGGCCGCCAGTTGCTGCTCTATCGGTTTGACATAAGCCGGCTTTCGACGGCAACCCGACTCGTTGCAAGCCGTATCCGGCTAGTTGCCCATGTTCTACTCCGGCCTATCGTAGGCGGACAGTTGCTTTCGATCGCAACCGACATAAGCTCATCTGCGACGCGATGGAACTGAGCGCAAGGGTTCCAGCCAATAAGAGACCGCATATACATAGTACAAATTATGACGGCTAGTTAGCGTCATTCGTAATTAGTCATAAACTTTCAAATTCAAGTATTTCGAAACATTAACCAAACCTTCAGCAGGGCAGATGACTGGACTGAAGATCTAGAAGCAAAATTGGTAGAATCATGGTGTGAGCGGCCATCTTTATATGATGTCGCTAGCACATTGTATTCAAAACAGAATCAGAAAGATAAAGATCTTAAAGAAATAGCTTTCTAATAGAAATATATTTCCCAATAATTCAAAATAAATCAAATTTATTCTCAAAATGCTTATCACGTGACCATCTGAGCCATTGCAGTTGCCAGTAATCGTAATCGACATAAGCGGGGAAGCAACTGGGAGGATCTCGTATCCCGATAGTCGGCCTCAGTTGCTGTGAATCGGAGCGCAGTCGACATAAGCTGGGCTGCGATTGCGGTTGCTCTCAGTTGCGTCGGTAGGAGTTGGTAGGCGTCGCGTTGCTTGTCGACATAAGCCAGCCTTTAAGTGTAGATGTTAGTCACCGCGAACGCGGGTTGTCGTTCAAAACGTTGAAACCTGGGTACAACGCGCTAGTGTAGATGTGGTTAAAGTGTGCTTAGTTGAATTTGGCTGATGAGTTTGGAATTGTACCAAACTCTCATTTCGCCATTGATCAAATATGTATCGTGTTTGATAATAATTGTCGCTGCAACGCCAATTTTTCTCAAACTCGGTGCATTTGCTTTAAACTCGGTGCATTTTACGCTGATAGTGGCTAGAAATTTCGACCAAAAAAAATCATAAATTAAGTATCTCTTCGTATGTTATGGGGTTACTTCCCTGAATCTAGAATGTTTTTTTACAGCGGATAGGAATAGGAATGGTGAATCTCTTTATGTTCAACGGAAAGTTGCTGGTAAAACTTAAAGCTACTGATATGTAGTGAATATGACCACGATGCATGAACACACTTTCCAAAGTTCCTATTTTGAGCGCAATTGGTAGCACAAAATGCTTACGCAATATTTGCTCATTCACTATGCGTATCTAAAAGGCGCGTTCACACTACGAAATTTAGACCGGTCTAAATTTGATCCGGTCCAATTTAGACCGGACTAAGCGTTCACGTGGGCAAAGATACCGTTCCAAATTTCGACCAGTCTAGTTTAGACTGGTCTTATTTGGCATGGTCTAAAAGAGCGAACCAAGTCCGGTCCAAATTCTGTTCGTAATAACCATGGACTCTAAAACGTTTTAGAGTCCATGTTATAACCAATAGTTCATTCATGCAGTAGTGAAATTATTGAAATTGTCCTTTGGGAAA
This sequence comes from Tubulanus polymorphus, assembly GCF_964204645.1. NCBI lineage: Eukaryota > Metazoa > Nemertea > Palaeonemertea > Tubulaniformes > Tubulanidae > Tubulanus > Tubulanus polymorphus. The sequence continues at coordinate 10,365,342 of NC_134026.1, forward strand.
AATTTTTGGTTTATAACCGATTCATTATTGTATCCTAGGTTGCTTTAAAGAGGTTCTGCTGTAAAATGAAATGAACCCACGCTGAAAACATTTGATAAACTTTAGGCTACATTTTGAAATATTCACGTTGAATGAATCATGACATTTTTAGCAGCATTATTGCAATTAATGAGTTGATGATGACTTGATGTTCGTGCGTTTGGATGCAGTGAAAATACTGTGCTTCTAATAGATGACCTACACTCACATTTTCAGATGATTTTTTGAAGCTTTTTCATATTGAAAGATAAGGATGGTTTGACCTAATCCTATAAAGGGTTGCTCTCATATTACCCGTGTATAACAATTTTTTGGGGGAGGGGGATTTCAATACCCTCTATCCATGTAACGGAAGCTCCAATATTACTCTGTGAAAGTCAAAACCCCTTCAAATCACTGATGTTTACTGGGTAAACCAACAGAAACAACTTAATGCGGTTTTCCTATGTAAAACAGTAACAAAAGCCGCTAACACATGAAATGATTTGGCCTTGGTCAAACTAGTCCGGAGCAGGCCCGAGTTAGATTTGGCTGATTTCTAATTGCGAGGGAACATACAGAATCTGTTAGCGTACACAAAGATTGATTTCACACGAAATTTGCCCACTAGGCACGGACAAATTTGGTACCTGGCCCGAGCCAAATTTTAGCACAGGTCAAATTATCGCGTGTGAATTGCGAATGACTCACTTCGTTTTGTTTACAGATTGTTTGGTATCGAGTGAATGGTTTATGTGTGAACGTGGTCCCTAATTAGGCAAGGGCCAAATTTGACTCAGGCCTGATCCGGGCCAAATCGTCTATGTGTGATCACGGCTTATGTTTCTAATAAACTTGAAAATGTAGGGAAAATTTCAGTTTTGCATTTATTTAACTTCTTCTTACGGGATATTGCATGTAGTGGCTATGATGGGGGAATGCCATACATTGTAAAATTATGGCCATTCGTTATGTGTTTTTAGGATTGCTGTATTTTCAGAATGAAAGAGGCCGGATTTCCGGTTCGTTTCCTGCCCGAGGTGTTCGATTCAGGAACTATCGTCGGTAGTCTGCAAACAAACTGGTATAACATTCCACAGGGTACCCCTGTAGGAGCCGGGCTCGGGGACCTTCAATGCTCCATCCTTTCAAGCATAGAACATGAACATGATGCAGGTATGTAGGGAACGTTTCATCACCTGTAACCCTTCCCAGGCATTATCCCCTTTTTTGAAGTAAAAACAATAGTGCATTGGTCGGCAGATGCACATCTAATTGTTGGAAGTCTTTTTCAGTTCGGGCCTATACTACTTGTTTTCCATTGTTACCATGGCGGTTAACTCGTTACGAATGAAACACTGTAATCACGCAGAGATCATTTGGCCGAGTCAAATTTGGCCCGTTCATTAATTTCATTAAAGTTAAAGTAAAAGGATTTTTGCCAACATGGGAATTGGGAGTTTTTACCCAGGGAAATGCCGCAACAGTTGAGCCTTACAATAGCAGGATTAGTTTTGTAGTTCTACATTTTTGGAGACTTTCGGGAATACAAAAGACACTACGTATCTTAGACCTTTATTTTAAGAAAGAATTTGCCCAGTTCCTCGAAAATTGAAAAGTATCTCGAATTGACAGTGAATAGCAACTATTGTAATATTTTTTATACTGATACGCAACTGACAATTTTGTCGGTCAAGTTCTTATTAAGTAGTAACCGTGGAGCCCGACAATTTCTATGACGATACAGGGAAAGTGTTTTAATGCATATTTCGACAGTCTCGATCAAACACTGAGCCGGTACTCATTTCTTCTTTACAAGCTTTTATCAGATGTGTTGTAGGATAATTCATGCCACCAGAAGCCTCATTCAAGTAGTCAACTGCGTCTTCCATGCTTCTTTTTTCCGAAGTTAATTGCGTTATCTCGCCTGGGAAGTACTATCCATTAGTTTGTTCACTCGGATAACTGGGATCAAATTACTGGGTACTATAATGCATAAAATGGTTGTTTTGTGGCGATCGAATCTTTTCAAATCTTTCCTGCTCAAGGTTTAGTTCCATTGAAGTGATATGATATATTATTAATTTAGATAAACAAATTAACAATTCAACTACCAGTCAGGCCTGGTGGCGTTTTGGCCAGGACTGTTGTGACTGCGGCCTATCTTAATCAGTTAACTGGACCGGTTTAGTTTTGCGATCTCTTGAATTTTGGAAGATTTCACCAGACTCCGATTTAAAATTTCTTCTTTAAAAGCTCTATGATGCTGTCTTAAATCAACTAATGATTCACAAATTTGACGCTATCAGAACACTCACAAGTTCATTTAAAGAATGTTTAGCGTGCTAAATCCACTGTTATCACTAGTCCCTCTAGATGTGACGCTGTGAATGACAAGAAATTGCAACAAAGTTTCTATCCAGGTACTAGATAGTCCATTTTAATAGTTAGAATGGACCTAGTTTGATCTTTTTGATCTCAATTGCTCCATTTTAAAATGCATGACCAAGCATAGACTCCAAGTGTGTGAATGCTTGGTCTGTTCTAAATCGGAATGGACTTAATTTAGATTGTCGTCGCACCGACCTGCTTAGAGGTTAGGGTTACGAATCAAATTTCTTTATGGATTCAGGTATCTTATAGCCTGAAAAGTTACTAATTTCTATTTGTAGAATTCACTGTTTTTGTCATGCCATCTGGTGCTGTGCTGCTAGTCCATTAAGACAATAACAGTTGTGAAATCCTGAGCTAATTCTGCATTTTTCATTTCAGTACTCAATATCAGCACATCAGCTCAACTCGCATTCCAAATGCCCGAAAACTTCATTCCACCTGCATTTGATCCTACCTCCACGACTGAGTATTTGCCATATTTCAATGGCCGATATTTGGGTGTCGCGGCTAGTCTGACAGGGGGTAACACGATGGCTGCATTTATACGAATGTTACAGCAATGGACTCATCAACTCGGTAAGTGGTTGTAGGAGAAGCTGTTGGTTGGGAACAGCGTCAGTTTCATAGCTAACACTCGTGCAGAGATATTTGATACTTTATCAGCATTCCTTCAATTTCTGGGGCCAGTTGCTGAAAAGTTGTTTACAGTTAGCCAGCGGATAGTTGACATAGTGACAATTAAAAATAAATTTATATTTAGAAATAAAATTTCATTGTTACTATGGTATCAATACACCTGTTGTCTTTAACCAACTTTTGAGCAAGCAGCACCTCGCATGGGGCAATTTTGATTGAAATAATCTAAAAATGAAATGAAATAGAAAATGCCAGATATTTAAACATGTTACCAGTACACTGTCAAGTAGCGATTGTCAAGACTTAACACTACAGTGTTGAAGTGGGAAGATTTGATACCTGCATTATCTTCTAGGCTTACAAATTCAATAATCAATGTAATAGATATGAGCAACTGAAAGATTATGGTCTTCAGTCTTAGATCTCTGAAAAATTGTAAAGTGGTGTCGGATCATGTTAGGGAGAACCATGTTGCCGAGCTGCCAACTGTCCCTGATTGTCAGGGACAGTCCATGAAACTGTTCCTGATGCTAAAGAAAATCTATTGCTGTCCCTGATACGATTCCTACAGTCCCTTTAAGAATTATTTTAATACTTCATATTATGCCCCCACAATGCGTTGTGGGGGCATAGGCTAATAAGAGAAGATTTCTGTCCGTCCGTCGATCTGTCTGACTGACTGTGGTTTCCGTGCCCTAGCACCTAAACCCTTTGACAGACTTCCTTCAAATTCAACAGTTGTGTTGTACTATATGAGGGTAGTAACTAATTAGATTCGGGTCCTGTTGGTCAAAGGTCAAGGTTACTAGAAGCTGTTATGTATTTTTCATTTCCGGGCTCTATCATAGACGGTTTAAGATAATTTGGTGATATTTTTTGAATGGGTTATCCTAGAGACGTAACTGATTACATTTCGGGTCCGGTAGGTCAAAGGCCGAGGTCACCAGGAGCTGTTTTGTATTTTCAATTTCCAGGCTCTTAATTCATAAACGGTATAAGATAACTTTGTGAAACTTTGTAGCTTTATGGATGGGTTACCTTAGAGATGGTGAGTGACTGATTAGATTTCGAGTCCTGTAGGTCAAAGGTCAAGGTCACTGGAAGCCGTTATGTATTTTTCATTACCTGCCTTCATAAATATGTCGACATACGCTCGGGGTTTATTTTACACTCAGGCGTTTCACCTGATGTGGGGGCATCAGTCGACTTCAGCGTCATTCTTGTTGTGTCCCTGAAAATTTACTTTTTTGTACCTGATGTGATAATAGATAGGTTGGCAAGTCTGCTGTTGATTTTGGGGTCTGTCCATTTCAAGATGACTGACTGGTGGCTATCTTTGTTTATCACAATGAAGCTATTTTGGTAAACATCATTGTGAGCAGAATACAGGCAAACCGGTGAACTGGATCTTTTGAAAATTTATGAAGTGTTGTCAGATCATGAAGACCCTATTGATTTTGGAGGTTCCACCTTTCAAGATCGCTGAAATCCATGTGTACTAGATACAGGCTGAACTAGTTTGGTGAGATGTCAAATCAGGTAAAGAAGAACCTTATCGATTTTGGAGGTTCGACTTTTCAAGACGGTTGACCGGCCTTGGAACGAAACCACCACAAGCGTTTTTCTGCCTTTTCATCAGGTCAACTGGACGTATCCGCCCCACTCCGCGCGGTTGCGCCACCGCGCGGGATTTACGCGAAGCAGCAGAACACAAACACGGCCACTCTCTCAATTTTCAATGATAGAAATCGTGTGTGCATTTCAATTATTTCGGCTGTTAGGGTTTTAAGGCACAATATAAGTTGATGATGTGATATGGCAATGTAAATTAATGATACTTCCGCAGTGAAGCTAGTCACAAACGGTGCCGATTGAGTGTACAGCTGCCAAAAACACTGAAATGTGCGTAGTTGCGTAACTATTTGCAGTGAATTGTAGACGAAACATGAAGCCTTAACGGCCGTTTTAAAAAGAATTATACCTATCGCAATTGTAAAACAAAAATGAGATAGAACCTAAGTTAACATTCTGGCCATTTCTAAAATGTTATTACTAATTTTTAGTCTGTGCCGAACGTTTACTTTTCCAACAATAATGAGGGGTGGTAGGTAGTCATGCAATTCAAGTCATCATTTATTACACGTTACTTCCGTGTTGTTGAAAATCTTGCGAGTCCTGGACTAAACCCCAATGAACAATGTGATCTGTGTGCTGGCCACAAATGCACACAGATCACACTACACTACCCATTACACACTCCAGTACCCACAGCTTTCATATATCCATCCAAATATTTAGTGGCTTTCTTCCTGTATATCCTAAAAATGTCACACATAATCTGACTTCGTTGTTTTGGTATACTTTTCAGTATGGTCCTGTAGGGGCCTACTATAATGTCTTGACAAAAGAATCACACATGATATGATGACATCTGATTGAGAGATCATTATTATTATGCCATAGCGACAGGGAACACTATGCATTTTACTTGCACACTTTTGATCAGGGGAAAAAGTCATTGAATTATCACGTGTCAAAATTGCTAAGAACATGGATATTCTCTCACTTTGCAACGTGATAGCATAGCCATTGTGGCAAGTGCTGTAGGTTCTTATCAGGAAATAATGCAAAGAATTTCATCGCTCGAATTTCTTGAAGGCACCTTTTTAGGGCCTGCGTGCAGTGCGTGCAATGCAGTTTTTATGAAGGCAACAACTAAACAGAATTTGCCATTCTGCAAAACTGCCAATACTGTGATTGTGGATGTGCACCTGATGTCCCATGAATGAATAAAATGCAAATAAAATCTGCAGGTGTCGACAATTTGAATCTTGTGGATGTGCACCTGATGTCCCATGAATGAATAAAATGCAATAAAATCTGCAGGTGTCGACAATTTGAATCTAAATTCAAAATTTTAAAATATTCATTGCACCTCAGGGTTTGTGATACAAATCATCATCAACACCAAGGTGTGAAGATTCGTTTGTGAGCCCATAATTTGGATTAGATTATTCCTAGCTGATGGAAAATGTGAATGTAATTTTCTTCCTACCATCCCCAGTATTATGTAAATATATAAGCATATACCCGGTATATGGAAATACAGTGTTGTTTTGAAACAAAAATATTTTCTTCGACTGACACTGACTCTGACTATGGAGGAAGGCGGGCCTCCGTGTATCTCTTTTAGTGTGGTTGGTTCAACGATGGGGATATCATTACGCATCATTTAAGCCCCCCACTGTCTGACTTAGATTTATTGGGCGTATGCGAGTTTCTAACTTAAATATGAAAATAAGAGTACTCTATTTCCATTTGTATTAGTGCCTATTCATATTTCATAACCACAATCAATTGCTAAGTACTTTGTTGCTCATGGGATGTTTCATGATTGTAGTCAGTAATTTTTTGGTCACGAGGACATTTTGAGATTATCAGAATTTCAAGCATTTAACCATGTGGGCATGGTGCCCCTCGATCCCTCAATGCCCATTATGTGTAAATATTTATCAAATGCTCTGAGTGTGTGTTGATATTTTCTCTACCAGTAGTCAGGTTTGCAATATTGATTTTCAAATTCAACAGCAAACAGTGACTACTGCTAAGGCCAAAAATGATAACACTTTCAAATCCTGCCCACTTCGCAAATTTTGAATAGCAAAATAGCCATAAAAATAGAATGCACCTTCCTACCTCAAGGCTCTGAAATATAGATCTTTTTTATGAAAGTCAAAATAAGCTCGCCCACAGTCAAATAACAAGTGCATCTTATGTGCATTTCATTTTCTTCGACGAATGGCATGTTCATGCCGAACCACACACCCGGCAAGTGAGGTTATTTTATTACTTATTGTTTTTATTGTCTTATCATTACTTGAATCTCAAGGTTTTTGATTTCTCATCTTAAATGTTAATATCTGTCCAGATATATATAGGTCATTTAGAGCGGTCTAAATTTGGCCCATTCCAATTTAGAATAGACCAAGCATTCACGCTAATGAAAAGTCTGTTGCAAATTGGCCTGTTTCAACGGATCAATGGTCCGTTTTAAATTTGGCCTCTTCCAGGTATGCCTATGGACCCATTTAGAATGGTTTAACTAGCGATAGTGTGGACAACCATGAAACCACTACTACGACGGCCAACCATGCTGGCAAATGACAATAAACGATCCCCACATCTGAAAAATGCATGTGAAAAAGTTCAATTATGAGGTGAGATGAGAAACTAGGTATCATTTTTCTGGCCTAAAGTCTAGTTGAGTTTGAACAGTTAAAAACATTTTGTTGTCATTTGTCAATCTGGAACGCTTGATTATTATTCAAATTCGCTCAGGTATTGATTGACTCGGACTTCCGAGTGAAATGGCAATGTGTAATGTTGCGTAACAGTGGAGAAACTCTGAATTGTGAGGGCCTTGCTTTTGTGTCATTTCTAAACTCTCAACATCCATTCCGCTACCTACCCAATTTCATTTTTTAATTCCTATCTATCAACTTCTTCTTTATCAACCTCAAAATCTGCCAACTCGTTGTTTAATTCCTATTATCTCTTACTATCAACTTTCCATCTATCAACTGATGCTATATGCTTTGGAGCCACCCCCTCGGATCTGAATGATGAATTTGCTTCGCTGCTGTTTCAGGACAAAACGGTTCAAATTTAACGCAGGGGCTGTATAACAGTTGATAGAGTGGAGGATGATAGATGGGACGACACGCTAGCAACCAGACAACCAATCAATCAATCAATTGATCAGTCAAACCTGAGAACGATAGTGTGAAACCAGTTTTTTCAAGGTTATTCAGTGCTTAGGAGTTTACCTTCTCATTAACTGCCAGACATTCTGCGATATATTCGATTTGTTCGACACCATTGTTTTACGATCGTAGCTTTATTCACTACCTAATCATGACTGTGGAATCGGAAATCAACTAGCTATATTTCGAAAATGCATTGGTACTGCAAGTATCCACACGTTGGTTGGTCCTTCAATAATTTCAACGCAAAATTTTTCTCTTTTGATACTGAGAATTGAAAGCTGAGTATACACGCTGCAGAACCGGTGACCTTCATTCATATTTGATAAAAGATTTTATAATGTAATGTCGTTGTGATTACACGTACCTAGTAAATGGATGGTCCCTATGCTTAAATGCTTAGGGACCTCAATTTACTAGGTACGTGCAATAGGAGGGAGGGGTCTGTGAAAATGCATACGAATGCATACATGGGAGGGAGGGGTATATCATATGGCTCCGCCTATGTTACCCACTTCATAGTTATTTTGCCCTCTATTGACCCTGTATGTTTGTATTGTGTGGTATGTGTCCGACGATTTTCCTGAAATAGTTTTTTCGTGCATTCAAATTAAAAATGTCATGAATTTGGGAGATTTTATATTCTCTATAGCATTCTTTATAGTGCTAAACTAATGACGAGACACCGACGATGATTTTATTACGACGTTTGTTAGACAAACATCCTTATGTGATCGGTTTGCCAGTTGATGACGCACTTCTGATTTGGTTGACAGACGTGTAAGATCGTTATAAAGCCAGTTAGTTAGAAATTTCTTCAAATTCCGCATCAGAAATGGCGTCTTCAAGGTGGGATTGAATTTGGTTAGAAATAGTTGGTTAGTTTTTGCTGTGCCCTCTTTTGGTTAAAATTTGGTTAAAAGTAGTTTGGTTTTTGCTGTGACCTCTTGAAAAATGCTCTTCACACTGTTTACGTGACATCACACATCACGTGTTGCTTATGATACATGGTATAGTGATTGACAGAAGCGCCATTCTTAAAATCGTTATATCGTGGATGTTAACTTTAGAGGACCGTACGCAGTCTAAAGGTGAGTATCAACATATGGTGACTTAACTTAATTCCTTGTGAGCACACAGAGGCCCTCTGAGAATCTAGATCGCAATGGTCCGCTCAACAAGCACACACGCTGTCAGTTTGGCCTACGTGACTAAATAGAGCCGCCATTAATCAGAAGCAATTCACTTCAAAATTTATGAAGTGAGTATCATAATTAATATTTATCCGATATACGCCAAATAACATTTAAGAGAAAGGTATTTGGCGTTCGGTTTTGTGCCAAAAATCCTGTATTGTTACACTGCATAGTTTTTTTAGTAGGGTTCTTTTTACATTTTGCCTATAAGCCATTTGAATGATAAGTGGGGCGGGGCTTGCGATCTGCCAATGATGTCAGATGTAAACAATTACATATCTATGTGCATAGCGCACATGTGTTAAACCTGAAAACAAATTCGATTTTTTGGCCAAAACTTTTTTGATTTTTTTTTTTTTAAGTAAAAAAGAATGGCCTTTTGTCCAATGATTTTTCAACTGGAGCCATAGCTATGCCATAAGATTGTACAATCAAGTATTCACCTTTTATAGACTCTGAAATAATTTTTGTCTAGGGGACATTTATTGAAATTTTGTTGTCGTCGTTTTTGTTTTTTTAATTTTAGGATATAATCAACCTAGAAGAAACATCATCTTGCAGACACACATTTGACTACAGATCATACCCTGTTATTAAATTTGTTTAATAAATATTTTACTCAAGTTTTCTTGCCATTAATACTTCCTGACTACTTTTATTTTATGGTTGTCTAAGTGCAAGGGAAACATTGGTGGGATTCTTTTGGCCCTCCAATGATAAGACGGGCATTCTATGCAATTTGGATTTATTTTTGCTTAGAAAATCTATTCAAATACTTTTTGGGGGGCACATTCAAATTCTGAAGTGTAGGACTAGTCCAACCCCTAAATCCACTTGCATTCATCAGTCTCATGAGAACTAACTTAAAACGTTTAAACCTTGACCGGCCTCCTGCTCAATTTTTTGAATAAATTTAAAACTTATGGCAGAATTTATGGTTGATTCCTCACTTCTTTAATCCTAAAGAATAATTTTTGAATTACGCAGTAGGATGACACTCGAATACCCAGTATTCAAATTTTCCAATCAATGTGGCAGGTGTCCGGGTCAACATGCATTTCATAAACGAATGTCATCTGTTAAAGTTTCTTTCTAGTTTGGACTATCCACTGAAAACAAAACTAAAAGGTGTTATGCTCAGCGATTTAAAGTATCGTACAGCGTTCTTGTGTACTTACTTGGGGAGGGGGTTAAAGCGGAAAGTACAGTTGTGGACAAGGGGGAGGGGTGTTGAAAATGACAGATTTTTGCGTATGTACTAGATGGATGGTCCCCGACAACTGTTCGATATTTTACATTAGTCGACTACATTCCCGTTACCTATTTTTGTTTTTTCACGCAGGCATCAGTTTCTTAAGTAAAACCTATCAAGAGTGAAAGCGGATCGATTTTACTGGCGAAGAAATGAAATTCGAGCCGTCGTTTATTTCCCAGTTATTAATAGATGCGTTCTTTCTTTCTCGGGAGATTAATCTCTCAGTAAATGATATCATTCTGCTAGCGACTTCTAATCCAAAGTGCGGTAAAACGGATGAAATGAAATGAAATTCAACAGGCAATCAATCGGCGCTGGGTAAACAACTTGCAGTCATTAACCCTTTTACTGCGAGTGCAGACATTAGCTAAGTCAACAGGGTTGGATCGAGGAATCAATATTGACAGATTGATGAGTCGAACGGCATACAAATTTTGGTTAATAAAGATGGAAAAACATTGTTTATGAAAATGCAAGCTAAGGGCTATTTATGATCTCAATGGCATTTCTTGCAAGGTGCTCGAAATTCTGGGACATTCTTCTTGGTCAACCCTAGTCAGTAACCTGACTGTGGTTTAGTTTCACGATCGGATATTTTCACAAACCACAGTCAGGAATGGGAAGGTTTTTCAATGAAATTTTCGTGAGTCAATTTTACTCACGAGTAATTTGCCTGTCATTTCATTTCTCTTAAGATATCTTAATCCATTTGCCAATCGGCCGTAAAGTGAGAGTAAATTTCCGTGGATTCGACGGTGGCCATATTGAAAACGTGTGGAGGGTGCTGGCACCTGTGGACTGAGGCCAGGACCACAACACAAACTAACGAAACGAAACGACGAAATTGAAAAAATTAAGAAATCAACACTTATTCACATTTTCTTCAACCAGAATTTATTTTTTCATCATTTATTGTGGAAAACACGAAGATTTGAAATACAAGTTGGAAAACTATCAAAAATAAAAATTGTCATTTCGTTTTGAGAGTTTTATATAAATCCTTGTAGGTCACCTAGTCTATCATGCCACATGTATGCAATACAGACAAATGGCGGTCAATGGCGAAATTTGTGGAGAAATTAATTAGTTTCTCAAAATAATGTTGATTAATCGCTCGAAAACATACATAAGATTGGATTATTTCAAAAGGTACCTGTGTTAGTTTGTGATTTAAGCCATTAATTGTGGACTGAAGTGAATAGAAAGTATATTTTTGAAGTGTTACTTTTTTCAACCGTGTTTTGGCCCTTGTCATCCCTAACGTTGGTATAAGCTCATCCGATAATAAAAAGCTTACCACCAATGAATAGGTAACTAACTAGGTCAACCCCTGGTTAATAAAGTCAGAGTTTTTGAAAGAGAATAGTCTCGATAGTCAAAACTTTGCTGGTCATGCAGTTGGTTAGCAAGGCAGCTTCCATTTTTTGCCCTTAGTCCCAACCACAAGCCAGCTCATCAATTTCCTCGGGCTGCTATGTAATCCAGTTGAATGCTAGCCAGCTGTATGATTGGACTAGGGAATTTTGTGGGTGACTGAAGCCGATTAGTGACATGATTCATGGTTTCAGTTGACGCACGTTTCAAAATTTGTATATGCATGCGTGCGTGTTTCATAAGTAAATCACCACTCACTCGTAACCAAAATGCTATCAAAATAATGATGATGTGGTAAGCGAGGTCCAGAGCCAGTTAACATTCACACGGAATAATTTTACCCATGCTTGAATTTGCCACGGTCTGATGTTTTTGGTTGAGCAAAATTTTACCTAGCAAATGCCAAATGTGACTGGGTCACAAGATATAAAATATATGATTTTTGATTCAGATTTCACGTTAAGGGTTTTGAACAATAATATACTTTATTGCAGTTCCTGGAATCCATACCACAACAGCCAGTTTACTGCGACCTTTTTTATAATCTTAAAACTCTTCAGTTGGCGTCGTCACGCCTCACGTGACAGCTTAAACAAAGAAACTAGGTCGTGGCCACGCCTCAAGTGACGGTTCCTATTACCCCCGATAGATGGCAAACTAGTCGAGCCTGGCTGCTGACACTGAGTCAGCATGCTCTATAGAGAGCTCACAAGCGATTGTATATACTCTACACACACAGGCAGTATGTACTGGTTGTCGGCGACTTTTTTGGTTGCGTGACCTCAACTTGACCTCAGGTTTTGGGGGGTCCTACCTTGCACCCGTAGGTCCAAACTTTTTATAACTAACATTTTCTGGTAGAGATACCTATTAGCTTCATAACAGATATTGGTTTTAGGAGGGTCTCTACACTGGAAATGTATCGACCTTTACATTGAAATATGAAGAAAAAATTAATTCCCCCAGATTGAATGGATAATGAAGAAATATATCCCCAGCGAAAGATTAAAGAGCAAATGCCATCAAAATAGAATATTGTGTAAAAGTAATTTTAAAATGTGATGTATTCACAAATATCAAATATGCTACTGGTTTGAATTTTAGTTTAGCCGTTACTGAGAAATACGACTTTTAAATCGGCAATTTCAGCACGTGCTCACAGTTATTGTTTATGTAAAACGTGCGTGTTTCTGACGTCATCTCTGACAAACGCTCATGGCTTGCATTCATTTCACTAGACATTTCATGCGATATTTTATCGTTTTGGAGTGATTTGAATTAAACTCTTACCATTGTATACAGTTGCTACCATTGTATATATGATAACGAATGTTTAGGCCTTTTTTTAATAGCTTGGTTTACGGGGTAGACTACTTAAAAATGATTTTCAGTTTATCGATTATACATAGGCTATGCATACTAGCGCGCACAAGCGCTTGTGTCGATTGTCATAGATAACATCATGAATAGCGCCACTGCAGGCTGTACGTGAACTATACACACGAAGTGAAGGATAAATAAATGACTAATTTACGGCTAATTTGAGCTAGATAAAGTTTCTTCTGGTTAAAAAATCGCGGAATGTTCAATTTTGACTGCAATTAACCTGCTGAGCACCATACAGGGTCTTATTAGCGGTATTATTAGCAGGTTCGAGCATTCTTTATTCTACAATTCAAGGGAGTGAGCCTAGAAAAGCTCCTTTGACCAAAAAAATCTTGTCGTCACCAGGATTCTAACCCACCATCCTTTGAATCCACCATCATTCGAAACCCACTGTAACTTTGACCCTCTAACTTAGGTTCATTCGAGAGCCAAATTTCAAGCCATGAAAACTGATGGATCCCGATTATAAGTTGACAAATTAGATTTTTTTGTTTTGTAGGATTAGGCGTACCTGAAGGAAAAATCTGGGAGCGAGTATTAGCACTGGGACACGAGTGTCAGGACAGCGACCTGGAAATCATTCCAACAATCTACGGCGAGCGCCACAAGCCCGATCAGGTCGCGTCCGTATCGCACATCACGACGGAGAACATCTCGCTCGGTAGCGTTTACCGGTCCTTGTGCAAAGGCATCATCAAAAACCTGCACGACATGTTCCCTTGTCGAGTACTGAAACAACAACGCGTGCAGCGTATCGTCGGCAGTGGCTCGGCGCTGACGAAAAATCACGTGCTACAAAAAGAGGTCGAAGCGCAGTACTCGTTGCCGGTCGTCTACGGTAACGGTGCCGATGCGGCAGTCGGCGTTGCCTTAGCGATGATGCTGTGATGAGAAATTCCATCCATTCGTATAATATGTATGTAGTTTAACTGTTAATCAGAGAGATAGAGAGAGCGAAAGAGAAAGAGGGAAGAGTTATGGCAGATTTATCGTTTGTCATAGTGTGTGTTGCGATTTTATGGTTTCATCGATGGCTGAATTGCCGGTTATTGTGTTGCATTAAATCAAAAGATTCGATACCAGAGAATTAAACAGTGACATTTCGCCTTGTACTAAGAGTTTATATGGTTTATATGTTGCAAAAAATAGGTTTTCATGCTGTGGATAAAACTGCAACGTAACGAAATGATTGATTAAAACTGGATCAAATGAACCATTTGTGATTGATTTCCAAGGTTCAGTGAGGGCTTATTATGGTGAAGATAGTCAATGTAATAAAAGCGTGCAAATATGCACCCAACAATGCTCATGTTATTCAAGGATAAAATTGCTAGCTATTTGATTTTTTCTAGTGTTTTAGAAAATGTTATCTGTAAATGTGAATTCTGATGATAATGATACTGAAGTAGATATTCCATTTGGCCTACAATGCATTCTGTAAGCTTACTGATACCAGGCTTAAAGAGATACATGTACATCATTCGAAATCTTCAATCACTTAAAGTCTTAAGAGGCTGCACTTGCCTTTGATAAAGAGTCAAAATGTTTGTTGTGGAGGCATAGCAAAATTTCACTTCACTTTCAGATAGTAGGCTTCAAAATAGCCTATGGTAGCCTATGGTAGTTAAAAACCATGCCTCTGAAGTTAGCATTTCTATGGATGTCCCCTGAATTGAGAATCTGTGACTTGTTTCATGTTGAGGTCCAACTCGCTATTTAACTTGCTGGTACCTCATGAAATTGAGCCATTAGCCTAGGGACTTGCTCAAAATATTTTATGCCACTAGTTCTCACCAGTTACAGCTGTATCCGTTGCAGTGGTCAATGACAATCCTGTATCCAACTAGACAACTTGGCACTAGATCGACATCATTATCATTTTCTTACTGTCAGTATTCGACATCAATCTGCTTTACTAAAACCTTTGTGGTAGAGATTCTACTAGAAAACAGAATCGAGAGCGACTGAGAATTCCATGGTACTATATGAGACTTTATTGGAGTGACAAGTGGCGGGAAAGGGCTGCATGCAGAGTAATAGGTATCATCTAGTTATTTCCAACATTTGCCTGGGCCTTAAGGTGATACCCTAAAACAAATAGGTGTAAAGAAAAAGTAAAGATACGTCTAAGATTGCTTATATTACATTGTGTTTAGAAATTGCATAAGAAGATTTTTAAAAATTATTCAGATTAAGTAGAGCAAATATTTGGATATAAACGTAAGTATATATGGTAAGATATTACCGGTAATATAGATATAGGTACACATAAAATGCAGTTAATTAATCAAAATTTTAAGTCAATAAGAAATTACTCCTGTCCATTTCTTAATGTTCTGTTGAGCTCTGATCGCTGAGTCTCTTAGTTTTCGTGTTTCGATCTGGTTGATCGCCCATAGAACTATCGGGTTTGGGATCAGCTTCATCATTTTCGGGGCTTAATACCTCGAACGGATAAAGTTTATCAATTGGTCTCAAGTGGTTACATTGTTCGTACGTATTTTAGCAGATCGAACTAAACCATCGTTTCCGCGACAGAGTTCAGTAACAACTGCCATCTTCCAGTTAACGCGGTTTTTTACGTCATAGTAAATGAGTAGAACATCTCTGATCTTTGACCTGCTCGTTTTCGAAGGGTATTGTGTCTTTCATACCACATGGTTATGTATTCGGGCAACCACTTATTCCAGAAATGTTTTTGCAGTTCAGCAAGTCTTATCGTGTGTTTTAAGTGTTTAGAACAGTCGGTACCGACGAACGGGTCGTTAATTTCGTCGTCCGAGATTACATTGTAGGGGAGGTGGTTTAACGTACCATACAACAAGTAGTGCCGGAGTTAGCGGCATCAGATCATTGACATCCGCAGAAAAATGCGTTATCAGACGATTGTTTAATACCGATTCGATTTCTGTTATAAGAGTTATTAGCTCTTGAAGTGATAGAAGTGCACGTCCTAACACTTTCTTGAGAATAGATTTTGTAACACCTTCTAAACATTCCCCCAGAACCCACCGAACCAGGGTACTCGTTTGGGAATGATCCACCACGCGGTTTTTAGATAGGTTCTCGTAGAAAGAACTGTTGAGGCATTATCCGAAATTATTTTATTTGGAATGGAATGATGAGCCGCAAAACGATGGAACACGTGTAAGAACATCAAAGTTGGCACCTGGATATTGTTATACAAAATTAAGCAGAATTCTTTCAAGTCATTAAGGGATAAAACTTGGCTATTATTTCCATTGTTCAGCGCTTCATGAATAGATAAATCATTGTACTCGTAATTACTATCATTTATTATGGATTATGGACGTAATGAAAATTTGTTACTCAACTAGAAAGCCAACATTGATATGAAATTGAACAAATTTGACGTTGAATACGTGTCTATGACTGACCGGGTGGGGGAGGGCAGGGTGGGGATTTTGTCATTGACTCCTGCATAAGCAAGCCTCTATCAGCTCGTAAGTGATGCCTGAATTATAGGCCAATTATTATTCATGTTTCTGCTTCGTCTTATCAGGTTGTATATAGATTGTGTGATAACGATAAGCATGCTGCTTTTTATGTGTATTTTTAATAATTTTGATGTAGTATTCTTTCTCTGATAGCAATACATATATTTCATGTTTTACTCATTCTCAAACATGATGTAAGTTAATGTACAAAGCAAGCAAACATGTTATAATAGTGTTCATAGTTGATCTTTGATATATACAATGTACTATCAATAGCCAGATTCTTTTTAAAGGTGTTGCCTGATGGATTGAGTACGGTAAATGCTTTTGTTGGGAAGTATTATCGCTATGTAATTGAGTGTTATCTTATATTGGCATTTACATAAAATTCTGGGTTACATATAAAAGAAAAATATCCACTTCCTTTGTTAAAACACTTAGAAATTTGTTTGAGGCAGGCTCGTTGGAAGCAATTTTTGATTGCTGATTTTTCCACAGGTTCTGATATTGCCACAGCGAATTTACTTCAATTTTGTCAAAAATATAGTATAGAAAGAAAAAAAACGTCATTCAGTAAATTATTGCCACGGCTTTCGCCGCTGCAGTCGCTACGGTCCCAACGCCACTGTGAGTTAGGTGATCTTAGAAAAATATATCGTCGTAAATTACTTCATTGGTTCACATTGTTCATTCACAATACATGGAATGAATAATTTCAGAAATAAGATGTCACATGCATCAGCTTGCACCAAGGTTTAGATCTACCGCAAGCATCCATACATCTGCTCCTGTTTGTTTCACGTTTGTTACATCTACACCATGGGGAATTAACATCTAATAAATGCTTAGTTTTATTTGTAATTTAGTTACATAAGTAAATATTTTGTTCACATTTTATGAGAAATCATTTATTCCAATTGGGAGGAGTATTTTAACCATTTCGAGCCTAAATCGTACTTCAAAACTAGAACTTCCCAAACTGTTGGGCCCGAGAAATATAAAAGTTGTCTTAAGATTTCATAAGGCTGGTCTTACGTTTTTAGATTGGCCATATAGAACAAAGACTGGCCTTAAATCTAAGCGACTGTGCAACTGACCCCTTGGTCCAGTTTCAACGTAGCTTTATTGAATCAGTTTATTTTGATTGTTTACTCTTATAATTATGTTTTGTGAAACTGTAACATTTTACATATATTTAAGTATAGATGGACTATATGTAGGTGAATAATGTCAGGATTAGAATTTAACTGATCGGAATTAAGCAGGACCCAGTTCCACAGTTGTGAGTTAAGATTTGACTCAGAGTTGATTGGAAAAAAAACTGGTTTTCATAGAGAGTTAACTCTAATTCACATCTGTGGAACTGGATCCAGGTTTGACTGTGAACAACTATAAGTTCACTTTGTGAGACCCTACTCATACATGTTTTTCTGATTTTTCAGATCGAGTCAGTTTAAAACCTTCAAGAATTTAGAATGTAGTAATGATTTTGTACTTATTGTTTGTTATTATTGACCTGAAATAGCATCTGTTAAAGATTTATATTATGTTTTAGATGCTCATATTTAATAAGTATTACATAGAAGTGAGTTAATAACATGAAAAAAATTGTTCGTTGGAAATAAAAATTGTCACCTTTTCTGTTAAAAATTGAGTATTTTTCAGTTCATTTTTCGGTTGAAGTAGAAGAAATTTGGGAAATATTGTGTGTAGGTCTTACTGTTAAACATTCTGCGGTGACTGTGAATCAAGGGAGTGTTTCGAGACGTTTGGATCCCTGCCTTCCCATTGACACTACCCTTAATATCAATGCAGAAATAGTTAAAACCTGCTAATTTGACACTCATCCTCTCCTTTTCAGATGTATTTCTTCAAAAACTTTCATTTCAAATTTTCATATTGTATGTTTTATTTGGGAAATGCCATTTTACAATTTCCAGTGCGGAATTACTATCTATAATTGAGACAAGATAGAGAATTAAGGTGTATTGTGTCACAACATTTTCGGAAAAATAACAAAATGTAACTTATAGTTGTACTCCATGTCAGTCATCTTGAATTGATGATCAAGTGCATGGAAACCCATAATAGTAAACCTAGCCTGAATGGACAAGTTTGATTAGTGAAAATACCTTAGGGAGGAATAAGATTTTTTGTCGGAGTTAGTCGAAAGTCTTGAGCTAGGGTGGATGAGGTTTACTGTATTAATGGATTTATCAGGGCGGCCTCTCAGTGACGAACGCTTTCCATCCTGATTCTAGGTCGTTAACGCCTAGGTTTCCTCATTTAGAAAAATAAAAAATAGTCACCCTCATCACTTTGGGAATTTTGGATAAGGCTTTTTATTTCTATCTTTTTATTAATAAGGGAGGTAAAAAACGCTGCTGCCCTCGTCACATCCAAAAAGGGGCTGATAAGAAACAAGGGTATTTCTTTGCGTGGCCTATGTTTAAGCACTGTTGTTTGTTTTTTCATTTGAAATTTTCGAGTTCCTAGTCTCCTGACATGGTGAGATAAAAATGCAACACAGCAGTTTGTTTGAGCACAGGTGTTCAAGATGGTGGTTCATGATTCTGCATGGTAATTAAGCATCAATCGATTGTCTCTTCCAAGAGTCTTTCAATAGTGTCCCTGCATTTGTATGATAAACACGATGTAGCTTTTAGTACTTTCGAGTGATTTACAGTTTGAACAGAAAAACTTTCAATACCGGTAATGATTCTGCCCAATGGGCTTCACTGTATCACATCAGCAGAGGTTTTTAATTCATTTGTGGCTTTTCAGCTGAACTTATATGATGATTTGAAAGAATGGATACACAGCTAAATTTTCAGTTCTTCAAAAGGAGCATTTTGCATCAATGCATTCCTTGAAGTACCTTTGGAAGGATTGTACGATTTTGACAAATTTCTTTGAATTACCTGTGTTTTACCATTTCTGCATTTTCATTCGACAACATATTGAATATTCAAATGGTTTTTTCTCAAAATCTCTGACCAAATAGGGAGGTGGGAATTTTTTAATGTATTGTATGTAATTTTTACTTAGCAAGCGATGTGGGAAAGTGGTTAGAGCGTTCGACTTCAGGAAGCCAGGTCGTGGGTTCAAAACCCCCTCCGTACATAAACGTAATGTCCCCAGGCACGACACTTATCCTCATCACCTCTCTCCACCCAGGAATAAATGGGTACCTGGTCCGATAGATGACTCCTGAGTGCCTAGCAGCTGCTCGGATGTTATTTCTCCCCATGGAGAGCTGACTGATAAATGGTTAGTTATAGGCTGGGGGTAATAGTACCGATTTAATAGAAAGCGCCGTTGCACATTGTATCACAGTGAAAAAGGCGCTATAGAAATTAAATTACTATTACTATTACTTTATTTTACCTGAATAAAAATCCTTAATTAAAACAAGATAATTCGCATAAAGTAACAACATTGATGCACAGGGAACAAAAAGCTGTGCATAATTCCCCTCTTAAAATAAAGGAAAGACAGATTTTTTCAGGATATTTAACCTCAGCTCCCAAGGCGAAATGTTTTAAGTCGCAAGTAGCATAATTATCATGATATACAAGCTCTTATGCAGTCTCATTGATGCAACCACGGAAAGTGTGGTGAATCTCTACGGTACAATTCAATATGCGATAGTGTGATATCTGCATTGTGATACGCCATGATTTTAGCAGCTCATAAAAGGCTAGTATATGAGGTTAAAATCATTTGCGTGATAGCTCCAATCTCATCCATAGAAGATTACAAATGATTGGAGCTTTATTCAGGACCCAAGGGTCTCTACTGAATCTACAGCTCATCAGCTAATGACAAGATATTCTGTAGCATTCGTGAACTCATTAGGTCTCATGACTACGGTATCAGTATTGCCCGTAGGTGAAGATCTCTAATGGTAAAGGTTAAGAACCTTGCGTCGTTAATTAGAAAATGATATGACCTTCTGTGGTGGGGTTTCTCAATATTGAGAAGACATGAAGCCTCAGGGATATGTTTGTCAGGTGATCTTTCTCAAAAATGTGTGAACGGATTGATATGCTCGACAACCGGATATATATCCTTAGGCCACACCAAAAAAAACCTGTTTCTTGGGCGGGGCAATCACCAAAATGGGCAGGTAGGTAGGGAATTTTTTTTAAATTTTGATAGAAAAGAAAATTTTGGTTATTCTTCTAACAGTGGGTAGATCGCCGTAAATAATTTTTACTGGACCAAATTTTTAGTCAGGAATATGATTAACAGCGAGTAGACTACAATAATAAAAGGAAATTGTGGTGTTTGTACAATTACCTACAAAAGTAAACTATATTAACGGAATTCCTGGAATTTTACAATACAACGCCATCAATGTCCGATAGCAAAGTTGTCTGAGCATGGCTGTGCCATTTCCAGAATCAAATTGTTAAATCTAATGTAATAAAATGTTTTTATGATGTTGATTTCAGTGCCGACATCACGATTTGATTAAAAAGAAAAAATCATCTGTCGGCCACATATTTTTGAAAAAAGTTATTTCACCCAAAATTTAGCTTGCAAAATTGTTTATGCTTGATCTATGTAGATGAAGATGAAGATCTTGAGTCGAGTTGTTGTGGGTTGTTCTTTTCAATGCTCAAGCTAAAAACATGTGGGTTGGAGGTGGAAAAAGCTGAAATTTTACAGGTTTTATAGCAGCTAGAAACGGCAGTTGGATCCAAGTCAATATCCTGCTCCTACCGCAACTCTAAGTTTTAATCATTGGTCAGAGGCACCTGGTTCCTGTGAACCAACAGAGATAGCGGATTGATTTGTCAATTATCAGTTGAATGTCACATTCAATGTACATACAGACCTCAGACACACTAAGACCTCAGACCTCAGACACACTAAACGACTTAGACACAGTGATTTTCAAATTTGTGTGACATGCAGCGAGGCCATGATGCGAGGGAGGCTGACTGTGAGTTATTGTAGTGCACCAACAAGCCATCGTTTACTGGTATTTCTGCGATGAAGAGTAATAGCCTTGTGAAGAGCAGTGAAGTGCGACAAGAAATCCAATATTCCTGCCAGAGAAGCAGTCACTGTGTACACCAACTCCTCATTTACAATGAGTCAATAAACAATCCCAGTTTGAAATACCCTCAATATTTGTCAATCTTTATAGAGTTAATATGCAAGTGTACTATTGCCAAAGATACCAAGGCATATCATGCTTAAGACAGCAATATGGAAGCTTATTTTTCCTCTTGCTTAAATTAATGAAAGATTGCTTACCAGGGCCCAGTTTCATGAAAGAATATAAGCTTAAAATGGTTAAGCTTAATTTATACAGGAAGAAAGACACTCTAAATATTTGGATGGATATATGAAAGCTGTGGGTACTGGAGTGTGTAATGGGTAGCGTAGTTTGATCTGTGTGCATTTGTGGCCAGCACACAGATCACATTGTTCAATGGGGTTTGGTCCAGGACTCGCGAGATTTTCAACAACACGGAAGTAACGTGTAATAAATGATGACTTGAATTGCATGACTACCTACCACCCCTCACTGCGCAATTATCATTAATTAACATCGCCATATCACATCATCAACTTATATTGTGCCTTAAAACCCTAACAGCCGAAATAATTGAAATGCACACACGATTTCTATCATTGAAAATTGAGAGAGTGGCCATGTTTGTGTTTGCTGCTTCGCGTAAATCCCGCACGGTGGCGCAGCCGCGCGGAGTGGGGCCGATACGTCTAGATATTTTAGGTAAGAACTAAACCAACAATCTGTTTGGTGAAACTGAACCCCCGAATTGTCTCCTAATACAAGGTTTCATAAGGTGCGTTCACACGACGAAATTTAGACCAGTCTAAATTTGACCAAGCGTTCACACGGGCAAAAATATCGTTCCAAATTAGACCGGTCTAGTTTAGACCGGTCTAATTTGGCACCGTCTAAAAGAGCGAACCAGGTCCGGACCAAATTTTGGACCGGTCTAAATATGTGTGTGTGTGGACAGAAACTGGTACCAGGTCCAGTCTAAATCGTAATTCTGAATCTCTGCAGTATAGATGCCGCGACCTCTGCAGCAGAGTGTGAGTCCAGTTTATTAAGTTTTAAATGCTTTTATTACCGTTTATATAATTATTCTTAAGAACTGTTTTTCCTCCCTATACTATGGAAAGGTTTGGAGCATAATTCGTATTCGTATATCGCGATCATCATCCATTTTACTGCCGTGCTTTGAACCGTGTTTAAATGACACTTAGAGTTTCAGCGTGATAGAATAAAATCGAATGTCTAAACCTGTCTTGCTATACTTCAAGAATGTCTTGCTATACTTCGAATCCGGAAGCAAGACTTCATCCAGGCGCAATTGATTATTTAGCAGATGGCGACATCTTGTGGGCCTGGTGACAAGCGATTTTATCACCGCGTTTCAAAACGCCATGTGAACGCTCACCAAAATTTGGTCCGGTCTAAATTTGGACCGGACCAGGTACGGTCCCATTTAGACTGGTCTAACTAGTTGTCGTGTGAACGCGGCTATAAACTTCTTTAAATTGTTTGACCAATTATCTATGAAAATGCTTAACCGGCTGGGGCTATATGGACATTTCAGAGAAAATAGTGCACAGCCCACTCACTCAACTGAAAACCCCCCTCCTTAATACTCAAATAAACTATAAGTATTTTGATAAATAATATAATTATTAATCTTTGAATTTACAGTTGACTAGCATTATGTTACGCTACATTTTTCTAAATGTGTTAAACCAACGTTGGTTGCATTTCTTTTCCACTCGGCTGAAATAGAGATGATGTTGACATATAATATTCAGAAAATTCACTCAATTGTCTTACTTCACATTCATATGTAAGAATAAGTAACTGTGAGATGATTTTCAGGATTTAGTCTCAAGACTCATAGATGTAAGTTATTATACCAACAAACTCGCTTAAACAGGATCATTTTGGCCTGATGAATCCATCCAGTCTATCAGAAATCTGGATTAAACATATTTTACATACATTTATGTATCGGTGGACCGAAAATAATATCTGGATTAGATAAAAAATTCTAATTAAACTGATCCGATATAAGCGCGTTTGGCTGCAACGCCACATGCATAATTACCTGTCGATGAAGTGCTAATAATATATTTGTATTAACATTATTTTGTCAATGATACAGATTTCACGGAATGACATCAACACTTTGAAGACAGATAAACGAACATGGAACAACTGGAGAAATTTATAGAGGAAAGTAAGAGATGAAGATCTATGTATGAAATAGTACACTAATTCAAGTACCGAAGCACAAAATGTACAGATTTTTACATACATTGGGCACCTCTATTCATTGCACATATGGCATATCAAATATGCAACTTCATTCATTGTGCACCATACCCCTACAGTATGTATATTGTACAGAGTAGATCCATTGCACATACATGGAAATCCCATTGTTCACCTTTAGTAGATCATTTGTACATACATGAAACTGCAAATGTATACCTAGAAATCACCCAATGTACATATATGGAACTGCCAAGGTACACCTAGCAAACATCCAACATATATGGAACTTCCGATGTTCATAACTTCAATTGTTCATATAATCATGGAACTGCCAATGTACACCTAGAGAAAATCCATTGTACATACAACAAAGAACATCCAATGTACACATCCACCAAAAAATCACTCTCAATATGCCCATAGGATAAATCCATAAACTTTGGCACATCCATTGTACATCTAGTATGAATACATTGTCACATCCATTATACAGTAGACTCCGTTAACCCTGGAGTTGATTGCCTCAGATTATTGAATGCCCCAGACAATATGTATAGACCCTATTTTCTTACTGCAATCTATATATTAATACGAAACTATGTACCAAATAGCGTCGCCGTGGAGAAGATTTGGGCCTTGAAATTTGGGCCTTGAAATTTTGTGTGGTAGTCAATCATTGTATATACTAATGCAACGGGTATAAACGGGTGGAAAATATTTATAGGAGGCCAAACGGAGGCAGACAAAATTTCAGCCAATCAGTTAGCAGGAATTCTAATCATAGACTCTTACTGCACCATAACAATTCTACAGTACTGTATCACTATGCTGTTTCACTGGCCCAGTTAGTAGAGTACAAGACTGGCACCTGCTGGGTCAGAAGTTCGAGTCCCGCACAACACCATACATATTTTGTTTACCTCTGATAGTTCCCGGTCTCCACGGGTACAGGTCATCAAAGCTCATAGGGTCTCCACGGGCATGGACACATAGATTTTAAATGGCCCGACTTAATTCCATTGCGAAAGAATTGAACAGTTTGAAGTTCTGGGCCAAAGGAAATCACCCGTGGTTTCCACGGGTATTACTCTAGTTCATCATTATAACGACCTATCCCTGCTCCGACTGCCCCAGAATTCATAAACCTCGGAGAAAATTTATTGATCCCATGAGATCCGAGGCAAGCAGTGTCTACTGTGCATCTTTGGTACAATATATGTACAATACGATACAGTAACATCACGATATTTCCAAGATCATCCTCGGAAATAAACATCAGACTTCATTATACGATATAACAGTATAAGATACATCATGTACTCGATCAGTCAGTTTTCCAGTTTTAATCATTTTGACTAACAAAAAGTTTCCACAAATTTACGATGACACTTTGAAGTAAAATATTTTGAATCGTGAACTGAAAAAGTAACTTGAAAATTAGAATGTATAACACAGTACAATGTAACGCGAAATGAAACAACATTAACCACATTTACCAATGAAATGACAGTACATAGTGGTTTTTTGATAATGAAAGTGAAATCATAGAAGGTATTTTGGATAACTGAATGAATTACATACAAATGTGGGACATCACAGCACAATAGTTGAATAGGTATCACAAATCTCTAAAAATACAGTAAACTCTGGCTCAGTTGACTCAACTTAATCATCAGGCGCCATTTGTGCAGTTAGGGCCTAGATTTTAAGGCCAATCTTAGCGGATTTCAGTTGTATAGAATCATCTACCAATTAAGCCCTAGTTGCAACTAGTTAGTTGCAACTAGTGGCATCATTTGATCCTTTCAGTGCTTCTACACTGCAAAATCAGTACACTGCACCACGGTGTATTGATGTATTAGTAATTAATTTTCATCTCTATTTAAAAAATGGCATCACCTGTCCAACATAGTAAAATATTAGTTACTAACGATACACCGTGGCACAGTGTAGAAGCACTATAGCAGTGTGCCCATTATACAACACACTGGGGTAAAATCTTTTTAAATGTTCAAATAATCTCCAGCACTTTCAGGTATTAATTAGTCAGCACTAAAATGGTTAAGACCATTATGGATTGCAGTCACAGCTGTGTAACTTGGCTCAAAGTTTACTATATGTAAGCTGCATACAAGACAACTTAGGCATAGGTATTACCTTCAAAGAAATATGAGGGATGAAATTGACCTCATCCAAATTCGAAACTTAAGTTACAATAACTGGCTGAATTCTTTGTATCAATTAAAATGCAAATCTTTTATTCAAAATTTTGATCTCATTTGGGTCTTATTTACTTCAATGAACTTCAATATAGAATATAATTTATCTTCACATTTTACATGAACCAAATGAAATACATTCATCCAAAATGATCCAGATCACTTAAGATAATGACATCTTACTTCATACATTTCTTTCGTATGCAGCTTTATGCCTAACCATCAAAGCAATCAGAAAATGAAAACTCCAAAAAGCTTAATACATTTCGATGACGAACACGTACACACATTTTATAAATGTACAAGAAGATCTCCTAAGAATTGGGATCCTCATTTAGCTTAGCACTTGCCTTGATAAATATGTGCGAAGGCAACATTTTCGGTACGATATCAGTCATTAAGCCGGCGAAACGCATCATGTTCACTTGGAATTTCGGTAGTTCTATATAACCGGGAGCTAACGGGAATAAGTTATACATTAACTTATGATTACTCAACGGCAGTATTCGAAAGTGCACCTGAAAACAAGAAAGAAATTGCTTTAGATGGACTTGACTTTGGTCAGTTTCAACTTTTAATAAAACTCATTTATTATAACGAAAATTCTTGAATGACATCTAGGAAATAATGATTATCGGAATTTTAGACTCAATAATGTTTGTAATTTTAATAGATCCTGAGAGAAAATGATGTAAAACAACTTGCAACACACAGGACAGCTTATTTTATAAACAAATGCTTCACAAAAGTCATGGAAAAACAAATGAAACCAAAATCTTTTGAAACGTACACTTAAAGTACGATATTGTCACATTATTGGATACCTGATCTAAAACCACAGATCAAGTATGAAAGAAGTATGGAGTATAAAGAAAATTGATCTAAAACTCTCCACTGGGCCCAGTTTCCCAAAAAGGATTAAGTCCTAAATCGATCTAAGATAAGCTGAATTAATGAAGAAATTAAATCGATTTGAGAGTTAAACCTTTTTGTGAAACTGGGCCCTGGAGCAGTAACAAGCTCAAATCTGGCTATTTTAGACACTGACATAACTGAAGTGGCCAACTAGGATGACCTACATAGATCTAAAACAGTAGAGCTCATTCTCCTAATGACTTTAGTCCACATATCAAGTCATAAGAAAATCAGTATAAAACTGTAGACTATAGAATGGGAACAAGCCTCAAAATGGCTATTTCACACACCAAAATGACTGTGGTGGCCATCTTGGATGACTTATCCTATACGTTAAAAAAAATAAAGTTCATCCTTCTTCTATCGTAAAACCACAGATCAAGTTGTAAGAAAATTAGTCTGAAACTGTCGATTGTAGAGCGGGAACAAGCTCCAAAATGGGTATTTCACACACCAAAATGACTGTGGCAGCCATATTGGATAACCTACATAGGTCAAAAACAATAGGAATCATCCTCCTCCAACCTAAAACACCTATATCAAGTCAAAAACCACAGGGACTTGTCACAATTGATACTGAATGAATAAAACCAATATCAATGACCAGGTCCACTATCCCTGTATAATATAAAAAACAAGGGTGGCAACAAATTTTCAATCTGACAATGACTTCTCCACTTCAATCGACTGTAATTCCAAAAATTCTCAACCGATTCACATGAAATAAGCTTTAATACAACCTAGAAGACTTTCTGCTTCCAACGAGCCTTTAACCACCACTCTAGGACAATTATCTCACAACGAAATCACCGTTTTTTGACGAGAGATAGCTCAAATTGGAGGTGTACCGATTCTATGGTGGACAGCAAAATGGTCGTATTTTTCACTTCAAACGATGATTTCTATGTGAAATCTTAGAGATAACCCCAACAAACCATACATTTTTTAAAACTACGCGGTCATACCTGTACGCTTATCTCATTTATTTGTATAATCCACGCGATGGGTGAGCTCGCAAGCTCAAAATCGAACAAATATACGAAAAAGTCACCTCGCACTATCGCGCTGGCGGCCATTAATCACGTGACGTGCAGGTTCGGGCTATGTTAATAAAACCGCGACAAGTCTACGTCTGTAGACTTGAAAAAAGGAAATGTTTGCTAATAATACCACCCCTCAGACGAATGTTGCACTATATTTTCATAATACGGATATTTTATTAATTAACAGAACTTTTAATAAATTTTGTAATGTTTTTCGAAATCTCTAAGCCAATCAATGCGCGTGAAATATTTAGCCCGTTACTACGATATCACGTGATTAATGGCCGCCCAGTTGATGACAAGTTGAACGCCGTGTTCGTCCTCATTTTCGATTTTGAGCTTGTGAGCTCACCCATCGCGTGGATTATACAAATAAATGAGATAAGCGTACAGGTATGACCGCGTAGTTTTAAAAAATGTATGGTTTGTTGGGGTTTTCTCTAAGATCTCACATAGAAATCATCGTTTGAATTGAAAAAAACGACCATTTTGCTGTCCACCATAGAATCGGTACACCTCCATTTTGAGCTATCTCTCGTCAAAAAAAGGTGATTTCGTTGTGAGATAATTGTCGGAGAGTGGTGGTTGTAGGCTCGTTCGAAGCAGAAAGTCTTCTAGGTTGTATTAAAGCTTATTTCATGTGAATCGGTTGAGAATTTTTGGAATTACAGTCGATTGAAGTGGAGAAGTCATTGTCAGATTGAAAATTTGTTGCCACCCTTGTTATTTTATTATACAGTTGCAGGGATACTGGTACCCCCATCATTGGTCTCATCCATTATCAGTCGTGACAAGTCCCTGTGTCAAAAACGGCAAACTGTAGAATGGGAACAATATCTGGATGGCTGCCCTCCCGCTGGGCTAAAAAATGTCTCCATCTATAAGTTTGAATGATCAATAAAGGGAAAACAGATTATAAAGCATCGAATGTTTGAGGTAAGGGATGAAAATTCGGAAATGAATATCATAAACACATAGGCCTACCTGTTTATGGCCAGAAAACATGAATCCCTCGGAGTTATCCATAATCACTTCGATTTCTTGTACGTACGCTGTTTTGTTGTGTATCGTATACGTAACTGGTAGACTTTCACGTACACTGCCATGAGATGGAAAATCTGCCTCGACGAACAAAGGAATATGCTCGACGGATATCGTTGGTAATGTCATCGTTGTCGTCACATATGGATGATCTTCTCCAGTGTTCTTTCTTTGGTAGAAAACAAAATACCCAAATATTTCACTATACATCTATCCTTTGAATTTATCAGTAGGTAATCAACTATTTCTATCATCGATTTCTCTAGATTTTGCGGCAAAGTTCGAAAGACAAGCACTTTCAACCCAACCTCCAAATCAATAAAGCCTTATAGCTCTCCTAATGCACAAAAATCCTCTAAAATTAGGCAGTTACTACTGAAAATTTATCTACATCAATTTATGATTGTAGCATTTTTGTTTTCCTCCTGTTTGTATTGAGTCTCTGGTACATACGGTACCTTGTCAGATATACAAATTTCTCCCCGATTTGCCCTTATTCAAGATCTATTGCCCCATTAAGGGCAAAAAATACTGTCAAATAAAAACCTGTATCCGTCCCTTACTTTACCTTTTCCAGTATACAGTATAAATCCCAAGTGGAATACTGGGTTGAATAGCGGGAGGTGATATTAGACAGTAACACTCGGCCGCGTGCTCGGACTTCTGCAGACACACCGAATCCAACAATGACTTAATATTTTCATCGCCAGCCTGTACATAGTGGGACTGAAATACGCAAATGATATTCACCATAAAAGATAACATGCCAATACCACTAACTATACACACATGGAAATGACATGTCGCATTGTAGTCCGTACCAGTCTAAACGCTTTTTCTCCAAGTACCCTGCTATGCAGTGTATAATCCACCCACCCAATATTGCGTGTATCGTTACAGTGTCTCCATGTAATTGTTAATAAGCTTAAATCTCTATTGAAAGAAGATAGCACCTATCAAACATTAATATCAGTAACTAAATATAGCTGCACAGCGGTGATAACGGGTTTTCTGCATTCATGACTCGGTTACTTGGGAGAAATAAATCTGTCCAAATCATAGTCACACAATGGGGAACTAATATCATTGCCGCCAAATACATTTGTTTTAATTTGAAGACCTTAAATACACCTTAAGACAGTGCGGATTTTGTTTCTGTTACATGAAAGCAATAAATCTTATTCAATTTAGCAACAGCATCATGAAACTAGCAGAATGGCATCGTACAAAAAATAGTGGCTGTTTCATTTAAGTCATTCTGCCATGTTTAACAACAAACAGGGATTTTTTAGTGATTGCATATTCGTAAAAATTCCCATGCAGCATCGCTACATCATTTCTTCAAAATCAGGTAATGACAGCAATATTCAACTTTCAGTACGCGGAATGTGGAATAAAAAACTTTTTTAAACAGTCAACGGAATTATAAGGTTTTCAGTCAAACGATCAGAAAACCTTGATAATACACTGCACTGAAGTGGTAATATAGCCGTACATCCACTACATATCACTGCAGTGGAATTTTCCAAGATTTTCCAATTTCCCCAGCAATATTGGGTGGGAAACTGTAAGCAGCGTAAGGATTTATTTGTACTGACAATGAACAACTGGTGATAAAGAATGAACGATCATTTTCAATAGTACTCATTACAACTGTGTGTGCATTTCTTACACACCACACATTCTTTTTATCATAAATCATAGGTCCTGTGGTGTGGTTATAAAGAATTCTTCGCTTTTATGACTATCGAACGATTCTAGTAGACCAAATGAGATACAAGTTTTATTCATCTTTTCATAGCCTAAATCATATTTCCTATCTTACCAGTTTAACTTCACTAGTTAGGATTTCAATAGGCCATGGCGATGTACAATGAATACCGCAGTGCAAGAAGAAAGGCTCATCAGCATGTACACATTCAATAGTTTCAAACTGAAATACAAAAGAAAATTGGGGTTGGCAATGGTACTTCCACATGCAATATTTTGTAGCCATAATCAGTTGCAAATTCGTGACATGTTTCATGATTGTGTCAAGTTTCAAAGTAATAATTGATGCCTGTATTAGTTTACCAGCGGTTTTTGAAGATTGTTAATCCTTTCACCTAGTGGGTATGGTGCCCCTAGACCCTTCGTTTAAGCTACAAGTACCGGAAACTGATACATCTACTTTCAAGACACATTCAAATTACAAACCAGCATCCGTCAACAGAGGTGTCCTTCAATTTTTGCGTTGTTCATTATTGGCTCATGAGACATTGAGCCTTTAAGTTCTAACATATGAGTTTTCAGACTTATGGTCAGTTTATTGAACATTTCTGTCAATTTTCATGAAGTATTTACTGGTATTGATGTTTGAACAATTGCGTATATCATAATGATGACAATTTATGGGTTGTCCTAAATTGAGATGATTTTGTATTTCAGTTGACTGATATTTCATTTGATACGTACAAACCGGGCCTCCACAGGAAAAGAGTTAAATTGATAATATTTATGAAAATCCACAGTCAAATGATACAACCATGAGCCATGAAATCGATTTATATAATCGATGTACAGATGATCACTGAAACAATTTGGTATATGAGTTAAATGAGCATTTACAAGTTCTACTATTGGTTGTTATGGGATGAGGGGAGGGGAGATTTCTAATGAGTCGAAGGAGATGGTTGCTCTGCATCTGTATAAATTGTGATCACCTCTTCTTCAGGAAGGATTTATTGTTTTCTGTTTTCATTTAGCATACCCTATTTACGTACTTTGAGAGAATTCAGCTTCACAGAGACTTCAAATGGAGCAACAGTTGATAGATTCACTTGTTGCTCTTTTTGGCAAGTGCAGCTGATGATTTTACCATCAACTTCCGCTTCGACATCGTAAACAATCTAGCAAAAAGCAAGTCACGAATTAAAGGTTTTTTATACATACGTCACGACATTAGCTTTCATCACACAAATTCACCAGATAGCTTCATTTCATATACATGATAAATGGTAACATCGTTATGAATCTTTAAACAGCACTTAATGTAATGAATTCATAGCATGTCAATTAATAAGAAAATGATTAACCACTTCAGTGCTTAAGATAACTTAATTGATTGGCAATTAAAACTGAACTATTTTTACCACTAAGTGCCAGGTTTTTCTCATGCAAAGGGAGCTAAGTTTACCAATTTTGTGCAGAAGTTTAATTTCTTTCACCAATAATGAATTAATAATGAGAAATGAATTTATTTCATTTGAAACTTAATTCTACCGGTATATAATAAACTTTTTTTCTGTTCCCTACCATTTCATTCCGTTTTATTGTGGCCCCTGGCCCTGAACCATTCTAAGTAATAATTACTGATTAAATATACATCATACCCCGCCAGTTGGCACTTTTGGTTGCCAAACGTTGATTATTTAAAAGTTAATCCCATTTGAGAAACTGGTCCCTGATAAATAACAAGTTGGGGAGGGCCTGATTTTATCATTATTAATTTAGTTAATTTGAATAAACAAACAAAAAATTGCTAAGAGTACAGAAAGAAATTAACAATATATGTGTACATACATGTATGTATGAATAAATGAAAATATGTTGGATGAAATAAATATCAATTACAATTATGGCATGGTTTTTAACTCAGACCCTTATATGAAATACCAGATTTTTTCAGAGTTGTTTATTTGAATTAACGAGAATACCCAAATTCAGGAATCGCACAAGAGGCAGTTTCATAGCTCTTCATATATTTACGCTTTTCAAAATATGATTTAGCACGTACCTTGACAAATATGAGTCTATCACCTCTCTGCATACATTTCAAATACATCATAGTTTTTGACTGAAAATATTATCAACACATACTACGTAAAGGTTAAAAGTATGATCAAGACTGAGGCATTCTATTTTAGCATTGCACTTCATGAACCCGAAATCGAACGGGACCTTTTTGAGTCATGCATCCTCATCATCATCTTAGGTCATCCCTTATCGGTTTTTGAGCGTACATTTATGATATATTTATCTGAGAATTTTGGATGTACATTTACGCCCATGTCAACACCCATCGTCTGAGCGCTTTGGACATAATTATGTGTCCGTGTTGTTATTTGGTCTGCCTGATATGCGATAGATGTCATGAGGGTCTTCATTCAAAACAAACATGGTAGCTCCAGAGAAGGTGGAATTTTCAAAGGTTGTGCAATTAATATAAACCCTGGGAAAATGGACCCCAGAAACAATCGAAACCTTATAAGGGGTTCAACAGCTTGACAATCATATAATGATTTTCGAGGTCCTGATGATTGTCATGTATAATGAATGATATATAACTAGTTATGAGTTTATATTTGTACTTTGGTAATCATCTAAATCAATCAATCAATCAATCAATCAATCAATCAACAATAGAAGACTTATGCAACTACCAATGAGACACCCGACACCTGCCACCTCAGGTTCGAAGTGCATTTGATGTCAGAACGATGTGAATGATGAGAATGTCGATAATATGCTGAGTGAAACTCAATATCAAATGGCGAAATTCAATCTTTACTAGATTTAGGTCTGGTTACCAGTAGTAATTTTCTGGTAGTCCAGCGTGCATTCGAATTCTAAATTCAACTTGAAATAACTTAATAGTCAGTAACTGACTATTTATCATTAAAAGCATCATCAAAATGATATCAATGAGTTAGTGCACATAAATGGCGAATGTCTGGAAGCTAGAACATAATTCCGGCCAATGCTTGATATCAATTATTTTTTAAAGTCAAAATCTTGTGAAATAGATTATATATGTATCTAAAGGGGCGAAAATCATTTCAAAAACCTCTGTTAGGTGATCATTAGGTTATCGTAAATCAGTTGAGTCACTATAGCATATACTGAGCTATAGCTGTTTTTTAAAATGACCATTCTTGCTATTTGATTTGTCACTCCCTAACTGTTCAGAGTTGTACTGTTGGTCATTTTTTCGTCATCAATCAAAAAAATCTGTGATATAGATTATTTCTGCTTCAAATTACTTGTAGATCTAAACACTCAATTATGAATCAAATATCTACATGTATATCTAAAAGATGTTATTTCCATGTAAGCACATACCTGTTCTCCAGGTTGCAGGTCAGCCAATGATATTTCCTTTCTTCTGGAAACGACTTTGCCATCAAATTCAGCTTTATCCAATGTCATAAGAGCTGCAACAAAAAATACAGACATTACCGCCAAACCCATTTGCTTCAGATCAACATTGGACCAAGTTCCAAAGTTTTGGTTTAGGCCTATAAGAGTTCAATATTTTCAAACTCAACCAAATGTACCTCACACTTGTGGAAGTAGGCCCTTATTTTACTCATCTAATATTTTCAGTACACCATAAAATGCAATGTATTCATGTATATGATATGTTTCTTTTAAATGTGCATGTCGTTTTGTTGGCTTGAAATATTTCGATGAAAAGCGTTTTTTGTGGTTTTAAATACCAGGAGTGGTATGTACTCAGGTTTAAGTTTTTGTAGACTGGATTGTAGTCCATAGCCCTGACCCATAATTGCAGAATTAAATCAGAGCTGAATAGAACTACGTAAATATATCCATACATACTAGTTTGTTCAAGCATTGCATCTTGTCCCTCGTTTAGTCCAGCCGACAAACTGAGGCACGTTATTTTCCCAGCTTCGCTGTTATTTATTGCAATTTGAATAGCGTAGAATTCATTAACTAAAGATGGTGGGGCGTGATCCAGTACAATGTCTATTTGAGCCTGGCGAGGAAGAATGCTGTAAAGAAATATAGATTTCATTAGATATCTTTAGACAACCCGCACAAGAATATCGCGCAAATAGTTTGAATCTTGTCTGTCCAGTACAGCTTGGAATTCCAGCATTGAAAAGAGCATGTCAAACACATATGAAAGATAACATGTACAACATAAATCTATGTTTATGATTAATGAACCATGATTAATGAACCATGCATATATTAGTTTCAAATACCCAGTATCATAATGGAAAATGAATGCCTGGCAAAATGATATTGTGGGTAGTTCATTGGTCGGAGGCTCATATCAGCTACTGTGTTGTAAATGTTGAAAATCCCTTCCCAAAATATACACATCACAGAGTTCAATGAAAAATTGCAGTCAGTTGTAACTGGTAGTAAGCTACGGGTCTTGGAATTCAGGCCAGAAATGACTTTTTAAGCACAGAAAAGATCACAGGGCAGCCATCTCGTTTCCGATCGACCAAAATTTTTCTATGATGATAGGCCTTAAGATATGATATGAAACATCAAGAAAATTGATCCTCTCTTCCTCAGCCTCTTCAAATTATCCATTGAAAACTTAATTATGTTTAAAGTGCTGATCTTGGCAAACAACTATAGCGGCCAGTCAGCCATCTTGATTATGATCTTGGAGTTGTGATTGGGCCAGTTGTTTGGATATACTGGGAGTAATCACTTGTCAAATGCCAAGGGCTATGGATGAGAGTGTATAAACCAAATATCAGGACAATCCATTGAAGTGTCTTCAAAACTTCCCAAAATAACTGGATTCCGTCTACAGATGAACGGATGAAGACAGAAAGCACTAGCTCGTTGGGCCCCCTGAACTTTCTAGCTTACTCATATAAACTCTCCTGAAATCTGTCAAAAATTATCAACTATCATTTCCTTTCCCTTCATTTCTTCATTTTCCTTTCGTTCCTTTTCTTTTACAGAAAGCTACTTTTCTCTCTCTTTTATAATTGTGCTTGTTTAAAAATTGTTTGCACTTGTTTAAAAACTTGAACTTGACTTAAGTCCCATACAGGCTGACAAATTGACAAAGGCAGCACTTATTAGAAAGCTCCAATTTCTTCTCTAACGGAGAGAAGCACTTACGTGGTAACTGGATTGACTGATATTCGTTCCCATGGTGCAACCGTGACATCGTCAACAGGTTGGAGATAGCATCCTTCACAACCTGGGTGTAGCTGTTGAACTAGTGCTTCACCGGACCAATGTAAAACCGCACAGCGAGTCGTTTCGCTGCCTAGTTCTAATGCAACTGATGTTATCTGAAATTAGGATAGAGCGAATCATTAAGCTCTCAAGAATTTGCACAAATCTTAATTGAAGTATGTTTCATTAAGACATGTCCTTTTGAAAATCCATTTCAAAAAGAAGTGTAAATGAGTTTACTGGAGTTTAAAATGTGTCCTATCTAATTTTCT
Organism: Tubulanus polymorphus; assembly: GCF_964204645.1. Classification (NCBI taxonomy): domain Eukaryota; kingdom Metazoa; phylum Nemertea; class Palaeonemertea; order Tubulaniformes; family Tubulanidae; genus Tubulanus; species Tubulanus polymorphus. Next base: position 10,401,542 of record NC_134026.1, read on the forward strand.
GATACCCCAAAAATAGGCCATGTGGCCTCAGAGAAATGGTCTTTTTTCTAACTTCTGACAAAAATAATTAAAACAATAGTTATACACGTGGTTTGTGCCATCAAAGTTTAACACCCTTTTTGCCCCAAAAAGATTCTACCACTCAGATGGTCCTAATAAGCAGAAATATAAACAGACCTCGATTTTTTTGCCAACATCTTCTTTCTGTGGAAGAAATGAGAAGGAATGAAGCGAGACTTGATTTGGCATCAAATTCAGGCTCTCCATGTCCGCCGTATCACTGCTCGCTATACAAAACTGGTTGTAATACTGAAAAAGAATCCATACTAATTTTCATCACCATGATCAGCATTTTGTATCGAAACTAATATGAAAATTTTAACACTCATTTCCTCATTCATTTGGGCAACAACTATCTGAATCTGAATGTACTGTGCTGCCAGGAAGGAGTTCTGGTGAGTGGTTGGCAGGTGAGAGAGGCTTATTGTGTAAGGTTAGCAATAGCGGAGCCTGGCTCGACGGTAGTGTCATCTAAATTGTTCCATGGTTCCATACAAAGAACAATTTCTTGTAGGTTTTTGCTGGTGGGACTTTGCAGCATTTCATATAATCAACTATAAGGTACTACACATATTTCTTTTTCTTGTACCTGAATAACAATTCATTCTTTAATCAAAAGCTTAATGTTTTCTTGTAAATTGGTATCAGCCCAGTCATCAATGGGCTACAGTCAAGAACGAAATGGCTTCTTACGTCCAATAAGAAAATATTCTCATCTAAAATATATAGCATGATTGTATAGAATAGGATTTACTTACAGCATTATTGAGCAATATTGAAAGCTTGCTGAACTGAATCGGAAATTGGCAGTGAGCTCTGAAATAGAAAACGAATCATATTAAACATGTTATCCAAACACAATGGCTTGCTCCGATGTTCACTGAAAACTACGAGATATCGCATACACTAGCAGGGTTGTCATTTGCAGCCGGAAACCGGTTAAATTAGCCGTCTATTAAGTATCAATAAACCGGCTACTCAAAACCTCAAAGTTTTCTCTCAGCTGTTGTCCGCGCCACCCGGTAGACGCGCGTCCAGCCAGGGCCGGAATGCGGGCCGGTTTCGCGAGCTAACTGTGGCAATCGACTCCACAGCCAAAATCGCGCTCAAGGTCAGACGATCACTACACTGAATGAAATGTCAGAAAATGTCCGGGGCAACAGACGCTAGGATTTTTTGGGTTCTGTAAACGCCAGAATATTGTTAAAATATGATCGTTAGCCATTACGAATCGCGTTCAACAACAAAGCTTCCTTAAACTAGCACTTAATTATCGCGCATTTTCCAGCGATAAACCCGGAAGTAATTTGACATTTCTTTCATTCCAATCCTACTTTCGTTTTCAAAAGTAGGGATGGTATTTGATTTAGGCGTTCTAGTCAGCAAAGTTTAATAGAAATTACTTGCTTATTTGAGCCACCCACCCGTACCATTTATAAATTCAGTAAAACGAAAGGCCTAAGATGTGTCCTACCTATAATAATTTAAATAATGATTCTTACAAAAAAATTCACTCAATATTTTTAGTTACTGATAACGAGTCAGAATCAGCAGTAAGCGTAGATTCTACACAATTGCCACCAAATGACGACAACAACAATCAGCTCGATAACCTTATAACCGAAGATACTGGTGTTATGAACCATCTACTTTGGTGAATTACCCACCTATTCAAAAACTAAATGACAACCCTGCACTAGACGTATCGGCCCCACTCCGCACGGTGGCGCCACCGCGCGGGATTTACGCGAAGCAGCAAACACAAACATGGCAAGTCTCTCAATTTTCAATGATAGAAATCGTGTGTGCATTTCAATTATTTCGGCTGTTAGGGTTTTAAGGCACAATATAAGTTGATTATGTGATATGGCGATGTTAATTAATGATAATTCCGCAGTGAAGCTAGTGACGAACGGTGCCGATTGAGTGTACAGCTGCCAAAAACACTGAAATGTGCGTGGTTGCGTAACTATTGCAGTGAATTGCAGACGAAACATGAAGCCTTAACGGCCGTTAAAAAGAAAATTATACCAATGGCAATTGTAAAATAAAAATGAGATAGAACCTAACTTAAAATTCTGGCCATTTCTAAAATGTTATTACTAATTTTTAGTCAGTGCCGAACGTTTAGTTTTCCAACAATAATGAGGGGTGGTAGGTAGTCATGTAATTCAAGTCATCATTTATTACACGTTACTTCCGTGTTGTTGAAAATCTCGCGAGTCCTGGACCAAACCCCATTGAACAATGTGATCTGTGTGCTGGCCACAAATGCACACAGATCACACTACACTACCCATTACACACTCCAGTACCCACAGCTTTCATATATCCATCCAAATATTCAGAGTGTCTTTGTTCCTGGATTCTCCTTGTTCACTGCTAACTGACATTCACTAAAGATCATCGTCACAGTGAGCAATTGGATTTTAACTTTAAAGGGCAAGTGCCCTCGAAATTGTGCTTTCCGTGATTACTTAACCAGAAGAAACTTAAGTATATATAAAACGACCTGAGATCTGTCTGATTGATAAAAAGTATCTCTAATAAGTCGTAAATTAGTCATTTACTCATCCTTCACTCAGTGCGTATAGTTCACATACAACCCGCCGTGGCGCTATTTATGAAGTTATCTATGACAATAAACACAAGCATGTGTGCGTGTGTGCGCGCGCGCACGTGTGTGGGTGCATGCGTGCGTGTTTTGCCGATTTAAAAGTCGTATTTCTCAGTAATGCCGCAAATAAAGTTCAAACCAGTTCTATATTTTTTGTGAATACATCACATTTGAAAATGAATTTTAGACAATATTCTATTTTGATGGCATTTGCTCTTTAAGATTTATATAAAGTGGGTTTTGCATCTATTACAAGATAACTCATAGCATAGAACTCAAATCAATTTGATTCGAGTTCTATGCTTGTAGCAGCAGCTGGGAGGATCATGGTGACATCGAAACAAGTCAAACTGAATAATCTGAACAGATTTGATGTTAATTTTACCTCAAGAAAACCTGCAATACCACAGCATTATCAGCTCTGAACGAACTACAAGTGAATCTGGCCTTACATTCAGCTGTAGAAATAAACAATTTCTAATTACATATGCATCCAAAGAATATAAACGGAAGAGAAACATGATAGCAGTAGGGTAGGGGCACACACTAGATAGCATTACTAAACTGCTGTCAGAACAAGTTCAATGAATTTTGATCAGGATTTTCTGGCTTCCTAATCAAAATATTATCAAAGAAGAAATAGATATGACACTGACCTTTCTAATCAGAGTTTGGCAAAGCATTAATTGATAATCGATTTACTTATGTGGAAATTGCTATGATTTTAATGGAAATATAGAATAAATGAATATGGCAGATCCTCGAATGCCATATTAGCTGGTACCCATTAAATTTTTTGTGAAATGAAATGTACCAAAAGGAATGATATTGTTCATCTCGACGGTGAATATGCACGGTTCTGGAACAGATGGTGGTGAACTAGATGACTCCGCCAAGCTTGAGTTCCATAGATTAATTGCTTTCTCGATACAATCATTGTCGCAGCCGGGCTCTGGATCTGGGGCCTCATTCTGAAAATACAAAAGACAATCGGGTGAATAAAATCATAATCATAAATATGCTATATGCAAGTATTTTGAGTACTCAAATTCAGTTAATCTAGATTTCGATCTAAAGCAGACATTGTTCAAAGTTCTCTCATAGCAAGTATAAAATACGCGTTTAAATCCTAATTTCTCATCAACTCAATTCATTTACCCCATTACACATCTCTTAATTCACATACACAGCCAGTCAGCCATCTTGAAAGGTCATTTAATTTCAAAAGATTCCATACAAAACTAGAAAATACACCCTGAGCGTATGTCGACCTATTTATGATAGTAGGAAATGAAAAATACAAAACAGCTTCCATAAAATTTCACCAAGTTTTCTTACACCTTTCATGAGTTAGAGCTTGGAAACAAGAATTACAAAATCTAACACAGCACAACTGTTGAATTTCAGGAAAATCAGTTAAAGGGTTTAAGTGCTAGGGTATGGAAACCTCTGCGGCCAGACAGCCAGATGGATGGATGATGAAGTGAATACAGTATCCCCCCATAGCACAAGGCATAAAAACATATCCTGTTCATTAGAAATGCACAGATGGATGGACGGTATAGTCCCCATTCTGGTTAGTGGAGCCCATGATAGGACAATAGCTACCATAGTAACAATGAGAAACAATAGCAATAATTGACATACGTGTTTCAAAATGTTCCCAGTGCCCCTCCCCACACCTATGAAAACGTCAATGGAACCCCATCGAGATCAAAATCAGATATCTGGATTAAGCAGGGATTACTGTAGTCATGTCTAGGTCATACATTCTAGGTCATACATGTACATACGTTCATAACTTTGTTCAGATTATTCTGAAGACGTTTCTTTTCCTCCGATGACAACAGAATTCCGTCTGCCATCAATTCCATGCAAATTGTGACATATTCTTGAACATTGCCGACCAGATACGCACACCTCAGCGATGTTATCAGTATCGACGTCAGCAACGGCCACCACCGTTCATTGCGATAATCCCATGTTACACGACTCAGAATCCTACATTTGAAATACATCGAATAGATTCTGCCAGGATTGCTAATAAGTAGTTAGATCTTCTGCATTTATTCAAAATTTCTCTTCGGCAAACCAATTATGAATATAAAACTTTTACTGAATGAATTATCTTTCCTAGGTCATAATATCAGCATTTTGGGAGCCTAAATCCAAATGACGTTGGTGGAAAAACTTAACTGATTTTGATAACAAGTAAGATTGACTGTTAAGTAATGAAATCTAGCGAGGAAGCATGGGCAACAGTTCCATCGCAATCATTCAGTGCATACATACGTTAATGCCTTGTTATAGTCTTTAGCATGATAATATTCTTCTCCCATTTGAACCACTAAAACCAATAAAAGACAATGACATTACAGTTTTTCAACAAGGCATGGTTTCAGGGGCGGATCTAGCCTAGATTTTTGTCTTAGGGACCTAGAAAATTGTCATAGAAAATTTTGAATTTCTCTGCGATGCAATCTGAGTCAATTTGGGGCATCAAGTCCTTCTCTGCATCCACGAAATATGACATTTTGACATTCTAAAGAAAAATCATGAAGTTTACCCATTTTCGATTATTCAAATTGACCATGTTGATAACCAGAACTTGAACAAGAAAATTAATTCAAAAAAATTATTTGACGCCTGTGAAAAAAATGTAGAATTTTTGGGATAAGCTAATGTGGGATTGCAAATTTGAAATCGAAGTTTTAAGAAACTTGAGGAATTACGAGATTTGGCTGCCAGTCGATATCCTCTTTAGTCTGGGTTTAAGTATTGTATTTGGGAATGTGATGTTAAACCTAAGGATCAATAAAGAATTGAATTGAATTGTTACCCGATTCACATGTTGGAAAAATTCACTCTTAGAAGTATATTCATTTATATGTACATATTTATCAATCCGTCTGGAATAGTCTCAAAAGCCCATAAAATGTGACTGTGCCTTTATATTTGATTCTATGTTGTATTCATTGTATTGTATTCAGTAAACTTCTGCTACTGTACAAGACTATAGCTGAAATAGTTGAATTAACATGAATGTTTTTGTCACTGCTGTTTTATAAGCCAGTGTAAACCTTTGTAAGACTCAGAGCGGACTTGGATATCACATGAGGTAGACTAGACAGATATCACATATTTCAACAACACATGCCATCAGTGGACACAGAGCTGTATACGACAGCTAATTGCTAATGGGATTGTTCTCATGAAACCTACAAAATTACCCCAAATATCGAACATATTTTCTAAAACATTCGAATATCTAAATAATATGTTTACACATTTTTATATTGACCGCTTGTAGCTGCCGATAAAATTCATGCCGGCCCTACACAGATCGTAGATAGCTTTGTCAATCCACCAGCATCCCCATATCATATTTTCCATCTTACTTTTATATCAGACTTCCACATCCAGTATACATCCACCATTTTGACCGACTAATCCCATTAACTTATCATTTCTATTTATGCCTGCCGCTTCTGATATATTCATACATCAATTACTATTGAAATACGTCTTCCCATGATTTTCAATGCAATATAACATTTCGACGTTCAAATAGGGCTCATTATATAATCACAGGAAGACATTCTACATCTTTGTCAATAATATTTTGCAAAATAGTTTGTATGTGTACACATAGACCAGTGATGTTTTGCACATTGATTTACGGTTGTGATTTGTAAAATGACACTGAATGGTTAACATTGTTTAGGTTTCATAATGGTAACGTTTTATAAGGCGTCAAAAAATAAAAGGGCACTTCTACAATCATGAGTACTGCTCAGGCGGGGCTGGATCCGCCCCTGGGTTTAAAACTTCTAAAAAAAATGCTTGACTCATATTCATAGCACGGCAATCAAAATCTATAAGTTTAGAATGATTCTTACTCAGGTATCTTTTCATTCTCGGTGATTTATATTTCTTGAACTGTGCCACTGCACTACTCAACAAAGGTATGATAATCCACTGAAAGAAATCCGATGTTATCATTCTCATTATCATTTAAGGTGAGTTTGTACAATTGTGAAATTATTTGCATACTCAAACATTATATCAGAGCATAATAAGAGACATAGTTAATCCTATATATAATGTGCCTTCTTACTGAATGATCGACTTGCCATTCCAGATTCTGCAAAGCCTTAATTCCATCTCTTTCTTTCAAAGCATCAGGAGGATCAATACCTGTAAAATGCAGATGAAAAGCCTATACCATACTCATTAAGCTGACATTTAAAAGACAACATCATACTTTAACTGACAGTGAACAAATATGGACCCAGTTCAACAGTTGTGAGTTAGAGTAAGTTCATTTTTAATGAGTTAACTCAAGAGTCAAATCTTAACTCAGAACTGTGGAACTGGCTCCTGAGGACTATAGGTTAAAACCTGTTGATATTTTTCTCAAAAACCATTTTTCCGTCTAGAGATGAGAACTTTTGACACTACGATGGCCTCCAATTGCGTAACAAATGATTGTAATAAAACCTGTCTGTTATGTTAAAGATCCCTTCTCAAAGTATACTGAAAAGTGGCAAACCTTTAATAAGCTACCGGTCATAGAATTCAGGCCAAAACGACCTTTTTGGGCAGAAAATGTTACAGGACAGCCATCCTTTGTCTAATCAACCCAACTTTTCTCCTCAAAATTTCCCTTGGAAACTTCTTTCTCTTTTCTCGGATTTGCAATAACATATAAACAGCTGATAAAGATGAAATCACGGTGCACCTTGTAGTAAGCATGTTCAACTTTTTGATATACATGGTAATGGGTTTTCCCTATAACTCACTAGCACATGGCAAAACAATAATAAGGATAAAAAATTGATAAGGACATCACAGGGAAAGCCCTTCTGAAGGGCTTTCCCAGTGATGTCCATATGCAAAGCCCTATGACCTCGAAACTCACCATAATCATGGAACATGTCATGAGCTACAACTTTGCAATTGATCATGGCAAGAAAGTATGCCTAGGTACCAATATTATAAGGAAATACTAAGTAATTCTACTATTCAACGCCCTCTAGTGACCATATAGAGCTACAACTTTCCAATTGATTGTGGTAACAAAATATGCATAGGTACGAATATAATATAGAAATACTAAATTAATGCATTGTTCAACGCCCCCTTGTGGCCATATGCAAAAACCAATGACCTTGAAACTCACCACAATCATAGACGATGTCATGAGCTACAACTTTCCAATGGATTGTAGTAGCAAAATATGAATAGGTACGAATATAATATAGAAATACTAAGTTATTGTATTGTTCAACGCCCCCTGGTGGCCATATACAAAAACCAACCAATGACCTTGAAACTCCCTACGATTATAGTCCATGTCATGAGCTACAACCTTCCAATTGATTGTGGCCACAAAATATGCTTAAGTATCAATATAATGTGGAAAAACTTTTTTCCACCTACGAATGAGTACTGATGACACATGATGGCCGCCAATTGCGTCATAATTACCTGATCAAATATACCTGTCTCGGGTATAAGAGATACCTTTCCAAAGAATACCCATCACAAATTGCAATGAAAAATGGCACGCCATTAGGAAGCTACAGGACTCAGAATTCAGGCCAAAATTGACATTTTTGGGCACAAAAAAGGTCACAGGACAGCCATCTTGGGTCTGATCGACCCACTTTGTTATGCTGATGGGCCCTAGGGGAATTGAAATATATACGAACGATCGAGGTAATTGATAAAAGCGTCTTCAAAATTTCCCTCAAAAACTTCGAAAATGTGTATTAAGTGCTGATTTGGGTGAACAACAATGGCTGCCAGTCGGCCATCTTGAATCTGACAGGGCCAGTTTTAGGGCTGAAGATGTGTCTAGGGTAGATACATGTATAAACCAAATATCAAGACATTACCTTGAAGTGTCTTCAAAACTTCCCAAAATTACTGGATTCCGTCTATGGACGGACGGACGGATGACGGACGAAAAGTGAACGCAATAGCCTGCTGGGACTGAAGTCCCAAGTGGGCAAAAAATGACATTGTACAACATAAATTCAGGGAGTAGCATAGATCATAGATCATTGGTTGAATACATAGAAACATGCTTTACTTACTTTGGTGTCCTTGCCTCCATGGTCTTTGTCCATAGTAGTCTAAATTGTCCAGATTTTCAAGAGGATCTGGCACTGGGGTTGATGCAGCTGGCTGAAAAATTCAAATGATAAGTTTATTCATTATCTCTTACGTATAATTCTTAGAATTTCTTTTCGGAGGGAGAAGTTAAAACCTACGTACATGGCATAATCCTCGACACAGTTGTTTTCGAGCTATGGAATGATTTGCCGCCTGTTGATAGTAGAATCCAGGATGCTGTGTTTGAACTGCTGTCAAACCAAACTTAATAGCCTCATCAAACAAATCTCCAAACACTTGAAACCTAGGGTCAAAATTTTTTAGATTTGTATATCCTAATATAACCTCGCTAACTGGAACAAGAGGACCATGAGGTCCTGTAAACGCGCATATTTTCCTAAGCTTCACAGGCGCGGATCCAGAGGGGGGTTTCAGGGGTCGTGACCCCCCTGCTCAGCTACCAAAAAAATGTTTTAATTGTTTTCTTGAAGGAATGTACTCAAGACAAAGCGGACGAACAGGACAAAGCGGATTGAACAGGACAAAGCGGATTGATTCAGGATTGGCAATAAAATTCAGAATGCCACATGGCTGAATTGTTATATCAGATGATGCAGTAGATATGACATCTGTTGGAAGTATTTTAGGATCAGCACAATAGACCACTCATAAACCAACCAGACACTCTGAAGCGAAGTGATGACAGTCGGTGATCATAAAACATTAGTTAACCTAGTTTTGGATTCTGAATGCCCGTTAAGTTTGATCTATACACTCACAGTTCGTCAACTATCTTGTCTTTTATATTACTAAAACACGTTCCACAAATTGAGTGTCACACAATCGGATGTAATAAATGTCATAGGATATTAGTATCAGTGTCATATCTCAAGGGTGTGTCATCAAAGTTTGAATTTGAAAGGTGAAGTTTGTTTTTTCTGACGTCATCATGTGGAGCCAGCGGCCATTGTTTTTTAAACATATAAGAAGCAAGACATTTCATCTCTGATTTTCTAATAACCACAGATACAATATCAATAACCCCAGGAACTCTAACTTTATCCCAAGCCCATCGGTAAGTGCCTGTGATGCTGCAGCAGGGTGACTACTATCTACTTGTTCCGTGTTTTTGCTGTAAAGCAAGACTTTATCTGTGGTCTGATGAAGGACGGCAGTAGGAAAGGCCAGATTTGTTATATTGACAGCAACATATACAGACTAATATCTTTTTCATAGGAATTCTAATTTCCCATATGAAAAGATGATTATGAAGTTGTAAAATTATGATGACAAGTGCGAAGAGCACAAAACACAATTCGCGAGAGAAAATGTGCAAACAACATAAATACCATTTCCCTGTGTTTCCTGAGATTTAATCAAGTTTATCTCAATGTCACATGATGTCTCGATTTTAATGAAGTGCTTGGACTACTCACTGCTTAGCCATCCAAGCACTGTGTTCAAATGCTAGTTCTGGACTGCCCACACGACTTTTGAAGAAATCAATATGTTTTCGAAACTGCGCAATGGAATCTAATGGAACATTGTGTTGGAAAGATATACGACAAATCTGCAAAAGGAAGAAAAAATACACATATACAAATATTTTTGAGATGGCAGAACGATACCTTTATAACATTTCAAATAGTTGTGATTGAGACGTGATGAGAATAGTTGGATTCGGTTTAATCCAAATTGTAGAAGAAATAAAAGTGAAACAAAATTGTAATATTTACTTCGAATACATTCCCTGGGAAAATACACTATAGCCAGAATCCCAAAGAATGGAGGAGGGAGGCGACCAAAAGTCGATTTAAATTCTCTACACTTACACTCACCATAAAACTCTCTGCAGAAAACCGCAACAAACCCCAGGTGAGCCAGTGGAAAACCAAAAATCAGGGAGCTACCGTGCTGCTTCCTTTTCAGTTCCTAACTGTACTGGTAGATAATAACATGCCTATTATGACCCCGTTACGTTTGAGTCGAAAAAAGGAAATCAAACAACCCGGTGTCAACTGACTCCCGGATACCTTAGTAAGGCACTGACTGCCATTACCTCGATATTAACCTAAACCAGTAGGTAAAAAACTTAAACTCTAGAAGCAGCCTTGCCCAGGCTATATAAATGAAATCATGATTCATGTCTAAACTTAATACCTATAACAAAAGGAACCCTTACCACTAACTGTCTTAAGGTAACCTAGGCCCTGTAAAAGATGCCCACAACTTATATACATCAACTTTCTTATAGCTGAATACAGAAGAAACCCTTTAATCCCCAGGACCTGGTTTAAAAAGGTCTAACTGGGCCCGATGTTTTTTGGGTTTTTGTACGCTTATTCGTTGTGCAGTAACAATTGGACCCAACGTGGACAGTGAGCCTAACTGTCCAGAAACGTCCTTCAAATAAAATGACGAGAAGGTAGATGGAGACGTCCAGAAGGCTGAACGACAAACCTGTTCCAAGGAAGCCCCCGTGAATAATGACCAGGATGTGGCTAATGCCCTCACCTGATGAGAATGTATCCCGAGCGGAGCCTGGGCCCCCTGAGAATGCAGAGTTTCTTTAATTAAAGATACAATCCATCTAGCGATTGTGTCCCTTGAGATATCTCTCTTATCCCCTTGTCGGAGAGGAATAAAGAGCCTCTCCCTATCTTGTCTGTGGGGAAGTGTCCTCTCTAGGTACTCCTTTAAAGCTCTTACTGGACAGAGCGACGTATCAGGAAGATCGTGAGATACCCTATGCGTCAAAGCCTCGATCTTCCAAGATCTGGCTGCTACGGAAGCCTTTTGATTCTTGGCAATGAAACTAAGACCAGGCCTTAAAATGACAAACCTATCTTGTGGACCAAAGGAAATATGACCCGGACGCATCGATAAAGCATGAACCTCCGAACGCCTCGCGGCCATCGCTAAGAACAGTAAGAACACCGTTTTCTTAGATAAGTCTGACAGGGTAGTATTGCGGATAGGCTCGAAGGGAGTGATCATAAGTGCTCTAAGAACCACTGTTAAGTCCCATGGCGGGATATCTGAAACCTGTTTGGGTCTCTTAACCCCAAAACCTGATATCAATTGAGCTATTTTCACATCCTCCGTCAGTACAGGGACGCCCGCTGAACGAAAAGTATGCCCTATTGCTGATCTGTAGCCTTTAATGGTTATAACCTATTCTTCTCTTCGAACAGGAAATAGAAAAAATCTATTAACTCTGACACAGAGGGGTGGAGAGAATCCACCGCTCTCCTATTACACCAATCGGAGTAACATTCCCATTTGGAATCGTACAATGCTCCGGTAGAGGGACGTTTGGATTCCACGATAAATCTGGCTGCCCCCGAAGAAATTCCTTGGTTTGAAAGCTGTCGCTTGACAATGGCCAGGCGTGTAGATTCAATTGGAATTGATTTGGGTGTAACTTGAATCGTCCCTGGGACAGTAACCCGGGGTAATTGGGTAGAGTGCGAGGGAAGTCCACCAGTAGATGCAGGAGTCTGACGAACCATGTCTGAGTCGGCCAACAGGGAGCCACTAAGACCACTTGACAGTTGACTGCCCCCTTTATCTTCTCCAACACTCGATTGAGTAGGGGAGTGGGGGGAAAGGCATAAGCCAGCAGGTTGTCCCAACTCAGAGATAGAGCGTCCACCCCCCACGCCAAGTCGTCTTGAAATGGGGACACAAACACCGGACACCTCGTGTTGAAGCGAGTGGCAAACAGGTCCACGTTCGGACTTCCCATCAGGGCCCGGACTTGATTGGCTACCCTGACTGCCAATGTCCACTCGGTGGCTACTGGCTTGTCTTGGCGAGACAGAGCGTCGGCCACCACATTCAGGCTGCCGGCCAGGTGGGATACCGAAAGAATCATCCCTTGAGCCTGGACCCAGGTCAGAATCTGAGCTGCTAAGTTGGATAATGTTGGGGACCTGGTCCCCCCCTGGTTGAGCAAATAAGCCTTTACTGTGGAGTTGTCTGTTGACAGCCACACATGATGACCCCCTAACCTCCTTTTGAAGTGTTTGAAGGCCTTTTGAACCGCTAACAGTTCCAGGTGATTTATGTGGAGATGAGCTTCTGCTCGAGACCAGTTCCCGGCTTTCTGAAAACCTTCTACATGTGCTCCCCAGCCCTGATGGCTGGCATCCGTGAATAGATGAATCGGGGCCTTCAATGGTGCTAGGGAGGTGCCTCTTGTCAAGTTCTGCGCGAGAGTCCACCACTCGAGGTCGGGGATTAGGTTCACCGGTGGTACCGGCAATAAGGTATCCCACTCTTCCCCTACCGATCTCCAAGCTTGCTTCCAGAATCTTTGAAGAGAACGGCTGTGTAAACGACCGAGCAGAACTACGAGTGCAACGGAACTCATCTGGCCCAAAACCTGGGACCAGGACCGAGCCGATCTGGGCGCCCCCGTCAGGACACCAAGCTGCCTCCCTCAGCTTCTGAACTCTGGCCTGTGCTGGTCTGACTAAGGCCTATGAGGTTATGATATAACGATTTAGAGCTGACAGATCTATTACCGTCCTTAAGCCCCCAGATGATTTTGGGACGGTGAAAATTCTTGAATACCATCCCGGGGATCCTAGAGGGATTTCTTCCAGCGATCTTTTTAAAATCATCTTGTTGATCGCTGGCATAACGTGGGACTCCTGCCCCCACTTCAGCCTCATTTCCACCCGCTGATGAGATAGATGCGGTTTGTGAACGAATTTCAGTCGGTATCCTTTGGAAACGATCTTTGTAGCCCAAGTGTCGCCAAATTTTTCTAGCCAGTGGGAAGAGGCGTCTTGAAGGCAAGAGCCCACTGGCCTGACATCTTCAACGGGTACCTGTGTTGGCGCGGCCACGAAAGGGTCGATTGAAGCCCCTACGTAATCTAGCCCTACCCCTTTGGGGATTGTCACTGTAAGAACTTTGAGAATAACTGACATAGTTCAAATTGTTATTGTTGTCGCTTTGAGCTCTCTTGGAGCTTGTCCAACCCGCTTTTTTGAAGCTTAATTTCCTGTTGACTTGAGATTGATTGTATCCGGGCTGATTTGCCGGTGAGTTTCTGTAAGTAGAGTTGCCGGCGTAATAACTAGGCTTTTTTGGTGTCTTCCATGACTGCCTACCGGCCTTAGCCTGAGATTCTCTGATCTTGGTGGCCTCCGCATCGGCGGATGCGCAGCACCCAGAGAAAACCCGTGAGGAATTGCCCAGCGGTGCTCTGTATAGAGCTACTTTCACCGGTTCTGGAAGTTTGGAGTTGGCCAACAAGCTATATCTATTGATCAAGGCTAGGTTAGCCTGGATCCTTATACCCAAAGGTACTTGGTGACACAACGCCTTGGCCATAGACTGTAGAATTCTCTCTATGGTCGCCACGTGTTCGGACATTGTCTCTAGATCCGGATTATCCTGGACTAGTTGAGACTTTACTTTTTCTAACTCGCCGTGCATGGCAACTAGTGAAATGTCTTGGAAAGACGTGATTTGACAAATGCTACGAGCTAATTGGTTCAACGCTCCCATTGCTTGTTTTGGTAAAGTGTAGGAGGGCGGTGGTTTTTTGGGTAGTCCTATCGTGGTTGACCCATCAGAGTCTAACTCAAAGTGTGGTTTGAATCCGGGATCATCAGCACCTGGTGTGGCGTAATAATAAGTCTTGTACCCTGATATGGGCGGATACAACGGAGAGAAAAATTTTGAATCCTTCATGCCTGCCTCTAATGGAGGATAAGACCAAGTATTGTCTGTACGCTTACCACCCCACAGTGTCGTGTCCAAAGTCTCACGCCATTCTTCTCTATATGCAGAATGTGGTGCTAAAACTAACTCTTCGGTGTCATCGGATGGACTGAAGATTTTGGCGGCCGACCCTCTTAGGCTGGGTTGTTTTAGGTTTGGCCTTGGTACCTCCGTACCGGGAGAAAACTTCTTTTACTAAGGAATGTCTCCCGTCTCTTCCATTGTGGATGGTGACGGAGAGCACGATCTGTGCATGTCTCCGTCCCTGGATAGACCAGGATCTTCTGGATCACGAGATTTTTCCTCGTCAGAAAAATCGTTGACATCATCCAACACTAACCCATCAGTTGGGTTGCAGGACAGCCCTGTTGGCACTGATGGAGGCTTGGGGCCCGGGGGTTCCTTACCTTTTAGTTGTTCCTTAAGGGAAGCGATCTCCTGCGAGAATATCGCTAGCATATTCTTGATGTCACTAGAGTCAGACGGCTTATCAGCCGGTGATCTAGAACGTGAGCGACGACGTTGTTGCTTATGAGCACGCTTGCGCCTACGCCTGGTAGGTGACGGAGAATAGGTTCGACTTACTCTAGAACGGGACCTAGAACGAGACCTTGACCCAGAGCTGGGGTCAGACGGTGAACGACGTCGTTTTTTATTAAAGCGCTGGTGCCTACGTCTAGTAGGAGACGAAGAGTCGGACCGACTAAATCTCGATCGGGACCTGGACCTAGACAGGGATCGTCCCGGATCATTGCCCTGTTTCCGAGTATCCGGGCATTCAGGTGTATCAACCTTGCCCGATGAGGACGCTGGGGTCTTAGAAGGTGTATCAACCTTGCCCCAACGTTTAAATCTCGCTCCCCTAGGGGAGCTGGAGACGTCGTGATCCGACATGTTAATTATTGATACGATTTTTAGTACAGATTATTAATTTTCGTGAATGATGAGACGGAAATCAATTACGTTGAATGATAATTATTAAATATATAAGGCGGGAGGAGCCGCTAAGAAAACAGCACGGCGCCCCCGCGAAACCGGAAGTAGAAAACCGGTGGCAAAATGTTGAAATGCGCATAGATTAAAAACGATCTCACCCGAAGTTCGACTTCTATTCCGAGATCAATCACTCTTATGTCTGTTTCTTATATCAATTAGAACGGATGTCCGATCCAACACGAAGAATTTTAACCGATTTACGAGCACTGCCGAAACACGTTCTCTAGAGAACAAGCG
Source organism: Tubulanus polymorphus (assembly GCF_964204645.1). Classification (NCBI taxonomy): domain Eukaryota; kingdom Metazoa; phylum Nemertea; class Palaeonemertea; order Tubulaniformes; family Tubulanidae; genus Tubulanus; species Tubulanus polymorphus. Next base: position 10,417,311 of record NC_134026.1, read on the forward strand.
CCAAGCAAAAAGAAGATGGCGTCTCGCCAGATGGCGCTATGTTACGGCGCCCCTACCAAAAGTTACGGCGCCCCTACCTAATTTCTATAATCACCTTGTAATTAATGAATCCTGCGATTGATTTGATCTCCAGCAAATTTGTATCATGCATACGTAAGTCCAACACATGACCATAAGCTTGTTTGTAGTGCCTGTGAAAAATAGTGAAGAAACGGTAAAATAATTTGTGTTTCTCTACAGAAAGAAAAAAACTGCTAAAAATTTACGAAAAATACTCACTTCAATGCAATATGGGTATCTTGCTTGAGCTCGTTGAAAAATGCGATCTTAAATTGGTGTCGCACGAAAAGCAACTGGAAGAAATATTTGAAATACAATTATTTCAAGTTACTTCAAGTGACTACAATTAAAACAACACAGCTTCCTTCGTTTTTGGTCAATAAGGGATAAGGAGAAATACTGAATTCACTACAATCTTTCCATTTTCTAAATTTCCAATTCGGTGCGACAATATAACAACCCGGGGTGGATCATAGGGATCCCAATTCCATGTGCCGAGATGAATCATATGAAAGCGCTAACATCAAATATCAAGACAATTAGCTAAAACTTGTTGATATTTTCTTTGAAAATCCTTTTTCATCTGCAAATGAAGTCTGATAACACTAGATGGCCGCCAAATGCTTGACAATTGACCCTTCCAAAAGTGAAGTTGGCCATCTTGGTTCTGACAGGGTCAGTTTATAGGCTGCAGATGCGTCTAGGAAAGATATATATAAAGCAAATATCAAGACAAGCCATTGAATCAATTTCAAAACCTCTCAAAATAACTGGATTCCGTCTACGGACGCACAAATAATCCAATAGTCCATGGGGAATTACCGGGTAAGTCCCAACCTGAATGATATAAAATGACAAACTATGTCAACGCTAGCCTAAGAATTCAGACCACTATGAATACAAACGGTCACAGGACGGCCATCTTGTCTCCCATCAACCAAATTTTTCGTGATACTAGGCCCTAGGGGAATACATATGCATACCACACCTAAAGACAATTAATAAAAGCCTTTTCAAAACTTCCTATGAAAACTTCAAAAATGTGCATGAGGGCTGATTTTGCTGAAGAAATCTTGATTCTGACTAGGCCAATTTTTGGGCTGACGGACAACAAGTGAATGTTAGTCCCATGTGGCCTAAAAAACCAGAACCAAAATTTTCTCTGACTTCGGCATTTATCCTACTAATGGATGGCATGCTGTTTTATACAACAAATGGGCCTACATACCTGATGTGTAGTTTTATTCAGGAATTCCTTATGGGATTTTACTCTCCTCGCCTCTGTATAATAGTAACTCTGTGCAAGTTCGTAAAATGCATTCTCCAACCTGAATAGAATAGTTCACAATGATCAATGTTATGAAGCACAATCACATCTTTCTTAATGAAACTTAGATGAGTTATTTCAAAAACGTTATAGTTTTGGTTTCCGAGCAAAATATCTCAACATGAAATACATGCATGTTTCCTTCTAAAAGGGGACACTTGGTCAAATGCCTGATAATCTGACAATTTCAATATTCAACTCCCCTTGCGAAAAAAGAGAAATTTGTTCTAAACTAGTGACCTTGAAATTCACCAAAATCTTAGAACATGTCATAAGCTTCAAATTTGCAATTGAACGTGGTTACAAAACATGCATACTAGAAGGTATCAATTCATATGGAAATAACATCTTATTCCACTAATCATATCCTGGTGAAGATATACAGTCACATCAACGACCTTGTAACTCACCGCAATCACAGAACATGTGATGAGCTATAATTTTACAATGATTATGTAACAAAATGTGCCTAGCTACCACTACATGGAAATACTAAGTTATTCAGCTATTCAATGCCCCTGGTGACCATATACAACAAGCAGCCTATCAGCTGATACAGCTCTGCTGTTTTACGATAAGATTTTACAAGGACCACCTACACAGCACTCTCAAGAGTTCAAATCCAGAAAACGGCTCCATAACTTTTTAGCCCTTGGCCCATAGCATCTACATACCAAGCTTTGTCAATATCAGATAATGATTGTAGGACTAGTAGCATTTGAAAGATTTTACAAGTGTGACCTGTACAGCGCCAGATTGGGAATATGGCTCAGCAACATTTAGCCCATGGCCAAAAATATTGACATACCAAATTTTGTCAAGATTGGATAATAATTGTAGGACAAGTAGCAATTTAAAGATTTTACAAGCGCCACCTGTACAGCGCCCCCTAGAGATCAAATTGGTAAAACAGCTCCATAAATTTTTAGCCCTTGGCCTGTAGTATCTATTTACTAAGTTTCGTCAACATCGGACAATAATTGTAGGACAAGTAGCGATTTAAAGATTTTAGAAGTGCCACCCGTACAGCGCCCCCTAGAGATCAAATTGGAAAAACGGCTCTATAACTTTTAAGCCCTTGACCCATATTAGCTTCATACCGAGTTTGGTCAAGATTAGAAAAGAACTGTAGCACTAGTTGCAAATTGAAGCAAAAGTTGACGGACGGACGGACAGACGATGACGGATAATCACTCTAACCCATCAGCTCTGCTGACCTTCGGTCACAGCCGAACCAATAACCTTGAAAATTACTTCAAGCATAGCACTTGTCATGAGCTACAAACTTGCAATTGATTGCGGTTGCAAAATATGCATCAGTTCCAATATAAATAGACAAATTGTAGGCCTATATAATTCAATATTCAACTCCCCATGGTGACGAGATACAATAATAAAGTAATCCCAATTTCATGAGAGGACATAGGACGTATCCTATGACAGTGCTAATAGTAATAATCAAATACCAAGATTATAACCTCCAAAAACCTTTTTTTAAGAAACCTTTTGTTTCAGCATTCAGCGAAAACGAAGGTGTCACCGGAATACGGTTAAAAAAGTTCTTTTCATTTTAAATAGGATCCAATTGCTTTCTAACTTTATACATAGGTAGGGGCTGAACCGGGGAGCTAGACAATTTTAGATTTTTTCCATCCAAGAAAGTGGTTTTCCATGAAGATAGTGTATTTTTGCAGCTGCATTACCAGCTTTTTTTTATCTAACATGTCACACCATGGGGCTGCCATCTTGATTCTCGCGTTAGTCTTGTGAGTCAGAAAATGAGATGGTTCGAATCCCATCAACGTTGAATGAGAACACTAGGGGCCGACTAGGATATCAATCCGGATAATGTGGTGAATTCCGTGAAATAGTGTAAATGGAAGAATAGTAGAAAACGACTGTGGTAACAGCTAATGGACTGGTTGCCTGTCAAATTCTGAGTCTAGACTGGTTGCCTGTCTAACATTGAATTATCTAAACGCACGTGTATCTTCTTAACTGTACAGCGAGATATATCCGCTTTCACACCACCTCGCCTTCTACGGTGCACGATTGATTTTTTGAATGTTAATGTAACAACAACGATCGCGCTTATGAAAGCGTCACCAAGTGAGCATCGTCATTCTTCAGCCATCATCGCTAAGAATAACGATGCTTTATAGTGAATTGGAAGAGCTCACCCTACCCCCTGCTTTATATTTTACACGAAATTTATATCGATCTCGGAGACTACAAAATCGCGAGCAAAACAGCTGATTTCCGCTGATCCGCGGAACTCTGGGATCCCTGTATAACTTTTCAAATATATATGAAAGATTAAAATAATTGATCTAGGTGTCAAATCTCCCACAAAAAACTTCAAAAATTCATAAAAAATGCTGATTTTGGTTAATATTAATGGCTGCCAGTCGGCCATCCTCATTCTGATCAGGCCAGTTTTTGGGCTGAAGATGTGTATAGGGTACATGTATTAACTAAATACCATGAAGCATCTTCAAAACATTCCAAAATAACCGACTTCCGTCTATGGACAAACAAATGGATGAAAATGAATGAAAAAGCCTGTTGGGACTTAAATCCCAAGTGGTCTAAAAGTTAAACTTTCCATCTTCCTAGTATATGGGTATAAATCTTTGGGGAAATTTATATGCAGGGGTGCAAAATTCAGGGCAGAGATCCTTGAGACACAGCCTCAGTAAACAAGTCAATAGTGTTGAGTTAATTATTTCAAGATTTGTAAATGAAAACTTACCTAATAGTATAGCCTAAGAGGTGGTCCGTATGTGGGAGAACAAACAACGATTTAGCCGATAATTCACAAGCACTGCACAATGAAGCTGCCCGTTCAGCTGCAATCACATCCTCCCCTACAATATATAACAGAGTTCCTGCACTAATCGTCCCATGAAATTTCATGGCTTTCCATGACTTTTCTTCCCAATTTTCCATGTTATTTCCTGAAACTCAAAAATCGCATGACTTCCCAGACTAGTAGGGAACTTCAAGTCATGTGAGAAGTTCATCAGAGCCAAAAAATTACCCAGGGAGGGAGGGAGGGAGGAAGAATATGACATGCCCGGCCTAGGAGGAGAGAGGCAGTGAGAATACATTGTCCTGTCTAGAGGCACTACGGTACTGGCTTCCCCCATTCCAAGGGTCTGAAACCACTTTGACACACTGCTTCTCAAAGCCTTATTACATTAGTCAACCATACAAGTACCAGTTGCATACTATTTCATTCTTGAATTAAATTATGTAGGCCTACCTGGCGGTAGAGGAGCATTTTTCTGAATGAGAACAACAGCAACTTTAGTGCTTCTGCCTTGGAGGCTACTCCTAAAATGAAATTAAGAATATGTGTGTATCAGTATTAAGCATAGCATTGAATATCACTGTAATAATGTGTACTCTTCTATGATTTGAGGGGACTATCTTTCATGATTCGATCTCTAAAATTATAAAGGACATACATGTGCATATGTAAAATACAATGAACATCTAAATATCTCATTCATTTATTACCAATAGTCTGCCAAGGCTGCAGCAGGATATACAGTCAACTCGTGATATACCACCGACATCGGTGCAGAACGGTTTTACGGTATAGAGAGTATGGCAGTATATCGGGGTGTTTTACTATGTATTTGTATAGAGATGCACATTGAGAAAACCTGGCAGTAGGCAGGAGTGGGGGTATATGAGAGGGCGGTATATCAGGGGTTGATGGTATATTGACAAAATCTCACTGAAACCTCTTGGCAGTAGGTAAGTAGGTATGATAATGCGAATGTACAAAAATGCAATTTATCATGTTTGAGTTCCAGAGACTTCTTTGTTGATGTGTTGATGCCAACTATAATAAGAATTCCAATGCAAGTTCCTCAAGCAAAAGCTTGCGATCACCAACCTAACCATGTTTGATGAAAATAATCTAGGCCTATATGATAACAACATTGTTGGGATGCCAAAAACCTTCCTTAAGTAATCCCGTAATAAATATAACTGGCTCAAAATTAACATATTTAATAATACCTGATGGCATCGCTACACTCAGCTAGGCACGAACCCCTGCCACAGTAGATCAGGTGCGTAGGTACATGCGCAGCTTTGCCACACGAAAAACCTGCGGCACCAATCAGATTACTCATTGTATAATTCCCGAGGTAAATTTCACAGAAGAACTATAAATGGGAAAACCCTGGCCAAAATAAAACGGGATATCTGATTGGCTGATAATGACATCATCTAAGCTGCACGTGCGCACTCGGTTTAGTGTGGCAGGGTTTCGTACCGTGGCAATCTTGATGCCATCAGGTCGAATCCCTGTCAGAGGAGGATGTTCAATAATGTGAACAGTGACCCAAGCACTTCACTCAATTGAATCCTCATTCAATCTATTCGACGTTGTCATAACGTCATAAATATGTGATGTCATTATCAAACCAGCTTTCAATACTTTACTTACCTAACGATCTCAACCCTTGTTGCGCATTCCATCTGCCTTTCTTTCCACATGACTTCATCCCAGTCGAGATCAAAGAATACAACTACTAACGCTGGTACTTCATCTAAATGTTTATGCATCCAGGATTTTTTCAGGATACCTTTCGGTATATACCACTCATAGGTTGTCCTCTGAAATGAAACATTAATGGCATGAAGTCTCCATCTGTAGTCTTACGAGATTGGGGAATAGGCAAAAATGGTGGTTTATGATCTGCAACAAACTCAGTCCTAGAAGTAGGTTTTTTAACAATATGTGCCTTGCATTGAAGCCCGGGAAAATCAATAAGCCCTTTGTAACATTGCAAATCTCAGGTGCATAGGGGAAGATAGCTAAATGACATGAACTAAAACCACCACACAACCATAACAGGATTAGCCCTATATACGAAGGTGAGAAATACCAGTAATACCCATTACAGTTGGTCATCATGCACCTGCCAACGCACTAAGGTTATTGCCTGAAAAAACTTGGGGGTATTTTTTTCTTCAAGTCTTTTATTATAGAAAAATAGAAATACAATCCATAGAATTGACAAATTTCCAACTCGGGTCTCGAGTTGGAAAGATATTATCAGCAAGCTCTATTACGAAAGATGGCGCATATAGTTTTCTGCAATAATTGGTTGAAATATACATGGAAGAACATTGTAAACGAAAGAAATTACAAAAAATAAAATGAAATAAAATCGAGAGTTGTAGAGGCAGATACAATTCAAAATAAAGTTGGAAGCGCTTTTAAAAATCGAACAATTTTCAGCGTAGGCTACGATAAATTGTTATCACTATGTAATAGAAATTGACATTAACTTTGTTCAGTTTTACCTTGAAATACATGGTTAAGAGCTGTGAGCTGGTTGGAGAGTTGGCGGATATTTTCAGCGTGTTGGGGCTGTCGGCATTTGAACAAGAAATGTTTTGTTGTTAATTGAGCGTTGCAAAACGTACACATTGGGCTGTCTATGTTTCAAAAATTGTGATAAAAAAATTTTTCTTTCTTTTCTGTTTAAGTCTTTCAACATAGACGTACTGATAACCTTTGCGCTTGATTTGCAGAAACTAATTTTTGATTTGAATGCGGAAAGGGTGAAAGTGTTCCTAAGAGATGTAAGTGTACTGTTCCAGCATTTCTTGGGGGTCTAGGCCCTAGTCCAAGGACACAATGCTCATTAAACGAAGAAGTCTGAAATGTTCCACTATATGACAATTTCATTAATGAAAAATGGCTAACCATGAGAGAGCTACATCAGGGTTCATAGCCTCAAGACCAACCAAAATTCAAGGCCATTCAAGGCCGTTTGAGAAGCACATTCAAGGCTTTTTACCCCTATGAAAAACATTCTTTACGGCAATATTTCCTCGCTTCATCCATTCAAAAACAATAAAAACAGCTTTAACAGGGTTCATTGTGCCAAATTCACTGATATTTACCGACACAGCCAACTACAGCAACTTTAAGAAATTTAATTCTTTAATTAGTTGGAAGTGCAGATTTTTCGAATAAAATCTTGGAAATATAACGGAAAAAATAAGTGTGAAAACTGTATTGGGCTGAATTCAAATGAGGGGAGAAAACTTATTTTTTGCAAATAATTTAGATGGAAATATCAAGAAAAAAATCTTTTTTTTCTTAATTAAATCTGATGAAAAAACAACTTTTTTCAACCAGATGTTTTTGGCGGCATTACAGAGGGGATCCATGGCCCAAGTTGCCAAGTCAATTGACATCATCTAGCCTACATGAAAAGCGCTTTACATGCAGTAATCACACACAACTGACTGATGATACATCATGAATATACATAGTAGTGGGTTTTCCCCAATGACTCAAATAGACACCTACTGTGCAACATAGGTCTCCAAGGATAACCAGAAAATTAATTTCAACAAATTATTTGACGCCTGCAAAAAAATGTAGAATTTTTAGGATGAGCTAACGTGGGATTGCAAATTTGAAATCGAAGTTCTAAATTTGGGGAATTATGAGATTTGGCGATTGGGTAGATGATAGAGGTCTTCGACTGTAAATAGTGGTTTAATATTTTTATCGAAAATTGTCAATAATGATTACTTGCGACCGACTTCATTCACTTTTGCCTCTAAGCTGGTCTGCAACTTCATTGCCTCCAGGGTTGAGGAAAGAGTGTATGAATTATGCATGTGTCTTGTATGCTGTATTTTCTTATTTTAGAATTGGTAACTTTATAGAATTTGGAAATTTTATATGTAATAAGGATCAATAAAGAATGAATTGAATTGTCACCTAATACACATGCCATCAGAGGACGCGGAGCCGTATATGACAGCTATTAGCCTATAAATTGCTAATCTCATGAAACCTGTATATCCCTAATATCGAACATATTTTCTATAACATTTTAATAATACATTTTATAATTGACCGCTTGTAGCCGCCGATGAAATTCACGCCGGCCCTACACAGATCGTAGATAGCTTCGTCATTCCACCAGCATCCCCATGTCAGGGTCTTACTTTTATATCAGACTTCAAAATCGTGTATACATCCGCCATTTTGACCGAATAATCCGATTTACTTATCATTTCTATTTATGCCTGCCGCTTCTGATATAATCATACATCCTTTACTATTACAATACGTCTTCTAATGATATTCAATGCAACATAACATTTCGACGTTCAAATAGAGCTCATTATATAATCACAGGAAGTCATTCTACATCTTTGTCAATAATATTTTGCCAAATAGCTCGTATGTGTACACATAGACCTGTGACGTTTTGCACATCGATTTACGGTTGTCGTTTGTAAAATGACGCTGAATGGTTAACATTGTTTAGGTTTCATAATGGCAATGTTTTATAAGGCGTCAAAAAAAGATATCAAAACGATTTATATAACAGGCATTAGACATCGTCTGTTATCAAAATTTCCATAATTACAAAAAACAATCATAAATTTACAGATTTGCAACATTTTCGAAATTCAAGGCCCTCAAATCGAGATTAAAGTGCTGAATTCAAGGCTTTTCAAGGCCTTGAATTTCCTTTTGACAATTCAAGGCTATTCAAGGATTTCAAGGCCCGCTTACGAAACTTGTACAGGTCTCAGAATTCAGGTCATAAATGACTTTTCTGTGCACTAAAAAAGGTCAAAGGGTGGCCAGCTTCAGTGGTGTTGGAACTTATATTGATGGTTTCTGGTAGGGGACAAACAGATGGACGAAAGTTGAACGCCAATAATAGCCGGCTGGGACTTATGTCCTTAGTAGGCTAACAAATAAGGTCACAAAACGGTCATCTTGTTTCGGCTCAATCCAATTATCCTCGAGTTACTAGGCTCTGCAGAGATACATGGGCCTATGGGCTACATACCAAACCTCAAGATATTGATCTTCAAAAGCACTTTCAAAATTTCCCATGAAATCTTCAACAAGAAGTCCATGAGCTTTGGCACTGCGGCTATGAATGTAATCACAGCAGGGGTGTGTGAACTTGTTTTTAGTTACCCCCTCAGCATTATAAAAGATATGATCTCAGTTATTCAAAGTTGATACGTGAACACATCATTGATGGTTTTAACTAAACCTCATCATCAGAGAAACGAGAATGAAAATAACGCATGTAATGGCATTCTAAGCACCATTTAAATGGAAACTGAAAGCTTGTGTCTCGATCAATGTTGCCGTGTTGGTCCCTGGGCAATCATTGACCAGTCTGTTTTTGGAATAGTCAGGAATTGACAAAGGGTCGGCAATTCAGATTGATTTACTCTGCCGTTAAGCTGCACATTCTTATCTATATTTGTATGATTTACTAGAGCGATTTGTTTTGACAAGTCTGCAAATTTTGAACAATGATACATCAATTGAATTGAATTTGTAAAAATTGTTGCCAGACACTGCTGCTCTTCATAAGTATACTTGAAATGCAATTAATTATTCCGAAGAAAAGCCTCCTTAACTAGGCAAATCATCAATAATATTTCATTTCATTGTAACCATAAATAGGCCTAGATATTGTTTTGTTTTGGATACAAGTCTTAATTTTCAAAACCATGTTGAACACATTGGCGAAAAAGTATAGAATCTTTTCAACTGTTTAACCCTCTCTCTTATATTAAGTTAGAATTATTTTCGTTTAAACATACCTTAGACCTGACTTTAGGATATTCATGATCACCCTCGAATATTCTAAACTTCAGGGGAACCCTGTCGGCTCTTCTGTTATTTGAGAACGAGTCGGATATTGATTTATGTACTGCGTTGTACATTACATCGAGTCCTGTGAGCACTATCAAACCGGTAGGTTTACATAACAGTTCTCCGGGTAATTCACATGACCACGACATCTAGAGTAAGAAATGACAATGCGTTAAGAAATGACAGTTCAGTTCAAGTGTCCCATTTAACTGCCTCTCAACTCTTCACCCTATAACTGTGACAAAAAAAGCAGAATTTGGGCATTGGAAAACATAGCTCCAAGCCTGGTCCAGGCATGTATGTTCAGCTTCCAGGTAAACCACCATTGGTACTCATGCAGTTAATGATTTTACTAGAAATCACGAGCTTTTGCTACTAATGTCTTGAATTTCAAATTGGTTTGAAAGGGTATCAGGTGCCATAGCTCAGTCATTTTTGTATACACAACAAGCTAGGCCACCTGATGTCTTTTCAACTTATGTTGAAATCATCATCCCTTGGCAGCGATTCAAACCTGATGACATCGCTAGACTTGAAACCCTGCCACATTAGCCTGAGTCCACAGGCACATGTGTCACACAAAAACTTGCAGCGCCAATCAGATTCCTTGTTGTATTATCGCTGGAGCGTATTTCAGGGGTACAATTATAGGTTGGGATAAGCCTGGCGAAAATAAAAGGTGATTTCTGATTGGCTAATAATGACAAAATTTAAGCTGCGTTGGGCAAGGTTTGTTATACCATGGCAGTATCGATGCCATCAGATTCAAATCCCTGCGGGGCAGGATGAGTTGAAATAGGCGGTAGAACAAAGTAGTTTCACTATCATGTAAATCAGCGATGATAAGACACTGATAGGCGTATGTTAAAGAGTAAGAGTAATTTTCAGGGGTGGATTATCATATTGATAACTAGGGGTCCAGGGATGCCACACCCACTTGAGAAGTGCTTTGAAATGCTAAACTATCTGAGAAAATTTTGATATTCAACGCCCCCTGGTGATAATACACTGAAACCAATGACCTTGAAACTCACACTATCATAAAACAATATTGTTATTCCACTATTCACTGCCCCCTGGTGACCATAGGCCTATATAAAAACCAATAACCCTGAAATTCACCACAATTATAGAACATGCCATGACCTACAATTGTGCAATTGATTGTGGTAACAAAATATATGCCTAGGTACCAACATAATATGGAAATACTGAGTTATTCTGCAATTTGATGCCCCCCGGTGGATTCTAGGATAATTGCCCCCGGACAATTCCCCCCCCCCCCCCGAATAAAATCCTTTTTGATTGGGTTTAACACCACCTTAATACTTTACTTAGAAATCCATTTGTATATTATTGAATATAGATATTGATTTATATAGATTTATAAGATATAGAATTACTGATGTTGTGTGCAGATCAAAAACTTTAAATGAGTCCTTGAGTTATAATAATTCACTTACCAAATTAGTAGTGCATTAGTTAATTTTGGCTAATTTATTGGAATAAGTTTTAGTGTTACTTTAGCCAATCAAAAACTTTAAATCAGTAAATGAATAATTAGCTGCACTAATTAGCTAGAGTTAGTTCGCTTTGTCTAATTAATTAGAAGTAAATATGTGCTATTTTAATATCAAAGAAATTTAATTTGGGGGGGGCAATTGTCCGGGGGGGCAACTGTCCTGGGGGCAATTGTCCAGGGGCATTTGTCCTGATACCCCCCTGGTGACCATATACAGAAATCAACAACATTGGAACTTACCACAATCATAGAACATGTCATGAGCTACAACTTTGCGATTGATTATGGTTACAAAACATGCCTAGGTACCAATACAATATGGAAATACTAAGTTATTGTATTATTCAACACCCGCTGGTGACCATATCCATGAACTAATGATCTTGAAACTCACCACAATCATAGAACATGTCATGAGCAACAACTTTGCAATTGATTGTGGTTACAAAACTGTTTTGTGGTTGTTTTAAATAGGTGCATAGGTACCAATTTAAATAGACAAATTGTATACGATTCAATATCAAACTCCCCCTGGTGGTGGGAACTAAAAACCTCCTCACAGAAAGAGCATCACAAATTTTGAAGAAAAATGGCAAACCATTAGCAAGCTACAGGTCTCGGAATTTAGGCCAAAATTGACCTTTTTGGGCCCAAAAACGGTCACAGGACAGCCATCTTGGGTCCAATCAATCTAATTATTCTTATGCTGATGGACTCTTGAGGGATATACAAATATACGTGTAGGCATATATGAAAGATCAAGATAATTGATGGCTGCGCTTTCAAAATTTCTGCAATATTCAGAAAATATAGAATGGTGTGCGTATTTGAAGCCCTCAATCATCAAAATCAAACTCAATGTTTTAAATTTCAAAATCGGCAAAAACCAGCATCATAGCTTTTTCAGTCCAGGCGATTTCGGCTCTAATTTTGCGGTCAAAGACAGATAATTCATGAACTATTCATTGGAAGTTAACAAATTTAGAACAAAGTGGCTATTTTTATGACGTCGTAAAGTGGTCTTAAATTCTATTTTCACGACAGTTAATATTAAATGTCGGATTATGGTCTAGAGTGGAGAGGATTAGTGTCAAGAGAGTGAGAAGAAGGTCCAGAGGGTAAGGGTAAAGGTTCCGTTTTACAACTAGGGATAGGGTTACGGTAAGGTTGAATGCTGTAGCCTATGTAGTTAAAACATTCGGTCTAGTGGGAAGTTGCTGCGCTAGTACTAGGCCTATCTGGCCCAAGTTCGAGTCTCGCTCTATCCACTATTTTCTCTAATTCAGTTCTCCAAACCTTCTTCAATTTTCTAAGTCGCGCACCTCTGTGCGCATGCCCAACATAAATTAGCCAATCAGAATGAAATATCGTAAATATAGCTCGTGTCGTCCGTTTACGGCGTCGTAAAAATAGCCTGAGCGAAAACAGAAAGCTTATTAGCTTTGATTTCATGCCTGGCTTCATCGAAATCGGAAGAAAAGCAAGCAGCGATAACGGGTTCCTGCTTTACTGGCTAGATTGTCGTACAGGAATGCGTGCAAAGATTTCACCCGAAATCAGTTCGTAATATTCGGCTATTTAGGAGCGCCACCTAGAGGTCAGCTCATAACATGGATATGTTGATCCACATGTGCTCTACGCGCAAAGTACTAATGTGCCAAGTTTAGGGGATATAACAACGAGAATAACGAAGCTACGGTGGTTCTACTATTCCCTGGCAGTTTAAGCGCATTCGGTTATTATTAGTTCCGACCACTAGTCGACTGGATAAGAAAACCGAATTTGGCCGAAGGCACTCAACAAATTCAAGATGGCATCTCCATGAAATAACCAATAACAAGTTAGGCCTGCCTATAGGGTTAACTGTGCAGGAGGGAAGGTCTAGTAAGTAGAGGAGTGACAAGTCAGTCCGATGAGTCGACTACAATTCACATATGAAATTGATGTCCAATAACCATTATATAAATTGCCAATGGGCAAAGTGTGGTTTACCTTGAAAGCTAGAGGTCGTTTGGAGTAAGGGGCATTGCTTGAAAAATCTTTTTAATTCGTGACTTCAAAGTTCTAGAAGTTTATATTGTATTTTATCTTTCTCAAAGAATTATTTTGTAGTCAAATAAGACCAAAGATAAAAGCTCAATTTTCGAGAATATTCATCAATCCTTCAAAACAGTGTAAAATGAATATAAAACCGATGATTTATCTGGACTGCACAACCCTACTGATTCGATTAAGACCTATTTGAGGTATGCACACCCAAAACTAAGCGAAATATCCCAAAAAGATCGTGGACAATCAAAAATAAATTGACTTTAGTGAATAGTCGAAATCCCAGTAATTCACAGTAACCTGTGTTTGGATATTCTCGGAGCTTTCCTTCTTTATTTATTTATGAAATGACGTCACAAACTTTCAGATTCGCGCAAGTATGCGTGCCATGATTGATGATTGCTATTTCCACCGGTTTTATCTGAAAGTAATTTTTAGTTTAAAATAGGATGCACAGGAATTACGGTCAAAACGTTCTCATGTCAAAACGTCCTCGCGCCAAAACGTCCTCCAGTCAAAACGTCCTCGGTCAAAACGTCCTTGTCTGTATTAGGGGTCTATGTCCTTTCCACACTCAATCAACAGTAGTGGGGAGAGGGCAGCTACTCACCAGTCACCAGGAACCTGATCAGAAGTTTTAAAAAATCTGAACTTTTTTTAGATGTATCTAGACCCCTCCTCCGATAGTATGTAATAAGTATGTTGTAAAAAACGTTTGTCTTATGTTTTAAATACTTTCATTTTCTGTTTTTGTAAATATTGATCGACTGCCTCATACGCCACTATACATTAAACGTCAGGGTCCAGTTCCACAGTTGTGAGTTAGAGTTAACTCTGAGTTAAAATTAGTTCATTTTCAATGAGTTAACTCAGGGTCAAATTTTAACTTAGAACTGTGGAACTGGACCCAGTATATTTAGCTTATTACTTGGATTACAGTAGTAATAACTATATGCATTGACGTAATTTATTGTATGATAAAGTTATTCTGGCGTGAGTGAGGACGTTTTGACTGACGAAAGTGAGGACGTTTTGACCGACAAAAGCGAAGACGTTTTGACCGGGTATGCAAGGACATTTTGACATGAGGACGTTTTGACCCGACACCATGATGCACAGTACATCCATAGAATCTACTATTATGCGGAGAAAGAGACTGTTATATTATCGCTGTGGCTACTCGTACGGACCCGTACGGATTACTCTGGAGGCTATTCGTACGGGACTAGGATCTGTACGCTAATAACTGTCGCTGATTGGCCGATTAACGCCGCGCATGCGTACAGAGGTGCACGACTTAGAAAATTCAAGGAAAGTGTGGAGAAAAATAGCGGATAGAGCGAGACTCGAACCCGGGCCAGTAAATTACTAGCGCAGTATCATACCATTAGACCACCGAGCTCGGACAGTCGATCGAATGTTTTAACTACATATGGCCTCACCTTACCCTAACCCTATCCCTTCCCGTACACATAATTCCAGAGTTATCCGACGGGTGCGTACGAATAGCCTACGGAATTATTCGTACGCGTCCGTACGAGTAGCCACTTCGACTTCGTTACATTATTATCAGACAGAGTTCAACATTTAATTTAAAAACTGTTAGTAGTTGAATCTGATAGAAGATGATTTTTATGTGACAAAACTCAGTGGAAAACATGTTGAAATAATAATCAGCAGGAATGCAACAGAAACCCACGAAACAGTCAGTAAAAGTAGTAAAGCGACTGAAGTTGTTGAGTAGTTTGTTACCGTCGTTAGACCCCTTGTTATTTAATCATATACATTATAGACACGGTGAACACCCCCTAACTTAGTCATCTAACTTAATCACCTTTTGATGTTATTGGTAGCAAGTATTTCGAATCGGATCGAATATATATAAGAAATAGTTCTTGTCATTCAATGAAATCAATTCAATTCAAAATGACAGCCAACATAAATGCAGGATGTTAGAGAAGGGTCATTCTTAAGAATCCGCAGACCTGCCCTGAGAGGCGACATGGCTTCTCAGGGCAGGAACCTGCCCTGAGAGGCCATTGGCGCAATTAAGCAGTATAAATGGAAAACTCGGCTATAATTCTGATGAAACGGCGAACTATTTCGCCGATGTTTGCATGCACATTGTCGAGTATCATGAAATTAAATGGATTAAAATGAAATAGATTAAATGTATTGATATATCGATACTTAACAAATAAACGAAAGTAATATTTCAATTAAAATTCATTCATAATAAGAAATGTATTTTTAAAAAGTCATGTAGTAACCGACGACGGAAAGTTATGGGGATTATATAAATTTCAAAGCATTAATTTAATCATTCAAATATCCTATAGGCCTACATAAACAATTTGTGTCGTCCACTGATATAAGTGCGTTTCAATATGCTGTATATTCTTATTCAACTGTGAATTTTTTGGGGGTTTCTACTGCTTTCGCAGCAACTCTATTGTAATTCTGCTGATCATATTTTTCTTCGGGGTAAGGGTTGGTTGATCATATGTCATATTATTTTTTCGTTAGGTTAATTACCTAAGCGCAGGCCAACTTTTATCAGTTTTATACTTTATCTAATGACAATGGCATAATTATAGTTGCCACAAGCAATAAGGCATACACAATTAAATCTAATCTGATCAGCCCTGCGGGTGCAATTATATACGTAGTCTACTGTCGTCAACCTGCCCTGAAAGGCCAGTTTAACTACTGCAGTTTGAGTTCTGCAGATCACCTGCCCTGAGAGGCCAGTTCAACTGCTGCAATTTGACTTCAGATATCAACCTGCCCTGAGAGGCCAGTTCAACCTGCAGATTGACTTCCGATGTCAACCTGCCCCGAGAGGCCAGTTTCATTCTGCAGATATCACCTGTCCTGAGAGGCCAGTTTCATTCTGCAGATATCACCTGTCCTGAGAGGCCAGTTTAACTGATGCAGTTTGACTTCTGCAGATCACCTGCCCTGAGAGGCCAGTTTCATTGCTGCAGTTTGACTTCTGACACCAACCTGCCCTGAGAGGCCACTTTCATTCTGCAGAAATCAACCTGCCCCGAGAGGCCACTTTCATTCTGCAGAAATCAACCTGCCCTGAGAGGCCAGTTCAACTGCTGCAGTTTGACTTCCGATATCAACCTGCCCTGAGAGGCCAGTTCGACTGCTGCAGATTGATTTCCGATATCAACCTGC
This sequence comes from Tubulanus polymorphus, assembly GCF_964204645.1. NCBI lineage: Eukaryota > Metazoa > Nemertea > Palaeonemertea > Tubulaniformes > Tubulanidae > Tubulanus > Tubulanus polymorphus. Next base: position 10,434,138 of record NC_134026.1, read on the forward strand.
CCTGAGAGGCCAGTTTAACTGCTGCAGTTTAGTTCTGATATCAACCTGCCCTGAGAGGCCAGTTTCGTTCTGCAGAAATCAACCTGCCATGAGGCCAGTTTTGATTCTGCAGAAATCAACCTGTCCTGAGAGGCCAGTTTCATTCTGTAGATATCACCTGCCCTGAGAGGCCAGTTCAACTGCTGCAGTTTGACTTCCGATATCAACCTGCCCTGAGGGGCCATTTGTTGCAAGTGCATTCATATCTATTGATGCAAACAATGTATAGAAATACGTATGCAATTGTAACACAAAAAAGTGAAGTGCAAAGAAATTGGTCGAAGAAACATAGCACGTTAATTGTAAATTATAGATTACAAATAAAAACAGCGCCGCTTGGAATCATATAATTTAATTGTTACAAAAACTTGTATCATCGTTATCATTAATTACCTAACATAGCAGCAAAATACTATTCCTGAGAATAATTGTGATTTTTCTTCTTCATTAAGTTATAGATGAAATTTTTGATGATGTTTTGATAAGAAATGTTCCCACAGAAAAAAGTTTTTTTCATTTCTTTATTTCTATGAAAAATATTAGTATTTTTTAATTTGTTTCTGAAAAATACCAATTCTAATTCTATTTTCTTATATATTTCAACAAAAATTCATATTTTGATTTTAGTTGTAACTTTTGTTTCCCTATCGTCTTGACTTATTAACTGTTTTAGCTTAATATGATTAAAAGCATTTGTATTTCTTAATTTATTTCTATAGAATACAGCGTAGTCTTCTATTGTATGATCGAAAACTTTAGTTTGAATCTCGAATATCCCGATCACCTTGCCACCATTTCAGCTCTCTGTTGAATGGGTTTTCATTTTCTATTGATTCAAACGACTGGCCTCTCAGGGCAGGTTCCTGCCCTGAGAAGCCATGTGGCCTCTTAGGGCAGGTTCTGGAAATTCTGCAGAATGACTCATATTGGATGTTAACCGAAAACCACGATCCACCAATTCAATCCAATATGCATTTATTGTTCCCAATCGATGACGGAATCATGAGTCAAAAGCGAGGCATAGAGAATACTAACGGAGAACTTAAAACTGATAAAAGATTGGTTAGTAAAAAAAGGAAGGATAAGAAAAGAGAAAAGCTACAAAAAGAAGTCGTCGTGCATTGCATCGCTGACTGAGGACTGACTTAGACAGACTCAATACGATAAAGTATTGAATTGGCTATTGAGCAACGCCGCCAACAGCCGTTGGGAATGGCAGCGGCGGAAATATAGTGAAATGAAAAGAAAGAATCGATTTCCTAGAAAATGGTTTCATAAACCTAGAAAGCTTCATTTGGGCCTACTAGAGTACCGGTACTTTATCTTTTGACAAAGCGGCCGTGGGTGGACTATCGTCCGATGTTTACGCTATGGCACCGTGAGGAATATGGGTATGGGAACGATAACCACACTCAAACGTGGTGAACGGACAATAAGATAAAAACCCACTATCTACAGATTAAAAGAATTTAAAAACAAGAATTTACTTATTCAATCTAAAATATATAGAATAAACGACGTTTCGATCTCACCCTAGAGACCAGTAATAGGGGTAATGGGCTTTCAAGCCAAAGGTCGAACGGTCGAGCTCATAAAAAATGAAAAATATGAAAATAATAACAATTTCTACTTGAATTAGTCGCGAAACTCATAAAAAAATGAAAAATAATTCTCACACACTCGAATTTATTTTTCATTTTTACTCGCTAGAAAAAAGTGTGAGTAAAGTGTGAGTGAAATAAATTCGAGCGTGTGAGAATTATTTTTCATTTTTTTATGAGTTTCACTCCTAATTCAAGTAGAAATTGTTATTATTTTCATGTTTTTCATTTTTTAATGAACTCGACCATTCAACCTTTAACCTGAAAGCCCATTACCCCTATTACTCTTAAAATATTCATATACATGAATAAAATATATATGAATAACATATAAATTGATAGATTATTCAATATAAAAGTGTGAGTGAAATAATTCATATTTAAAACATTGAATATTTATATTTGAATGAGTTTTAATAAAAGTTTTGTTATTAAAATGAAGACAGAAGAAGAAGAACCCAACTTTAAAATCGAAATCAATGAAACCAATAAATCATTTTCACAGTTTAACATTAAAAATTATATTTCAGCAACAAATCTAGTGTCCGCAAGGTATTATAAAATTGATGACATTACTATGATTAATCAAATATCATCAAATGGAACATATTTAATTACTGAACTGATAGATACTTTTGATAATGGCGTTAAAAATCCTAAAATGTTCAATACAGTTTTTAATTTTAAAGGAACTTTAGATGAAAACATAATTAATATTCTTAAAACTCCTTTCAATGAAAGAAATGATGATATAATACTTTCAAAAGATTACAATGATTTGATTAACTTAAGAATTGAAAAAAGACAATTATATTATTTCAATTTTGATAATAAACAAATTATCTATAATGAAAATTCATCAAATATTGGCATTCAATGTGAATTAGATAATGAAAAATCATTTAAAGATATTGCAGTTCAATGTAAATTAGATGATGAATTTAGAAAATTCAATCCTAATGAAAAAGTGCATTGTTATTGCGGAGGTAAATATTTAAAATCACATAAATCAAAGCATTATGAAACAATTAAACATAAAAACTGGTGTAAAGAGTAACAATTCTACATTATAATTATTTAATTGAGTTAAATGTTTTAAATATCTAATAGACTGTTAAAATGATAAATTGTTCGACTGTTGAAATGATAAGACAGTTGAAATGATAAATTGTTTGACAGTTGAAATGATAAATTGTTTGACAGTTGAAATGATAAATTGTTTGACAGTTGAAATGATAAATTGTTTGACAGTTGAAATGATAAATTGTTTGACAGTTGAAATGATACATTGTTCGACTGTTGAAATGATAAGACAGTTGAAATGATAAATTGTTTGATAGTTGAAATGATAAATTGTTTGACAGTTGAAATGATAAATTGTTTGACAGTTGAAATGATAAATTGTTTGACAGTTGAAATGATAAATTGTTTGACAGTTGAAATGATAAATTGTTCGACTGTTGAAATGATAAGACAGTTGAAATGATAAATTGTTTGACAGTTGAAATGATAAATTGTTTGACAGTTGAAATGATAAATTGCTTGACAGTTGAAATGATAAATTGTTTGACAGTTGAAATGATAAATTGTTTGACAGTTGAAATGATAAATTGTTTGACAGTTGAAATGATAAATTGTTCGACAGTTGAAATGATAAATTGTTTGACAGTTGAAATGATAAATTGTTTGACGGTTGAAATGTTAAATTGTTTGACGGTTGAAATGATAAATTGTTTGACAGTTGAAATAATAAATTGTTTGACGGTTGAAATGATAAATTGTTTGACGGTTGAAATGATAAATTGTTTGACAGTTGAAATGATAAATTGTTTGACAGTTGAAATGTTAAATTGTTTGGTTGTAAATTTAATTGTTATTTGATTTAATCATTTAAAAGTTTAATATTTTTAAAATGATTATAAAATATTTAATTAAAAACTAGCAAATATTTTATAAACTGTTTAATTTTTCTCTTAAATAAATGGATGGTTTCATCCCAACTGGGAAAAGTGATTTGAAACATTATTTAGCAGCAGGCGGATTAATATTATAGAAATCAAAAAGATTTAAATAAAAAAACAATAAGTTACTTTATCTAATACTAACTTATTTAACTTATTGTTTTTTTATTTAAATCTTTTTGATTTCTATTCGCACTATTGGTTAACAAGAATTGACTAGAATTCAAATAGATTTAACAAGAAATTCAATAACTTTAACTGTTAGTATCACTCTTGTATTATTTCATTGTTTCTCTTATTGAATAAGCCAACTAACTAATATCACTCTTGTATTATCCTAGTAAAATGTAAAGAATTTAAAATATCATACTTGAATGAATTAAAACATAAATTACTTCTGTTACTTCATTTTCAGAAATAAAGCATAATATGTATTTAATACCATTAATACGTATTTAATACCATTAATACGTATTTGATACGTATTTAATACGTATTTGATACATTGATACCTCAACCCCCTTTTTTAACATAAATATAATTTACTCATTTTCATACATTTCAACTAATATATTTTATATTTTCAGCTAATTTAACAGTCAATTTCTTATTTTGATTCATATAATTTTTCATCAAGTTCGTGAAGATACATGTGATTCCTTAATGATTTTTTATTTTTATATCTTTTATTGCATATTTCACAGCTTTTAATATTATTCAATCTATCTGAAATATAATTCATATTTTCTACTAATTCAGTGTATCTAATTTTACAGCAATCATAGAATTCTAACAACTGTTTTATAGTATAAACTGAGAATGAAAATAAACCTGTAAGCATAATAATTGATTTAATATTCTGTTGATTTTTATATATTAGATGTAATATTTCTAATACCTTATTTTCACTCATTTTTATAGACAAAATATATAGAATAAATTAAATTAAAAGATGTTGTTTTAATCCTCTAAATCATTTTCTAAATTAACTTTTCTATTGTTATTCTTTCTGTGATTGTTTCCATTTAACTTCTTTAATTTCTTGCTCAATTTTATATTTTCATTCATCAAATCCTTACTGATATTTTCATAATAAAAGAAAAGCGCAGCCAATATTAATCCGCCTGCTACTAAATAATGTTTCAAATCACTTTTCCCAGTTGGGATGAAACCATCCATTTATTTAAGAGAAAAATTAAACAGTTTATGAAATATTTGCTAGTTTTTAATTAAATATTTTATAATCATTTTAAAAATATTAAACTTTTAAATGATTAAATCAAATAACAATTAAATTTACAACCAAACAATTTAACATTTCAACTGTCAAACAATTTATCATTTCAACTGTCAAACAATTTATCATTTCAACTGTCAAACAATTTATTATTTCAACTGTCAAACAATTTATCATTTCAACTGTCAAACAATTTATCATTTCAACTGTCAAACAATTTATCATTTCAACCGTCAAACAATTTAATATTTCAACTGTCACACAATTTATCATTTCAACTGTCAAACAATTTATCATTTCAACTGTCAAACAATTTAACATTTCAACTGTCAAACAATTTATCATTTCAACTGTCAAACAATTTATCATTTCAACTGTCTTATCATTTCAACAGTCGAACAATTTATCATTTCAACTGCCAAACAATTTATCATTTCAACTGTCAAACAATTTATCATTTCAACTGTCAAACAATTTATCATTTCAACAGTCGAACAATTTATCATTTCAACGGTCGAACAATTTATCATTTCAACTGTCAAACAATTTATCATTTCAACTGTCAAACAATTTATCATTTCAACTGTCAAACAATTTATCATTTCAACTGTCAAACAATTTATCATTTCAACTGTCAAACAATTTATCATTTCAACTGTCAAACAATTTATCATTTCAACCGTCAAACAATTTATCATTTTAACCGTCAAACAATTTATCATTTCAACTGTCAAACAATTTATCATTTAAACTGTCAAACAATTTATCATTTCAACTGTCAAACAATTTATCATTTCAACTGTCTTATCATTTCAACAGTCGAACAATTTATCATTTTAACTGTCAAACAATTTATCATTTCAACTGTCAAACAATTTATCATTTCAACTATCAAACAATTTATCATTTCAACTGTCAAACAATTTATCATTTTAACAGTCTATTAGATATTTAAATCATTTAACTCAATTCAATAATTATAATGTAGAATTGTTACTCTTTACACCAGTTTTTATGTTTAATTGTTTCATAATGCTTTGATTTATGTGATTTTAAATATTTACCTCCGCAATAACAATGCACTTTTTCATTAGGATTGAATTTTCTAAATTCATCATCTAATTTACATTGAACTGCAATATCTTTAAATGATTTTTCATTATCTAATTCACATTGAATGCCAATATTTGATGAATTTTCATTATAGATAATTTGTTTATTATCAAAATTGAAATAATATAATTGTCTTTTTTCAATTCTTAAGTTAATCAAATCATTGTAATCTTTTGAAAGTATTGTATCATCATTTCTTTCATTGAAAGGAGTTTTAAGAATATTAATTATGTTTTCATCTAAAGTTCCTTTAAAATTAAAAACTGTATTGAACATTTTAGGATTTTTAACGCCATTATCAAAAGTATCTATCAGTTCAGTAATTAAATATGTTTCATTTGATGATATTTGATTAATCATAGTAATGTCATCAATTTTATAATACCTAGCGGACACTAAATTTGTTGCTGAAATATAATTTTTAATGTTAAACTGTGAAAATGATTTATTGGTTTCATTGATTTCGATTTTAAAGTTGGGTTCTTCTTCTTCTTTCTTCATTTTTATAACAAAATTTTTATTAAAACTCATTCAAATATAAATATTCAATGTTTTAAATATGAATTATTTCACTCACACTTTTATATTGAATAATCTATCAATTCATATGTTATTCATATATATTTTTATTCATGTATATGAATATTTTAAGAGTAATAGGGGTAATGGGCTTTCAGGTTAAAGGTTGAATGGTCGAGTTCATTAAAAAATGAAAAACATGAAAATAATAACAATTTCTACTTGAATTAGGAGTGAAACTCATAAAAAATGAAAAATAATTCTCACACGCTCGAATTTATTTCACTCACACTTTACTCACACTTTTTTCTAGCGAGTAAAAATGAAAAATAAATTCGAGTGTGTGAGAATTATTTTTCATTTTTTATGAGTTTCGTGACTAATTCAAGTAGAAATTGTTATTATTTTCATATTTTTCATTTTTTATGAGCTCGACCGTTCGACCTTTGGCTTGAAAGCCCATTACCCCTATTACTGAGACCATCGTCAGGTGTGAGACAGATCTTGGCGGCAAATATTTAAAATCACATAAATCAAAGCATTATCAGACAATTAAACATACCAATTATGGAAAGAATAATAATTCTATATTGAAATAAGATTAAGCTGTATGAGTAATTGGAAAATTTCTGAATATATAATAGTTAAAACATGAAACGTGAAATCAGTTAATGAATAACTGTTAAACTGTTAGACTGTTAACAGTTATTCATTAACTAATATCACAATGTTTTAACTATTATACATTTGAAATTTTCCAATTACTCATACAGCTTGATCTTATTTCAATATAGAATTATCATTCTTTCCATAATTGATATGATTCATTTTCTGATAATGCTTTGATTTATGTGATTTTAAATATTTGCCGCCACAATAACAATACACTTTCTCATTAGGATTAAACTTATTAAATTCATTATCTAAATCACATTGAATTCCAATATTTGATGAATTTTCATTATAGATGCTTTGTTTATTATCAAAATTAAAATTATATAATTGTCGTTTTTCAATTCTTAAGTTTATTATATCATTGTATTCTTTAGAAAGTATTAAATCATAATTTCTTTCATTAAAAGGAGTTTCAAGAATATTTATTGTGTTTTTATCTAAATTACCTTTACAATTTAAAACTGTATTGAATACTTTAGGATTTTTGACGCTATTATCTAAAGTATCTATTAGTTCAGTAATTAAATATGTTTCTTTTAATGATATTTGATTAATCATAGTAATATAATCGATTTTATATTGGCTTCCATACACTAAATTTGTTGCTGAGATATAATTTCTAATGTTAAATAATGAAAATAAGTTATCAGTTTCTTTGATTTCGATTTTTTGAATTTAGGTTCTTCTTCTTCTGTCTTTATTTTTATAACAAAACTTTTATTAAAACTCATACAAATATAAATATTTAATGTTAAAATATGAATTATTTCAATCACACTTTACTCACACTTTTTATGTTTTAAAATCAAGAATCTAACGCATATAAATATAAATATTCAATGTTTTAAATATGAATTATTTCACTCACACTTTACTCACACTTTTTATGTTTAAAATTGATATTTTCATCAAATCGTTAATTACTCGTTACTTTTTATTTTATTCCACTCATCACTCACACTTTACTCACACTCGAAATCTATGATATTCATATAAATAATGTTCATTTATATGAAATTATTAGAAGTAATGGGGAAAGTGTTGTTTCATATCAGAGGTTGAAGGGGAGAGTGAGCTCGACCTTTCGACCTCTGGTATGAAACAACACTTTCCCTATTACTAACGGTGCGAAAAGTAGCCCTACCGGTACGTTTACGAAAAAAAATTAAAAACATTTCCAGAAGGGCAACTTGAGTTTTTGTGATGTTGTGGTCCAAAATCTGTGCCAGTTTAGGATTGCGTGCCTACCAGATCAGATTCAGATTTTTCCCCTAAGATTTTCTATTAGTCAAGGACAACCTGAAAATTTGAGGGGGATCTATAGGCCCCTAAACCCCCGTCTCAATCGTTATCCGCCCTTCCTCAATCCACAATTATAGTGCTGTCTATCTGAAAGCACCTCTTTCTAGAATTTGAATCATCAGGATGAGCCTCCACCTCACAACGATTCGAAATGACTCAGGGGCGAGGCCAGGATTTTCTAAATGTGGGGGGTCCGTTAGGGTTGCCTAGGCCCCTCGCTAATAGAATTTGAGAAAAACCGTTTATGCGTAAGGTTTTCAAAAGGTTTAAAAAAGGGCCTGTATCCTTTTTCGTTTGAAGAATATTTTGGGGCCCAAATAAAGGGGAATTCCTAAATGTTTTCACGTGGTTCAAGCGGTATATAGGGCTGTCCCTGGGATGGATCCAGCGTCAAAGGCAGAGGTATCCAGGCCCTGTTTCTAAACTTCGCTACAATCTCGTCGTTCACATACACAATGATTTTCTAGATTATCTAGAATTGGCAACGCAGCTAATCGCCTCAACAATTTTTGTATTTTTCCAATTTTTTCAATCGCAATTTGGATCTTTCTTCAGAAAATAATACTTCCGGAATGAGAGAGGATGGAAATTTCAAGGAATTTTAGGGGAGGGTCCCGGATCCCCATCAGGCCCATACAGAGAATTCTTTTGGGGAGTTCTTATTGGGGGGGGGGGGGGCAATGGCACCAAAACGGCACCAAGATAGCGATTGATCAATTTGAAAGATTTTTTCTGTTTCTTTTTTCATTTTTACTGACCAGTAGAAAATTTACAACATTCCAGAAAACAAGGTTGAATGGGCGAAAATTCACTTTTGTTGATAGGTGTGGTTTTGCTACACTGTTGGTTGTAAGATAATATAACAATACATGCGATTGGAAATTTCTGCTCATTGGAACTGGTACCGGTCAAAAGAGGGTTAAAACTGCCGGTCGCCGAACAAGAATGAACGACAAGACTGAACTTGAACCTTTGGTGACATTGACATTGAGAGACGACTTAAACGAAAACGACTCAACATCCGACCTACGCGTATATTCAAGTTGTGAAGAAAGAGGCAAAGAATAGAAACAAAGAATAGAACATGTGTGTCGAGAGTCGTTGATTCATAAGGTAAGTTGTGTAAATGTAAAATGCGCTCGTGTGCGGGGGCCTTAAGACCTTGATACACGAATACGAAACTATAATCCAATCCAAGATCAAACACGAGAAACCAAACATAAACTCCAGTAACAAACTCGCTTCATTACAATTCCCCCTTTTAGAAATGCCTTTGAATGTTTATGGCTATGAGCTTGTCTGTCAACTGGACAGAAACATGTGCACATTATTGGTTAATACTAACGATTAAGGTCAGGGGTCGGGGATTGGTTTAACTATAAACCACTGTTATTTCTGAGTGAAAAAATCATTATATAAAAAAAACATGATTACTACATGTATCGTGTATAGAAACTGCATCAACTTCCATTTTTGCAGAAACCTGATACTTGAAAATCTAACGATCCGAGCCAATTAGTTTATTAAATGTGAAATTCAATCACGAATTCGTCTGCGTGAGATGTGGGAGCAGAACGAATCAACCAGCTCAGCCGCGCAGACTACAGTGCAGTTACTGGCAGTCGACTGCTCGTACAGCACTGATGGATTCTTCATGGCTATCATTCGACTCACTGGTGGAACTCTAATAACTTTAATGGGAATCATTTTCAATATTTTCAGTATAATAGTATTACGAAGGCAACCAGTGATTTCCGTATCCACCCAATTACTCATATACCTCGCGTACACGGATATCGCATTTTTGTTATGTCGCGGTATTCGAGAACCGCTTCGGTATTGGGTCGGTTGGGCCGTCGAGGGTGACTTCATCTTTCGGCAAAAAGTCCATCCGTATCCGCGATTCCGGCATATACCGGAAATCCTTTATGTCCAACCGGATATATATCTGTCGATTGATTTTTTACGCTACGCAACACACGTCTCACGGAACTGGTTGACTGTTTTAATCAGCGTTGAAAGGGCCGTATCGCTCGCGTTTCCATTTTTCGCCCGAGCTAAGATAACGAAACGCCGAGTTTTATACGCGCATATCTTAACATCTATGATTGTGTCGTCTGTTTATTTACCGCATATTTACGGGTTATGTCATTATGTCGATTTCGTTGGTTATGATATGTGCACAGGTCAACCCGTGAGAGGTATTTTACATACGTTTAATGTTTGGGATCGATGGAAATCGGTAAATAGCACGTATTTGAGTCCGGCAATTAAAGAAGTGCTACCTTTCACGATTATCGTAATTTTGAATGTCTACATCGTAGCAAAAGTCCGTCAAATTTCACGAAATCAGAAAAAGATGACGGCAAAAGAAAGTGAATTAGTAGATTCTATGAAGGCTATTCGTTTGACTGTAGCCGTTTCAGTAATATTTTTGGTATTTGAACTGCCCAGTTCGTTTCAAAGTTATCAAAAATTTATCAGACTTTTCGTCGATATACAGAGAGTTACTTTTCACGGAACATCGAAAAATGTGCAGAGATTTTTCGCCGAATTATTTCCGATCGCGGACTCGTCTGCGAATTTTGTCATTTACTGTTTGGTGCACGATCGCTTTAGACAAACGGCAAAAAAACTGCTGAGTAGACGATGTACGTATAGGGGTGCCACACGTCCATATTGACGCCGGGCCGTCCATAACGGCAAAAACATTTGAAAAAAATAAACTGTTCAATTGTCTTAAGCGCTGTTGATTTTTAATCCTGGATCTCGATATGCGTCCGCGAATTCTGGATTTATCAGAAGGTTGAAAACTAATTGTGGTTTTAAGTCCGTTCTTCAGTTGAACAGCGCATGAAAGATATTCATTGTCAAAATTGGCTGAATGGAATATCTGCGTCTAATAAAGGAATCCAGGAAGAAAGACACTCTAAATATTTGGATGGATATATGAAAGCTGTGGGTACTGGAGTGTGTAATGGGTAGTGTAGTGTGATCTGTGTGCATTTGTGGCCAGCACACAGATCACATTGTTCAACGGGGTTTGGTCCAGGACTCGCGAGATTTTCAACAACACGGAAGTAACGTGTAATAAATGATGACTTGAATTGCATGACTACCTACCACCCCTCATTATTGTTGGAAAACTAAACGTTCGGCACTGACTAAAAATTAGTAATAACATTTTAGAAATGGCCAGAATTTTAACTTAGGTTCTATCTCATTTTTATTTTACAATTGCGATTGGTATAATTTTTTTTAAACGGCCGTTTAGGCTTCATGTTTCGTCTGCAATTCACTGCAAATAGTTACGCAACCACGCACATTTCAGTGTTTTTGGCAGCTGTACACTCAATCGGCACCGTTCGTGACTAGCTTCACTGCGGAATTATCATTAATTAACATCGCCATATCACATCATCAACTTATATTGTGCCATAAAACCCTAACAGCCGAAATAATTGAAATGCACACACGATTTCTATCATTGAAAATTGAGAGAGTGGCCATGTTTGTGTTTGCTGCTTCGCGTAAATCCCGCGCGGAGTGGGGCCGATACGTCCAGGTAATAAAGCCATAGGTAAAAATGCAACAAGTAATAATGCCAGAAGTAAAAATGCCGGAGGTAAAAATGCCAGAGGAAAAATCACACCATATGTAAAAATGCCCAGAGGTAAAAATGCCAGAAGGAAATACGAGGAAAATAAGTGAAGATGTTATTAACATTGTATGGAATTCCTCAAGGGCCATACGACGTACGTGTTACGATTTACGAATTACGAGTTACGTTTTACGAATTACGACTTACGTTTTACGAGTTACTTATACATTCCCTTCAATACGTTACGATTTACGACTTACGTTTTACGAATTACGAGTTAGTTGTTTGGCGTTTCGCTTCAATTTATCGCGAGAATTCAAGGACAAGTGAATTATGAAAAATAAAATTGACACGAGCTTTCATGCGCACTGTATGTGAGGGTGCAATTTTAGCCGAATTTTAATTTTTGTAACGATGATGGATGGCTGTATGCAGCCCAAACGTCGATGGTGTCTTAAAAATGAATACATTTCTATATTGTTGTAAACATAAAAAGACTTTGTTCTAGGGATCGGGATCCTGATGGTCAAATTATATCACCGCCCCGTGTGTTCCGTGAAGTGGCTTTTAAAATCATTTCCAGCTAAGATAGTCTATCATCGTGCAGTGTGTAATTTATTTTTGTCAACATTTGATAGATTTTGACGCCGTACCGACCGGCGGCTGGTCACCGCGCAGGATTGTCTACCGTGATCTCACTATCTACAATAGATACTCTTAATTAAGGCGCGTTCACACGACGAAATTTAGACCGGTCTAAATTTGGCTCGGTCCAATTTAGACCGGACCAAGCGTTCACACGGGCAAAAATACCGTTCCAAATTAGACCGGTCTAGTTTAGACCGGTCTAATTTGGCACGGTCGAAAAGAGCGAACCAGGTCCGAACCAAATTTTGGACCGGTCTAAATATGTGTGTGTGGACAGAAACTGGTACCAGGTCCGGTCTAAATCGTAATTCTGAATCTGTGCGGTAGATGTCGCGACCTCTGCGGTAGCGTGCAAACTTAATTCAATACTCTATAAAATATCTTTCAATTTATTTTCAAGGGATAAATTTAAGAGCCCTTGGTTATCATATATAAAGAAAACCTTTGATGACTGGGGTTTGTCCTGCATTTGGACGCAGCAATTCATGACTAACAGTAAATCTTTTTCAAAACGAATAAAACAGATACTCCGTGACCAGCACCTTCAAGAAACTGTATCTGCCATAAATACTAATCCGATATACACTAACTTTAGGCAATATAAAAATGATATTAGGTTAGAGAAGTATATAATAGAACTTGGTGATGACTTAGGAACTAGTTTCTTTGAATTTAGGGTCGGGTCCTATATTTTACCTGTGAACAAATTTTCAAACCTTCATTTAGACAGAGCCGATAGAATATGCCCCACTTGTAATACTTTAGGTGGCGAATCCCATTTTCTGTTTGACTGTACCTTACTTAACGAACAACGCAAAAACTTTTTGAATTTGAATACCTTTAATACCCTTGATATTCTGAAAAAAACCAACGGTCAACTTAGCTAAATTCATTAAGACCGGCTTAGATGTATATAGATCCCTCCAATAGTATGTATAGTATTGTAAATAGTTGATGTATATAATAGTATATATAGTATTGTAAATAGTTGATGTATATATATTTTGTTACGTTTTCATTCTCTAAATTTTAATCACTTCAGTGTTGTTTTGTAAATATTTGTATATGCATGTGTAATAGTTTTCCTCCATATACCATGGAAATGGTTGAAGTGTAAATAAATCGTAATCGTAATCGTAATCGTGTGAGTCCAGTTTATTAAGTTTTAAATGCTTTTATTACCGTTTATATAATTATTCTTAAGAACTGTTTTTCCTCCCTATATACTATGGGAATGTTTGGAGCGTAATTCGTATTCGTATATCGTGATCATCATCCGTTTTACTGCCGTATTTTGAACCGTGTTTAAACAACATAGAGTTTCAGCATGATAGAATAAAATCGAATTCGCAAAAATGTATAAACTTGACATAGGATCGAATTGGTCAAATGAAGAATGTCTTGCTATACTTCGAATCTGAAAGCAAGACTTCATCCAGGCGCAATTGATTATTTAGCAGATGGCGACATCTTGTGGGCCCGGTGACAAGCTATTTTATCACCGCGTGTCAGAACGCCGTGTGAAGGCTCACCAAAATTTGGTCCGGTCTAAATTTGGACCGGACCAGGTACGGACCCATTTAGACCGGTCTAACTAGTAATCGTGTGAACGCGGCTGTCTGTTTGAAATGGCATTTCGACTTCATTTCGAAACCCGTTCAATGAATAACGCGCCCTTCGGATATCTGAAGCCAATTAGTGAAAATCGTGTACTATATGTAATTCGTAAAACGTTAGTAGAACGAAAAATTTGTAAAATAAAGAGAACCACAAATCTATCAAATAAAGTCTAACATAATTGCAATAAAATCATTGAAATTATTGATATTTTCATTTTGAGATCGTTGGAAATTGGAAAATTAACACATATTCTTATATAATTGTAATCAAAAAGGGAACATAGTCGTGATATACAACACATTTCTAAATTAATGAACATTAACAAATGAATGCACTGAGTTAAAATATTGAATGCACAGTTTAGATAAAACATATCGCTAGGTATAATAATAGGTATGGTAATTAATTTTGTTAACTAATATAAATTTGTCATTCGTTTTTTAATTTATATGATCATAGGAATATGTTTTGTATATCTAAACTGTGCATTCATTACGTAAAATCTAGTGTAAATTAGAATATCAGGTCGAATGTTAAAAGATTCTTCGTTTAATTTCCCTCATATTTCATTCTGGCATTTTTACCTCTGGCATTTTTACTTCTGGCATTATAACCTAATGATTAACAATACACTAAAATCAACTTAATTTTTGGGATCGATGTAGATCAGTAAATAGCACGTATTTGAATCCGGCGATTAAGGTAGTTCTACCTTTCACGATTATCGTAATTTTGAATGTCTACATCGTCGCTTAAGTCCGCCAAATCTCTCGAAATCAGAAAAAAATGACGACAAAAAATGAATTCGTAGATTCTATGAATGCTATTCGTTTGACCGTCGCCGTTTCATTATATTTTTGGTATTTGAACTGCCCAGTTCGTTTAAAAGTTATCAAACATTTATCAGACTTTTCTTCGATATACAAAGTGTAAGTTTTCCCGGAACATCGAAAAATGTGCAGAGATTTTTCGCCGAATTGTTTCCGATCGCGGACTCATCTGCGAATTTTGCCATTTATTGTTTGGTGCACGATCGCTTTAGACAAACGGCATAAAAACTGCTGAGTAGACGATGTACGTACGGTACCACACAGGTCCATACTGACGCCGAAACGGCAAAACGTTAAAACAAATAAACTTTTTGATTGTCTAAAATGCTGTTGATTTTTAATCCTGGATGTCGATATGTGTACGCATAATTAAAGTGAGTTAGAAGCTCTATACTCACATAACATCAATGTCCCATGCATTACGTTGATTATGATACGATATTTGATTTATTCCGCATAAATGATTGGTCGTACAGAGATTATAGCAGAACATGATAGTCGTTACATAATTCTAAGTCAGTGTAACAATAAGTTATGTGAGGAATTCAAGCCGAAAAAGCTTTGTGGCGTTGAAAGCCGCGGCAATGATTAACCGAATGACGTTTTTCTCTCTGAATACCACGTTTTTGAAGAAATTAAGTAAATTCGCCGCGGCAATATCTAGAATCTGTCCTAAATCGGTATTTGGCCGCAGCAATCAAAAATTGCTTCCAACGCGCCTGCTTATACTTCCCTCACTAAAATCCCTCACCACTGATTATACTCACATTCCCACACTCATACGCACACCACACTTACATTACTAGACACACTCTATAAAGGTCATCCCCGCTTGCCAGGGTTCGATTGCCGCCCGCCGAGGCGCTATCGCGTTGACATGAACCTCGATCATGGCAATCAAACCCCGGCAAGCGAGGATATAAAAAGTTATAGATTCAACTTAAACCTGTATAGAAATCAACACACATAATTATGGCGACTAATAATTTAACAAGAGCAGACTTCTGAGACATATACTTAGTTCCGAAGTTACGAAATATACTTAAATGGGGCTCATTTATCGATTCAGTAGATTGTTCCAGTATTTGGCATCCTGAATTTTAATGCTTCGAGATTTAATTTCAGATTTGGAAAATTCTATGATTATTTTTTCATACATAATTTTTACAAAATTAATGAATGAACAAAAGACATTAAAACCGTAATCTTACGTAGTATGTATTTTACCGTCACTTCACAAATCAAAAGTCGATGAGGTTTTTTTTTTCATCATTTTCAGTCATAATAAGAAACGCCTAAAAAGCTGATGCACACGCGTAATTTTGCCGACTGAAGTATACGTTGAATTATGGACGTGACGTCATGGTTGAATCAAACAACTATGTTCTGTATCGAATATGATAAGCCGGCAGAAATCGGTATGATATGGATTTCTTATTCGAAGGAATTCAAAACTACCGGATGCTGTCATCAGGCCGCCAAATATTTTACGGGAACACCCGAGTAGGTGTCGACGGTTGGGTATCGAATGTTGATCTTTCATTGACATAAAAATCAGTATTGAGTGGGGAATAATGTCAAAATGATTGATTGTGGTCGCGATGAACATAAATAAAATGACAATAAAATTGCCAGCAAAAGAAAAATGGCAATAATTCATTGCACTTTGTTCCGTCGGATCCTAAAAATATTGTGCGCAATGTCTCTATAAAATATAACTGTTCCCCGCAATTTGCTGAAAAATAATGCTAAACATCGCTCAGAAAGTCATTACACCCAGAATAAAATTTCGCTTCAAGTCTAGCTAATTAATTTAAGCGTTTATAATGAGGCTGATGATTGGTGTAGATGACATGGGAACGAGGTGTAATTTAATTACCAACCAATCAGCAGCGGCGTTAAATGATTACTTAGTGATGGTTGGAACGCGGTAATGGATGGCAGCGCATCTGTGTACGATTGTTTATGAGTGAGGAAAATGACACCATATGTGTCTTGGGGCAAATTTCGCGAGTTAGTTTATTCAAGCTCTCCTCGCATCATTCAAGCGTCCAACATCCCGAAAGCGCTTTGCTTTTTCTCGTCTGCGGGGCGTGAATTTAGCGCAGAAATCTACCGATAAAAAGGACATTTATAACACTTGGCTATTATCATCAACAGACATGAGTTCGAGATGAAAGTTCGCGCCATGCCATTGAAAGTTATAAGGAAACGATGTTGAATCTTAGAATTAGCTTCATGAAGTTGTTAGATGTGATTTATCGTCAAACTCTAAACTGTGACGCGCAAAGAAGCAGTTGTGGCCTGTGGCGGTGTTGAACCACAATTGTAAAGTTTCCTTCGAGAAAATAACAGCCGACTCGAACTTAACATGGGTCCCGGTCAACCTAACAAACCGTTTACGTCATTTTTCATTCGAGACATACTCAAAAAACCGAATTCGTACAAACGCACGGTCTCCGCGAGACCACCAAATCACGGACAATGTTGTTTATCGCCGTTTTTATCCGCTTCGAGCACGGTGTCTTCATCGTTGTCAACATCGAGACGACAAGCAAGGCTCGGGACAGAATCAGAGACAAAATCTACGACGCCGCTTGATGCACTCTTCAAGATGACGAGCAAAACCTTTGAGGGGCTTGACAACAGAAATCTCATTAATGTAGCAGGTACGTAAAGGTAATCCACAATATTGAAAATATTTTGTGAAGTTATTACTAAATTCTGTCACTACACTATAAAGCGAATGGAAGTCAGTGATAAACACAATATCAGTATAAGATTTGAAATTACGTTAACTTAATCAACATCGGCAATCATTAATATTACTTGATATGGGATTTTAAACCTTCGAAGCTGATTCTTGGGGCAGTTAAAAAGAAATTATCCAAGATATTCTAAACTACTCCTACGTAATAACTAGGACCAAAAATACATAAAGAGAATATATTTATGTATTTTTGCTATGACTTGCAACAAAAATACATAAACCTTATGTATTTTTAAGGTAGCTAATGAAAACTGTTATGAATATTATTCATATTTATCTTTTATTTCATTCATACATGGAAATTATATATCGATTCGTATCAACTTTGAAATCATTTATTGAAATTTCGATGAGTGAGCGCGTACGTGCGTAAGTAAAGCGACTTCAAACTAAAATAAATTTTTTTGTGGAACTTTTTTACATCTAAAGATATGATTATATCGCTTACAAAATGCGAAAATTTGAGCGAAACTTTGACCACAGAAAAAACCAATTTGAATACGGGAGAAAGATATCATTAATTAAGGAAATTGCGGAAAACATTTGCGGAAAATATATAGAAAGCGAGTAAAGATCTTCTCGTAAAAAAATCACTTTCGACCGCAGAAAAATATAAACGGCCTGTGTTTTTCGACAACTCTTTAATTTCTAGTAGGCATTAGGTTAGATATATGTAGGCCTACGTGTTTCTAAGAAGTCCGTGCGTAAATACATTCGCCTCTTTTGAACTAGGTCAGGCTACAATTTTTAAAGTTCGAATCTACGGGTTGGTTCATTTCAAGTTGATACGGTTGAGCGATATTTCTGATAGTCAGACGTGTAGGATTTCGGTAGCGTTCTCGCTGTGGGTGATGTTGTTTCTGTAGCCAAACGATACGCCTGTACACGCACGATCTTCCGTCAATCAAACTACAAATTAATTACCAATCTTGCAAACATTTAACCCGATGACACGCGAGATGAAACGTTTTACTATCGAAGTTTACCGAGGCCCGAGGCTTCTTGATAATAAAGTTTATTCAACAAGGCTTCGAAATGTTGTTATCATTAGAATACTCGACTATTTATGTTGAATTGCGACCCAATACCCTTGAAATGCGTACAAATAAGTTATTTGGCAATAAAGAATATGTTTCCTGATGTGAGATGGATGTATAACTCCTTTTAATCATCTAATATGTTTATGGATGTCAATATTCATGAGGATTTCCGGTGTTTGATATTTTCATCTCGTTTCGTTCCTGCAGAAGTTTCTATCATTTGAAGCGTTTCCTTTTCAATTCAAAAGCGAGTTTGAAAACCATTGGCGAGAAATTTATATACACAAAAAGGTGTCAAAATAGTTCGGCTCTTTTGCGTGTTTGTGAAGTGAAATATTATGGTTATAGAAGACAAATAACGCCAGAATTGTTGGGATAAACATCGACTTGATGAAGTGCTGTATCCGTAGACTGAGCGCCGCCACTTAGGACGTGCAGTTTACGTAAGGCACCCTATAACGAGGAATAAGCGTAGTCCATCATCTACTAATAAAACCGAAACGCATAAATAAACAAACAACACAGCAGATAAATAAGTTGCTAAATGTATCTTTGAATTTTTTTGTATTTTGTATCAATGCCACTAATACGAGTAGTTAAACGTTGACTCAACCGTACTGTGCACTAATTACATGTCATACCCTATACATCGAACTTTTTGAAAATAAGATATATTCATTCGATTTCATTTCTGAAAACAAAAGTTAAGGCTCAATTAATACGCGTACGAAGTAGTACGAAGGAGAATCAGACTTATTAACATCCGGGCTCGTTTCCGTTGAGTAATCAGGGCGATGATCGAAGTAATATGCGTTGTTTGTTATCAGTAATTTTCCAATTTCCAATTATTATGTTCTTGATTGCTGCTGCTTAGTCTGAAGCTACTTTCTACATCACCGTGATTATTCTAATTGCGCAATTAAGTAAAAGCAATCGTATTTCCACAACAGCCGACTCTTCAGCCGCGGGGGAACTTCGTATTATTCCGGCCAATATTTAACAAATTGGAAGCTCGGCTAAATAGACGAGCTTGCCACGTCTGCTAAATACTTCGAGGCAATTAAGAACAAACAAAACAGTAAAATTAGTTAACGAGGCTCTCATATATACAAAGTTGTCAAAGTGATAGATTAGCCAGCAGTTGGTAGCTTCCCACTTCAGCTGTTACTGCCATTTGTACGAATAACAGTAATTACAAACGAAAGTTTACACGTGTCTAAGAACTGAGAATTATAGAATGAAGCTCATTATTATTCATATAAATCATGGACTCGAAAAGCGAGTTTTCAGAGACGGAAAAACTGCCGACAATGGCGATGAAATTGAAAGTTTTCGTAGACAGTGTCATCAAAGGGGAATCGTTTATAAACGATTAATGTTTTAGTACTGCTGTAAAATAATAGAAGGATAAGATTTTATCTAATTAAAGTCGATCAATTTAAACGCATCACTGAAAAAAAGTCGAATGAACCATAGACCTACTATCACAATGATATATGCCTACATTAGAATACGGTTTACTAATCACTTACTTATAGATCATGCAGGCGTCAGGCGGCCTAGTTTAAAAGATAGAAAACTACAAAATATAGATAAAACTTATGGGTGTCCTCGGGATATTGAAAAAGGGGTGAACTTTCTATGTAAATGGGCCAAATCCACTAGATCCTTCCACATACTGCTGTTAGGGCTTTTTAAATGAATAAATGACGAAATTAGAGCTAGATCTTTGGGTACGAAGTTTGGAGCAAGCACTCTGTATGGCAGTAACAAAACTTTTCATTATTTCTATCCTTAGAGACACCTAAGAAACATCGAAATATACTCAATCAAAATGGGACCGCGGAAAATTTTTTCTTGGCGCTTAACCTGATATGGTGATATCGAAGTTATTTGAAATTTACGTTCACTTTGGGACAATGTGCAAGGTTTAACTGACTTCATTATGCAAACTCTGTTACATATGCGTAGCTGGCTGTTGCAAAGAAATTGAAATTTGAAAGCAATAAGTTTGAGCGAACAGTTGTTTCTCTGAGTTCATGATTTTGTCATAGATAGGGTTCTCTTGGCGTATGGTAAATCGGCGCGCTCATGAATCTCTTTTGTGATGGACATCGGGCGCGAACGAACTTGGCACAGGATGTGTGAAATGCCAGATCCTGTTTCAGATAGCTATTTCCTAAAGACGAAAACCATTACTGCGCTCATTAACGCGGATTTATTGGGGACAAGTGGTGGTTGTTAAACTAAACAACAGATAACATTACACCTTCAAAGAGCTAGTATCCCAGTTTCACGCAACAGTTGCAACAGTTGAATTTGTTCCATCAATCATTCCACCAAATTGGATACGCCGTTAAAAATGCGCCGTTGGATTTATCCAATCAGTCAACGCGTAACCATGTTTTACATCTTCTAAAATGAATGATGGCACGTTGGAGGGAGTTCAGCATATATATGTATTATGTACATTTTTATAATATAGGAATGTTCAATTACATATACATCAACTTAGGAACATACAGACGGTCCCTACAGGTGCAGTGACAGGCCTGCCTACCTATTTCCTGTTAGTTAACCAGTCCTAAAAATGCACGAGGGGAATCTGACAACCTTCGATACCGTTTTCAGTTATTTCGCAAAGTTTTTAAGTTTGCACAACGAAGCAGTTTTAATTCTCAAGCTAAGACGAACTGCATTGGTACTGGTTTATGGTTATGAATATATACTTTAGCTTACATTGCCTCTACGCTCGAGCGTGACCATCACATTCTCATGTATGATTATGGAAAGTACTGGTGGCTAATTTGACATTGAGTGATACTCGGATGGAGACAGTACTTTATATCGTCTGCCGTAATTATCGGGCTCATTATCAAATAAAAACATCCCTAGAGTTTTAGTAGATTTACAAGCGGCCCGACATCGGTAACCCCACTGTCAATTTTACCATCAAATGACGAATAACTGACTCTTCGCAGCTCGGGTCTAATTACCCGATACTGATAGCTCGGTAAATTGGACGCGATTTATTCATAACAGATTGGTACTGTTCAACTTCCATAAAAGGTCCGTAATTTGGTAAGCAGATCCACGGGGACAAGCAGAAAAGGTGCAAGATCGAATTACATCCGATCTGCATCGTATAATATATGCAAACGATGTTGAATTACTTCGTGTCTTGGAAATGCATTTTATC
The DNA here is from genome assembly GCF_964204645.1 of Tubulanus polymorphus. Classification (NCBI taxonomy): domain Eukaryota; kingdom Metazoa; phylum Nemertea; class Palaeonemertea; order Tubulaniformes; family Tubulanidae; genus Tubulanus; species Tubulanus polymorphus. The sequence continues at coordinate 10,456,293 of NC_134026.1, forward strand.
GTGATAAATAAGTTCGCGGAAGCTCATTTATTTCCATAGTGTCAAAGCATGGTGGAATTGCCATATAATGTTTGTCATATCTACATGTATAATATCAGCTTCTTGGAGCAGATGTAGCGTTTCAGTTTTCGGTATTCACTGGTTTGAAAATTTATTTGCTAGTTTCTAGATCTAACATGCTACGGAAGCGTCTAGCGGCCATCATTTAGAAATGAAAACAGGAAAAATAACTTGAAAGTTTATTGACGCCTTGCAAAAAAATCATCGATAAACTCATTTTGATTTGAATATCGAATTGAAATGACCGTCAACCAGTCTTACACCGATATTTGATGACGTTATAGTGCACATCCTCTGAAAATTATCAACATCTATCAGAATTGAAACAAGATTTACGAAATATATAATTTAATTACAAAATAAACGCCGAAATTCACAATTGTAATTGTTCTTTTGAAACGCCAATATTGATGATGACGGAGTGCACATCGACTCATACATGCAGAACCCCCTTACATAACGCGTACTAGGTATCAAAGTATGTAAACATTATTGTCACAGTTTTTACGGCGTCAAAAAAATTGATCTCGAGTCGAGATATATCTCAACATAAAATCATTAACGATTAATAAAATGATTTCCGGATCTAATGTCGAATTATTATCTCTTCGCAACTGCAGAACTTTTTATAAATCGTAAATTGATATCGAGATGATAATAATTCTATGTTAAATCGAATTTTATTTTCCGAATGATGCCTCCGCTCAGTGGACTCAGTGGACGAAAAATCGAATTAAAAAACTTTTAAAAACTAAAAAAAGGAACATTTTTGATTTTATTCTGAGATAACAACTCAACATAAGATCAGAAAAACATTTAATTAATTGTAAATGAATCAATTATCGAGATAATTACTAGACATAAGACCGGTCTAAATTTGGTCCGGTCCAATTTAGACCGTACCAAGCGTTCACACGGGCAAAAATACCGTTCCAAATTAGACCGGTCTAATTTAGCACGGTCTAAAAGAGCGAACCAGGTCCGGACCAAATTTTGGACCGGTCTAAATATGCGTGTGTGGACAGAAACTGGTACCAGGTCCGGTCTAAATCGTAATTCTGAATCTCTGCGGTAGATGTCGCAACCTCTGCGGTAGAGTGTGAGTCCAGTTTATTAAGTTTTAAATGCTGTTATTACCGTTTATGTAATCATTCTTAAAAAATGTTTTTCCTCCCTATTCAATGGAAATGTTTGGAGCGTTATTCGTATTCGTATATCGCGATCATCATCCGTTTTATTGCCGTGCTTTGAACCGTGTTTAAACGATACTTAGAGTTTCAGCATGATAGAATAAAATCGAATTCGCAAAAATGTATAAACCTGACAGAGGATCGAATTGGTCAAATGAAGAATGTCTTGCTCTACTTGGAATCTGGAAGCAAGACTTCATCCAGGCGCAATTAATTATTTAGCAGATGGCGACATCTTGTGGACCGGGTGACAAGCGTTTTATCACCGCGTGTCAAAACGCCGTGTGAAGGCTCACCAAAATTTGGTCCGGTCTAAATTTGGACCGGACCAGGTACGGACCCATTTAGACCGGTCTAACTAGTTGTCGTGTGAACGCGGCTAATGATTTTATGTTGAGCTCGACATGAAAACTTTTATTTTTCCTAAATGATGTTGCCAGGACGCTATTGCATTCATCTGCATTTTCCGTCGAATCTGAAGTGTTAAATTTGTAATATGCACAGTATATGCAGTTGATATACATGTACATAGTATTTCGTATATGAATTGATTGACAAAATGATTCTTCTATGTATAAATGTGTAAAATCTTTATCTAGCTATAAGAGGCTGTTCAAAAATGACGTAACGCATTTTTCGGGACATTTTGTTACCCCTTCTTCTGTAACAAATATCGGCATACCCCCAATAATATGAGGTAAGAAAAGTGCCCCCCTCTCCCCACTATTTGCTAGAATGTTTACCACGGTACGGTTTCTTGATGAGTTATGTTAAGCCGGGCGTACGTAGGTCGGCCTTGCGACGGCTTGCGACTCACTGCGATCGCGTCGCAACGACTCACCGACCTACGCTACCTTGCGACTGCCAGCGACGGGTTGCGACTGCCAGCGACGCCAGTCGCATTGAGTCGCACATGTTCTACTTTCTGCGACGCGACGCGACCGTCGCAACCGATCTACGTGCTCTTGCGACTGGGAGCAACTAGTCGCACACAGTTGCTGACAATCGCGTCGCAACCGACTTACGCCCCGACTTGTGACGCAACGCGACGATTGCGTCGCGTCGCAAGGTCGACCTACGCCCGGCATGTTTTACAGTTCCAGTTAAAATAAAGCATTATTATTTTTTTTCATACTGAGAGATCCAAACATTTTGTACTGCCACTCCCAAGACGCGTTACGTCTCGCCGGTACTTTAACAATTTTTTCGAGGGGTGCAAAATTTGTGATTCAAAAAAGATGTGACGCTAGGAGATTTTTAATGGATCGTTTGCTTAATTTGCGAAAATTGATTTTATTTCATTTATCGGGCTTTTAAACGGCTGTAAGATTTATGCCAGCCTAACTACGATTTCTTCTGATCTTGCGGGCGTCTAAACATCTGGACTTTATCTTGACTGACAATATAGTACATACACACAGTTCCCACAGTTACATGAATTAAAAATTCGCAAGTTTTTTCCCAAGTATTTCATGGTTGATTTTTCAATTTTCCAAACTGGAAAATGGGGTCTTCGTAAAAATGAACAGAATGGATACCATCGTACTGCAGGATGCATGTGATACTACAGTCATCATATTAGTGGTGACTGGTTGATAAAGGTGATTTTCTAGTTTCTAGAAAAATTACTGAAGAAAAATGCCCTTGGCAAATGTAATACGCGAAATGAAAAAAAAATCTACCAAGTTTCCTGATCAAAGAAAGATTTCTCAAATTCCCAAATATTTCCAAACTGGGAATACTATTTCCAAATTCCCAAGTTTCCCAAATTCCATGTTCTGTGGGAACCATGTACGTAATAGCGTCGACAGTAGCCTACTGGCATTTTTGGTAGATCAGAAGTGAGGCTGGCGATGTAATAAGATTTTAAGATTCAAGTTGTCCTTGGTACAATTGTCGATGTAGGTTTAAAAAAACAAATCAGTCAATAAATGATCGAATTAGATAACTATCAGATGCTATCAATTCGTCTCAATCGTTGCTTCATTTATAAAGAAAGTACCCTTCAGTAGCCTGCCAACCCTGTTGACCATGTCACTCAAAAGTTAAAGTTAAAGTAGTCAATTGGCTTTTGGGTTTGGTTACTGGAGGCACGTAATTGGCGTGCTCCCAATAGCCCCGAAAACTGTTGCACTATTTTCAGTCGCAATTAGTACTCAGAAAAATAATTCATCAAAATTATTAACCTTGCTCTAATTCAAGTTAACAATCTCCCCAGAATTTACATGCAGCAAAACCAATGATTTTCGGAGGGAAATGCAAGCTCAGGGACGATATCAGTCATATTTATTCAATCTGAAGTGCAGCCCCTATTCAAAAAACTTATTCTTCTTATAGAAATACGAACCCCAGTGTTTACGAGGACCAGTTTAATGGGAGGAACAACAAATATCAAACATCTCCCCGCTACCGGTCAAGACATTACCCCTAAAAATATTTCTTCGCATTCTTCTTCCCTCCTTTCCTAATTCACCAATCCCCATCCCCCATTATCGTACATAGAGTATGACTTCACTCATATAATTAACTATATCTCAAATCTTGACTTCCATTATGTTTGGCTTCCTGCCTTTCTCAGCCGCTATCCGCCCAAAGGACGGGAAATCTCACCATCTTACAATTGATTTCATTGACGTTAATTCGGCTTTATTATCTCAATGTGGTGGTACGTTTACCTCACTATCCCGGACGGGTAAACCACGAGTATGAACATATCTTCTACATGATCCTTTTTCAGTATCTATTTGTCTTATCTATGTATCTAGTCAATGTTTCTGAGCTCCTGTCCCAACCTTTCTTGGTAACAGTTGTATTCTTGAATAACTGTAATTCATTATTTTATCACTTTGGTTTCTCTGATGATGGAGTTTTGCTTAACTCCGTAACTGTCAGACAATAAACGCTTTAGTATCAACTATGGGTTTTTTACTCGTTACATCTATACTATAAAGCAGAACGGACGGTATTTACCGCGACACATTATAGGGAAATTAATGCATGTATTGAAACCTCCTTTTACTGAAGCTTAATACCAGTTTTTCCGTCGTCAAGTTACATGTTTCAAACAGATTGGTGATCCGAGGGAGTCACAATATTCATTCTAAGCCCGGGCTAAAATTCGGCTATAAAAGATGTGTTCGCCATCTAACAGTTAAGTACCGTACTATGCTTCTGTAGTAGTACTATAGTATTTACTGACCTGCAGCATCAGAACAGTACATTACACAGTTCTCTCAACACTGATTTGTGCCTCAGTTGTTTAAAATATTGGTTAAGACATTCATCACACGTAATCTTTGGATCAAAATTAATATGATTGGAATTAGCGATATGTTCTGACTGTGTTGCCGACCCATATGCAGCCTCTCAGAATGGTACTTAGAGGGGGACAGGCCCATTGCGTAGTTTTTCAGAATGGTTCCATACCACAGACAGGTTACTGGCAAATAAGGAGGCCCAAACGCAGCCTCTCGGAATGGCTCGGGGGCTGCGGATGCGTGCGTTGGTGGTAAATTTTATAAAAGAGCGTTCAAATAGTACATACGGTTTTTGGGGAGGGGGGCAAAGAAAAATGTGCGTACTTTTCTGGCAGGAGCTCTCTTGAAAAATGTATGTATACACGAAAAAAATAATGTCAAACAGTGATACAAAATACAGAATCCTAATATCATCGTCGAGCGACTACCTTAGTATTTTTCAATTAGGCCTAATGGCAGTCCCACAAGTTTAGCATGATAACATGCAATTCGTTGGTTGATTGGAGGGGCATTTCAAATGAACGTACGGGTAGTGTGCTCAATATAGTAAGTGATCGAACAAGAAAAAGGGTGCCTTAAAACCGCTGGGGCAGAATTGAGGGTCAGAACAAATGGTTTTGTACCAAAGACGGATCAGACGGGGTAGGGGAGGTGTGGGGTTGGTTCCAAGAACTCTGAACATTTGAAGCATTTAGATTCATTTCCCGGTTAATTAAAATGAATGTATTTCAAAAGCATAATGCAGGATTCAGGATTTATGCGCCGAGGTGGTGTGCTCACGACTAATACACCCATGCGCTCAACGACAAAGCCGTCCATTGGACGGGTATTCAGCTAGTCTATATATATTTACCTAATTTATTCTTTTTCAGACGCAACAAAGCGCGAACACTTCCACATATTCGGATCCAAAACGCAGCCGGCAAAGAAACGCCGCAAGTCGCGAACGGCTTTCACGAACCAACAAATATACGAACTAGAAAAACGATTTTTATACCAAAAATACCTGACGCCGGCTGACCGTGACGAAATAGCCCAGAGCCTCAGTCTGACGAACGCACAAGTGATCACGTGGTTTCAGAACAGACGAGCGAAGTTGAAGCGAGATTTGGAGGAATTGAAAGCCGACGTTTCTCACACGAGTTTAGTATCGTCTGATGAAGATGATGCAGACGACGAGCCAGACAGTTCACCGACAACGGCGATCGGTTTCACGGCGAAAAAGTGCGATCCGAATCGTAATAGTGCGTGTAGCATACATGTAGAGACTGATCCCGATGATGTCACGAATGACATGGATATCATTAATTCATCAACCGAAACTGAAGATCAACTCCGAAACGATGAACTGAAGTGATTTTGTTCATTTTGATTTATTTATATATTCATATTATATACATATATGTAAATATCATGCTTATAAACTGGATAATAGCGCGGATTACGATCGCATTACATTGTGTTTACAATATTTACAGAAAACATGTCAGACCTCATCCAATATAACTAACGTTGTTAGTTGATCTAGTATAATCATCATGGTTAAAATGGATACGGCTTTTGAAGCGATGGCTGTTCATAAAAGATGTCAAAAGTCTTGTGCGCTCGGAGATTTTGTGGACAATGGGTAGAGGAGTTATTGTTTGAATGTCGACATCCTTCTTTCTGCTTAATTCCTGTATGCCAGAACAATTAATCATTTAGCGCATTACATGGATGATTATTTTAACTTAATAGAAGAGAAATAGATATAAATATAAATATGTTATCAAGATAATGTATGGAATAATAAACTGTTACAATCCAGAGAGTATAATAAATGATTAAGTGAATGAAAAAATATTTTTTGCATGACTGGAAATCCGATGTCTTTAATCGCTTATTATTTCGATGGACAAGGGAGGGACAGGAGGTTAATGAAATGTAGAGATGGGGGTCAAATTCTGCAATTTTGTGTGGATGTCTTGTATGGACGGACTGCCCGTCATCCGATGATCAACTACGTATAGTAGGCTACATGCAACAAACGTGATCAACTAACATTTTAACATTGGATGAGTTGTTCTAAAAGAGCTGTCAAGAAATTAAAGAAATGACCTATTGATACTAAAAAGAAATATCCTGCACTTACCTATGCTTCATTTGTTAAATCTCAACTTGTCATTTATAACGCTTATTGATATCGTGCACTAATCATTGAAACAGCTTTTGTCAATGCAAATTTTCTTGTGGACAATAAAATTTCTAATCTAATCTAATCTTTTGCTCAGGACCCAGTTTCACAAAAAGTATTAACATCTAAATCGATTTTAAGATAAACTGAATACATGTAAAAGGAAGAAAATAAATTGTCGATTCAAAAGAGTTAATCTAATTTTTTTGTGAAACTGGCCTCTCACTTAATGAACAGTTTAAATCTCAAATTGTTTTCATTCACTCCCTAGTGATTGACATTTGTAAATAGTATTATTATTGCAAAGTAAAACTGGAAAAACGAAATGGGACTTACCTGTGCACTAGACATTACACACGCAGGATACAACAATGTCGCCATCTATGCATTACATTATGAATTTTTGATTATATTCAGAGCATTGACAAAAGAAGTTAAATTCTGCATCTGTATTAAATAATTATGTTTCACTTGGCCCCCAAGACTTTGATATACAGTAGACTTGGCCCAAGTCGGATCCGATCAACTCAGATAGATAACCATTCAACTCGGACGTTTTTTGAAAACAATTTTTGTGACACTATTTCGAAATATCCAACTCGGATATCACTTATGTCGGACAGATTTTTAGTCCCAAAAGACCCAACTTGAGTTAGGTCTACTGTAGTATACCATTGCACGCTTGAAAGTTATCTGAGGACAAAATGACATCAGATTCAAGTAACAACTCCATTAGACGTGATGGTGAAGATAACATTGTGAGTTACAGAATTATTACACGTAGATTAATCAATTGTCAATCGATTTACGAGTGAATCACCTTTTTGTGCGACTGGCCCTGGCCCTTGTTATTGAAATATGGATAATTACATGAAAATGTATGACAATAATTTGACCTTTAAAAGAAACATTGACCAGTTTGAAAATCCTAGATTCGCCCCTGGCGTAAGACCAGTTTCAATCTGCGGCCACAACAGACCAGAAAATCTGTTATAACCATTAACCAATAGTTTGTCATATACATTATGAAATTTATCAAATTGTCCGAGGGAGATGAAATTCTAAGTTTGTTAAATAAATACAGCCAACTCCGCTAAATTCGTATCATTGGGAACCAATGATACTGATTGAGTGAAACACGAATAGAGCAACTTTCAATTTACAGCATTCCCAACATGGTCACCGTTTTAACGTTAAATAAAGCCTGGATGACTTAAGAAATTCTAAGTTGTTCGAAAATAAATCATGTTTATTGAATATTGACTAAATAAACCTGGAAAGCATGAAGCAAAAAGAACGCTCCCTTTTCTTTGATGGTGTCAAGGTTTTCGGGGACACGTGTAAAATTGGAAGGGTCACCCGGAAGCAAACGAAACGGATTAACCAGGTCAATTACTACATAATTTTAAGGATACGGACGGAAAATCGAGTAAGGAATCTTGCAAAAATATAAGTTATTTCTACTAGGAAAAATCTCTTAAGGATTGAACTGGAAGAATCCAGACTTGTCAACTATACAAAATCGGTTAAAATACAAATTTGCTTCAAATAAAGCAGAGTCGACTGTATCCGATATCCAAGTTTGGTACAATACCTATCCACTGTAGGATAAGCTTATTGAGGATTCACCAAATAATTGGAATCATATGAACAGGAAAATAATGTTAACTATCTGTCAGAAGTTGTGAACTTTCATGTTTTTTTTCTCACTTTCTGCAATGGTTCGAAATGAGACAACCGAATTGAAATTATCTGACGAATAACATCATAAAATCTCGTGATGATCTGTATTTAACGAGTAGTACATGTAGAAATTCTCATCTGGCGCTCGTATAGAGATTTTAGCATATTTCGTAGGTGTATCATTTATAAACATTGCACTATTTTTCGATGTCCGTCGATGTCTTAGTCCGTTCGTGTCGCGGGAATTTTCAAAAGTATCATCATCACCTGTGGTTGAATTCAAACTTTTCGTGAAGTTTCCATTGGAGTTTCGTCTTCGATTTAACGCATGTTTGTGTCTCGATTCGTAAAGATACTTCTATAAGAAATTGGTTACATGAACAGTCGATTAAAATTTTCGAGATCTTTAAAAAACAGGAGGTATCTTGAATCAAAATTAGCATATGAGGTATGTTTAAAGACCCACTAAAGTGATGAAAAAATACAGTGGAACCTTGTTACAGCAAACTTCACAGGACCAGATAATATATTCGTTATAACTGATAGTTCGTTATATCCGGGTACTTCTAAAGTACAAAACTACGAAATTGCGAAAATGCTTAAGTACGAAACGAAATACGTAATGAAATGCTAAACTACGAAACGAAATGGCCATCTTTTCGCGGGTCCTGCTAAAGTATGAAATGAAATACGAAACAAAATTGTAATTTTTTTTGCTTCAGTAGCGGACTCATGGAGCCGGTCTAGTGCAGCAGGATTCCGATTTGCGATATCAGGTTCAAATCCCTGCCGGGGGAGAATGATCTGTGCATGCTCATATACAACTTGAAGGGACCGATTAATAAATTACGGGTTAGAGATCCAATTATGCTTTAAAACATATCCTGCAGTGTTTATGCTAAAAAAAATACCTTGTCTCTCCACTCTGCTGAGCTTAAATGTTGAACTGACCAGCCGCCTATCTGCCCTGTACATTATTCTTTTTCAAACCATGATCAGACATACAATAATAGACCTGGCAGCTGTAGAAATGAACGGATCAAAAATTTTATTGGAATTTAAAAAGTGACCTGGCCGCTGCGGAGAAACAAGGCATTCATTTATTAGCCATAGGCTTCATTATTGGTTTCCTGGAAACCCTCACTTTGAACTTACGCTGATCAGGTCACTTTCTGGTTCCTTAAAGTGAATCACATTGTTTGATCCACGATGGAGGAAATGAAATAACGACCGCACTCTACAGATTCCGATGCATATTCATCATATCAAAGTTTGACAATCCCGTGGCGTTATGAGCTTCGACTATAGTGGTCGTGTTGGAAATATGACCATTTCTTCGTATCTTGTTTCGTACTTAGCACTACTCACAAAAAAAATCAACATTTTGTAATTTCGTTTCGCTTTTCGTTATTTCGTAGATTCGTAATTTCGCTTCATATTTCGTTTCATATTTCATAATTTCGTCGTTTTGCACTTTAGCAAGACCCGTTATATCCAGTATGAAATTAATCAAATTTTCTTACTTGGGACAAAATTCTATATTTATTATATCCGATGAATCGTTGTATCCGAGTTCGTTGTAACGAGGTTCCACTGTTACTATTGATTATCTGTTCCTGACATTGCAGAAAGATTTCTTCTTCCTATTTCCTATCTCTACAGTTCACTCTTATAATAAACTCAGACAGTGGGAAGAAGTTTTCGTCCTGAATGGTCAGGAAAACATCCTAAACTATGGGTCCTGAGACACTATTCCCACTTGTATACATTCTTCAATGTACACAGAAACAAAATGATGCTGCAACTTTTAAGGCCTCAATGGGACGCTTTTACTCGAGACAAGTTTTTTGTGTTGACTAGACGTAGATAATGAGCCTGATCATATGTAATCACAACCTACCTGTCTATATTTTGGTAACCGTCCAGAGGCTTCCAGTTTTGCTCGCGCTTCCCGTCGCTTTAAAATACGATGATACTGTTTTGCATTAACGTACAATGGAGCATTATCATCATCCTGTAGAAGAGATGGAGAAAAATGGATCTATCACGATTTTTCTGATCTTAACATTCAATCTTTCTTGATGATTGTGTTTGGGATATACAGCAAATTTGGCCTTATAATTCTTAAGTGTTGGACTATTTATAGCTGAGAATCAGGGAATTTCAATATAATTCACTGATTTGAGTGTTTTATCAAGTTGACCATCGATTCAACTGTGATTAGATTGAACATACCCAACAAATCCAAAATAATCGAGCTCATTTAGGACTAATGCAATTAATCTGGTAGGGTTGGATCCATTAGCTTCTACAGCTTGAGTTCTTCATACTTACAATGCGCACTACTGTTATGTTTTCTGACTGAATCGTTTTGCATGGATCATTTTCTGTAGTAGAAATGAACATACAAGAAAATTACTCAAAGCATGAAATAATTTTGACTACTGGTACGTTAATCGAACAGAATAAAGTGCCACAAATCTTGCGGGATCAATAAATTTTCTCTGAAGTGAATTTTGCAATTTATGCTGAAATTTTAAACACTTCATCCGGTTCATACAACCTTTCCACACAGTCCACCGAGTGTATACGCGAAGGCTATGCAAAACTATCTAATAACACTCAGACTAAAATTGTTCAATTTGATTGTTATAAAGTTGCTGGGCTGTGTTAAACGTTGTATATTTGACCGCACGGATGGCCCATCATTGCGGCGAATCATGGTGTCATCTCTTGCCACCAAAGATAGATGACAGCACATAATTATACCAACTACAATTCGAACAATTCAATTCAATATGGATTCCAAGTAACAAAATCATGCCGTGATTTTTTAAGGCATAGTGACTTAATAAATGCCACTGTCATATAAATGCCAATGACTGTGTTAGAAGGTATTCATACTCACCAACAAATTGAAAAGACCATTTTTTTAAATAATTCATTGCTATTAAGTCACTGTGTTGTTAAACACAGTATACATATAATTGTCTGGACTGAATGGTCTGCCATTGTGGTGAATGGTGGCATGTTCTTGCCACCATGAATAGATCGCAACACTTGATTTAATTCTACAATAAACATGCCTATGAACTAAGATTTGGAAAATTAAATTCAAATATAGCTGCTAAGCAGCGATGACGGGTTTTCTGCAAAGCCATTCAGAAAGATGGGAATTGTAGTAAATTGAAATATCGATACATAGAATAAAATGCATTGACAGATTCGAACCTAATATGCTACCACTGTGTAAATGTCAAATATGATCAGCTTTGAAACCGAACATACGCGGACGTACAATCAACAAATATTAATTTATTTGACCAGGCATTTATTTTGGCATTCAAACATCATGATACTGTATTATCACCATGCTTAAAAATGAATCTGTCCTATTAAGAACTCATCTTAAGCACCTGCTGAGTCGATAGATTGAATGAATTTACAGATAAGAACGTATTATGATTTAGAATAGATTTAAGAAGTTAATGTTTTTATTGAAATATTTGAATAAATACATATATTGTAGTGTAGATTCAATCAATAAATTATGAATTGATCTGGTCTGGGTTTCCGGCTGATGTTGATTTTGGCTTTTATGGATTACAAATTCTATAGTGATAAACAATTGATACCTGCAACATGTGTGTAAATCAAACCCATTCCACTAGTTGCTTGTGTTTCCTAATAAAGGGGAAAGTCACTCTTAATCTGAGTTATTAGAAAAATAATGTTCATTTAGTTATAGAAATTCATTGCCTTTTTGGAAATTCTGTAATAATATTTGTTCTGTCTTAATCTTAATAAAATAAATTTGAATTTGAATTAAATTTGAACATGAGAATCAAGCATAACTTGTGTTTTTTCAACTTGTCTTTTGTTCCAGAGTTTCAATGACAATCAAATCCAAATTGGCTAAAGTACATAGGACTAAATGAAATGAACCGTTAGTTACTGCAAACCTATTCCAGTGTTATGTCGATCGTGTTGAATCACTTTCCTTGAGTTGAAAGAATCAGATCTTCTATGGTGCAACATCGGTCGAAGAGAGATATCTTGGTGTTGACTGTCCATCTAACTTCATGCGTTTGACATTGGAATCAGCATCATACCCATTTGAACTGCAAAATATTCATACAACATGAAAACCTACAGTACATGTATACAGTAATCAAACTTTCACCGATGTTGGATATTTGAATGAATGTTGGGCTTATTTCAGTATTCTTGTCAGGAATTGTATGTATCTATCCTATACTTGAACTCTGTTAATGATCTATCTATATTGTAATCAACCATCTGTATATCCGTCTCAGTAAATAAATCAGTACACTCGATAGTCATCTTACTAAACGCAAGTGTTCCTCTTTTGCTCTCTTCGCTCAACGTTCCTGGTTCCATACAATTCTAAAGCAGGAAATAATAAGCCCAATCAATAGGCCCTATTCCCATTGGAACAATTGTATAATGCGTACGCTGTACTGTACATTTATCAGTCAAGAATGGAGAAATCGGTATACCAAACCTACGAACAGCAAAATGTACAGGCCTACAATGATATCTGGTATACAAGCCGTGACCACATTGACTATTAATGTCAGCAGGTCAGAGAAGGCCTGGCCAAATTTAATCACATGGCTCAAATCAATTAGCCTTTCTGCGTGTGAATACTTCACTGTATTGTGGGATCATTCATTTATTACGTACGCATTAGGGGAGGGAGGAGGGGTCAGGGCAATTACGTACTGTAATGCTTAATGTACATGAAAAAATGGCAGATTTTGCGTACAGAGGGAGAGGGGGTTGAAATAATCAAATTTTATGCGTACGTAATAAATGAATGATCCCTGTTTTAAAAATAGGCCTATCGAGTGAATTAGTACATAGTCTGAATTAGACTTTAGGCTAGTCCTGGCCAAATCCTATCCATGTTATAATTGCACCAGTTATAGTAACATCACTGTAGGGCCGACGAGAGGGTAAAAGTTGTGTTTGTAGTACATAGGCATGGTAGGCTTGTCGTACTCACTTAATACCCGGTACTTAAAACGCTGTTGTTACCTGTACGTGACTGTACGGTGATTTCTACAGGTTAGCCATATGTGAGTACGTTGACACTCAGACTTGCAATATTGGGATTCGAAACCAAACGAAAAAAAAAATCCAGTTGTAGTCCAGTGATTTACCCACTGTGCCACAGAACGTAACTGCAGGGTGGATGAAATTTGATTTACAAATAGCCTAGCCTCACCTAACCCAAACTCTATTCTTTCACGCATGCACGTTTGCAGATTATAGGAACTCACTAACGGCCTTTTTAGGGAACTCACGTACGGTTAACCTGTGGATATCACCGTACAGTCACTGGCACGTACGGGAAACAACTTCGTACTTAAAAATGGTATTGGCTACTAGGAACTCACGTACGGCGTTAGTAGGGAACTCACGTACGGTAAACCTGTGGAGATCACCATACAGTCACGTACGAGTAACAACTACGTACTTACTGGTATTGGCTACTATATAATAGGCCTATAGACAAATAAATACCGGTACTGCGGTAGGCTTTCTTAGCTTCCACACTTCACAACCGAACCAACTGACCAACCAGTATATTTATTCCCAGTACGCACCAACCGGCACAGGCCTAACACTGTTTGTCAACTGTGTGTACCGTAGTAGGCTATCGATAATCACCTGATACTTTTCTGTCGTTTGTTTTCTCTCTGAGACGAACGTAATTCTAGCAGCCCCCGCGACTCAACGACCTCGATTTAAACTTGATCAATAAAAAATCTGTTTATTGACGCTTTTGGTTACATGAACTGATCAGCAATATACTTAAATGAAATAACCGGAATAACAAGAAATCAAAAATATTAAAGAGGTAACAAACAAATGCCCGTAAACCTGTCAGACACGCGAACGCCGGACTCGTAAACTCTTGGACTCTGACCCGCTGAGCAATAAATTTATAAAATTGACTTCGAAATTGATTGTGGAGAAGAGTGGGAATAATTCGATAGCTCTTCCTCATAAAGAAGAGAGAAATTTCGGAAAGAAAACACAACATGGCTACTAATTGAACGGAGCCAAATTTCCAATGTTTACGGCTCGACAGTGCCTTTATAACGTGGATTTATCAAAATTCCCATGCAGTATCTGGAGATTGAAGTGAGCTGAAGGATATCATGCGGATTGTGTCGGCGACAGCGGTAAGGTAAGGAAGCCTTTACACTTTTAACAAAAACTGTGTGGAAAAGGGGAAAAAAAAAAAAATAGCTGCAAAGCAGCGATAACGGGTTTTCTGCACAAACCAAAATAATGAATTGTCGCGGGCGATAAAACCAAAATAATGAATTGTCGCGGGTGATAAAACCAAAATAATGAATTGTCTCGGGCGACAAAACCAAAATAATGAATTGTCGCGGGCGATAAAACCAAGGCACAACATCAGCCATTACTAAACAGGCTATTAGGAAACAGTATCAATGATAGGTTGCCCAAATGGCTCAGCAGTTATCTCTGAACGGAAACTTGTAACCGAAATCAACGGAACGCCTCATCTTGGAATGAGACGGTCTAGCTAGTGGAGTCACGCAAGGTAGTATCCTAAGTCATCTTCTGTTTAATGTCCTGACAAATGACATACACAGTAATCCACAATATACCAGACCGAGTAAATTTCCAAAACGACCTTAACACACTGTTCGACCAAAAAAAACTTAATGTTCCGACAAAACCACGGGCGACAAAACCAAAATATTGAACTGTCACGGGCGACAAAACAAAAATAATGAATTGTCGCAGGCGATAAAACCAAAATAATGAATTGTCGCGGGCGTTAAAACCAAAATATTGAATTGTCGCGGGCGATAAAACCACAATAATGAATTGTCGCGGACGACAAAAACAAAATATTGAATTGTTGCGTGCGACAAAACCAAAATAATAAATTGTCGCGGGCGACAAAACCAAATTAGGGGTCCAGCGACACCATGCTCACTTGGGAAGTGGTTTCAAATGCTCAAAAATCTAACAATTTCAATACATAACGCCCTCTAGTGACCATATACAAAAACCCATGACCTTGAAACCCACCACAATCATAGAACATGTGAGAAGCTATGATTTTGTAATCGATTGTGATAACAAAATATGCCTCGTTACCAATTTAATATGGAAATACTAAGTTATTCTACTATTCAACGCCCCCTGGTGACCATATGCAAAACCCAATGACCTTAAAACTCACCACAATCGTAGTACATGTCATGAAATACAACTTTCCAATTGATCAGAGTAACAAAATATGCCTAGGTACCAATCTAATAAGGAAATACTAAGCCATTCTACTATTCAACGCCCCCTGGTGACTATATGGAATAACTAATGTCCTTAAAAACTCACCACAATCATAGACGATGTCATGAGCTACAACTTTGCAATGGATCATGGTAACAAACTATGCCTAGGTACCAATCTAATAAGGAAAATCTAAGCTTTTCTACTATTCAACGCCCCCTGGTGACTATATGGAATAACTAATGTCCTTAAAAACTCACCACAATCATAGAGGATGGCATGAACTACAACTTTGCAATTGATCATGGTATCAAAATATGCCTTGGTACAAATATAATATAGCAATACTAAGTGATTGTATTATTCAACAACCCCCTGATGGCCACATACAAAAACAAATGACCTTGAAACTCACTTAAATCATAGAACACGTTATGGGCTACAACTTTCCAATCGAATATAGTAACACAATGTGCTTAGGTATCAATTTAATGTGGAAAAATTTTTTCCCACCTACGAATGAGTACTGATGACACCAAGATGGCCGCCAATTGCGTCATAATTGGCTGATCAAAAATACCTGTCCCAGGTATAAAATATCCCTCTCTAAAGAATAACCATCAGCAATTGCAATGAGAAATGGCAAACCAGTAGGAAGCTTCGTGACCTAGAATTCTGGCCAAAATTGACATTTTTGGGCACTAAAAAGGTCATAGGACGGCCATCTTGAGTCAGATCGACCCAATTTTCTTATGCTGATGGGCCTTTGGTAGATTCAAATAAAAACGAAAGATCAAGGTAATTGATCAAAGCGTCTTCAAAATTCCAACGAAAACTTCGAAAATGTTTAAAAAGTGCTGATTTTGGCAAACAGCAATGGCTGCCAGTCGGCCATCTTGAATCTGACGGGGCCAGTTTTTGGGCTGACGATGTGTCTAGGGTAGATACATGTATAAACTAAATATCAAGACATTACCTTGAAGCGTCTTCAAAACTTCCCAAAATAACTGGATTCCGTCTATGGACGGACGGACGGACGAAAAGTTAACGCAATAGCCCGCTTGGACTAAAGTCCCAAGTGGACTGAAAAAGAATTGTCGCGGGCGACAAAACCAAACTAATGAATTGTCTCAGGTAATAAAACAAAAATATTGAATTGTCGCGGGCGATAAAACAAAAATATTGAATTGTCGCGGGCGATAAAACCAAACTAATGAATTGTCGCGGGCGACAAAAACAAAATATTGAATTGTCAGGTGCGACAAAACCAAAATAATGAATTCTCGCGGGCGACAAAACATAAATAATGAATTGTCTCGGGCGATAAAACCAAAATAATGAATGGTCTCGGGCGACAAAACCAAAATAATGAATTGTCGCGGGCGATAAAACCAAAATATTGAATGGTCTCGGGCGACAAAACCACAATAATGAATTGTCGCGGGCGATAAAAACAAAATATTGAATTGTCGCAGGCGATAAAACCAAAATAATGAATTATCGCGGGCGATAAAACCAAAATATTGAATTGTCGCGGGCGATAACACCAAAATATTGAATTGTCGCGGGCGACAAAACCAAAAAAAAAAAATTGTCGCGGGCGACAAAAACAAAATATAAAACCAAAATAATGAATTGTCACGGGCGTCAAAACCAAAATAATGAATTGTCGCTGGAGATAAAACCAAAGTAATGAATTGTCGTGGGCGATAAAACCAAAATATTGAATTGTCGCGGGCGACAAAACCAAACTAATGAATTGTCGCGGGCGACAAAAAAAACCAAAAAAAGAATTGTCGGGGAGACAAAACCAAATAATGAATTGTCGCGGGCGACAAAACCAAAATGGTGAATTGTCCAGGCGACAAAACCAAAATGGTGAATTGTCGCGGGCGACAAAACCAAAATAATGAATTGTCGCGGGCGATAAAACCAAAATAATGAATTGTCGCGGGTGATAAAACCAAAATAATGAATTGTCTCGGGCGACAAAACCAAAATAATGAATTGTCGTGGGCGATAAAACCAAAATAATTAATTATCGCGGGCGACAAAACCAAAATATTGAATTGTTGCGGGCGATAAAACCAAAATAATGAATTATCGCGGGCGACAAAACCAAAATAATGAATTGTCGCGGGCGATAAAACCAAAATATTGAATTGTCGCGTGTGACAAAACCAAAATAATGAATTGTCGCGGGCGACAAAATCAAAATCATTTTCTCGCGTTATTTTAGTTGTCGCCCTCATTTGCATATTCGTGTTTTTTTATCTTATCAGCCACCATACTAAAGCCTTAAGGTCGCGTAAAACTCGATAAACACTTCAAGCGACACAACGAACGATCTCCTTTCCCCCACAGCGAACGCTTACTCCGAATGTCAAGTGTGAGTCCAGCATACGGATAGGAGTGTGTTATATACTTGTATTTAGTAAATACCTTGTGGATTTGACAATGATCGGTATGTACTGTAGGAAATATAGAGTATTGATGGTATTGATATAGAGGTTGAAGCCTGCGGCCAAATAAAGTAATATATTTTTTTATTTTGATACCTCGTCGACATAACAGCTTTTCTCCGCTATATCTCTTCGGCGTGTTTAGTTTAGGCCTACGACTCCCCGGTACACTTATGATTTATCTTAGTAAATACACGGTTAATTTGGTAAAGAAAAATAGGTATTGCTAAACTAACTGCTTGACGCCCGCAGCCAAATCACTGGTAGTTATAAATTCTCATGATGAGGAGAAACTCGCAGCTGATCCCCGGAACGACGATGTAGTGACACACGTCGTTTTGTCGATGTTTACGGCTCGACAGTGCTTTTAAAATCTCAAGTAGTAAATTTCCTGTTATGTGTATCGGTAATATGATTTGATGAGGAAATTGGGCTATTGTTAAAATTAGTTTTTAAAAACCGCGACAGAATATGCAATCTTTGGGTAATAAATTTGTTAATTTATGCTTGAATTGATAATCGACGTGACAAGAAACGTGCGGTAGATTTCGGAAAGACGACTTAGAAAAAGAGCCCCAAGGGGCACAATGGCCAGCCTGTCAGATTTGCTTTTTATAAATGATGTAATCTGTGGGTTATATTTATCAATATACACTCCCTGCTCAATATCATTTACATAGTAAAATCGTGTGTTAACACAGACAGCAGGAACGAATGTAATATAGAAATACTAAGTTATTGTATTGTTCAACGCCCCCTGGTGGCCATAAAAAAACCAATGAGCTTGAAACTCACCTCGATCATAGAACATGTCATGAGCTACAACTTTCCAATTGATTATAGTAGCAAAATATGCTTAAGTATCAATTATGATGTGGAAAAACTTTTTTTCCACCTACGAATGAGTACTGATGACCCCAAGATGGCTGCCAAGTGCGTCATAATTGCCTGGTCAAAAATACCCTCTCGGATATGAAAGATCCCTTTCCAAAGAATACCCATTACAAATTGCAATGAAACATGGCGCACCATTAGAAAGCTACAGTACTCAGAATTCAGGCCAAAATTGACATTTTTGGGAACAAAAAAGGTCACCATACGGCCATCTTGAGTCCGATCGACTCAATTTTTCTCATGCCGATGGGCCCTCGGGGGATACAAATATATACGAATGATCAAGGTTATTGATAAAAGTGTCTTCAAAATTTCCCTCGAAAACTTCAAAAATGTGTAAAAAGTGCTGATTTTGGCGAACAACAATGGCTGCCAGTCGGCCATCTTGAATCTGACAGGGCCAGTTTTTGGCCTGAAGATGTGTCTAGGGTAGATACACGTATAAAACAAATATCAAGACATTACCTTGAAGCGTCTTCAAAACTTTGGAACTCTCACGAACTATCTAGATGGTTATCTCTCGACCTCAATAGCTTCAAGACCCATCTCAAAACAACTTAGTTCCATGCAGCATACCATTAACTCTCGGAAAGCGAATTGTATTTAACATTTTTTGGCAGAATAAAATTTGATTGAATTTGCAATTCGGGCACATGGCTAATTAGCATATCAAGGTCATACACCCGATTTGGTAAAACCTTTTTTTCGCGAACCTTGCGCAATTGTCAAGGATGAATTTTCTGTAGAGCAAATAAAAATTCCTCCCAAACACCAAATCAACTAAAGATTTCATAGAAATCGATCTTGAAATACAATTTTAAATCTTAAAATAAAACCCGGAAGTAAAACAGTAGACGATACCGCGGATTCACGTGAACACCTGATTTCTGTAAACGAAATGTTGGTTGTGACAAAATTGTTCAGACGGTTTTAGGTGGTAATAAGTTCGGAAACGTAACGACCATGGTCGACTTATTTGATGAAATCAGGCCTATGTGATATCCAAATTTTGACTTTTTTATTCTCCAGACCTCCCTGATATAGAAATAAAAAATTTTGGTGGTACGAAAGTGCAATCACAGCGCCGACGGGGACAGAGCCGTGTCAGAGATCGGCGGAGTGAAAATTGAGGTGGACGAACACGAAGAAGTAGGCTATTGCGCTACTTGAATCACGAAAACTCCTGGCGCGGCCCCGACGCTTGATTAAGTAATACAAATATCATGCGATGGGTTTTCACAATCTACCGCTGGTATTTACCGGATTTCAATATCACTCCAAAATTCAAAGAAACCTCGAAATATCGAACCGGAACACTTCCGGTAGATATCCGCGGCTGCCCAACCGGGAAACTTATTTGTTTCAATAGATATTGATAGGATCCATCATCTTCACCCGTCAAGGGATTCGAACCCACTAAGCTAAAGCCATGCCAGAATCGGGTCGGGCCAATCACAGCGCTTGTAACAAACCACATTAGGCTTCTGTGGAATTTCCCAGTAAATGGGCCAATCAGCGAACACGTAGCGAACGCGGAAGTATTGTCGCGTGTTGATACATGACGTCATGCGCAAAAGCGCCAGTAATGAAATCGCGATAATTCACGTGAACAGCTGCTGATATTTTCAGATAAACCAATCACAGGGAAGACACAACTTCCTGATTGGCTGATAAAAATTGAAATTTTCCCGATTTAACTTTCGTGAAAAATGCAGAAAACATTTTTATGAGACCCTATTTCAAAATTCTGCTCGCTACGATTCCGAGAATGGATTACGCTTAAATACGTGATTTGTTCGAATATGCCCTCACTTGGCAAGCAAAAGAGCCTTTTGTGTGGAAACCATGTCATTTAAATTCGCTCCATTTGTATAGTAATAGGCTCAGCCTACGGCTGGCCTAAAAACATGTCGGCTCTTTGAATGGGGCTCAATTTTCGATGTTTACGGCCCGACAGTGCTTTTGTAACGTTGATTCTTCAAAATTCGCACGGAGTATTTGTAGATTGAAGTGAGCTGAATGATATCAGACGGATTGTATCGGCAACAGCGGTAATGTAAAAAAGCCTATGTACTTTTGACAAAAAAAGTGTGGAAAAAATAATAATAATAATAATAATAAGAAACACGCGAATCTCAATAGGGTTTTCTGTGATGTAACAGAAAACCCTAAAAATCACGCGAATTTCAATAGGGTTTTCGGTGAAGCAACAGAAAACCCTAACAAGAATCTATTCCTTCCAAACAACAGAAAATAATGTCGGCTACACCTAGAAAAATTCCTGTTCTCGTGAGGGGTATTCAAAGTCTCCCACATAATTAAAAAATGGTGGTGCTTTATTGTGTGCCATCCACATAACACGGCTTCAATTTCATTTCATCTATACGATGAGAAACCTATCGACCCCAGTATTGCCAACTGTGTAACCTGCAGCTTGGAAGGGTTTTGTGCTTCACAGCTATATGTGCTTATGTTTCGAATTAAAATGTTTACCATACCTTTCTTCGAATTATTTGTTGAGGTACAAGGATCAATAATACTAAGTGGTATGGGTTGATGAGGAACCGCCGGCACTGCTACAGGGACTCCTTGCAGTAAGATATTTTCGTTTGTGCAATAGTCTTCAAGAAATAACCCATTCAGCGAAGAAGCGGTGCATTGCTTATTGAGACTTTGTGGTGGATTAGCTTCTTGTTGGACTTGTGAAAAACTGTGATTTACACTTGTCAATTCAAAATATTTCAGCTTCTCATGACCAACTACATTACCATCAACCTAGATGAATTACAGAAGGTTACATATCTACGTAAATGTTGAAATCTACTCGTGCTCTATGAAGTGTACAGTAGACTTTGCTCAAGTCAGATCCTATGGGACCGCAAAAATGTGTAAGACTTGAGTGATATTCGAGTTGAATGTTAAAAGTATGTTTTTTATATACAATGTCAAAAAAAAATATTTTAAAAAATATCTCAGTCTAACCATTATCCATTGACCAAGTTGATTGGATCCGACTTGAGTGGAGTCTACTGTAAATAACAATCCCACAATGTAATGATTCGATGAACAAATCCTGATATTTCGGAAAGATTTCTTCTTTCTAGCTTCAGACATCTATTCAACATGATTTAACAGTTAAGTGTATATATAGGTAGAGAGTAGAGTAAAATCTAAAAGACAAGACTCCTTGAGCTATAACACCAGGTCCCATTGAAGCCAATGACACCGGCTAACTTGAAACACCTCGCAAATAAAAAGATATGTCAATGGTGCACTCTAAACGGCAGCCCAACACACCTCCAGTGGCTGCCCGAAAAAGCAACATTGGAGATGGCCATAGACCTCACCTGCTGAGAAACCAACTCTTTCCAACACAAACACAAAATTTGCCATCAATAATATGTCCTTTATCAACAAGACCCAGCAGGCCACAGAGAAATATCACTCTTAAGGAGATCTAATGTAGAAATGGGTTTAAATAATTGCTCGCTTGAACCTCTCTCGGGGCAAAGAATGATCCAAATAACGTAAGCCTGCACTGGAGTGACAAGGTCCAGTCTGGAAGTCCCCATTCCACTCCCTGGGCTTCTCCATTCACAGCTGACTGACTGAGCCTGGCCGTTGATTCTTAGCCAAAAAAAGCATGACAGGTTCCTTTGCCCCCCGAATACAATATGGCCTTGTCAAACCAAAAGGGGCCGTACATGAAGTACGTATGCTTTTCCCAGTATTTTCAACCCCCAACCCCATGTTCGGCACTGTACGTTTTCGTATACCCCCCCCTTGCGTACGTACTTCATGATTGACCCCCTCCCTGTAAAAGTGAATTTTTCAGGATCCATCGTTTAAAATAGGCAAAATTCACCAGTATTCATCGGAGCTCTGACGGCGATGTACGTATTGACGAAGTGAAAGACAGAGTGGGGAATTCCCCGGAAATCCCAATAAATATAGGGGATATTTGTACACAAGAAATGATTCTTAATAAATTATTTGAAGCCTGCGAAAAAAATGTAGAATTTTTGGGTTAAGCTAATGTGGAATTGCAAATTTGAAATCGAAGTTTTAAGGAATTTGGGGAATTATGAGATTTGGCGATTGGGTGATAAGTGATACAGGTCTTCGACTGTAGTAGTGGTTTAATTTTTTTATTGAAAATTGTCATTAATTGATAACTTGTGACCGACTTCATTCACTTTTGCCTGTAAGCTGGTCTGCAACTTCATTGCCTCCATGATTGAGGAAAGAGCTCTTCTGATGTCTGCTTCATCATGACTGAAATTCACGCCTGCCCTACACAGATCGTAGATAGCTTTGTCATTCCACCAGCATCCCCATGTCAGGATCTTACTTTTATATCAGACTTCCAAATCGTGTATACATCCACCATTTTGATCGAATAATCCGATTTACTTTATCATTTCTATTTATGCCTGCTGCTTCTGATATAGTCATACATCCTTTACTATTATAATTTGTCTGCTACTGATATTCAATGCAATATAACAATTCGACATTCAAGTAGAGCTCATTATATAATCACAGGAAGCCTTTCTACATCTTTATCAATAATGTTTTGCCAAATAGCTTATATGTGTACACATAGACCTGTGACGTTTTGCACATCAATTTACGGTTGTTGTTTGTAAAATGACGCTGAATGGTTAACATTGTTTAGGTTTCATAATGGTAACGTTTTATAAGGCGTAAAAAAATAACTCATTGTGTTTCGTATACAAATTACGTATTATCAACATTAGCCCTCTACCTTGGAACAGTATGTACGCTTTGAGCTCACCCCTCCCCTCCCCTTTACGTTTTTGAGCTCTCCCCTCACCTCCTACATGCGTACATACTTTATGCACGGCCCTAAAGTGGGTTTCAGAAGGATGGGCTATATAAGCTAAGAATAATAAAAATACCAAGAATATCCTCTTTATCGCCAAATTCAAAATGGATAGGACAGAAAGAGGTTCAAACGGAGCCTCCATTAACTGTCATGTCCCCAAATCCAGACACACCCAGAGTATGAGCAATAACAAAGCGGTAACCTTAAGTTGCCTTAAGCAGTTGATCCCTCCCATGCGCTGGTTTCAGTCCAGGCTTTCTTTCATTGCTGCTTTCAGTCCAGGATATTCAAATCGCTTGTTTCAGTCCAAGATAGTTTAATCACTGGTTTCAGTCCAAGATATTTCAATCGCTGGGTTCATTCAGTCCAGTATATTTTGATTGCTGGTTTCAGTCCAGAACGAAAAGGAATATAATTTGAGTTGGAGTGGTTTTCAGTTTTCGCTACTGTCAGTAATATAATATTTCACTGTTCTTTTTTCGCAACAGAGCATTTGGAATTTTTGGGATGGATTCAACCGTACTAAGTTTTGTAATTGGTTTTATAACGTAAATTGGAATTCTACAACCTAATTTAGTTTTTTCCTTCTTTTGCCACTCCGACAGTTCTCATATGCTGGTCATTGCTCACGCATCAATGCTTACGCCCTGGCTGTACTCATGCGCGACAATCCACCATTGTCACGCATACTACTCCACCCATTATAATTTTACACATTATTTCAATGCCCCAGGTGATTCCTGGATTGATAGAATGCCGGTAGCCCATTGGCTCATTTATTCCTTTTAACTCGGTCCCACTTGCAGTATTCATACTTCAGAATGGCGTTCCTCAGGAAGAAACATACCCTTCGCTGGTCGGAATCTGTTTCCACTGATTGAGGCAGTTAGAGACACGTCATCTCTCTCTGTTCCTCTGGCAAGAATACCGGCGAAGGAGCCAGAAAAGTTTAAAGACTGCGAAATTGAAGGAATAATTATGTCAATTACAGGCTAAAAAAGCATGCGAGTTATCACAGATGGCGGAGAAAAGATGTTACTCTCCAAAATAAAAGAGTTCTCCACCACAGTGTGTTTCAAGCAATCGTAATTCAGGCCCCCAGAGGCCATGATCTGTTAGATAGATAACACCCAGGTAATAAATACATCATCTTACGTGTCCTCAATATGATGTGACAACATTGATTCATGTTTTAATGCAATAACAAACTTGATTTTGCAAACTTGATTAATCTTATCTGTTAAACAGATAATGGTCAACTATATATAATCTGGTGGTTTCCTTATCTTTTCTTAGCTCAATCGTAGATATGGTGATGGTCCTCAAATGGGGAACTTCCTGTCTGGATATTGGAAAATCAAAGAAACTGAAGAACGAAGAGACGGTCGAAGAGGTAATGTTAACAATCTTTTCTTATACAATTTCATTAGGTGTTTTCATTGTATAATCTGCGTATATGCTTATTCAATTTTGCAGTCGGATGGCCATTCTAACGGTGGGAACGAGGGAAAGGTATGATTAGTCTGCCTTCCAATAATGGATATCCAAATACACCCAAGGTGGGTCTCATTTAGTATACTATTCCAGCTGTTAACTCTAGTTGGCATTGTGCCCCATTTTTTGCGCAAAAGGAAACCCGTCCCCTGGTTACATTAACAGCATATGTAATTTTGATTAACTTAAAATCCACTTGATTAATAATTTCCCCCGATTACTCTTCCTACTGTTTCCAGGGAATCAAGTATTATTTGGACTCCCGTGGTACTTTATCATTGGATCCCGGTGCCTGCCTGATTCCATATGACATTTACTAACCGCATTAGATGCAACCTCGTGAATTTCAACGATAATTGTCTTCACGGTCACCTTTTATCTGTGATTGTTAACGTAGTTAGTTGTTTTTGTTGAAGCCGGGAAGTCTAAAAAGCCTGATGGACCGCTTAGATTATTTGGAACAAGGGGGCTCGCGTGAACGTGTGGATGCTGCGCTCGGACAAATTAGAAGCCTAGGGTACCAGTGCGTCCTCTTGGCTACCTTGGAGAACCTCCCTTCTATTGCTAGGGAAGAATCGCATAAGGGCGCTGGCCTTTATGCTGCAGTTTTCGCCAAACTGAGAACAAATCTCAGCGCCTTTGTTTTGGCTACAATGGGGGGATCCGATACTGGGAAGGTTATGAAAATCGCACAAGAGCATCAACAAGAGAAGGATATCCCCGGTACCCGCTCTTTGGGCTTAACCCCGCTTTTCACCCTTACCCCGGTACTGGTTCTGCTAATTCTCATAGCAGGGGTTACCAAACGTTTAATTCTTGTCTTTACTGTCATTTTTGTGGAGAAATTGTGATAAAATGAACAAGAAACGAAATTCTTAACATGGACTTTCCTAAATTTATATGATGGTGAGTCTTTATCAAAATTAAATGACCCCGGTCCCGGTCATTACCGAATGTCATGGTGTGGTAATTCTCGTAGCAGGGGTTACCAAACCGTTTAACCCTAAGATACCACAAGTATCATATATGATACGTCCATTTTGCCAAAAAAACTATCTATGAATAAGATATGTTGTATCATTCCTGATACAGATACATGCTTCCCTCTATCTAGTCATTTGTGAGCTAAATCCAAAATGGTAACTTTCTGTCTGCTTGAATGATCATAAGATAAAGTCAAAAGTTTTCAGTCACACATACATATAAATCTAAGCATTATTTCAATCAATAAAAGTATGGAGAATACTAGGAAATGATGTATTGTATATTGCAACGATTTACAACTGAGTACAGGTGAATCATAACATGTTGTATCAGATATGATACAGTCGGTATATCTGTCAACAATTTTCAAAAATATAGATTGATTTTTGAAATGGATTGTTTATTTCAAGACATTCTACTATCGCATCTATTGTAATAAAATCAGTTTTGACGAACTTGATTCAATTTTGGACATTCTTTCTTTAGTAGTACAACAGCAGAATGCGACCTAGTGTGCTAACATTAGATGATGTTTTGGGTATGGTGAATGAAGATGACAGTGATTTAGATAATCTACATGATGACAGTGAGAACGAAGATGAAATATACAACGAAGAATCCGATACCGTTGATGATCAAGATGATGATACAAGTGATTCAAATGACCCCGAGCAAATGGGATAATGAAGATAATATTCCTCTACGAGAATTACCAGACAATCAACTCACTCCGACGGCGCAATATTCGTGGAAAGCAAAGAATTTCCATCCACCAGAAAATATAGAGTTCCTTGGTAATGCAGATGTGATACAGTTGGTGGAGACAGCCTGTGGTGCAGAAGTTATGCCATTTAAACTTTTTAAAGTGATGGTCAGTGATGAAATGTTGCAGTCAGCAGTAGATGAAACAAATCGGTATTCTGTTGAAAAAAATGGCCGTTCAGTCAATATGACGCCACAAGAGTTTGAGCAGATGCTTGGTTTATATTTGTACATGGGTCTCGCAAAAATGCCCAACTTCCGTTCCTATTGGGAAAGGGAAATTAATTTTGCATCAATCAGTCAAACAATGCCATGTTTTATGAAGCTGTTTTCCGTCCTTCATTTCTGCGACAACCATGTTGATGATGAAGTCAAATCAGATAAGCTATGGAAATTGAGACCCTGGTTTGCGGCGTTACGTGATAATTGTCTGAAAGTTCCACCACTCGAACATCAGTCCGTGGATGAAATTATCATCGCCTTCAAAGGTCGATCCTCTCTACGCGTGTATATGCCTAACAAGCCACATAAGTGGGGATTCAAATTATGGGGCAGAAGTAGCGTTGACGGATTCATCCACGACTTTGATCTCTACAAGGGTGCTGGTGACAATTCAGGTACAGACCTTGGTCAGTCTGCAGCAGTGGTTGTTAAATTATGTGAAAGTCTAGAGTCAGATACAAAGTGTTTGCCGATAATTATTTTAGTTCAGTACCATTGGTTGAGAAGCTGAAAAAACGCAAGATTTGGTATAGTGGTACCGTCCGGATGAACCGCGTTACTAGATGTAGTCTAATGGATGACAAAGATATGAAAAAAGAAAGTCGTGGACATTACGTTTACAAGGTTGAAGAAAAGACTAACACAATCTGTCTGCGATGGTGAGATAATCGTGTGGTGAGTCTAGTTTCTTCTTATGCTGGACATCTCCCGATGCAAGATGCACGCAGATGGAACAAGACAGAAAAACGTTATGAAAATATTCCTCGTCCACATATCGTTAGCGAGTACAACCGATTTATGGGAGGAATAGATCTCCTCAATATGTGTTCTTCACTCCACAAGTATCGAATCCGATCCAGGCGATGGTATCAGTATATCTTTTGGCATACTGTTTCAATTGCATTGGTCAACTCATGGATCTTATATCGTCGGTACCATGGGCAGTAAGCTGATGTCAGAACGAAAACCATGCCTTTGAGAAAATTCCAGGCTATGTGTGCCCATTCCCTTACTTGCGCAGGTGTTGCCAAGAAGCGTGGTAGACCGTCACATGAAGACAGAAATGCAGCGACCCCACCACCAAGAAAAAGAGTTGTAGTAGTCAATCCAGACATACAGAAGGACAACTATGATCATTTCCCCATCATTGATCCGAAGAGACAAAGATGTAAAAGATGTCCTACATCATTTTCTTACGTGAAATGCTCCAAATGGTCCAATCTCTTTTTATATCTAAAAGAGACGCGTTTATAAAATTTTGTCTCTGCCGAGTACGTCCTGGCTCAGTACCGTCCTCACTCAGTACCGCAAACAACTATAATTTTCTTTAATATTTTGTCTGATATTCGAATGCTGATACCGCTTTCAACTACATGAGACTTCATGAGACTGTAGCAGTAAATATAAACAGTAAAGATAAGTTGATGTTGAGCCTCTAGGCCTAGTTCTATAGGTTCTAATCAACAACAAGCTTACCGGTGCTTTTCACAGTACTCCATTATAAAAGCTTCATGCCAATGATTAGTGACCAACTACTCTAAGTGTAGGCCTAATATTAGTATGAATTTCATTTCAAGAATAAGATGTTGGAAACAATAGCTCGTTTTTGAGTGAACCATCGGCTTATTTTCATTTTAGTATTTCAGGTAGGCCCCTTATGAGGTGTACAACAGTTATTAGTGAGTAAATTGCATCCAACATCTTTCCATTTGAAATGAAATTAGTATCAGGGCCGTCGGAAGTAATTTATGATTGATACAACCTTTTTCACAAGGTTGGAGCCGTGGAGGTGTCACCAGCAAGCACAAAACACCACACCAGAGTCTTCCATCCGCCTGCGAAAATTTTTAGAATTAGATGCTCGTAGAATTATTTCCCGGCATACAATTCTGCCGATGTTGAGGGAGAATGTCTTTTTTGAGTGGTTAATTGGAAATTACGTACTTGTGTGAAACTAGTTTTGGAAGTTATTGGTCCAACATGGTCATTCCTGCCCCATCGGCTCCGAGTACACCTGTAATGATAAAAGCCTAGGCCTGCACTCATATCTTTGCTTTTCTCCTAAGCTAGAGCCGTTACAAAATCATTTGAAGAGCTGATCGGAATAACAAAATGTGAAAGTGCGTCATGCCAAGGACGGCCTCATTGGCATTGTCCACTGAATGCACCAAATGTCATAAAACCCATCATAAGATCGTCCCACCTCACACGACACATGATGGTGCATTGGAAATCCTAGATTTATGACACGAAACAAGGTCTAAATATCAGCAATTAATTTTTCTGTCGTTTGGTTGCTAAAGTTTTGAAATTATTTCTTGCAGATTGTTGTAGTGTCATATGCCACTTGGAACAGGCCGATATTCCATCAAAATTTGCTACTTCCATTGCTCCTCGTGTCAGTATGTTACACCGAAGAAGTCGAGGTTGATTGATCATTTAACCCTTAGGGTGTAAACCTATGAAAAAATCCACAGAGAAAGGGGAAAGTAAGAGGGTAGAGTGTCAAGTCTGTTCCAAAAGTGTCTTAACAGGTTACATCAAAGAGCACTTGGAAAGGCATGACCGAGTGAAAGTTTCACTTCACCACTGTGTTGCAGTTGATCGAAAATATGGAATTTTAACTGTCGAAAAATCAAAAAGATGGACTTACCATCCAGTACATGTCACTAAGGTGACCGCTACCAATGGCATTAGTCTTTGTGACAATGACCAATGTAATAAAGTGAAAGAAGTGGCCTACAGGAGTGGAGATTTGAGCTACGAATGTATCCTTCTACGATCTGTTTGTGAACCGGTTGATGGTATATACCCTGAGTTAAAGATGACAACACTCTCAACCATGCATGGAAATGGATGGATAACCTATGAATGATTGGAAGAATGTTTGAATTTAAAAGAAACTATTGTTACCAGCCCAATTGTTGTGATCCTTCCCTCTCCAAAAATGTCATCCAAGAGATACGTTTATATGTCGGTTTTTACTGGTAAAAACCATTATTATTGCCGTTTGGGACATGTTATAGTATGTTAAAATCAGCAGGAACATGTGATGCATTGTGCATGCATAAAGTCAAGTCGTCACTGCATACATGAAGTCCTCAGAAAATTAGCTCTTTTTGAAAGAGATCCAGGGTTATTTGAAACTTCTGTTGAAATTGTCATTCCTGAGTCTCAAAAATGTTGCGAACAGGAACCACAAATGGACACTTCAAATTCTGCTATCCTTTACCTCAGAAAGTGAATTCCAGTGACTATTCCGAAGGATAAGCTAGAAAAGGATTTCAAAGAACCATTTCCTGTTATTCCATATGAAGAGAGTTGTATTTGTGGCGTTCCCCTTGCAAAACCAGTATTGATTACCCTCACAAGAGTAATTAAAGGTACCACTTTTTCTTTTCCATGGGCATGCAGAAAATGATTATTGAATAGTATCTAATTTTCAGTCATTTATGCATTTTCAGATACTGCAGTTTTGTTTGTATCACAATAGACAATATGTTTTTCAATTTAAATATTTAGGTATACATTCCTACAGTATGTCCTACATGTTAGATGGTGTACAGGTATCAGCAATGGGAGAATGGATTTCATAATTATCATAATCTAACATTCATTATTGTCTGTTTGCAATATGATCTGTGCTGGGCATGGTAAATATGATTCTCTGTAAACTCCTTTAATGACTACCCCTGTAAATGAATGCTTATAAAAATTAATTGCATATACTTATACTTGCAGAGCCATACAACCATTGGTCGAACAATTGAAATGCTTTGTCAAATGTAAGCAGATACGCTTCCAGAACGAGATATCTATAATGCATATCTTCATTATGAATCCTTTGTAGATCACAAATATCAATTCAGTTGTGTTCAGTGTGGTTACCATCCAAAAGTTATGATTTTTGATACTTTTAGAAAAGCATCATTCCAGTTTTCTGGTAAGTTGAATCCAATTTAACAAATAAACATAAATTCTATAAGGCATGTATGGTGATAGGTTGGATGGCAAGTCAAAGTCCTTGAATCAGTGATGGATCAGTGAAAAAGTTATCTTTAGTTCATTACATGAATTGAGTGGTTAAAATCCATAATGCTCAGGGTCTTTGAAACGCTTAATAACTTATTGTTCTTTTCAGGGAGGTTTTGAGCTTTTAATCAAATGCAATTATTAATTTTGGATTATTGTTGAGAACTAAAATTTTATCGTGAAACCTTCTAGAAAAATTTCTAAAAGAAGAACTTTTGGAAAAGAAGTTTAGGTGGACATTGCAATTTTGAACCAATGAACAAAATATCTTTTTTGTGGTATATTTTTTTTAAGAGTCTGATTTGAAAGCACCAGCTGATGATGAAGTTTCTGACACTGTCAACGAGAAAATTTTAGAAATTAAATGAGTTTTCCGAGCACTTAGAGCGATCTTGAACCTATGAACGACTATTATATTTTGGAAGGTAACAGCTTGTTCCAATGTGGTACATCCTCATTCGATGACATTCAGTAT
Source organism: Tubulanus polymorphus (assembly GCF_964204645.1). Classification (NCBI taxonomy): domain Eukaryota; kingdom Metazoa; phylum Nemertea; class Palaeonemertea; order Tubulaniformes; family Tubulanidae; genus Tubulanus; species Tubulanus polymorphus. Next base: position 10,488,135 of record NC_134026.1, read on the forward strand.
CTCATGCATTACGGGTCGAGCCCTGAATTATTGCGGTTAAAATGCGCCGATGAATGCCCACTAAAAATCATCACCCAGTAGTGTATAATATCTGAAGGCGTTCACCACACACGATTACTACTGTTGTAAATTGAAGTCCGGTTTGCTGCTATAGAATTTTATTGTAGTCGAGTTTAGCTTTAGTACTGTAGGATTTGTAACCCTTCATTGAACCTCTCCATGCTTTGTTGTTACTAAGTCTAGTACATTATATATACAGTATATATTGAATATCTCACAGTTGAGCATTGGTCATTTTCGTAGAAACTTGCTCGAGGAGCTACAGTAATTGTAAGTAACGAATTTTTAGATTTGCTGTGGGTTAGTTTTCTTTGCATAAATTGAATTGATTACTTATATATATATTTTCATATTTGTAGCAAACCAGCATTATATGGCATAGTGCAGCATCGTTAGTTGCTAAAATAAACACGCTGAGTTTGAAATGTAGCTGTGCTTTCGTGTTCAATAGATTTTCGAGGATTCGTTTCGTCGATTTAGAACATTATAGTTTGAATTACTCGAAAGCTCATCATGACCGATAACGAAGATTCAAATACTAGTAAAAGTAAGTCGTTGAAAGCCACTCGTACAAGTCTCGCTGGTTGGCTTACTCGTGCTATTGATGCTGCGGATTCAGTTCGCATATCGGCGGCTGTTGAACCGGCAAAGCAACGTATCACTGGATGTTTGCAAAATCTGCAAACTGCTCACGACAAGTTCATGTCTGTACTCGAGAATGAAGAAGAAATCGAAACCGCTGGGCGTTGGATGGAGTGTTATTTCGATAAAGCTATGGTTGCTTTAGAAAGGTTAGACAATTTTGCTAAAAGAGACTCGTCTCTTGATCCGAATGCACCCGTTTTCCAAGCGTCGTCTACATCTTCCGTGTCGCATCCAGTTGCAGAGGATCTTTCAGAGAATGTCGTGACGAATGCTGTAAACAACTCGTCGCTTAGGACCATTGATGCGTGGATCGATGATTTGGTCGAAGGAGTCGAATTTATAGTAAATGTGGAATCATCAACCTCCCTGGAAGAAGCCGTTATCAAGATGGAGATTGATCGAGATTTACCGAAAGTTGGTCTCCCGATGTTCGACGGTTCACCACTTGTATGGCCAAGGTTCATTGAGCAGTTTTATGTGCAAGTACATAATCGTCCCGGGATCAAAGATTCCAGACGTCAAGACCTTCTGCAGTCGCATGTGAAAGGTGAGGCCAGAGAGCTCATTCAAGGTCTTGGGTTTAGTGGTTGTAATTATGCACGCTCCCTTAAGGAGCTAAAGTTTGTGTTTGGACACAGAGTACACGTAGCTAGGGCTTATGTCCCAAACCAGAGTTGGACATAGAACTTATCAAATCGAGGACAAGACGGCTACAATCATAAAAGGTCTAATGCACTTTATTTCCGAATGTGTGAAACGCACAGGTTACAGATACACAGTGAATACGAGCGAGTGGTTAACTGAAAAATACACAATTAAACCCTAAAAATTTGATAAATAATAATTCAAATTACGGAGAAAAAAAACCTCGATAAATACAATAAATGGTTGACATTTAGAAATGTATAATTTTAACTTACAACTCTTTTTAGTTGTAGAGAGCCTATGTCTTTCCTCTATCAGAATACTGTGGCGAATGCCCAGAAGTACTGTTGTACAGAGCAAACGTAAAGGAAAATTAAACCACCCATGAAACAGCTTACCTACACTGCACAATATCAGTTTATATGAATTCAAACCACACAAAACAGCTCACCAACACTACATAATACCAGATTAATATGAATTCAAACCACACAAAACAGCTTACCAATACTACCTAACAACAACATACTAACATAAAGCACGCAAAATAAAGACCAAAAAAATAATAAACTAAATTCACTGAAACTTAACAGACCTGAAAGAAAAACTGTTGCCAGTGGGCAACAGCTTATATTGAATCAATTACGAACGGTCCACCCACAAATTCATATGATTCAATATCATTACGTTCCTTTTACATTAGTGTGAGAGATTGCTTAATTACTCTAAAACAAATGAATTATCTTTCTGAAATTGGCAGTAGTGATTAATTACAGAAAGTTGTAAAACGTATCCCGATTGACAAGCGTTCAAAATGGAACGAATTCGTTAGACGTATATCTCGACAACGAGATCCTACATTGTTTGATCTAGAAAGTTGGCTCAAAGATTGTGTTGACGCTGACTTCGGTCCATTTTCATTACAACAAAATAGGTTGAAATTGAAACGTAATAATTTTTCTAGTAATGCTTTAGGATCACGGAAAATCAATGTGAATAATTCCACGAAACAGATGTCTAGCAGTTGCGTGTCAGGTGGGAAAATATTTGAATGTGTTATTTGTTCAGGTAGTCATTCTGTGAGTAATTGTGGAGATTTCATTGATAAATCGGTAGATGAAAGATTTGCTCTAGTCAAGAGATTACGTTCGTGTATTAATTGTTTGTCACCTGGTCATTTCAGTGCGACTTGCAAATCTCTTTCTTGCTGTAAAGAACCAGGGTGTGGCAAGAGACATCATACACTGCTTCATGTTAAACGTAAAATCAAAATTAATGATATTGAACAAAAGAATCAAACTCAGAATCTAGACACTTGTAATAGTGAATCGCAAGCCAGTAGTAGTCAAGGTGTAGCACCTAGCGCAATAGAACGCAATATAGTTCTTGGTCTCGATAGTAATTGTTCTGACGTGTTTTTTTAGGTTTTGCCGATTGTGGTTCAGGGTGCTAACGGAAGACGTATATCGACGTATGGTCTGCTGGATTCTGGGAGTGACGTGACATTAATCCGTGAAGATCTGGCTATTGATTTAGGGTTGTCTGGTAAAAAACAAGTATTGACTATCAACACACTTCACTCAAGCGATGCACAGTTATCTCGCCGTGTTTCCTTTACCGTTCGAAGCAATGATCCTTTGTCAGAAATCATTCATGTGTCCCAAGCATGGACTACATCTGGTAATATCAGTTGTCCACTTCAGAAATATAATGAATTTTCTCCTCATAAGTTGAAACATTTAGAGGGTCTGCGATTTCCTGATACATTCCCACGTCAGGTTAAAGTACTTTTGGGTGCAAATGTACCTAGAGCACATATACAATTAGAGGTAAGGGAAGGGACATCAAATCAGCCCTTAGCTATTCGGACTAGATTAGGGTGGTGTTTGTTTGGGAACATGTCAAATGACTTGTGCGATGTTCACGTCCGTTCAATTGTTTCGGAATGCTCTCTTGTTGATGAAAATTCACTCTCACGACAAATTGAGAACTTTTGGTCAACAGAATCCTTTGGTGTAACTTACCCTGATAAGATTGGATCGGTTGAAGATCAAAGAGCTCTTAAAATTCTTGAAGAAACAACCCAACTTGTGGGTGATCATTATCAAGTAGGTATGCTATGGAGAGATGAAAATAGTGTTTTACCAAATAACTTTCCATTAGCTAAGAGAAGATTTGACTTGCTAACAAACCGCCTGTGTAAAGATTCTGTAATTAAAAATGGCTATTGTGATACACTTAATGGCTATATTTCCGCTGGGTATGCTCGAAAGTTGACTCCTGAGGAAGAAATTATTTCGACACCTAGAACTTGGTATCTTCCTCACCATTGCGTTTTGAACCCGAACAAGCCGGGTAAATTTCGGGTAGTGTTTGATGCAGCTTCGCAGTTCAAGGGTTCTTCGTTAAACAACTTACTAATGACAGGCCCTGATCTGTTAAATAGTTTGTTTGGTGTCTTACAAAGATTTCGTTTATTTGAAACAGCGCTTGTTGCGGACATACAAGCGATGTTTCATCAAGTGAGAACCTCTGAAAGCGAATCTGAATCATTGAGATTCCTTTGGCGGCCAGATGGCTCATATGGTTCTCCGGAGGTTTTTAAGATGTTGGTGCACATTTTCGGTGCTCGAGACTCGCCTTGTTGTGCGAATTACGCTCTAAAAAGATCAGCTCGTGATAACATTGATTGTTTTAGTAGCATCGCTGTAAATTCTGTCTTGCGAAATTTCTATGTGGATGATTTTCTCAAGTCAGTTCCTGGTGATAGCAAAGCGTTGCAATTAGCTTATGAGGTAAAAGATATTCTTGCTAAAGGAGGTTTCCATCTCACAAAGTGGATGTCATCAAGTAAATGGGTCCTATCCCAAATTCACCCTGAAGAACTTGCTAACCCTTCGTTAGACCTAGACTTAGGTGACTTATCAGTAGAACGGACTTTAGGTGTGAAATGGAACGCTCAGAATGATTCCTTTGTATTTAAACCTGTTATCAAAGATGTTAAACTTACTAAACGAGGTATCATAAGCGCTGTCTCATCCATTTTTGATCCATTAGGTTTCCTATCACCATTCATACTTAGGGCCAAGTGTTTGATTCAAGATATATGGCGGTCTGGGTTCGAATGGGATGAAGATATTTCTGGGGACTTATTGGTAACCTGGGATGAATGGCAAAATGAGTTGAAGTTGTTGCATGAGCTGAAAATTCCTCGTCACCATGAGTTGTTTTCTCCTTCTGTTAGTAATGTACAGTTGCATTTGTTTAGTGACGCGTCCGAGAGGGCATTTGGTAGTGTAGCATATTTGCGTTATTTGATTGATAGTTCATTTCAAACTACCTTTCTCGCTTCAAAAACTCACTTAGCTCCTACAAAACATCCTTTAACCATGCCGAAATTGGAGCTGCAAGGTGCAGTTATGTCGGTTCGTTTGGGTGAGGTTTTGAAGCGAGAACTGTCAGAAATTTGTGACATTGAAGTCTCTTATTGGACTGACTCACAAACTGTTTTACGATATATTCGTAATGAAAAAAAAAGATTCAAGATTTTTGTAGCCAATAGAGTGGGGGAAATTCGTGAAATATCATCGGTTAATCAGTGGATGTATATTGCATCCGAGTCGAATCCTGCTGACGATTGCTCAAGGGGGCTTTTAGCTTCTGATCTGACTTTTTCGCATCATTGGTTTGCAGGTCCAGAATTTCTCCGTGTTCCTGAAAAGCAATGGCCGTCTCAGCCTGATCTAGGTATCATTTCAGATATAGATGAAAATCTCAAGAAAACTAAGCTAGTGAATAAAGTCTTAGCATTTCCTCAGGCTGAGCCAGTCATTGACTTAACGGGTCTTGTACAGCCGGAGGATTATTCTCGTTGGTACCCTTTGTTACGCAGAACAGCTTGGATTTTAAGGGCTATCAGGAATTTTGCCTCACACGTTCCACGTTTGGGATATACAGCTGTAAAAGCAAAAACTTTGACAGTGGAAGATTTTGATTTTGCGGAAACATGCTTAGTTTCTCAAGCCCAACGTGACTCATTCCCAGAGGAGTTCTCTTTCCTTAAAAAGGGTCATAGTTCTTTGCGCTGTCTTGATCCAGTTTTTGATGGCTCCTGTATCAGAGTAGGTGGAAGGATTCACAATGCTCCAAATGTTTCCGTAGAGGCGCGCCATCAGTTGCTTCTCCCTTTCTCTCATCATATCACGGAGCTTCTTGTACGAAAAGAACACCTTATTCATTTCCATGCTGGTCCAGAGCACTTGATTTCATTAGTTCGTCAAAAGTACTGGCCAATTAAAGCTAGATCTGTCGCAAAGCGTGCGATTTCGCGGTGCTTCGGTTGTCGTCGTCGATTAGCTAAGCCTAGAGTTCCTTTTATGTCGGATTTACCCGCACATAGAATTACTAGCCATTGCAGACCCTTTCAATTTAGTGGGGTAGACTATTTTGGCCCTTTATTCATCAAAAGAGGGCGTTCTACAATCAAAGTATGGGTTTGCTTATTCACGTGTTTAGTAACTCGTGCAGTACATTTGGAAGTAGCTGACTCAATGGAAACTGACACATTTTTACTAATTCTGAGGAATTTCATTGGGCGACGTGGTCAGCCGAGTCATATTTATAGTGACAATGGTTCCAACTTTGTTGGAGCTGAGAGAGAGAATGTTTAACACAATTAAATCAATCTCGTATTTCTAATTTTTGTCATGAAAAGGGTATTAAATGGACCTTTAATAGTCCCTGTGCCCCCCATTTTGGTGGGGTTTGGGAGAGATTGGTTCGAACGGTAAAGGCGGCTATCAAATCAGTCCTTAAAGGACAATCATTTCCTGAAAACGTGCTGCGAACAACGCTTATAGAGGTGGAAGCATCTGTTAATAGTCGACCTTTAACTTATAATAGCGTGGATCCTGCAGATTTTACACCCATTACACCAAACCACTTTTTACACGGCGGTGCTAGTTCTGTCGTGGCCCTTGGAGTATTTCATGAGCGTGAAATCAACAGTAGAAAAAGATGGCGTCAGTCCCAGGTTCTGGCAGACCACTTTTGGCGTCGCTGGCTGAAAGAGTATTTGCCACCCTTAACCATGAGAAGCAAGTGGCTAGAAAATACAGAAAATGTCAAATTAGGTGACTTAGTGTTAATCAAAGACAAAGACATTCCTCGTGGTCAATGGCCATTGGGTCGTATTATTGAAGTTTATCCTAGTCCTAATGATGGACGAATTCGTTCGGTAAAAGTAAAAACCTCTTCGTCAGAATATGTTCGACCAGTAGTTAAGCTTTGCGTATTGGAAGAGAGTATTGTATAATTATCTTGATTAAATTTGTATTTGTATGTGTGAGATAATTACTTATATTTGATACAACAATAATATGTATTTGAAGTAATCATGTAATCTTTGTAATATGATATCGTTATATTTTCAAACACCGTCTGATACGGATGTTTAGGAGGTGCTGTGTTGTAAATTGAAGTCCGGTTTGCTGCTATAGAATTTTATTGTAGTCGAGTTTAGCTTTAGTACTGTAGGATTTGTAACCCTTCATTGAACCTCTCCATGCTTTGTTGTTACTAAGTCTAGTACATTATATATACAGTATATATTGAATATCTCACAGTTGAGCATTGGTCATTTTCGTAGAAACTTGCTCGAGGAGCTACAGTAATTGTAAGTAACGAATTTTTAGATTTGCTGTGGGTTAGTTTTCTTTGCATAAATTGAATTGATTACTTATATATATATTTTCATATTTGTAGCAAACCGGCATTATATGGCATAGTGCAGCATCGTTAGTTGCTAAAATAAACACGCTGAGTTTGAAATGTAGCTGTGCTTTCGTGTTCAATAGATTTTCGAGGATTCGTTTCGTCGATTTAGAACAACTACTGTTGCTGCGCGCACGTGTCTGCAACCGATCGATAAAATACATAGACACTCATCGTAGTACAAATGTAGATACAAAATCACTGTGTTGCAATGAATATGCATTGAAAGCGATACTTATACGCAACAATAAGTAAAACAGGCACTGGACGCTTTTACGGTTCACCTTTTACGGTACCGATCGTGCCAGACCAATTGAGTGAGATCATCACCCCCCCCCATACTTTTACATCATTTTTGGACTATTTGGAAAATTGATATTTTTCAATACCGAAATCCGCGGGAAACCGCGGATACGCAGGGAATTCTCATCCCTGGGGATATCAACAAAAGGAATCTCAAAATTAGACCTGATAAATAAGCTTCGAGACAAATCACTGAGCAAAACTCAGTTTGATAAGATATATGAATAGATGCTTGGCCATGCAGATAAAAACTGTAATAACTTTCTTATAATGATAAATTTTTTAGTCAATATTTCATGAACCATGTATGCACTGAATGCATACCAGGGACCTGGTTATGCTATAAGTACCAAATTTTCTATCAAGCCCCTGTGCATATGTGTATTGTACATTTTCTGGATTTTTCATGACTGCTGACTTACTCTCTATTGAAATAGGTGGATGGGCAATAGGCTGTTGTGAGCATTGAGAGATTATTATGATCTCGAGAAGAGCTTGAAATACCGGCCTAATGTAACTGTTATTGACATAGCATAGCGCATATGCTAGCGAATTATGCCAATAATCGGACACCTGACTTCTATAGACCTAATGAAAGTAGGCTAGAGGAAGCTAAGGAGGAGAATATCTTAGCAGTATTGAATGGCCAGAGCTATTATGAATTAGCTTTCCTCGATGGAAAACATTCTACTACCATTTCGAATGACTGCAATATACACCCTTACTCTGGATCTGATCAGCATCTCTGTTTGTACGATTGGTTCCATGAGAACAATTGAAATGATAGGAAGGAATGCCTGCGTCAAGCATCTCTTGTCACTTATCCTGGTGGTACCATTGATACCCAAGCTCTGGAACTAGAGAACAGTTCTCGATAAAAGAATGTCTACTTTCTAAACAACATAGGGCCTGCAAAGCATTTATCTGTTTTCTGCCTTCTGTGTGAACTGCAAAACAGTGTCATCAATGCCCAACTGTGCAAAAAGATTAAAAGTAAGATCAGGCAAGATGTAAGCTTCAATCAGTTTGGTCAATTGGTTTGTAACATAAGTGCTTTTAGATATCCTGAGATACCAGGTTTGTTTCATTTCATGCCGTATTTCAAATCTTTTGAATGAAGCATGACAAATCCAGTAAAATGCAATTATAATGCTTATTGAAATAGATCATACAACCACTGATACAAATACTGCCAGTAACATGAACAACTTAGCTGGTAAGTACATTAAAATTTCTTATAGGTTTTACCTGTACCAATCCCTTTGTCAGTACCGTGTCTCTTTGTATTGTCCCTGGTGAGTACCATGCCTATATGTATTGTCCCTGGTGAGTACCATGCCTATTTGTAGTGTCCCTGGTGAGTACCATGCCTATATATATTATCCCTGGTGAGTACCACGCCTATATGTAGTGTCCCTGGTGAGTACCATCTCTATATGTATTGTCCCGGGTGAGTACCGTGTCTATTTGTAGTGTCCCTGGTGAGTACCATGTCTATATGTATTGTCCCTGGTGAGTACCATGCTTATATGTATTGTCCCTGGTGAGTACTATGTCTATTTGTATTGTCCCTGGTGAGTACCATGCCTATATGTATTGTCCCTGGTGAGTACCATGCTTATATGTATTGTCCCTGGTGAGTACTATGTCTATTTGTATTGTCCCTGGTGAGTACCATGCCTATATGTATTGTCCCTGGTGAGTACTATGTATATATGTAGTGTCCCTGGTGAGTACCATGTCTATTTGTATTGTCCCTGGTGAGTATCATGTCTATTTGTAGTGTACTTGGTCAGTACCATGCCTATTTGTATTGTCACTGGTAAGTACCATGCCTATTTGTATTGTCACTGGTGAGTACTATGTCTATAAGTATTGTTCATGGTGAGTACCATGTCTATTTGTAGTGTACTTGGTCAGTACCATGCCTATTTGTAGTGTCCTTGGTCAGTACCATGCTTATATGTATTGTCCCAGGTCAGTACCATGCCTATTTGTATTGTCACTGGTGAGTACCATGATTATATGCATTGTCCTTGGTCAGTACCATGTCTATATGTATTGGCCCTGATGAGTACCATGCCCATATGTGATTTTTTATTTCTATTTTAGAAATGACTGAGGACACAGATGATACAGTCCAAAATATATTAGAAGTGAAATCAGGTGAGTGTTAGGCTGGATTTTTTCACCTATCTTGGTTTTAGCCCTCTTGGAACTTAAGTACCAGCAGGCTATTGCGATATTGTTAGCACTCTCATAGGAAACATCTCACATGGAATTGGGATCACCCAGTTTTTAGGCCACTTCAGGGTTCGAATTTCAGAATTTGTCATCCACAGCAAGTTACTTTCAGACTTGCTGTAGATGGCGGAAGCAATTCAGACTTGCTGTGGAGGGCGGAAGCAATCCACGGCATAACAATATTTACGCCGCGACAACCGGGCCGTCAGCTAGTGCCCTCTTAGCCAGCGGGCACTGCTGTTTGTAACTGTGTCTATCATTGGCGCCACAACAATAGGTCTGCTTTGAGAATTTTTCCTCCTTTATCCGTCGTAATCCGACTGTTGCGTAATCAATACGCGTTCAAAATTTATACATATATTTATATACCTACGTTTCTATATAGGCCTATTTGACAATGTCCAATAGAACCTCGTCTGTAGTAATTTTGGGCAATAGGTATATCCACCGGCTAAACGATTTCGTTACCAATACAGGCCCAGCTTCCTTCCCGGCTCTATCAGAAGGGTGGAATCTGTCGGGAAGATCTCTTGGGGATCCAACGCTCCTAGGCATTAGGGGGGGTACTGTCAGCAAGATTTATTCGCTGCAGGCCGTGGAGCGAGTGAGAAAGGCAGGATCCTCAAATAATTATCCTGCAAATCGGGGGTAACAATATCGACAATCCTTTAGTAAAGTCTGCTAAAGCAGGTATGGCAATCTTTGAGCTGGCTAAAACTTTCCTTGAGAAAATGAATGCATCGGTTTGCATATGCCAGACCACTAACCGCCTTAAGTGGAGGAATTTCTCGCGCCCTGAAGGAATTCCAGGGTCCAAGAGCTGAATCTACTTTTGAGCGCTGTTTGCGCGGACCACCAACGCCTGCTTTTCTGGAAGCACAAGGGGCTCTGGAACCCGTACACGAGCATTTTCGCTGGAGAAGGTTTCCACCTGAATAACTTGGGGCAGTATAAGCTTTTCAGGAGTTTGAGAGGGGCCATTCTGTGCACAAAAGACATTGTACGCAAGTAGCCTGGATTCGACCTCGGGCGGGCCAATCGGCTAGAAATTCCCCTTAACCATTGCTAATTTTACCCTACTACACTAAGATACCCTGATACAGCAGGCTCTATGTCTTCACTACAATTTTTATTGCGGCCCTGTATGTCCTCGCTATAATTCTATTACGGGTCCAGTATGATCCATTCAAGATCTAGTATGTCCTCACCATAATTTTCGCTATGGGTCCAGTACGATCCATTTTAGGGCCTGTATGTCATCGATATAATTTTTTTTTACGGGTCCGGTATGATCCGTTTGATTGAGGTCCGGTATGTCCTATTAGTTTAATGTTTAAAAGCCCTATTAGGGATTTCAATTCGCGGAGGGTGACTTTAGGCTTTGTTAGAAAAAGAGACACTGGCTCCTTGCACTTGCTTAGCTTGTCTTCGGGGAGTCGAGATTCCATGCGGACACAGTCCAGGGTGATGCCCATGAAAGGAAATACTTGGGTGGGCTGGAAAGTCTTTTCTGGGACCGTGGGTATCCCCGATATGTCGCAGAAAGTCGTGAAGCTGGCCAAATGGGTACCGCATTTAAGCGAACCGATCGCCAGAAACAATAAATCGTCAAGGATGTGGACAACCCCGGAGGAACCTTACTTATTTAGGGAGGTTGAAAAGGTATCAAAGATGGCGCATGAGCTGGATTCGCCCATCGGGAGACACGCATCCATATAAAATTTCCCCTCCTAGTGGAACCCGAGCAGGTGTTGACCGGCTGGAGAGACAGGGAGTATCCGGAACGCTGACTGGATATCAGTCTCCCGGGAAGGGCCTTCTTACGGCGACTAATCAACCTAACAATTGGTATTCGCTACCCATCACACCATATCCGCTTGACCAAGGACACTAAAGCTGACTTACAGGTTTGGCTAGATTTTCTTTCTCATTTCAGCGGTAAATCATTTTTCATGGACGACATTTTGCACTTGAGCGACTTGCTCAGGCTGTATACAGATTCAGCGGGGGGCCTTGGTTATGGCGCGGTATTTCAGAACTAATGGTTTTTTGGGGCATGGCCAGAGTCATGGGGACATCTCTCAGCCGACAGGTCCATTCAGTTTTATTCGGACAACCAGGCTGTGGTAGAGGTAATAAACAAGCAGTCTGCGAAGGACAAACACATGATGTTTCTCCTTCACAAACTCGTTCTGCTCTGTTTGCGCTCCAACATAGTATTTACCTCTAAGCATATACCAGGATTGCTTAATGTTCATGCCGACTTACTTTCCCGCTTACAGGTAGACAAGTTCAGGGACCTGGCCCCTTGTGCGAACCGGTCCCCAGAAAACGTACCGGACGGGTTTTTGCCGGATGGATCACAGATGCCTATCGGGAGCTCATGACTGCGACACTCGCTAAATCCACAAGGAAAGCCTACGAAAGAACGTGGTCAAAGCTCATGGCCTTCCTGCAGGCATCGGGGATTAGCCAGTCCCTTCCTATCTCACACCTAGATATAACCCATTTTGTAGCGTACTTGCACGGGCAGGGCGCTGCATCTTCTTCCCTGGCCCCATCCCTGTCTGCCATTTCATATATTCATGAATTAAATGGTCACCACGACCCTTACAAGCACTTTTTGGTCCGGTAATTAGTCACAGGGGCCAGGAATTTAGGTGCGAGGCAAGACACCAGACTCCCAATCACCCAACCAATCCTTGTTAGACTGCTACAGGCAACTGTGCATACAGTCCCGTCCCCTTACAACCTGTCCCCGTCCCCGGCGCCACAACAATGGGTCTGCTTTGAGAATTTTCCACCCTCCATCCCCTCCTGCTCCAGATGCCCAGAAGTAATGAAGCCTGCACGAAGAGACCAGTTAGTGGGCGGTTGCCCCACTAACCCATCACCCTATTCGTAATACATATTCGTATCTTTAGTTGCATTGTTTGGCTTCATTGCGTTGCCATGGAAACCCTTAAATTAGTATATTGGGAACCGTTTATTTTCCGTTGCCATGGCAACGACCGGCCATGGTTACTTTTAGTAGTGGTGTTCCACACTCCCTGGGTTATTTCCATGGCAACGCATTGGAGCAAAAACCTTATTTTGTATCCTTTAGTTATTAGTCAATAAACTGTCGGATGTCACGGGCATCCGGCCTATATCTATCAACTTCATGGTTTGGCTTGGTTGTCTCGGCGTAAACATCTAAATGTATATCAAATCAATTATAATACTGTCACCATACATGGAAATAATCCTGCCATCGGATTTTGAAGTCGTGCACCTCTGTGCGCATGCGCGGCTTAAATCAGCGACGACGTACAGTAAAATAGCGGAAATGAACGTATACGACAAAATATCCACTGCGTTTTCTTGACGCTGAATTCAGACCTGTTGATGCTGAACTGGATCTGTTGACACTGGATGACGCTTTTTGACACTAATTAGAATAACCGCTTTATTTTAACGATTATGCATGGCCTATAGCCTGGCCTGCCCGCCCTACGAGCAAATACAGGGTGACCCAAAAAAATTTTCTCTCATGAAAACATCCATAGAATCTTTAATAACTGACCAATTGCCTTGATATTTTAGGTTTATGAAAAGGAATATTTGCAAGGCTGAATAACGCAGAGAAAATTCTAACATGCCTTGGACAGTTCAAGAAAAGACATTTTGCGTAGAGACCTACTTTGAGACAATGGTGGCTGTGCAAGCACGCTTCAAAAGACAATTCGGATGTCATCATTATCCAGCCAACAGAGTCATGTACAGATGGGTCAGCAAATTCAGGGCCCAGGGGACAGTCTTAAACTTGAATGCTAAGGGCAACAGAGCCTCTCATTTTGGTCGGCATAAGAGTTCTCGATCACCAGCCAATATTGATGCTGTCCGAGGGTCGGTTGGTTGCAGTCCTCGCAAGTCATTACGTCGTCGCAGCCAGGAACTTAGAATTCCTCGGGAGTCCATCAGAAGGATTTTAGTGCAGGATCCTTTGTACCCCAAGGATACAGACCAAACATAAACTTACTCAAAGGGATAAGGATATGCGTGTAGTGATGTGTCGATGGTTCTGTGACAAAATCGATGAAGACCCAGACTTTCTGGACGATGTTTGGTTCTCTGATGCTGCTAAAAATGCTATAAGAGGGCAAAATAATTTGAGACGGGAAAATGAGAATGTGAAGAAATTTGATGTGAATTATGTGATATCAATATTTCGGGACACAGCAAAGAGAGACCATGAATATGTACGTGCTGTTTGTCAATGTCTACTGTTTAAAATCAAGTGAAAAGATTGGATGTTAGCATGTATAGTACTCACAGTTCCAAACACTCAGCACAGGAATGTATAACAGATAACTATTTACATACATGTAACGATGCTTGCTCTCAGTCATGTACCTTGAAAGATCGACCTTGTGGAAAATCATGGATATGTCATTGTTGTCATAGAAAATTACTGTCAGTACCTTGTGAAGCTGCTGTAGATAACTTGCAATTAGAAAGTATTCCCGATACGCTAACGCAACTGAATTCGCTAGAAGTTCATCTCGTTTCAATTAACATACCATTCATTAAAATGATAGCTTTACCAAAGCAAGGTTAGCATGGATCTCATGGGCCAGTCGTATGTGTACCGAGCAATGTAAAAAACAACAGACATATTACCTCGAAATTCTTCTGATGATCAAATGATGAAGGTCAAATTGAAACGAAAAGTTACATTCAAAGGACATTACAAGTATCAATCTGTTGAGAAGAAAAAGATTATGGATGCGTTTTGTACATTGAAATCAATTAATCCACATTATCGTGATGTGAAATTAAACTATGAGTGGAATAACCCACTTGAAGAAGTCACTGAAGTATCTGAGAGTGAATCACTAGAAGATTAGATATTAGATTGAAACAATTATACAGAAACAATTGAAACTGAAGAACTGCCTGATCTTGCCAACAATTCCACAGCACAAGGACAAAATGATTTCAACTGCCAGGAAGAAACGGATGCTGAAAATCTGCATGGAATGTACAAGAATTCCTGCCTGCAACCAATCAATATCGGCCAGGAAATTCTTGACGCACATTTCAATGACATTTTTTGAGTGGCTCCTGTTGAAGGTAATACAAATCATGATATTCGAGGACACAGGATTACTTTATCACGCTACTTACACACACGTTTAATGAATGCTGACCCCAGATTCTCCAGAAAAACATATTACATATTTCATGCACAGTTTATGTCTGAAATCAACCAGGTCAACACAAATGTTTCAATTGCATTGCGAAAAGGAGTGAAAGGTGGGAAGAAAAAATTGAATATTGACTTGAATACTTTGAAAAACATTGAAAATATGAACGAATTGTTGAAACATAATGATGGTTATAAGTTTTTGAAACCTATCAGAGGAACACCTCCGTTTTGGGAAGCTGCTCAAAAAGACTTCCTGGCTATGGTTAGACAATTAGGTGTGCCAACATTCTTTGTGTCATTCTCTGCAGCTGAAATGAGATGGGAGGACCATTTAAAGGCTATAATGCGAGTTGATGCTTGTGAAAAGCCAGTGAGAGACATGTCATGTGGTATATTGAGACGAAATCCAGTAACTGCAGCCAGGATGTTTGATCAAAGATTTCGTACGTTCCTCAACACTGTTATCAAGTCCCCTGCAAAACCTATTGGTGAAATACAGGACTACTTTTATCGGGTAGAATTCCAGATGCACGGCAGCCCACATGTACATGCTCTGATATGGGGTAAAGATGCACCTAATGCAGGAATCGATGATGACGCTGATGTCACTGAGTTTGTAGATAGATACATAACCTGCAGATTGCCTGAAGAATCAGAAGATCCTGAACTGCATGAGGTTGTCACCAGTGTCCAAATGCATAGTAAAAGACATTCTAAAACATGTCATAAAAGAGGTTCAATTTCCCCAGAAATCCATCCCTACAAACATTTCTAACTCATATGAAATATGAAGCCCCTCCAACAAGTGATGAACCAAATGAAGAAATTCAGCAAATACAACATGATGCAGCTATGAATGCAATGAGCCCAGCTAGAACAAAAGAGATACTTGGAACTGTGCATAAAATAGTGAATACAGAGGGAACTGAGTTAACAACAACAGAATCATTATTCAGATCAATAGGGCTCGCCAGTTAACATGACTCATGATAGATGGCGTGCCCATTTGATGAGGTAAACAATGGCTGCACCCAGTGACAGCAGCATGTATGGAAAATGTACTATTTCTCGGTTAAAAGAGGAATTAGGTAGAAAAGGAGCGGCTACAAAAGGGAGAAAGGCAGATCTGATAGAGAGGTATTACATAACTTACGGTATCTTGGCCGATTGTTTATGAGAGGCGCAGTGGCCGAGTGGTTTAAGCCAACGGTCACTGGTCTCGTCAATCCAGGGTTTATGGGTTCAAACCCTGTTTCTTGGTCGAAGGTTCTTCTCTGGTCTCTCCCCATTGGGGAAAAAGAAACATCGAACCCGCTTAGTGGCGCTTAGCGGGTCGAGGGTGTTAGAGAAAAAAAATGTTTATACTAAAGCTATAAATCCCGTTAATTAATGTACTACTAATCCATTTTGTACTGATGTAAATCCATGAAATTTCCTGGATATGGATGCTGTTTTGTTTTTAAGCATTGTTGAGATGGCAGCAATGCCGGTAAAATCATGATCGTCCCTGTTCCGGGGTCCGGTCTCTTGCCAATGTGAACTCGGCATAGATGAAAAATAAATACTTCCTATTGATAATATCTCTCAGTAAATAAATATTCAATATAGGCCTAAATAAACTATACAGACTATACACAGCTCATAGAGCTGTGATCATATACAATCTAATAAGAGATATCTGTTAACATCTTCAGTTTGGAGCATGAATCACTAAGTTAGATGTTTATTTATTTCAGATTGGAGGCTTATGATAGGAATTTTGATTTCCAGCCAACACCAGTTCTGCTACCAACGAATGTAATTTCTGAATGGCCTTCATCGGGATTTAAGCAAATGAATTTAGCCCACAAAACAGATATTCCTTCTATTTTGGAAGAACATATCAAAGGTTATTTTCATTTTCGCCTTACTAGTGATAAAGAAATGTCTGCTGACTTAAAGGGTCTCGAGAAAGGTCACCTTCTTTTAGAATCTGACAGGATTGATGCATGTAGTTTCCAAACAATGAATGATTTGACATTTTGCACTGGAATAGTTAGAGCTGCAATGAAGAAAAAGGTAGATAAATATAACTCAAGTAAATAATCAAAGAATTAGATAGATAACTAAATTTAAGTAATATCTAAAAAATTCAATTATGAAAAAAGTATCAAGTAGCCTATAAATTTTAAGAAATTCCTGAATAATTTTTGTTCATTTATTCACTCTGTGGACTTTTATTTTAAGGTATCCTACAACTTCAGACTTAGTATGAAGACTGAACCCGCAGAAATTGTAAACAGTGATTGTGAGTGCCCAGCAGGGAAAGGTCCCCATGCAACCTGCAAGCATATAGCGACAGTGTTATTGATGCTGGTTAGATTTAAGGAGTCTGGTGAGATGAAAGTTGGAAAAACCTGTACGGATACTCTTCAAACATTCCACCAACCCAACAAGAGGCCCATGGGCCTTGAAGCATCGGTAGATTATACTGTGGTATTTTAAGTGGTTATAATGTTTTACATCTTCTATGACGATGTTGATTGGGAGGACCACAGACTTAAAGGTCTATTTGTCTAGTACGATTTTATTCCTGAAAATGAATTTATTTTCTGCCGAACGATTTAGCCTTGGCTATTTGTACTGTTAAACCTCATTAATGCGATTCTGTTAAAGACAAAACTAGTTTATTCTGATGTTTTCCATCATGTCCCAGCCAAGATATTTATATCAATCAAGATTTGGATACAAAAACCCATTTTTACGCATGAACTGTTAGGCCCCACTGAATAATGAAAACAAAAACAGAACGATTTTTCTGAATGCAATTGCAAGACCCTCTGATCTTAGAGCTCCAAGCTCTGATGCATGTACGCATGCAAAACGTCGCAGAGAGCGATGCCGGCGTTGGTGTCACTGAGGCTGGCGGATGATTGTTTGTTTGTCTTTTTGTTTGTTTGGCTTTATGTACGTCGTTTGGATCTTGGTTTCCCAAGACTATTCCTATTGGATTGTTCATTTAACCTCACGACGGTACGGCCTTTGAAGTGTTGCCCGCACACTGTTCGCAGCCAGCAGGACTCGAACCCACTTGTAACTCAGCATTGATAGTGGATTCAACAGCATCACGCCTTATCTCACTGAGCTACCGAGGCCGCTCGATTCAATTCCAAAAAACTACAGCGGTGGCAAATAACCATCGCAATATTGCAATTTACAACAAACAACGCGTAAATTAAATTACTGTTGTTTAACGCATGGAAAAGATAATAAAAGGTATTTTTTCCCGGCGCGCATTACAAAGCGAATCTCTGCCGAGTGCGTAAGAGGGTGCTACCGCCTTATGAGTGCGCAGCAGGCGGGTAGGGCGTCCTAAAAAGAAAACTTATATTAGAATATAGCCAAATCGAATTTTACAATGTCAGTCAACTGATTGATAATACAACATGGTTGTTCTCGGCAATTTGAGATACCCCTTGATTGCTGATGCTATGAGCAGAAATAGATTTCAAAAAATTCAATCAACACTTCATTTTGTCGACAACATTGTGGTATTCGATGACGCCAAGAAGGAAGACCGAGTGTGGAAACTGCGACCTTGGATCGATCAGGTTCGTAATAATTTCAAAAAAGTTAGTAATACTGAATTTCAATGTGTGGATGAAATCATGATTGCATTCAAAGGGCGCTCATTCCTGCGGCAGTACATGCCAAAAAACCCAAAAAATGGGGTTTAAAGTTGTGGGGTAGATGTGATGCCAGTTGCTTTCTCCATGATTTTAATATTTATCAGGGTAAAGGCACTGGCATCCAATCTACTGACACTGCAGATTGTGGTCTAGATGGCAACGTTGTCCTCCAGTTATGTAATGACCTAGATGATAGAGGATATAAGGTATTTGCAGATAACTTTTTTTCAAACTTCAACATGGCAATTGAGATGAAAAAGAGAGGATTCGACTATACGGGCACCATAAATTCTAACCGTACCCATCATGCCCCACTTGATTCTGATAAGCAGCTCAGTCAACAAGGTCGTGGATCATACAGCATGGTCACTGTTGAGAATGAAATTCTGGCTTTAGTCAAATGGAGGGATAACAAACCCGTAACCATTATTTCCACGCACCTTGCTGTTGAACCGCTTAGCAAAGTGCAAAAGTACAATAAAGCACGAAAAGAACATATCGAAGTCAGCAGACCTGTTGTTGTGAGTGAGTACAATAAAAACATGGGTGGCGTTGACATATTAGATATGATGTGTATGTACCCTGTATAAACGCCAAGTCAAAGGCAAGAGGTGGTACATGTATATATTTTACCATACATAGACTATCTGTATCCTAAATGCATGGTTTCTGTACAAAAGGGACTGCCAACAAGGGACACCAGCAAAGAAAACACTGCCTTTGAAACTATTTCAGTTTGAAATCGCAGAGGTGTTTATAAGGAAAAGCAAACCAGCCAGCGGCAGAGGTAGGCCTAGCCTTTCTTCTCCTCCACCTCCCAAAAAAGGAGCCGCTGTAGCCGCGCCACCACTTGATGTAAGGTTGGATAAGTTTGACCATTGGCCATTGCCTCTTGAAAAAAGAGGTAGATGTAAATACTGCCCAAAAGGGTACACCCAATGGAAGTGTGGTAAATTTAATATCTCTCTGTGTCTGAGTGCTGGTGTTGAGCCCAGAAACTGCTTCACAGATTACCACAAGTAACATGGTATTGCTCGGAGCTGATGTGTACTGTTTTTATGACAGTGGTAGTAGCCAATATACTGTAACTGAACTGGATTTGATTGTTGATACTGATTGTAA
Organism: Tubulanus polymorphus; assembly: GCF_964204645.1. NCBI lineage: Eukaryota > Metazoa > Nemertea > Palaeonemertea > Tubulaniformes > Tubulanidae > Tubulanus > Tubulanus polymorphus. The sequence goes on from NC_134026.1 coordinate 10,507,785, forward strand.
TAGCTTATTTCTTTGCAAAATAAATAGAATTGACTTATTTCAATTCTCATATTTTTGTTAATTTTATCCACTATTTCCCAATGTTGCAATGGTGCAACATTTAAAAAATGTAGGTCAAATGGGCCAAATGTCAAATTTGACTCTAGGGGTGGTTAACCTACTGGCTTGTAGGTCTACCAACCCACTGACATAATTTTCCTGCCTTTCAAAGAGAGCTTGGGATCCAGAGGACAAACGCATCGATGCATATTGTTTTAAGGACACGAGCGGAGCAAAATTCCAGGATGGAAAAAAAGATCAAAGTGAAGGGACATCGCGCCAGAGAAGATGACAAAACTGGCATTCTGAATGTCTCAATTGTACAATCGGCTAAGGTATGTAACAGTTTTTATTATTTTGTTTCTTCATAGTTTGTCAAATCGTATTTCTTAATCATGATCTAACATTCAAGCATCTTCTGGCTTGGCTTGGCTTGTTAGGTAAATTGCATCAAACAAATCATGCCAGGGCAAACAATTTGAAATTGATTGTCCCATTGCTTTCAAAACTTTCTCACTGCCCTTTCAGGTTTTCGTTGGGTCTCCTTTTCCCATCAATGATGATATTATGTTGGCTTTAACAAACCCTCCAGCCATTTCTATTTTTGAGACTCTGTCCAGTCCAAAAAAGAAAAGAGTCACCATCAAGGGAAAAGTTGAAAAAGTGAGTACTAGGACATAAATATTCTCATCTGTTTATCACTTTTCCTTCGTGCTCACGGGCCTGTTGTTCTATAGTAGGTTTAAATATCAACTGAAAGAAATGGCATTTACTGCCATATAAGTGACTTCAAGTGATATTTCTAATCCACTAGATTATCAACTATCAATTTTTCGCCATTGTCTTTAGAGATCCTGATATTTTTGGCGTTTTTGCACAATCCCCAAAGTAATATATTATATGTGATAGGCATTTTTCTCATCTTCAGGTGTTCCAAAGTTCTGGAAAAAGGACAGATGTGTTTGTGTCCGACGGCACAAATGATATTGTAGCCAATTCTGGGAAGGGTCTACTACGCAATATGGAAGTGAGAATTTATAACAACTGCAGGGAGCTGGTGTCCATTGCAAGCGCCTCATGTGAGGTAATTATTAGGGTTATTCGTTACAATGTTTCAGGGCCTGGTTTTGTAGACTGGTATTATGGTAACATCTTTAACCTAGAAGGGCTTGAAATTGAATTCAGTTAGCCTCCCTGGACCCTGCTGGTAAAAGATAATTCCTGTCTATAAAAATAGCCCCTGTAATGTTTTCATTGCACCTCTTTCACCACCAACAATGTGCCTACACACATTTCTATTTGTTACTTCAAGGTAGAACAGTCTAACTACAGAAACGGCATATTGACTGACATAGACGACGAGGACATGCAGTTCATCGTGGATGACAACATGTTTGAATTCATACCTGATATTTAGGAATTTGTTATGGAATTACAATACCATCTTCCAGTTAATGTGGATATTACATTGGAAGTGACACAAAGGTAGTCGTTAATTAGAAATTTCCCTGGGAGGCACATGTCACCATGTGTCAACATCTGACCAAAATTATTGAATAACAGCCACTACAGCGCGTGTCTCCCTCAAATCATATTCATATTATTGATTTGTTCTAAATTTAGTAACTTTGGCACTGACCAGAACAAATACAGCCTCTTTGGAAAGAATGAAGCCATCTGGCAGAGGAGAACAAAGGGGGCTGGAATCTGTATAAATAGGCTGGTCAGTACCAAAGTGGGAGACTCGAGACTCCTGAGTGAGAGCGAACACACACGACTCATCGGACAGAACACCCCAGAAGAATAAAGGAACCCAGATATACTCAATCAACTGTTTTCGTTTCACTTACATAGTATTCCTGAGGAAGGAAACACAGAGTCGACCCCGAAGAGAACTACTAACTCGAACACGGAAGATAACAAACTCAATTAAAAGTCAACATGTTTGAGTGGTGGAGAACCCAGCTCAGTGTACGAAAGTTTGAACGGGAAATTTAAAAAACTATGAATGTACCGATCTGTGTTTTGGGGAATGTCGTGGTTAGTCCAATGAGTCAGGAGGGTGGCACGGCTGTACCAGTTGTGCCCGCCCCAGCGAATGTAGACCCGACATACCTGCAGGCTATGTTGCGAGGCATGCAGGTGCAACTTAACGCGATGGCGGATGGGTCCGACCGCATGGGTTTAATCCGGACATTTCGTTCAGTGGGGGAGCTACGGAAAGCTTTGACAGTTTTATGAGGGCTTTCAAGGCACGGGCCGATTTTGGTGGACGGTCGCAGAAAAAGCACTTTGCAGCGTTTCCCATGTATTTGAAATCCAGGGCGTTAGATTATTATTATGACATAACAGGGGCGGAGAAAAGTGAGTTTACAATGTTCGAATCTGTGGAAAGGGAATTTCGTTAGAAATTTCTTATCAAAGAATTAACTTGGGTATTGGAGCAGGAGCTAATGGAGAGGAGAATGAGGGATACGGAATCCCTAGACTCTTATGACAATAGTGTCGTTGGGTCTGGCCTCTAGGTAAGATAAATCGGGGGACCAGGTTTTGTTGCCGTTTATACATGGGCTGTTACCATATATGAAATCTTTTGTTTTAAGTAAATCGCCCACTTCGCTGGATCAAGCTATTAATTTTGCCTGCTTGGCACAGGCCCTAAAGGGATTGCCGCCGGATCCATCATCCGTATTTTCTATAGGTTCGGCCAGTTATATTCCGTGTGCAAATCCACATAGCATGCTGGCGCAGGTGCATACTGATCCCCGGGATGCGCAAATACGGGTTCAACAGGAGATAAACTCTTTGCGCGAGTCCCTCCTAGAAATCAAAGGGCAGCTTTCGCGCTCGAGCTCTCTGCCCATGAGGCCTCGCCAACAACGGCTGAGCGACGGTCGTCCGTACTGTGAAAACTGCCAGACAGCTGGCCATCTTACTTCGCGATGTTTTCGGAGGAACGGGGGGCGTTCAAATTTGGGTCCACGGGGGAGTGTGGAAACGCGATCTTGCCACAACTGTGGTAGAATCGGTCATTTAGCTCGTGACTGCAGAGTCAGTCCAGAAGGATATTGGCAAATACAAACTCAGTTCCACATACTAGGTCAGGAAACTAGAAAGGTCTGCTACCATAGAGGTCTATAGCAGACCCAGTTACGAAGCAAGCATTTATCAAATTCAAGAGATTCTGAGAATAAATGCCCATAAAGATCAAACTAGAAAATCAGAATTGAATACTTATAAATACAATAGCATTGTCCCTCCGCAGTTAGTAAATGTTGACTCAGATTTAGAGAATAGAGTAAGTAATGAGAATAATGAATCAAATACGGTTATTAAATCAATCGAGAATGTAGAGAAAGAGAAATATGAGGAATGTGGAAAGTCTGAGTCAGTTAAAATCGAGAGTGTCAATGAAGGAACAATAGATTCAAAGTTAGCTAAAATTAGAACGGCATGTAGCAGCAATAACGAATATTTATGCAAGAAACTAAACGTTGAAAAGGATAGTCAGAATAACACGGGTATTCCAGATACCCTGGAAGGGAAAATTGAGACTTTAGATGACAAAGAAAAAAGAAAAAGGAATTAAAAGATGAAAGGTTAACAAAATCAAGGGCAATGTTGCATTCGATGAATTTGAAGATAGTATGAATAGCTCGCGGGGAAATAGTACCTCGCAACAGATGAGCTCAGTTGATAGATATAGATCAGACAGATTGGCTGATCACACATTAGACAGACAGAGTCAAAAGGGACAATGGAAATATTAAACAGCGATGATGAAAGTCCGTTATTGTTAGCTTCGATAGCAAATACAATTCCAGGCAAAATAGAGGGTAAACACTTAAATATATTGATAGATAGTGGAGCGGTTATTTCATGTATGGACTCAGAATTTTTCCATTCATGTTTCATCACTCGAGGAATAAAAATCCATGAGGCACCGCTCAAATCTGCAGTCTGCTAATGGTTCGGGCATGAAATTAGAAGGAATTGTTAAATTGCCAGTTCAGTTGGGAGATGAAATAATTGAACATGACATTTATCTGGCAAATCCATTACAGCAGCAGTTAATTTTAGGGTTAGATTTCCTAAATGACCATGGTGCTCATTTAGATTTTCAAAATGGGATTTTAACTTTAGACAATGGTCCTCCTATAGCATTACAGAAGCAAATAGGACTTGGTCACAGGGCGAAAGTGAGGGCACTTGAGTCCACAGTTATTTCCACTAGATCAGAATGTGTAATTCAAGGAAAATTGTCAGACCATATAATGGATCAAACATGCGTATTGTTGGAACCCTCAAGCTATGTAAAAGGGAGGTATAATTTAAATATAGATGAATCGGTGGTTGAAGCTCGAAATAACCGGGTGCCTATTACAATATTTAATTTGTCAGATAGCCCCCGAAAGATACACAAATACACTACATTAGGCTTTGTCTCAGAGAATTTTTGGGTAGTACCTGAATTGAATAAGTGCGAAAATCAAGGGGAACAAGCAGTTCAATCAATCGAAACAGATGAAAATCCAAATGTTGATATGAGTGATTTGATTTTATCAGAAGAGGGCAGGAAAAAGATTAGGAAATTTTTGAAAGAACACCGAGAAGTATTTTCAAATAATTCATCTGAATTATCTAGAGCGAACCTACCATGGAAACACATGATTCACACTGGGTCCAGTCCTCCTATAAAACAAAGGCCTTATCGCCCACCCATTGCTTTGAGGGAAGAAGATAAACTCGTTCAGGAATTATTTAGTCAAGGTATAAGCCGGGAGTCTTCATCAGAATGGGCTGCACCTTGTTTATTAGTTAAGAAAGCCCAGTCAAACCCAGACGGTACACCTGCGTATCATATAGCACAAGATTATCAGAAACTCAATGTGATCTCTAAAGTAGATAATTTTCCAGGCCAAAATATCACCGAAATATTCACTAGTATAGGGAAGAAGAAAGCAAGGATATTTTCAACTGTAGATTTATTCTCCGGGTATTTCCAAATCCCTATGATGCGAATTCAATTCACAAAACATCTTTTGTGACAACATCGGGTCAATGGGAATATTTGATGATGCCCCAGGGTCTGATGAATGATCCGGCTACATTCTGGAAAAACATTACTCACTGTTTGAAAGGTCTTTTACACAAAATCTGCGAAGTATTTTTGGACGATATCATTATCTTCTCGGAAGATGAGGAGTCTCATTATAAGCACCTACAGTTAGTTTTCGAGCGGTTACGTCAGGCAAATTTGAAATAGCACAGCGCACCTAACACATCATCAGCTCATGAATATTAATGAGCTGATTCAATGCAACCCGGAAGTCAGGCAAGCACTCGAGTGGCTGACTTCATTGTATTACAATTGAATAGAGAATAATGCCCGATTTAACAATCATAACGCTTTCTGAAGAAGATGTACCTGGAGCCAAATTAACTGGTGAATTTAGCCACTATGATATTTTACGTCTAAAGAGGTGGTTGGAATGTCGTGGCCTGAAAACAGGAGGGAAAAAAGCTGATCTCATTCAGCGGTAAGTATCTTCTTGTTTATGTTCTGTCTAAACACTGCTCTGTTTGTTCAAGCCATAGTTGGTTTAAAGAAGTGTGTTGCGATTATTCATTTAACAGTATATCAGCTATGATTAAGTGATTTTCATTTTTGCTTAACTTTTGATATTGTTTAAGTTTTTTAGACCATAATTTCAATTCCATATAGGCCTAGACCTAACACTTAATCAACATAGAAACTATGAGGTATGCATTTTGATTTGTAGGCCCAGAAAAAGTTAGCGAATTGACTCAATTTATAGAATTCAAACCTTGTATATTTTCAGGTGTAAAGAAGCAAGAGAATTTCAAAAACCAATTGATATTAAAATAGACAGAGGTAAATGGTATGAGGAAAAGCTGCAACAGCAGAGCACCACAAATCCAGCGGCTCAAACCATTCTACCAATCACTGGTTGGACTGACTTTAAGCCTGAATCTCTCTCTCAGCTATTCAACTATGGACATGTATATCATTGGATAATAGAATCGATGTCGTCCCTACCCATAACGTGTGTAACCACCGGTGATGACAGTGCCACAGAGGAAATTCAAGATACAGATGATTCCTCAATGACACAAAAACAATTAAAGCGAGGCAGGCAGTATGTTAAATCGGGATTTGTTCATGACATTCTGGTAAAAACCTCAAATGACACTGTACATTTCAAAGCAAAGGTCGATGCATCAATGAAAAAAGATACATATAATGTAACAGCATCGCTTTCTAAAATAAGCGGGTCAATCAAAGATGCAAGTTGTCATTGCAAATCATCGTCTCTATCTCGCTGTAGTCATATATCTGCTTTACTTTTATGCCTCAGCGATTTTGTAGGTTAGCAGTCACCAGCTTGTACATCAGTCCCTTGCCAATGGAAAAAAGGTGGTAAAAAGAAAGACCCCACTAGTATAAACAAAGCGACATATCATAGTTCAAAGGCAAACAATGAAATAATTAAATTCGACCCGAGGCCTGAAAATGACAAAACGATCAGTATGATTGCGAAAAACAATTTTCTAGGAGATTTATCTCTGCAAGAATCACCCAGCATGTGGCAGACTCTGCTGTCTTATCAATATGATGATTACCCGTTGACCAGTGAAAGAAAATCTATACTTTTAGATTGGAAAAATCTCGTTAAATCTAATCTTTCACCCACTGGACAGTTGTTTAGTAAAAATGCTGTGATGGTACCTAATACTGAAAATCAATCCACATGTGATGCTTGGTATTCCAATCGATATCTTAGGATGACTGCTTCTACTGCTAAAGAAAGATTCATGTTGTGGAAAGCAGTCAACCAGGATATTTCTAGTCGTGTTTTATTTCGCCTTCAAAATTACATCAAGAAAAATGTATGGGGCATTGATAAAATCACGACTGCTTACATGCAAAGAGGTAATGACTTGGAGGATGAAGCTCGGCAGATGTATTCTAGCACCAATCCTAATTACATTGTCAGTAAAACTGGGCTCTGGGTCAATCGAGAATTTCCCCAACTATCCTGCAGCCCTGATGGCTTAGTGCACGTTCCACCATTGAATGAGTATGGTATACTAGAAATTAAATGCCTAAAATTACTGGAAATGTATTCTGTTAGGGACCTGATAGCTGCCTATCAAGCAGACAAAAGTATAATTAGGTCTGCGTGTTTCAACATTTTTGGAGAGAAACTAGTCCTCAAACAAAGCCATCAGTATTACTATCAAGTGCAATATCAATTAGGTGTTACTGGGTTCAATTGGTGTGACTTTATATTATACTCAGAGAAAGGTGATCCTTCAGTTGAAAGAATCTATCCGAATAAAAGTTTGATCTCAGAGATGTTTACCTCAGACTTAAGATTTTGGGGGGCCGTCATTGCCCCTGAAATCTTTGAGATGCAGTATTCCACGAAACTTTAAACCTTTTGTAATAGACAGTTGGATTTGAGATTCATTACAAATTCTTATATATTTTCAAATTATGATCCATGTATAATACATTTAAATCATTTTTATAATACCGGTAAATTAGACAAAAATATAATTTGTCATACATTTACTCAAATTTGTTCTTTCTTTATGTTGCCAATGGAGTTTGAAAATTGACAAGGCAGCAGGCTACAAAAACAGCTTGAGAAGCCAGAGGAGTCATGTTTAGAGGCATTCATTGTGCCTGAAATAAGACAGAATTTTTTAATTCGTTCATTATAGCGCTCAACATGAATCCTGGCCTTTGCTATTTTTCTGGTCAATAGTTCTTCCTGTGAAGTTAGTCTATCCCTACCATTTAAAAAAGGTGGAATATTAAGGTGAACCTGTCAAGACATCAGAAGATCTTCAACATTGAAACCACGATCTGCTAGTACCAAATCCCCAGGTTCTAAATAGTTCATGATACCACATTTTTCGAAGATTTCCCTATCACTGACTGCTCCTTCGAACAGATCTGACACAAAAACTGCAGCACCATTTGGTGCCGCAGCAATTAAGCACTTAAAGGTGTGATGGTGTTTATAACTTGAAAATAGATTGGCCTGCCGTGCTAAATTTCTGGGCATTTCAACAAAAAATTCAGTGCAGTCTATAGAACGTACGTTTTTGAATGACTTAAATGCTTTTGGCAAAATTTTTTTTAAAGAATTGCGATCCGGGAACATTTCACTTCTCAAACTATCAAAATTACAATACAATAACTGAAGCCATGTCGAAAAGATACACTGCAGTGTTGTCAAGGATAAACTAAAAAAGCATTTCATCGTTTGAAAACAGTATCCCCCTTCACAACCTGACAAGAGTTATAAACATTTCTTCACAGGCAGGGATATTTGCAGGCTTTGATTTTCTATTCCAGTACTTCAGGCTATTAACGCAAGGGCCTAAAAACTGAAACAGTGCCATGAATTGGATAAAAGTTAGTCCGGTAAAAAATTTCATTTTAGTATCATCATCTTTGACAGCATCTAAGCTCAGGAGTGATTGTTTTTCATGAGTTGTGGTGGCTTGAAGTTGAGATTCATTGCGCAATATCATTGTCTCCACTCTTGCCTGCAGTTCATGTTTATAAAATATAGTTTGTGTGTCAACATCCTTCTTGTCAGCTTGCAAAATAGTAACTGGATCCGTCTGTATTCCTATGTTCACCTTAAAGTAAAAAATGGATAAATATTTTCATTTCATGATTCACACATAGTCCTATTTCCTTTTTTTATTAGTCAGATATCATAAAGATAGTTTTACCTTCTGTACTATTGTAGATTGATGACTACTGTTGCATATTGAGCTTAAATCTAGCAATGCACTGGCAGCAAAATTTATTTCATCATCGTCATTATAAGAAGTAGCCAACCGTTTGCACTTCGGAGTGCTCTCATGTCTTGGTGTTGGAGCCTTTCGACGTCCCCGAAGGGCTTTCTCACACTGCAAAAATGAACATCATATATTTTCTTTGAAAATATCTGCAAGATGACAACTTTACTTAAGTTAAAATCTAGAATCTAAACTAAAGAAAAAAAGTAGGCCTAATAATTGAATTGAGAATCCAATAATAATGAAAAATGACAATCCTCACCTGTTCATTCGTTGCCGTTGCTGGTATTGGATCTGGGTGTGTAGAAGTGGGCCCATTTCCACCGATAAAATGTTTACTACATATGAATGTCATCTTACTTATTTTGTTAACATTGAATTGTTCATGCAGACGACCACAACACTTAATCCATCGTAAACACTTCTCCAGTTGGGTTTTCGGCTTAGGAAAACAAACGAAAGTAACACCTTTCATATTCTCTCTATCTGGGTACCTGCTGTCACTATTACAAGTCCCGTAACAACAGTGCTTCTTGTAAACCATACTTGATACATGTACAACTCTTAAAATCCGCAATTTTAACAAATAAACACCACGATTTTCAGCTTAACAGTACAACTATTACTGGCGAGCTTGCCTGACTTCCGGGTTCATCCTAACCCTGACTCATTGATTGCAACTAAAAATAGATCAGGTGCGCTGCGCTATTGAAATCATCTAAATGTCACGTCTTCTGTGATAAGGTAAAATACTTAGGTCACATAGTAACCGAGTTAGGATTATTGCCCTGTGACGATAAGATCTTATCTATCAGAGACTTTGCTGCTCCCACAGGACAAAAAGGAGCGGGCGTTCTTAGGATTGGCGAGTTTCTACCGGTCTTTTGTGAAGGATTTTGCAACCATAGCGAAGCCTTTAACCAAACTATTACAGAAAGATGTTAAGTTTGAATGGTCCGATGAGTGTCAAGTACCATTTGACACTCTTAAATCGTTCTTAGTATCCCCGCTCATACTCCGTTTTCCAGATTTTGATAAGTAATTCATATTACAAATGGATGCGTCAAACTTTGCAAGTGGAATGGTATTATCTCAAATGGGCGACGATGGGAAAGAACACCCTATAGCATATTATACAATTAAATATACATGTTATTTGTGATAGGCCTATCGTATGTGCTCAATATCTAATTTTTCTATATTTTTTTTCATTATAGAGAACCATTATTGTCTCCATGAACTATGTACACTATATGGCAAAGAAGAGGTTATACCGACTGATAGACATCGAAAAGAAGTTCTTTCAGCGTGATATTGAGTTTATATATGGGCATGATGTTTTGTGTGATGGTGAGGATGTACAAATATATGTGTGTAAGGCGTGTGAAGTAGCTTTGAAGCGGTGGCAGAAAAATAAAAACTATGAAGAATACAATAAAATATTAACATTGTTATGATTGATCAAGCTACAGAGTTAAGAACACAGTGTAAAAAATGCAAAGAATCATCATTTCCAGTGGATTTTGGGGTAAGTTCGTCTCTTCAGCAGCCAAACATGCTTTATTCACCAATAAGACTACCGATGGCTTAACTGTTTCGAAAATCTCTCCAAAATCAAACTTATCGCCGTTAGTGGTTTGGAACATAACCGTGAGAGTTGACTAAACATTGCCCATTATGACCAATATAACTGATCCGATAATTGGCCAGATTGCCAAAAACTCAGCAGTGATGACATAGAATCATTATTTACTCATCTAGTCTCATTAAATATATATCAAGGGCTGACTGGTTTTAGCGATCTGTGTAGAGATAGATTCGAGGCACCTCCGTGGTATTTAACAATCCAAGTGGTGATGTTATTGCTCGTGAAGTAAAGGACTGTGTGCGACATGTCAACTGTGATATCTTAACGAAGTTCAATGTTGTGTTACTTGTTCGATATATCGACCATCTCTAAGCAAAATGCTGAGTAGGTTAATGTGTAAGAAAGAGATTGCGAAGCCCACGTCCGGTTACCAGGAATGATTGTTTAATAAAAACATAATTTTAAAAAAATGTGCACAAATAACTCGCCTTAATATATATATATTGAAAGAAAAATTGAAATCTGTCGAAGAAAAGTGTTACGATAAGATTGAAAGAGATTGCATCCAGTTAGGTAAACACCAGATATAGTTCGTAGAAATTGGCACTGGTTGGTTGGAATCTCTCATCGCTACGATGAATGAGCAGCAGCCTTTCTAGCTTTGCATTTGTCCTTGAGCTTGTTGATGCGTTCGGCTTCGAAGGATACGACAGCATTATGACAGTGGGTGCGCCAGAGCAATCTGTCCTGGGCAAAACGTTCCCATGTCTCAGTGTCCATACCACTGGCTTTGAGTTGACGCTTGAGTGAATCCTTGAAGCGGAGGCGTGGGCGGCCAGTGTTACGGCGGCCATCACGCAGTTGGCTGTATAGTAGGGCCTTGGGTATCCTGCTATCATCCATCCGTACAAGGTGACCGCATCAGTGGAGTTGAGCTTTCATGATATTTGCCTCGACGCCAGTACAGCCACATCTCTCAAGCACGGTTGTGTTCGGTACATAGTCCTGCCATTTTATTCCACAGATGCGCCTTAAGCAATGCATGTGGAAGCTATCAAGCTGATTAATGTGGCGCTTGTAGATTGCCCAGGTCTCGCAGCCATATAGCAGAGATGAGAGTACTGTCACTTGGATCTTGTTAGACAGTCTGATGCCATGATCATTCCAGAGTCTCTTATTGAGTCTGCCGAATGCAGTGCTGGCTTTGGCAATGCGTAGGGCAATTTCTGCATCAAGGCTTGCATCATGACTCATAATGCTGCCTAAGTAGCAGAATTTTTCTACTGCATTCAGGGTGTGACCATCGACGGTAGTGGCTGGTGGTACATAGGGCTGCCCTGGGGCTGGCTGGAACATCGCTTCAGTCTTGGTGAGTGAGGCTTGTAGTCAGTCCAAATGCTTTTGCTGCTGCAGTGAACCTGTCGGTGATAAGCTGGATGTCTTCCGGGGTGTGAGCTGACAAAGCGCAGTCATCAGCGAACAGTAGATCACGAATGATCATCTCGAACACCTTTCGTTTAGCAGAGAACCGACGGAGATTAAACAGCTTGCCATCGGTTCGAACTTGCAGGAAGACACCCGTGTCCAGGTCTTTAAAGGCATGGTGTAACATCAGTGAGAAGACAATCCCAAACAGGGTTGGGGCTAGAACACAGCCCTGTTTGGTACCGTTTCTTATTGGGAAGCCTTCGGAGACATTTCCCTCTGAGATGACGTGACCTTCCATGCCTTCGTGGAACGCTTGAATCATTTGAGCGAATTTTTCTGGGCAGCCAATTTTTCGAAGAAGCTTCCAGAGACCTTCTCTATTCACGGTATCGAAGGCTTTTGTCAGGTCGACGAAAACCGTGTAGAGGCATGCTTTGCTCCCGGCACTTTTCCTGCAACTGTCTCATGGAAAAAATCATGTCTGTTGTGCTGCGGCCTGAGCGAAAACCACATTGTGATTCAGGATAGACTCTCTCGGTGATGTGAAGGAGTAGTCGGTTCAGCATGACACGGGCAAGGATCTTGCCAGCGATAGAGAGCAGCGATATTCCACGATGGTTATCGCAGACTGGTCTGTTGCCTTTCCATTTGTAAAGGTGGACTATATTGGCATCCTTCATGTCCTGTGGGAGTTCACCTTTGTTCCAGAAGATTCCAAAAAGTTTGGTTAGTATGTTTGCCACGTGCATTCCACCTGCTTTGTAGACCTCTGCAGGAATGCTGTTGGGACCTGGTGCCTTGTTGCTGGACTGCTGTTTCACGGCTTTACATACTTCATCCACTGAGGGAGGTAGGTCCAGTTCCGGAATAATAGGCAGCAGTGCAACTACGTCTAGCACATCGCTGGACATGGAGGAGTCTCGATTTAGTAGGCTGTCGAAGTGTTCCCGCCATCTCTCTAGAACCGCAGCTTTGTCAGTCAGGAGTGTACAGCCATCCTTTGAAAGTATGGGTGCCGCGCCAGAGGATCTCGGTCCATAGACTGCTTTTAGGCCATCGTAAAAAGCTTTGGTGTTATGGGTGTCAGCTGCCTGTTGTAACTCGGCAGATTTGGCCTCCCACCATTCGTCTTCATGTCCCGCAGTTTCTGCTGCTACAGCTGATACATTTCTTCTGTGATGCGCCGCACTAAATGAACATGACACGAAAGAACTTTGAAAAGTCTTGGTGGCATAACAAAACACGGAATCTTGAGGTATTTACTTGGTTATATGGTTTTTTTAATCATGATTTTGTTTACCTAGCATTAAAATGCTAATACATGTGAAAATATCTAACAAAGGCGTAATTACTTTACAGGTCAATGGTAAACAGCTCAATGGCCTGCAGATATGATGGGAACAAATTGTTAATATTATTCTGATTATTCCAAGGATTGATCGACAGGCACATCGAATAGAGGAACAAAAGATGTAGCCATCCACACACATCGAATGACTAATCAGTCTTGATGGATTGTCAGTCTTATTTGAAAGGGGTAGAAGAGAGTAAAATGACTCCATAAGTCAGGGGCAGATCCAGAGGCCAATTGTAAAGGACTTGTCATATCCCAAAAAGGCACTTTGATGTCCAAAAGGGCAATATTATGTGAACGCCTGAATTGAGGTGCTAATTTTGAAGAATTTGTCAAGTCCCTAAATATGAAAGTGTTTTATGTATGTTTTGATACACAACAGAATTTTGATTAAATTCTAAAACCTTGTGTGAAGCTAAAATCTAATGCGCAATTTCATTCTGCAGGTTTAACACTCTATGGATCCTTACTCTGATTAATCTCAGCATCTTCTTGTTCTGCATATGTCACCACTAATAAGCCTTTAATGAATTAAGTTAATGCTGCATTGTATAGTTGATACAAAAACGATGGTTTATTTATACTGCACGGTTTCACTGGCCGCACTAAGTGCAATTTGAGGTATGCAGTCAAACAATCAAAGAGAAATATCCCAAAATGATCCATGTCAGATAAGAATAAAGAAACTATGCATATTTCATTCTGGCTTTGGATTTTTATGCACGTCGTGCATCTAAATTATGATAAATGCAAGTTTGGTGTATCTCGAACTAGGGGTCCAGGGACACCATGCCCACTTGGGAGTGTTTTCAAATGCTCAACACCATGGGAGTGTGGGTCACATACTCCAGGTCGTCGCGTCATGAATGTTGATTTGCCATTCAGGCTGAGTGAGTGTCATTTTATTGAAAAGATAGCTGGTAGACCTGACTGTGTAGTTTGCACACTCCAAGACAACAACAAATATATTCACCGGCGACAAACACACTTTCAGTGCAAATCATGTTTGCCGCAGATTCCGTTGTGCGTAACACCGTGTTTCGAGATATATCACATCAAGGAAAATCCCAAAGCATTTTGGCGAAGAAATTATCTTGAACAACAACAACCACAGCAGCAGTAAGGTAGGACAACCTTATACAAATTTGATATGGAAAGTTACAGGCAAGAAAAATATGAATGTTTTTGAGAACACTATGAAAGTCGCGTACATGATGAAGACGTGCGAACAATGACCTTCTGTTGAATAAATTTTTCACCTTTAGGACTTATGGTATTTATTTCAATTATTTCTAAATATAAAACAGTTATGAATACCTCATGTGCCTTTCTAGAAAAAAAATGAAACAAAAATTATGAATTCTAGCGAAATTCGTCAAAAAATGCGTATTTTTATTAAAAAAACAGGCTTTTTACCCCCAAAAATTTTGATAATTACTAAATGCTAATATCAAAAGAAAGCTTGAAAAGAGTACTACAAACCTACCATTTACAGTGAAACTCTAACTCTACTGGTTTATGAGTTACAAGGCTTGGTAAATAGGTACTCGTTTCCTTTGTTTTACCCAAAATTAATTCAGTCCTGCTCAGTGCATTGTTGTAAAATAATCCAGATTCCAAAGAGTTAATCAAATAGATGATCTAACATTGCGCACGAATGAATCCTTTCGAAATCAAACACAAAAGGAGCATCACCATGCTGTATCGCCTTTTTTAGCTTTGGAGATTGATATGATTCACTCTTTCCCCATTGATTTTATGCATCAAATTTGTCTTGGTGTTATGAAACATTAATTAAATATTTGGAATAGTGGTAGCAGACAAGTTAAAATGTCACTGCAGCATGTTAATAAAATTGATTACCATGTGTTTAGCTGTTGCGATTCGTATACTTGTGTCTCCACGTCTTTCTCTAGAATTAATCAATTATGCACATGATCTGCTAATACACTTCGTTAAGACATGTGTTGCTCTTTATGGTAATGAAATATTAGTAAATAATGTTCATTCTCTGTTGCATCTATGTGATGATGTTCGTATTCATGGCAATCTTGATCAGTTTAGTGTTTTTGATTTTGAAAACTATATGCAGCAACAGAAGAAAATGGTTCGATCAGCTCATTATCCGTTGTGGCAAATAGCAAAGAGACTTGGCGAGGAGTGTGAAATGAATTTAAAATTGAAGATTCCTGACCCAAAACCTTCTTGTAATGATTGCTTCCTTTTGGAAAACAGTTGCTGTAAAATTATTGACGAAAGGAAAAATGTTGAGAGATTACGCTGTAGAATTTATGAAATGTCACATCCTATCTTTGACCAACCATTCGATTCAAGAATTGTCGGTATTATGAAGGTAGATATTCGCCGAACCCACATTCGTCTCATCGATCGCGAAGTGCTGTTCAGGAAAGCAGTTATGGTGCCAATGCCTGAAAATCGAAATTCTTGTGCTTTCTTGGGAATTTTGCATGATATCTAGTAACTAAATTAGAGATCCATTGACCATGTCCAATAAGACCAACACCGTATTACACCAAAAGCAGACTGAAGAAACAGACAAACTTAAAAGATAGACACTGGGGACCATTTCACCAAATTAGTTATTATATTAGTCAAATGATACAAGCTACAAAATTGACAATATTTACACAGTGGTGCCACATACCAGGTACGAGAAATTCTTCTGTTCTGATTAGATAACCATAACATTTCATGACATACTCTCATAAGTATGAAGCATAAGAAAGATTTCTAAAAAACTGACAGCTATACATGTTAAAATCTTGAATATAATCAACCTGAAATTCCTTATGTTTCTTATCTATCAATATATGATAAAATTCAAGATTCACATTTTCAGGATGGATTTTTCTGTGGTACATTTCCTGGAAGATGATACAGTAGCTGTTGCATACAACCAGTGGCTTGATGAGGAAGAAACAGATGACAAGGTAGGCCTATGGTTTTTTTGCGTTGCTATAAAATACAATACTTAAATGGAGAAGTTTCCAGTTTCTAGGCGCCATTTTGTGGCGGTCCCTCGAGGTCCCCATTGTTGCGATAATTTGCACTCATTTATAAAACATAAGTTTTTATTGAATATCATGTAGCTCTGCAGTCCCTTGCTTGATACAGCTCGCTCAGTGAAATTATCATCAAACTATGACTTACAGGTAAGTCTTGTTTAATTTTCCCAATTTTTGTTGAGGAATACATTCCAACGAAGTATGATGAGTAAGTACTATGTTCATTTATCAATGATCTAATTGTCTTCATACCACAATACCATTTCGCCAAGTAATTATGATTGAACTCTCTCTGAAGACCAAATTTTAAAGTTGCAAATCTTAAACATATTAACTGTCTTTCAGGATTTAGGTCAGTAAGGTAATGAATAGTCAATGTTGTTATTGCTTAATGATGGATATCATGCACACTTCTAATTATCTAATGTATGGTGGCTGATTCGCACCACGCCGACATTTTTCGACCACGAAAAATCTCAAAACAAACTTTATAGCTAGAAAACAAATATTAACGCGAGAAAACAAATATTTCGGGCGAGAAAACAAAATAATTTGTTTTCTCGCACTAAAATTTGTTTTGGCGACCCCTGCTTAGTTATTCAACTGCTTAAGGTGAGCTCATTCTCTTGATTAATGGTGAAATTATCAAATTAGATAAGGCCTTAACTATGGAACAAACAGCCTAATTTCACATATTTCATGGGCGGAAATGATGTTTAGAAAGCTAAGCCTATGCCTAAAATCGAGGCCGATAATCCCGCCTTAAATCTGTACTGATTAGTTTGCTTAAGAATAGCTGTAGACTATACATATATCGAAACATTTCCAAACAGTTAACTTGGCTTGCATGTCAAATTAAAAACTACGGCATCAACAAAATGCCGGGCGCTTGCCGGTGGGTTCCATTGTTGGAAGATTGCTTAAAAACCTTGATTCAAATCATAGTTTCTAATGAAAGTATGTAATTTTTTTGGTGCATACTTATGACGAGAAGTAGTTTTAGCGTAATTTTGAGTAACCTAAATATGACAGTAACATCGAGGTTAATGTTCTAAGAATGAAGTCACCCATTACTTTTTTGCGATGATACAAAATCAAACACGCCTTACTGCAGTCGATAAAGAATACAAGATATTTGATAAACAGTAGTAGCGTATCAGAAAATATATATTTAAAGGCGTGTATTAGCAATATAGATGAAATTGTATTAGGAAAAAATTGATAATTTGAAGAGACTCAGTGATATGTAATGGATCCAAGAACATTTCCACATATAAAGGTGAACGAAAATTAGAAATCAAAATTGAGAAAAGTTCTCCGGTTGCAGTTGATTAGATGATCGTAGAAATCCATAAACAATGGATTTTCTAGATTGTCCCATTGTAACGCATATACGATAAGCTGTATAACCACTGGCCAAGTGGACTAGTTCTACTTTGATTTCCATGTATTATCATTATTAATCATAAAAAGAATGTATCATTCACCCTTTGTATTTTCTTTTTGAAAATTTCGAAACGATAACACAAATGAAGGCTATAGGTGTATTCAGCCATGGATGAGAAAAATATTAAACGCATTCTGTCGGAACTTGCCTTGGATCAGTTCATCCCAGTCTTTCGCGATAATAAGGTAATAATACACTCCAATTAACAAGGAGAATTGAATTAAATTATGATAATTTTGCCCTTTGTAGTCTTAAAATGTTTGGTAACATTTTGTCTTTATAGATAGACATAGACGACGTTTTGACTTTAGCAGATGATGACTTTATTGCTATGGGTATTCGTGCAATAGGTGACCAAAATCGGTTACGTCAAAGATGTCGCATGGTTAGAACTCAAACGGGTGAGTCGAGAGATAGACATCATTAAACTTTAACCATCATAAATACTCTCAGTAGTGATACAGGTAACTGAACTAATTCACCGTGTTCACTCAATGATTTAGCGACATATCTTGCAACGTTTACTGGAAACAAACTCAAAGAACACCTACCATCAGGTGAAGAATTCTGTATTCAGTCGTACATAGATTTTCATAAGTCAAATCCTGTGAGAATATACCTCCACACATGTACCACCAGCAGTGACGACGACGACTTGCCCACTTTAGAGCAATTGTGTGAGTTGAGTCAACAACAAGTCGCTTAGGGTGAATCCCCAGCGACAGAAAGTGTTCAAGGGCCCAGTCACCAGCACCACGTGGTTTGATAAATACACCTAGAAGACGAGCCTCTTCGTAAGTACACACTGTAGAAAGGGACCGTGAAAAAATATACTGTTCTAATTCCAGTCGTCGAATTCCGATAATTGCTTTCTTCAAGATTTGGTATTTCATTAAGCGCATTATCTATCAGCAACTAATGTGCACACAATAGAAAAAGAAATTAGATTTCGACTGGACTTTGAAATACTTTGTAGGGCCCACTTCTCACAGCGCTTGTTAAACCAACCATTCTTTAAAAATGAAATGTTTGTTCGAATTTCTTTCCAGGGCAATTGGTTCTGCAAACCAGTTACATTTAAACGATCGATCCACAGTACAAGATGCAGGGCCTCCGATCATTCCTGAATTGATATCGCCAGCTCCACGTGGCTTCATGAACACTCCTGTGCCGAGTATGGTTGACCAACCATCAACGTAAGTTTGTAGTTATCTTTCTGTTATTTTTCATTAACTCCAATTGTGCAATACAGTCGAACCTACATATTCCGAATCTGCTTAATCTGGATTTTGGTCCAATCCCGACAATATTTGCAGTTCATTTTTTCATTAATATACAAGAAAATTACTTTTAATCCGGATTTCCCGTAAACCGGATTTGTTGGTCCCAAATAATCCGAATTAAGTGGGTTCTACTGTATTTATTACTGTGGACTCTATAAAAATCACAGCCCACAAGGGTTGTCCATAGCTGTAGGTGTTATATATTGTGAAGTCTATAGCTATTATTGTATTGCGTGTGTAAGTTCCTGTTATGGCTTAACATATTTCATTCCAGGATCGAAATTGAATGCGAAACCCCCACCATATCTTTCAACAGAAGAAATGAGACCTTCCAGTCAGTCGAGGATATAGTGGGAGTCCTTAAAATGTCCATCGATGAAGATGGGCGAAAGAACATAATAAATGTCAATCGAGATGAAGTTTGGCAGGGAGCACAGCGAGGATTCAATCGGGATTGTTTCAATGAAAAAAGCCCACTGTCCGTGAAATTTATATCTGAAAGTGGCATTGATACTGGTGGTTTATCCGGAGAAATGGTACGACTTCTATTCTGAGAAATTCAGAATATGAACGACATTTTTACCGGACAACAAGATAAAAGATTTGTACAGTTGAATTTTACAGGTATACCACATCATGGCTAAAGTTATTAAGTTATCATGAACCCTTGACACATCAGGGGCATATGTGTCAGGGATATTGGGCATGAAATAAGAAAATCCTTTTCAGCTGGTGAGACCGGTGAGAACCAGAGTATTCACACTTACGTATATTGGAACCTACACGCATGTTTGCTAACCACGCACAATTGCAAACTTGTAGATGATGGCGTATTCTAGAAATAATATTCAGCAATATATGTCCCTATACTAGCACTGGTTTGAGTTTGAGTCAACTATAAACATGGCTAAACTTCAAAACACATTTTTATTTCAGCTCTTGCAGATGGAAAATACAAGACAGTGGGACAGATTCTGGCATACTCCATCATCCATTTCGGAATAAAGCCAACATTTTTTCACGAATTGATGTTTGATGCAATTTGTGGGAAAAAAATCGAAATTGATCTTCAAGAAATTGATCTTCTACCAAACAGTGCGAAAGCTATCGTCGAGAAGGTACTAATTTGATTTGTGTAATGCAACAGTTTTTAGCCGACTTGGGATTTTAGTCCCTGTGGGCTATTGCATTCACTTTTCGTCCGTCCGTTCGTCCGTAGACAGAATCCAGTTATTGTGGGTGGTTTGGAAGATGCTTCAATGGATTGTTATGATAATTGGTTTATACATGTATCTACCTTAGACACATATGCAGCTTAAAAATTGGCCTGATAAGATTCACCAAAATCAGCATTCTTACACATTAATGATGCTTACAAGGGAAATTTTGAAGACGCTTCAATCAATTATCTTGGTGTTTCACATATAAAATGGTCGATGTGCACATGTTTTCTGGGGAAAGTATTTACAGGTTATGACTTGTTATTGTTAGCAGCACTCTCATAGCACACATCTCACGTAGAATTGGGTTTATTCATTTTTATGTCGTTGCGAAGTTTAATTTTCCCATTTATATTGGTATATATGCATATTATGTGAGTTTCAGAGTCACTTCTTTCTGTATATGTTCACTAGGGTGCGGGCGTTGGATATCTAATCTATCAATCTGTCACATAGTCAAGCGATTCACCAAACTGAACATGATGTCCCTGGACCCTAGTTTGATTGTGTATCCATCCTCATGATATTCTCATAGACCATTCAAAATATCAATTGGCAGTCAGATGTTCAACTGAACTGACCTTGTATTGTAACGACATACACGCCCTACTTTCTCGACCCCGCCAAAACAAAACTTAAAGCGAGAAAACAAACTTTATAGCGAGAAAACAAATATTTCGGGCGAGAAAACAAATATTTCAGGCGAGAAAACAAATATTTCGGGCGAGAAAACAAAATGATTTTTTTTATCGCGCTAAATATTTGTTTTCTCGCGCTAATATTTGTTTTGGCGACCCCGCCAAAACAAAAGTTTGTTTTCTCACCCCGCCAAAACAAATATTAGCGCGAGAAAACAAATATTTAGCCTGAGAAAACAAAATAACTTGTTTTCTTGCGCTAAATATTTGTTTTCTCGCGTTAATATTTGTTTTCTTGCTATAAAGTTTGTTTTGAGATTTTGCCCGAATCAGCCACCATACTAATGCGTACTTGTACTGTGCTTTTAACTACTTCACCTCTCTAACTACTTCACCTTGTCTAGACCTTTGACCTCTCACATCAATCATCTAGGTATATCTACCCCATGTTATACACGGTAATAAATGAATATATTTAAGGGGCTTGCCCCATATTATATATTTATGATGCGGTAACCTCGAATATATTTTTTTCTGATCCAGATACACATGCTTTCTAATGCACCTTTTCTTGAAATAACTATTGGGTCAAGATTTTGAAAATTTATGAAGCTCTATTAATTCTAAAATGTGTAGGAAGAGGCTCATATTTCTTTAATTAATTATACTCCATGTACTTTGTATTGTATCAATGTTTACATACAGGTATTATGATTCCTAAAAATCAAAATGACCCCGTTTATCTCTCGGTTCAAGGCTCTCCGAGTAAGAATGTGGTGTGGTCGGCATGCGTGTTCTTATAAGTTTCTTTCCTTTTCAGTTATAAACTAGCAAATTTTCGCCAATCGTCCAATTATCGGAAGTACAATAAAATTGTTACGGCAGTACTACATGGCCTTCCTAAATTTGTCATCAAGCATTGCATGGAGAAATTGGAATCTGCATCAGATATTGGAAGGTAATTTTGGTTCACAAAATTTTATCTAGTGACATTGAAAAGTAGCGGTAAATTATTTACCAGTCGTTTACTATTCATTGTTGCAATTTATATTTTGAGAGAATCGATCAAAGAGAGTGGAGACAAACTTTCATTTGATGTTAAGTCACAATCAGGAAATAAGGACTATCACGTGAGTCTTGGAAAAGCTGATGGCAGTTTACCATTTTGCTCATGTTATGATTGGGCACATGCTGGTTTGCCCTGAAAACACATTTGCGCGGTGTTATCGTATAAGACCTGCCGGATTCTTATTGGAAAAGTCCGTTTTTTGTGTTGGACCAAGACATTGTTGGATCGCAAGAACATGAATCTTCAAATGAAATTGTCGATTGTGAAATACATGTTGAAAGTGAAACAGCAGACCCAGTTATCTCTGATGATTGTCTAGCTGAAGACCAACATTCAGAAATAAAGGAACTACCTGCTCCTAATAGATACAGCCGAAATTTAGGCTCACTCTGTCGTGAGATCTTAAAACATTTGCACGCAATGACCTATTTAGTCGAACACTCGTCTACTTCAATGCAAGAACTAAAAAAAAGATTTGGACTTGGTTCTTAACAAGTTTCAAAAATGTGTTTGAAAGAAGACTGTATTAATGTTTTACCGGAACCAAAGAAAAAACAAGAATCCAAAACTAGTGAAAAGTCTGTCGATTTATGTGACATACGTAGTTTACCAAAACGGAACAAGCGTAAACATCCATTTTCTGGTCGCCATGGTAAAACCGCTGAGACCATAAAAAAGATGTTCCTCACTAAACTGATTATTGAAGAAATGAGTTCCGAAACAGAGTTAAAAAAGACTAAAGTTAAAACGGTAGCTGTTAAACCATCACAAAAAACTTCTAAACATTCTCAACCAAACTGCATTATACAAGATCGATCAACTTCTGGTAAAAATGAGCCTGTTCCGTCAACTTCAAAATATGGTAAAAATGAGCCTGTTCCATCAACATCAAAACTGAATGTGCATGACATAGATACATGCATTACGGCAGTAACTCAGTCAAAGCCAAATAAGCGAAAAAAGAGAAAACTTAGTCAAGAAGAAGTAAAGATCATTGAAAATTGCCAGTGGCTGAGCGATGAATCGATCAACTTATCTCAAAATATTTTGTTCGAGCAGTTTAAACATTTTGAGATAGAAGGACTCGAAGACACAACCCTCGGTCCAAATCTGTCTTTCTTGGTTGCAAGAGGGAATTTCGTACAGATCCTGAATTCCCAGAATCAACATTGGGTAGTTATATCAAATATTGGGTGCCATTATGAAGAGGTGAAGTATTACGATACTTTGTTTAGTGGATCATTACCTAATGATATACAGAAGCAAATTGCTTCAATTTTATTCTGTGAAGACCGCGAAAATATATCTGTACTTGTGCAGCCTGTTCAAAGACAAGCTAATGGTAGAGACTGTGAAGTATTGGCTATAGCGATAGCAACATCTCTGTTATTATCGACTAATCCATGTGAGATAGTCTACGATAAATCAAAACACCGACACCATTTATTAGAGTGTTTGAAAGCGGGTAAGATCTCAGAGTTCCCAGTCGTTCCGAATAGAACTGTGCGTATCAAGTCGGATATCATACGGATGATATTATACTGCTTTTGTCCTCTTCCTTGGCATGTTAATGATGATGAGGACCCACATTTATATATGGCAGAATGCGAGCGTTGCGGCAAGTGGTTTCATCGTAAATGTGCTAATGTTCCATATGCTGTTTTTGTTAGTGGTAACTTTTGGGCCTGTCCCAAGTGTTAACGATAGATATTTGTATGTGTACATATGACATTGATTGACAACAAGGACACCTCTGCGTCACGATTAGTCAGTAGTAAACATTAGTCAGTAGTAAACCGATGTATATTTCTGACTGATCATTCCGAAGAACCGAGTCATGTAACTATGACGTATGATCCAAGTTTATACACAAAAGCTAAGAGGGGGCATCCCCATGCATGGAATTATAGCTTTTAAAATTGTGTGTTGATTCTGCGATTTTCAGACATAGACCAATGTGGTGTTTAATTGGATTAAGCGATTTTTGGTGACGTTGCCAAATTCATATTTAGGGTTTTCTGACTTTCGTCGAAAACCCTCTTGAAATTCTGTTGATTATTACTATTATATATTTTCCGCCGATTTCGTCAAATAAAATTCATCTTCATTCAGATTCGGCAACTGACAGCTTCGAAACGAAATGTATAAATTGATACTGTAATAACGGTCTCTCTGAACCAACAGATGTCTGAATGTACTTTCCATCCTATTTGAAACTTAAAATTACTTATTAGGTTACTGTAAATAAAGAATTGAATTGAATTGTTAGACAACAAGCACCGGCGAAATAACAGTTTGTGACGTCATTTAGTAAGTAAATAAAGGAGGGCTCCAAGAATTTCCAAATCACGGGGGACTATACTGGGGTTAGACCATTCAACCAAAAAGAGGATTGCTCCGATAATATCCAAATCATCTCATTTTATTTTTTCCATCGAATACCCGGTAATTAATTTTTCCTTTCGATCACATGCATCCATGAAACCCATTATCGCTGCTTTGCAGCTATATTTCTTATTATAATTCCACTGAAAATCGCAGAATCTACTCAGAGTAACATCTAGGTTCGTATGATTTCATTAAATAGAAAATAAAATTCATGGCATGACCAAATTTGACCACTGGTTCCCGGGATCCCCCCTTTGACTAATTACTGTTTGAGGTTTTCAGTTCAAATGTGATCCATTTAAAATTTTGTTTGATACACATCATATACCGGTTCAAGAGAAGCTAATTATCCGAAATATAATATTACATAATCGTTAATTCTAATCATTAAGCTCTAATATCTCGTAAAAATCATCAGGACTCTGAGCACCAACTTAATGAAATAAAATGTATTTTGAATTGGATTGAAAAATAATAGCCATGTGCTTTTTGTATATTTACATCACTCTTTGTTTACTTCCTGAATAATTAAACGCATGAGCAGAATGAAACCTGGAAATGGTTGTGAGAAAAAATCGTTTTCCCACAGAAGTAAATTTTCGCATTTTGAAACCACATTTTCGTCAGATATCTTGATGCAACGTTACCTCACGCACGGGATATCAAAACTAGATGAATCATTGAACACATCGCACACGATAAATCATTTAAGTCATACGCCTTGAATATCAGTATTTGCGCTAGAAATGATGAATATTCAATCATGCCACCATTTTGTTTGTGAAATAACGCGCACCAGCTGATCCACCTCGTTCAATGTTATGACGTCATGATGGAAGTCAAAACCGGGTCAACACAAATTATACATAACCGAGATTTTAGGGGGTTTCGTCTTTGAAAGCCCATAACTACCGAACAAAGTGTTGGATCTTGGCAATATAAAGTTCTTCCGACGCAAATAGCATTGAATTTTCACGTATGTTATTTTGGACAGTTAAAGATGCTGCATGAAAAAACGTGCTCAAATAAATTGAATTTTTGAAACTTTTTGGTAAATTTCTCAAAAACTATGAACCCCACGGATTTCAACTTTGCGCACCGTAAAGAAAGACCAATTACGAAATATATTTTTGCTTAATCTGTTCAATTCACCTATTAGTAGTGAAATTACAGGCTACTGAAATTGCGATTGAGAGTGCTAAAAATAGCTTTGAGTGTAGTGTATTTAGCATGCGAATGATTATCAATTGGCCAGATTGTTGACAAAGGCGAGCCAAAAACCGCCAACACCTTACAAAAAAAGCTGTCCGAGCCATTGATGGAGCAAATTCAATGCACCATCATCCCCCTCTCTCGTAAATACAAGATTTTGAAATTTGAAGACATGATAACACTTGAACTCCTCAAATTAGGGTGTGGTTTTGCTAAAAAAACTCTTCCCAAGCCCATCTTAGCTCTTTTCAACACAAATTCAAAAACCTAGTCACAATAATAATACAAGAAGTAGACATTACCCAAGAATTCATCCACACAAATTGCATATTTTTAACCAATCATTTCTCACCAGAGTGCATCTGTTATGGCAGATTCAACCATCAAGTCTGCGCCATCATTGCATTCTTTAATCAGGTTCAAAATTCAGGCGATTACAAAATATTAATTTTTTCACAAGGACAAGCTAAATATCCGTTGTAATTTATCCGTCATATTTAATTATGATTTATTTATATCACTATTTGATTTTTTCGTTCTCTTTTCTTTTATTGGTTTCTCATGAAGTTATTTATATTACTGATATTCTCTGAGGTCTTTTGTCCATTCTATTACAGTAATACTTTATTATTATTATCATGATTATTATTATAATTATTAGGGTTTCTACTGCTTTCGCAGAAACCCTCTTGTAATTCTGTTGATTATTAGGGTTTTCTGTTATTTCACAGAAAACCCTATTGATATCCGCGTGATTATTATTATTATTTTCTTCCACACTATTTTTACTAAAAGAACAAAGGCTTTGTTACCGTGCCGCTGTTGTCGATACAATCCGTCTGATATCATTCTGCTCACTTCGATCTACAAATACCCCGTGCGTATTTTGAAGAATCATCGTCGGCACTGTCGGGCCGTAAACATCGAAAATTGAGCCCCATTCAAAGAGCCGACATGTTTTTCTAAGTCCTCTTTCCGAAATCTACCGCACGCTTCTTGTCACATCAATTATCAATTCAAGCATAAATTAACAAATTTATTACCCAAAGATTGCACATTCTGTCGCGGTTTTTAAAAACTAATTTTTAACAATAGCCCATTTTCCTCATCAAATCGTATTACCGATATAAAGGAAATTTACTACTTGAGATTTCAAAAGCACTGTCGAGCCGTAAACATCAACGAATCGACGTGTGTTACTACATCGTCGTTCCGGGGATCAGCTGCGAGTTTCACCTCATCATGAGAATCAAATCGAGTACAAATTAATTTATTACTACATGTGATTTGACTGCGGGTGTCAAGCAGTTAGTTTAGCAATACCTATTTTTCTTTATCAAATTAACCGTGTATTTACTAAGATAAATCATAAGTGTACCGGGGAGTCGTAGGCCTAAACGAAACACGCCGAAGAGATATAGCGGAGAAAAGCTGTTATGTCGACGAGGTATCAAAATAAAAGAATATATTACTTTATTCGGCCGCGGGCTTCAACCTCTATATCAATACCATCAATACTCTATATTTCCTACAGTACATACCGATCATTGTCAAATGCACAAGGTATTTACTAAATACAAGTATACAACACAATCCTTTCTGTATGCTGGACTCACACTTGACATTCGGAGTAAGCCTTCGCTGTGGGGGAAAGGGATCGTTCGCTGTGTCGCTTGAAGTGTTTATCGAGTTTGACGCGGCTTTAGGCCTACCGGTACTGAGCTTTACTGTCTCAAACAAACACAGAATAATTGTTGCGTTTATTAACGGACTCATTGGATTGATCTTCAAAACAAAATTTACGATATTTAGGTGGGTTGTTATTCAATAGGCTTACGACCAATCTGTCCGGATGTTAGGCCTACGCATATACATAGGCCTACATAGGCTAGTAGCCTCTACTAGGTTAAGCGTTCGCTGTGGGGGAAAGGAGATCGTTCGCTGTGTCGCTTGAAGTGTTTATCGAGTTTTACGCGACCTTAAGGCTTTAGTATGGTGGCTGATAAGGGCCATGCGTAAAAAAAACACGTATATGCAAATGAGGGCGACATTATGACAAAACGACAAAACTAAAATAACGCAACAAAAAAATAATTTTGGTTTTGTCGCCCGCGACAATTCATTATTTTTGTTTTATCGCCCGCGACAATTCATTATTTTGGTTTTATCGCCCGTGACAATTCATTAATTTGGTTTTGTCACCCGCGACAAATCAGTATTTTGGTTTTGTCGCCCACGACAATTCAATATTTTGGTTTTATGGCCCGCGACAATTCATTATTTTGGTTTTATCGCCTGCGACAATTTTTTTTTTGTTGCGGTTTTATCGCCTGCGACAATTCAATATTTTGGTTTTATCGCCAGCGACAATTCATTATTTTGGTTTTATCGCCCGCGAAAATTCATTAGTTTGGTTTTGTCGCCCGCGACAATTCAATATTTTGGTTATGTCGCCCGCGACAATTCAAGATTTTGGTTTTATCCAGACCTGCCAACATTGAATTTTTCAAGATAGTAACATTTTTCAAATTTGCCAGTATTTTTTAGATTTTGCCAGTGACCCACTAGACTTGATGTGACCTTTGCCAGTAACATTTTCAATATGGCCAGTAACGAATTTTCGGATTAAAATCAGAATATAGAATATTAAAACTACTAAAGAAATTAATTTCAAAAAATGCATTTATGTTTTCTACTGCCTGTTACCGCAGTATCAGTTTCAGATTCTGACTCCGAAGAAGACGGAGAACCCTCCGAATTTTCCAGATTTGACAAAACGTCGTGAACTTCGTCCGCCATTTGCAACATTCATGACAATTTGAGCGATGAAAATTACTCTTTGTAACCGAAAATTCGCTAGACTGGTTCCCGGTATTACTCGTTGTAACCGAAAATTTGCTAGACTGGTTCCCGGCTGTATGGAAACTTCGTGACAATTACTCAAATAAAAACCAAATTTCCCCGTAATAAATGTTAATAAACCATTAAAATACCGATTATGTACTGCAAAATTACCTTTATTGACATAATATAAGATTTTTATTGAGGCCGTATTTATTTGCTCATTCGCGTAACATCAGAACGATATCGGAAAAAAGCGTATTCCATTGCCTGTGCCAGTAACGCCGTATTACCGCGGGTAGCACCGGAACGGAATACGGCAAAAACGTAACGGTTGGCAGGTGTGTTTATCGCCCGCAACAATTCATTTTTTTTGTTTTGTCGCCCGCGAAAATTCAATATTTTGGTTTTATCGCCAGCGACAATTGATTATTTTGGTTTTATCGCCCGCGACAATTGATTATTTTGGTTTTATCGCCTGCGACAATTAATTTTTTTGGTTTTGTCGCCCACTTTAAAAGCTTTGGAATAATTAGGCCAATTAATAACGTAATAAAGACTTATGCTTTCGCCTATTTTGAAGTCGATTAATCTGATATAGTGTCGAATATTAAGGTCATTTTGGCAGATTCTTTTTTTTTAAAGTGATATTAAAGCGATCATTCAAGTGATCCTACTTAATGAAAGATCACATATTATTTCTTTTTCTAAAGATGTACGGAAGCTTATATGTCAAAAGCCATAAAGGGCCTAGAGTTGTCGCGTTCCAACTCGACAAGTCGCTATATTTATGTCGACATATCGCGATATATCGCGTCAAGTCGACATGAATATGTCGACATATCGTGACGTTTTCACGACAAATTTCGCATTTCGCCCATTTTCCATGGGACAAGTCGTCATTTGAAGACACGTCGAAATGTAAGATGAGGACGCCAGTTATATGGCGACTGAGTTTCAAGTCGTCATGAATATGTCGAATTGTTGCGAGGAAAATGGTTGAGAAAACGAAATATGTCGTCAAAACGTCACAATATGTTGACATATTCATGTCGACTTGAAGCAATATATCGCGATATGTCGACATAAATATGGCGACTTTGTCGAGTTGGAACGCGACAACTCGAGGCCCTTTATCGCTTCCGTACTTCCGTATATATGGGACCCGTACAAAACCGTCGCGACCTTTTATCATGACGAAATTATGTCGAACAAACGTGATATATCACGATTTATCGACATAATTAAGTCGATATATCGTGTTAATATCACGATAAATCGTTATACGGATCACGCCTTTCACCAATGTCGACGTCTGTATCTCAACATAACCGCGTACCGTCGACATAATTATCACTCCTTTAGCTAAAATGTCGTGATACGTATGGCAATTTATTGAGACAATATCGCAAAAAGTCGACATAAAAATCACGACATTTTAAATAAGGTCTTCCTAGTTACATCGATATATTGAGATAACCTAATTTCAATAAGGGGACGCATACTTAATGATGTTTAATGTTAAATGAATATGAAAGAAGAAATAAAGTTGGCAGAAAAATTAAAATGACTTTATCATCACCAGAATCTGGTGGACATATTGAATGTTGGGGTTCAAGTAGAATGACCCCAAATGCTGGGGCACAATAATAGTGTTCGGAATATGGTCGATGAACTAAATAGGTCATTCGCATCAATACTTTGTCACAATTGATTTGCGGTATATTTTGGATTACTGTGTATGTCATTTGTCAGGACATTAAACAGTAGACGACTTAGGATACTACCTAGCGTGACTCCACTAGTTAGACCGACTTATTCCAAGATGAGGCGTTCCGTTGATTTTGGCTATAAGTTTTCGTTCAGAGATAACTGCTGAGCCATTTGGGCGACCTATCATTGATACTGTTTCCTAATAGCCTGTTTAGTTAGTAATGGCTGATGTTGTGCCTTATCAAATGCTTTGTCGAGATCCACCGATGAACAGGATTCTAAGACAGCAGAAAACCCGTTATCGCTGCTTTGCAGCTATATTTATTATTATTATTATAAATCTTCCACTTTCCAGCCAAAAATTCTTCATAAAATGTAACTCCTCTCAGATTCGACTACTAACAGCTAATAAGCATAATTTTAAATTATAAAAGTAATATAACTCAGCGCCTGAGCATTTCGAATTTGCATATTGTAATTAATTATGAATAAATTCCGCGTAATTATTGGGTCTAAAGAGCATGAGAATGTCGCAAGCATCATCATCCATTGATAAATCTTGGAGTAATCATTTGACTGGAGAGAGCTTGCCTAATCATTCGCTATACGCACTGTGGTCTATTCATGTAGCACCACTCACCGATCTCACTCGTAGCAACGGCTCACCGCTGACACCGCGTCGCTTTACGGGAAGCTTTACTACCAGTATGCGCAGACGGGCTTAATCGAATACGACCTATTTAACGCATGCGCAGTTGTTACAAACATGTCCGCACCGTTGTGAAGATTTTATTGGAAAAAGAATCGTCAAAATCGACAAATATTTAAGGAAATTACAGATTTTTACCATGCTTTTCACAAACAGTACTCAATTGAATGTAAGTGAAAAAGAATTCTTCATCAAATTAAAACCCGATTCTTCCGGATAATGGCACATACATCATATTAGAGATCGAGAGTTGATGATAATGAAATAGTAAATGTCTTTGTGTTGCACTTCGTCGCGAAATCAATATTTGTAATGAAAATTCCCTAGTTACTGTGGTGGTAATACAATATCCTCACTGATGATAGACTTATCATTTCTGGCCATTGGCGTTGTTGCTTTGCCAGAATCATATTCAAAACCGTTTTATCAAGTTAATTATATTCCTAGTCTATTTGTACTCCCACTCAACAACATATTATTTATTATTATTCACTTACTTTAACCTTTTTTTCAGTTAGACTTTTGTTCTGATTGCTTGTTTTGTTTGCATGCTAGTCTATCTTCAATTATTGCAAACATAGGCTTTACATCATACAATTAGAAAATAGATTTTTTTAATATGTGCTTTTATATTTTTGTAGAGGAACATTCATGCATAGCTTTGTTTTGTCGGATATGTGGCCAAACACGTGCACTGATCGCCGACAGAAAAAAACAAATAAACAAGGAAACTCATCAACGAGATATTAACCTGATATGGAAAATTGATGTGAAAAACGATCCGTCCAGTTATCCTCCGTATTTATGTAAGTCTTGCGACTCAAAAATAAGGCGATGGCGGAAACGAAAAAATTCAAAAATATGCTCAATAACGTCACCGTTGAAATTAACGACTGGGCCGATAATAATGTTACGTGTCGTAGCTGCATCCAAAATGTCGACAGTCTTTCCCAGGAATTTCCGGACAGTTTTGTGCAGAGATTTAGTGAACTAATTAACCCGAACCAATTTTTTGTCAACGTGTCCCAGGAAAAATTAGCGGCATCGCAAAATGTGAGCCTGAACGATTTGTGTAAATATGTTTAGATAAACCGCCATTTTCAGACTGCAGTTTGGGTCTATGGTCACGAGATTAACCTCGAGAAGTTTCGAATTCCAAAATGTGTGTCGGCTGATGAAGATTTAATGTTATTTGTGAAACTTGTATCAAGCTGGAATGTACGCGCTGGAATTGCTGGATTTTCTGATCTATGTCGATTGCGTGCTCCGACTCCAACAGCTGTTTCTACAGATCGAAGTGGTGAGACAGTTGCCAGAGAAGAAGTTAATCCAGTGCAGTGTATTCGCCATGTCAACTGTGATTATTTTTCCTTGAACTTATTGTGTGATGCCTGTGAAGGATAGAAGTCGACTCTGAGAAGTCTTAAATCTAAAGCTGAGAAGAAAGTTGAATCCAAACCGACTGCATCATCTCATCATCGAAATGACTTAATGTCCAGAGCAGATTTATTGATGAAAATGAAAAATGTGCAACAAAATAGACAATTTTGGAAAAAAAGAGCAAAGTCATTATCAGAAAAAATTGAGCAGAAAATTGAAAACAAAGGAGTGAATTTGAAATCTAAATTAGGTAAGTCATTGAGCCAAGTCATCCAAGATAACCCTCCTACACCTGATTCAATCGCTGAATTACTCTGGCAACAGCAAGTGACATACAACAGCAAAAGCGAAAAAAGGCAGATGCGCTGGCACCGTTACTCATCAAATGGTGCATTGCTCTGCAAGCCACATCGAGCAAAGCGTATGATCTTCTCTGAGACTCAAAAATTCTCCATTTGCCACACAAAACAACCTTGAGAGACTATACACATCACATTGATACGAAAATCGGATTTTCACAGCAAATCTTGGAATTCATAAAATCGGACATTTCTTTTGATCGCTTACTACCCTTTGAGAAGAATGTGATCATTGCTTTTGATGAAATAAAAATCAAAGAAGGCCTAGCATATTCTTCCGAGACTGGAGAATTAGTCGGATTTGTGAATTTTGGAGACTATTTAAATGAAATCGAGGAGTTAGATTCCGAGAACACTTCACCTGCCCATGCAACGCATTGTATATCATTCATGGTTCGCAGTATTTTCAAACATTTTAATACTGTATTTGGATATTTCCCGTGTGTTGGGTTCACCAGTCACCAACAATACGTTTCAGTGTGGGAAGCCATAAAAATTCTGGAGATTAATGGCTTCCATGTAAGAGGCATTGTATCCGATGGAGCATCAGCTAATAGAAAATTCTATCGAATGCATGGTTCGGAAGAATCGCCTGAAAATGAAATATTCTTCTCGTCAAACCGATATCGTCCGGGATCGAAAATATACTTTTTCTGTGATGTACCTCATTTAATGAAAACAATTCGAAATAATATAGAGAACTCGAATTGGCATAATAAGACAAGGAATTTAGAGGTAAAAATGAATGTAAAATATGTTGGCTTATCGATCTTCACATTCATATATTCATTTTTTTTCAATTATATTTTGGTACAGTTGAATGGTCTGCCTATTCAGTGGACTCAATTGATCAGATTGGTGGAAGAAGACTTGGGCATTCAAGTATTTAGAGATCAAAATGGTGATTTTCAGGAAAACAGAAACAATGTTGGCCAGTTGAGGCTACTTCCACGGCTGACCAATGACCACTTACGTTTAACGCCAGGATCTCGTATGAATGTAAAGCTAGCAGCGCAGGTACAAATTCTTAATGAAACTTATCTTATATTTCTTTATTTTATGATATACTACTAGTAAAACTCTCCACGATAAATTATGTTTTAGGTGCTCAGTGGCTCTGTTGCTTCAGCCCTAAAACTGAAGGGTGATCCTCGTCTCGAATCGACACGAAAATTAATAAAATACATGAATCGATTTTTTGATTGCTTGAATGTGTCAAATACTGTTGATAGTATTCGTCAACGCAATAAATATATTGCACCATTCACAAGAGAAAACCTGGACAGATTAGATGTAAGCATAATCTTGGAGTCAGTCGAGCATTCAGTTAATAAACTTGGTTGCTAAAGATTGCAAATTTTTTGACGCCTTATAAAACGTTACCATTATGAAACCTAAACAATGTTAACCATTCAGCGTCATTTTACAAACGACAACCGTAAATCGATGTGCAAAACGTCACAGGTTTATGTGTACACATACAAGCTATTTGGCAAAATATTATTGAAAAAGATGTAGAATGGCTCCCTGGGATTATATAATGACCTCTATTTGAACGTCGAAATGTTATATCGTATTGAATATCATGAGAAGACGTATTGTAATAGTAAAGGATGTATGATTATATCAGGGGCGGCAGGGATAAATAGAAATGATAAGTAAATCGGATTATTCGGTTAAATGGCGGATGTATACACGATTTGGAAGTCTGATATAAAAGTCAGACCCTGACATGGGGATGCTAGTGGAATGACGAAGCTATCTACGATCTGAGTTGGGCCGGCGTGAATTTCATCGGCGGCTACAAGCGGTCTATATAAAAACGTGTAAACATATAATTTCAATATTCAAATGGTTTAGAAAATATGTTCGATATTAGACGTATGCAGGTTTCATGAGATTAGCAATTTATAGTAGCATAGCTGTCATATACGGCTCCGCGTCCGCTGATGGCATGTGTATAAGGTGACAATTAAATTCAATACTTTATTGATCCTTATTACATTGAAATTCCGGGATAAAATTCCAAAAATCAATACATTTACAAATTTTAAAATAAGAAAATACAAGACACACAGGTAATTCATACAGAATAACATGAAGAAGTTAATTATATGACAATGTCTACTTCAACCCAGACTCAAGTCTATGATATCAAGTGACAGCCAGACCGGGCCCCAGGACCGGGCTGGCTGGCTACACGATATGCTCAAAGTCATGATGAAGCAGACATCAGAAGAGCTCTTTCTTCAACCATGGAGGCAATGAAGTTGCAGACCAGCTTAGAGGCAAAAGTGAATCGAAGTCACAAGTTGACAATTTTTCTTTTATTAGACCAGTCGAAGACTGTATCATCTACCCAATCGCCAAATCTCATAATTCCCGAAATTTCTTAAAACTTCGATTTCAAATTTGCAATTCCACATTAGCTTATACCAGAAATTCTACATTTTTTCGCAGGCGTCAAATAATTTATTAAAGTTAATTTTCTTGTTGATTTCTCATTTCTTTCAGTGGTTGGAGAATAAATTATAATAATATTTATTTCGCAATGTACATATGCAAAACAATTTACATACATACGAGGCTGGATGCTTGGAAAGCCAATGGAGGCTGCGTCCCATAGGGATCCAAGCACCCAGAAAAAAAGATCAAAATTTAATGAAATAAGGTAGAATGAGGGTGAAATGGAAATGCAAAATGGGAGTAATCTGTCCGCTGTAGAAGTTTTAGATACATCAGTTTGATTCATTAACTTCAAAGAATTGTGCTTTAAATGACTTAAGACCAGAATTGGATTTGGGTTCAATAGCCATTAAAAGTGATTTCCTTAAATCTGTTTATTAGAGTGTGGACTGTTGGAGCATTTTTGATTGAGGAATTTTGAGTTTGCCAGATAATTGGTATTTTTCCAAGAAAAAATCTATTATATAAACTTGATGAATAGGCAGCAACTCTCGGATAGTCTCTTTGTCTAGTATTATAGTTGTGGTTGAATGAGTTTTTTTGAAAGATAGCAAGAATGGGCTAGTTAGGAAGGCTAGTTTTAGTATATCTATAGCCAGTTTTAACCAATTCCAGTTTGATCAAGTCGTCAAGCTTCAAGATTTTCATAATTTTTTATACGTCTAATTAAATACAGGTTTTTGTTGATTTTTGAAATTATACTTCGGACATGCTCTTCAAAAGTTAAGTTCTCGTCAATATTAAGTCCTAGTAAAGTAAAGCTAGTCACCCTCTTTATTGTGTCATTTCCAAATTTTAGTTCTATATCGTCGAAATTTACTTTAAACGACCATGGTTTAAATGGCATATATGCTGTTTTGCTGATATTCAGGGTTAATTTATTTGCTTTAAACCAGTCAATAATAGAAATTAAGTCAGATTTGACATTTTGCACAAGTAATCTCAAATTTTTTCCACTTGCTACTAGTGTACTGTCATCTGCAAAGAGAATAGATTTACAATACTTTAGGGACCCCGACAAATCATTTGTATAAATAATAAAAAGCAGTGGCCCTAAAATTGAGCCCTGTGGTATTCCAAAGTCGACATTTTTAATACGGGACTTAGCATTTCTAAATTCAACAAACATTTTTCGATTTTTCAGGTAACTTGTGAACCATTTTAGGGCTGTTTCCCGAATTCAAAGATATGATAGTTTAGATAAAAGAATGTCAATGTCTAGTGAATCGAATGCTTTCGAAAGATCTAAATATATACTTAACATAAATTGTTTAGAATCAATGCTGTCTATGGCATGACTCAAGAATTCTGATAGGGCATCGCAGGTCGAGTGATTTTCTCTAAATCCGTATTGACTTGGATAAAGTAAACTAAATCTTTTAATGAAAGTATATAGCCGTTTGTGTACTATTCTTTCAAGAACTTTTGATAAAACTGGCAAAAGAGAAATAGGTTTGTAATTATTCATATCGTCCTTACTTTTATTTTTGTATATAGGAATAACTTTGGCAATTTTCATGCTGGTAGGGAAGTGACCTTCAGCCATTGACTTATTGAATACTACAGTGAGTGGTTCAGCTATTTCATGGCCAATGGACCTGATCAAAATATTGTTCAAATCATCGTGTCCACAGCTCGATTTACTTGGGAGATTAATATAACTTTTAATACCTCGTTAGAATCTGTGGGGAAGAGAAAAATAGAAGATTCATTACGGTTTCGAAGATATTTGTCAAAAGATTTATTTGGTATGGGAATATTTGAAGCGTACGATTTACCCGCCGTACTAAAATAATCATTGAATGAATTACTTATTTCAAGTGGTTCATTGATAACCCTCCCACTCACAGTAAATGAATCGGAAGTAATACTGGTTTTATCATTTTGTTTCCCAATGATTTTTTTTGAGAAGCTCCAAAGTTGTTTGGCATTATCTTTATATGTTAGAATTCTTTTGGCGTAATATGCCTTTTTAGCTCGACGTTTGATGTAGTTCAGATTATTACGATAATTTAAGTACGCGATATAACGAGGATCGGTTTTATTTAAGCTAATGACTTTTCTATAGATTCTATCTTTCTTTCTGGTAGCTTTACATAAGCCTGTTGGCATCCATGGCTCAATGATAACAGTTTTTTTATAGGTATTTGATATACAGGGGGAAATGTCATCTAATACAGTTTTAATGTTTTCAATGATATGATTGTATCCCTCTTCGCTACTTAGATTATTAATTTGGTTCCAGTCCTTTCTCAAAAGGGAATTTCTGATATCAAAAATTTTTTTTTTAGATAGATCTCTATAAGTATATTGATGAGTAATTCATACCATTCTTTGAAAATTGGGAAATTCAGTGTCTCCAAAAAGTCGATTTGCCAATCAGATTACGAAGAAGAATGTGTTTAAGTCGAGAAACACTTCAAGGATTGCGAATAACTGGTAAGTTTCATTGATGGATATCATATTATTTATTACATAAACAATTACACTGTATGTACATATACATAATACATCGTATGGTTTGAAATTAAAATCTATATGAAATGCTTTGTTACAGTCAAATCCGCTGTCAATTTGATTAAAGAGCTTTTGAACGAAGATGGTGTACAGTACGTATTGACAGCAAAATTTAATCAGGACCCGTTAGAAATATACTATAGCAAGCAACGTAGATGTGGAGGCTCAAATGATAACCCGTCTGTGAAAGAGTTTCAACAAAATGCAAGAAAACTGCTTGTTGCATGTTCCAAGACAAAAAAAAGGTTCTTCGAGAGGAAACTGCACAATCGTTCAAGAAAATGGCGACTCAGTCATAAATTCAGCACCTATACCTAGACGAAAATCAACTCATTAAATGGTAAAAATTCAGTGACACTCATTCTGAGTTTTTAATTTTTCTCTTAAACATTTTTCTCGTTTTTTGGCAGTTTTACCAGCTTTCTGTGACAGGTACATGTATGCGCGACTGAAAGTATGAAGTCGCACTGTAACCCAGCAGTCAACCACTTTAGCGAACAACGAATCTTTAATTGAATGACATTCTGCATTTGCCACCAGTAATGACCAGCTTGTTTGTATTGAATCATCATTCATAACTGTCTCTTCAACAGTTGAACGCAAATCTTGACGAAGTCTCATAACATTATTTGTCTTTAATATTGGATTGATAATAGTTTCTAACATTTCAAAGAACCTGTATGCAGTCGCTGACATCTCGAATAAACCCCCCCTGTTCACAATTTCTGTCCATTTCTTGGTATATACCATGAAATTTTGTGTACTTGACACTCCTGGAGACACTTTCCATAACTTTAATAAGTTCGTAAATATATGTGCACGTTGATTTTTACATTTTCTGTAGTGATTAATCAGCTTAGCAAATACATAACCACCCAAATAGTACACGACTTGCTTTTCAGTCTCTGTCAAGGTCAAATTACCTGCATTTATTTCCAGTGATTGTTTATCAGGATTTTTGTGCCTTTTTTTCAGAATTTCTTTAAGAAGATTTTCAAGAATTATCTGTATGAGAAAATGGTCACTACCCATGGGAGGAGTTTCTGATACTGTTTTGAACCTTTGTATAAAATTCATGGCTGGTGCCGAAGTAGCTCTCCATGAAATTTCGAAAAGACTGCGATTTGTTTTTTTTGGAAACTGTGTTTCATTGTCACCCGCTGTCACAGCAATCCAAATTTTTTCCAAAAGTTCCGTTAATAATTGATTTAAAGCGTCTTTATAATTTGGGTTTCAATTAATTTTAAAACTGTGGTAGCATTTTCCAAAAGTTCCGAATTATTTATAACCGAGTTGAGAATATCCTTTACAGCATCACAAAATAGCTGAATTCTTTCCTGTTGGAGCTCACTCAATGAATATTTTGCCTTGTCTGAAAATGAAATAATATGATGTTAAAATATTATTATTATATATTATATAGGGCAATTAATTATTAATATTAAATTATTATTAAAGCAAAAAATAAATATTTTAAATCACCATGCGGGAATACTTACTCTGGAAGTTCTGAGTTCTTTTTTTCGTTTTCTTTACTGTAGGAACATTTGATTTCTTCTGAGGTTTTACTTGTAGCTCTTTGTCTTTGACCTTGTCATCCTTCATCGAATTTGAGGAGTCTTTCAGAAAAGTGTGTTCAGCAGCTTGCCCCACAAGAAAAAACAAAATATCTGTACTTACAAACGATTATTTATATGAAGATGATTAGATCCAGATGGAGAGACAGACAATTCAGAAATGACCAACCTTTTTTGCAATTCGAACACAGAAAAACTCCGGCGTTCTCTTCCAATCGTTTTTTCAAATTCGGCACACATGACATATGATACCAAACTGTGCTGGAAGCGTGTGATTCGCACGCAATGATATCGTCTAATTCTTGAGACTTACATGTACAGTAAATTTCAAATAAATTAGAAAAATCACTGTCTTCCGATTCGGAATTATTCTCAAAATCAGATTGACTAAACCTGTACGCTATGTCATCATTCGCCATTTTGTCGAGTGTTATTGACTAGTTGCTAAGCGCCGAGTTAAGCTGAGTGCTGACGGAAATTGCCGAAGTGGAATCCCTGCCCACTGTGTAGCAGGTGCGCGATGATTGACTGCAACTATGATACGCTGCGCGAAATGAATAGGCGAGCTCTCTCCAGTCAAATGATTACTCCCAAGGATAAATGTACATCCCGAAAAGCCTACAAATTACCGGACGACCTTGAGCTTCAAACTCAACCGTAAATCACGGATTCAGACATGGATTCGGACTAACATCAGTCCAGAACTGTTATTTACCACGAACAATAACTACAGCGGTGCTCTCTCTCTCTCTTCAAACAACAATCTTTTATTCTAAATCTAATCACTTCTATAGTTCTTAGACTGAACCAATACTAATACTAGACTGAACAAAGATCCAGGATATACAGACAACGAAGGCGAGCCTTTAAACAGCTCAGGAGTTTATTTCACCGACATTGGTATTATTGTTTAACAGCGTTCTCGTTACAGGTATTATCCCAGATTGTTGGTCCATTGGAACCATAATCCCTGTTTATAAAGGGAAGGTAGCACTGGTGACCCAGATAATTATCGAGGAATTACCTTGGTAAGCTGTTTGGGTAAGCTGTTCACCAGCATGTTTAATGATCGCCTCCAAGAATTTCTGGAATGTAATAACCTACTTTCTGAAAACCAGGCAGGATTCCGAAAAGACCATGGGATCTTAGATCACATTGTTACGCTTAAAAGTTTAGTAGATATGTTTTTCGTCACCGGGAAAAAATTATATTGTATTTTCATAGATTTTAAAAAAGTGTTTCGATACCATATGGCACAAAGCTATTTGGCATAAACTCATCCAAATGGGAATCACTGGGAAAATTCTTCAGTTGTTATTTAATTTATATAAAAATGCAAAATCCTGTGTTAGTGTAAATGGAGAGTCATTTGGTTTTTAACGAGCTTCACAGGTTTAAGACAAGGCGAGAATCTCTCACTTGTACTTTTTTCTAACTTCGTAAATGACATGGAAGCTCACTTAATCGACTTTTTAGCAGACGACAATACGCCATGGTTTAAACTACTTATCCTTTTAGGCCTATACGCTGACGACATGGTATTACTGGCCGAAAGTCCAAATGAATTACAAACAGTGGTAACTAAATTTACAGAATACTGCGCCTGGTGGAATCTATTTATTAATTACGACAAAACCAAAGTCATTGTTTTCCAGAAAAGAAAAAGCCGCCAACAGTTATCAATATATGCTGATGGTAACTTAATTGAATCAGTTGATAGTTTCAGGTATCTTGGTACCATTTTTAGTTACAATGGAAAATTTACTCTTCGTCGTAAAACGGTGGCTGCAAATGCACTAAAAGAGATGTATTTTGTATTAAAAAGGTTCAGCAGCACTCCCTTGATGTCGACTTAGCACTGCAGCTATATGACAGTATGGTTATACCTGTTTTATCTTTTGGCTGTGAAATTTGGGGTGATCTATCTATGTTAGAAAGAGTACAATTATCATCTTTCAAGTACCTTTTGAAACTAAGGATAACTACCCCAACGGTATTTGTGTAAGGAGAACTGGACCGCTACCCTATCGAAATTCTAGTCAAATGCAGAATGGTTAAATTTTTAGTCAAATTGAAGCTTGGAAGTAAACTATCATCGTATATGTATAAAGCATTATATAAATATTATGATAATGGCAATGAAAATTCGTGGTTATCATTTATATGGGACACTTTGGAAAGAACTGGTCTTGGAGAGTTCTGGCTAACTGAGAACTCTCCAAGCCCAGACTATTTAGCACATACCCTCTCCCGCCGATTAAAGGATCAATATATACAAACATGGCAAGCTTTATGTATGTAATCAAACTCGAGTTGCCGACACCTATAAATCATTCAAGACAACTTGGGGTCTGGAAAGGTATCTCACTGACTTGCCAACAGACTTACGGATTTCATTTTGCCGATTCGCTGTTCAAACCATGTATTACACCCCGTGAGAAGAGAGAATATGTGCTAAATGCAACGCAGCCCTTCTTGGAGACGAATATCATTTGTTAATTTGTCCCTTTTTCAATGACAAACGCGCAGCGCACATAAAATCCTACTACAGATTTAGACCAAGTCATTTAAAACTCTGCCAACCTATAAATTCTACAGGAAGAAGTCGTCTCAACTTATTACTTTATGTTAGAAAAGGCTTGAAATACTTTTGAACTATTGTTATATTTGCCATCTTGTTAAAAACAATTTTTGTAAATCTGTACTTTTTGCTCTATGCAAATTATCTTTTGTGAGCAATAAAATATGAATGTAACAACACTAAATTATTATTTACGATTTCTCCTTTTTTATTGAAGATTTATATCACATATTGGCATCATTTATATCAGTATGAAATAACCATTTCATACATCATATTCAATTTCATATTATCTGACTTTTTGAATATCAATTATTTAGTAAATTAAAACAGTCATACTCAAGCAGAGCTGACACGTCTTTGTTTACAATACAACTCCAATATAAAGTGACATCTGACTCGAGTGTGTTTTTATTAGAGTTAAAGGAAACTACTTCAATCAAAAGTCCGTCCATTAGTGGACCAAACTATTAGGCAAACTTTCACCTGTGTAAACACCACTGTAGCTTGGTTTCTACCCACCAATCGGTTGCCTGGTCCAAGAAGGCGGAGCCAAAACCAAGAAGGTCCAGCATAGACCGTTTTGGATCATTCTGGTTTTGGACTCTCGATAATAAAGAACGACTATTATATATCATCGTGTTTTTGGTCTTCTTGGACATTACAGGACGTTGCAGGTAAAAGGTGGACAAAACCAGGGTCCCAGGCTGTGCGACCAACGTCTGACTAGATTCCCCGTCTAAGTCCAAAGCATTGTTATAAAGTCTAAAGCGTTATTATAATGGTGGAGAACGCTCGTTCCTGATGCCACAGCCTGGTAAAAATAATCAGTACCTA
Source organism: Tubulanus polymorphus (assembly GCF_964204645.1). Taxonomy (NCBI): domain Eukaryota; kingdom Metazoa; phylum Nemertea; class Palaeonemertea; order Tubulaniformes; family Tubulanidae; genus Tubulanus; species Tubulanus polymorphus. The sequence goes on from NC_134026.1 coordinate 10,550,304, forward strand.
TTGAGAAGTGGTACGTCAACTCCTGCTCCGATTATCGTACAACCCGGTTCGGTGGAAGCAAGCGATCAAGAAAGCTATTCTTCGGTGGACAATAATATGGCTTTTGATAGTAGCGTATGTGCTACTGAATCGCCGATAGATCCAGAAGTAGTCGCATTCGATAAGATATCAATGAAACAAAATTTGACCAAATTCGATGGTTTACAAAATGTTGATGCGTGGATACGCCAGTTCGAGCTCTGGGCCCGTCATCATGCTGTACCGAACTCGCTACAGCCGTATTATTTTATTTCGAACATAACATGCTGTACCGAACATTCGGTGATAAATGGGCTGAGTGAAATTGAACAAGATGATATTGTGAAATTAAAAGATGCGTTGCGTCGTAGGTTCCAACCGGTAACAGATGTCCTATTATCTGGCATCAATCAGGGTAGAACCGAATCGACGAAGGATTATCTAGATCGTGTGGAAAGAGCGGCCACGACATCAACTTGCGGTACCACCGAAATCGTGCATCTTGCTTTGAATGGCATACGTGACCAGCTGAAGCCGTATCTGGTAATAAACCCGCCTAAGTAGTTGATTTTCACGATTTCAGATATCAGGCAGCTTATTCACGATTCCAATATATTGATACATTTGGACTTAATCCCTCCTTCAGTATTTTGAAAACATAGAGATCTTCTACAGTCTGATTTATAGTATATCTTAAAGAAATCGAAATGGATTATTTTCTCTTTAGATATTGAGAAAAGATTCTGCAGGGTTAATATGTGCTAGTGGCCTGACGTCAACCACAAAATTTTCTTTTCGTTCTGCAGACCTTGTTTATATGGTTTAGTTTTCATTGTAGAAGCAATATACAGTAATTATTAATATGGGGGAGAGGTATCGAAATATTTTGGTTAACTTTCAATTCTTTTCCGATAGGCTTGGTTAGGTATCTCACTTTTGTGTTGTTTGTGGTAAAAGTGACTCTTTGTTTACAACTACTGATTAATCTGTTTACCATGTCACATGTATGCTAGGTAGGAAAGGTTTCTGAAAGTGTTCGTTATTTAGTAAACTTCCACCCAGTCCAACGATTTCTTGAGAATGTTGTTGTAGACAGTATCTTCAAATTTTTGGGTATTTTAACGAAGTTGTTAGTTGACTTATCCATAAAGGATATATACGTTTCATGCGTATTGGCTAATATCTAATTCGAAAATAGAAACAAGAGGTATAATGAATAGTATTTAGGGAAAATTATTATTATTTTGCGTGTGACCGTATTGATGCGGCGGAAACCACTGCGCATGCGTGGAAACTTTCCGAAAGGTTAAGATCAGTGCAAGTTCAATTGATTTTTCTCAAAAACCTCTGTCAAGCCAAGGCAATCACACTTCTAAGGAAAGTATCAATTTTTGAATTGATATAGAAAAACTATAATGTGTAGTTTGATTGACAGCTCACAAGCGCTCGGAAGTTGCCGCGTATGCGCAGTGGTTTCCGCCGCATCAATACGGTCACAGGCAAAAGCGAAGCCGTTTCATCCCTTGTTATTTTAATATAGTAAGACGTCGCGCCCGCTGATACTGATCCTTAACAGCCAATTGTTTATCGGAACTCTATAGTGGATAAATAAACAACATCAAAATAAAGTATTTCTGTGATATTTTGAATTTATGTGCAGTTTAAATTAAGCGCCATTCTCGCGAGATTATCAACAACCCGGAAGTAAAATCCAAGCCAGTTTACAAGCCCCTGTGTATAAAGTGACATCTGACTCGAGTGTGTTTTTATTAAAGTTAAAGGAAACTACTTCAACCAAAAGTCTGTCCATTAGTGGACCAAACTATTAGGCAAACTTTCACCTGTGTAAACACCACTGTAGCTTGGTTTCTACCGACCAATCGGTTGCCTGGTCCAAGAAGGCGGAGCCAAAACCAAGAAGGTCCAGCATAGACCGTTTTGGATCATTCTGGTTTCGGACTCTCAATAATAAAGAACGACTATTTTATATCATCGTATTTTTGGTCTTCGTGGACATTACAGGTAAGCAAACCGTAAACTTGAGTTAAGCAATATTTGTACTAAACTAGTAGTGCAATGTAAATCTTTTAGGCAGATTTGTTTTTGTATTGAAACCTATATCATGTAGGCCTTTATCTTATAATTAATATTTGTAATCAACATAATAAGACTACAATAAGCATTCTGGTTTTGAACTCTCAATAATAAAGAACGACTATTATATATCATCGTGTTTTTGGTCTTCTCGGACATTACAGGACGTTGCAGGTAAAAGGAGGACAAAACCAGGGTCCCAGGCTGTGCGACTACCGTCTGACTAGATTCCCCTTCTAAGTCCAAAGCGTTGTTATAAAGTCTAAAGCGTTTTTATATGAATGAATGATTAACCCCTTATTACATGATTAATACATAATATTACTATATTCGCAATTTCCAGATTTTATCATCCTTGAATCAAAATACGCACGCAGCGCACGTCTCCCAATCTCATCTGTGTTTGTTTTTTTACAGCACACGTGTGATAACTATGCTGTACGTTCCCACGGATTTCCGTAGTACAATAGCGACATATAAGGGTCTATGTGTATAAACTAGCTCCAACCTCTAAATCAGTGTTGAACAAGAAAATTGATTCTAATAAATTTTTTGACGCCTGCAAAATGAAGAATTTTTGGGATAAGCTAATGTAGAATTGCAAATTTGAAATTGAAGTTTTAAGAAATTTGGGAAATTATGAGATTTGGCGATTGTAGATGATACAGGTCTTGCCGACTGATTTTTTTATTGAAAATTGTCAATAATTGATCACATGTGACCGACTTCATTCACTTTTGCCTCTAAGCTGGTCTGCAACTTGCCTCCATGGTTGAGGAAAGAGCCCCCTTCTGATGTCTGCTTCATCATGACTTTGGAGCATATCGTGTGGCCTAGCCAGCCGGCCGGGTCCCCGGGTTTGACTGTCACTCGATATCCTCTTGAGTCTAGGTTGAAGTAGACATTGTCATTTAAAATAACTTGTTTATGTTAATCTGTATGAATTACGCATGTGTCTTGTATGTTGTATTTTCTTATTTTAAGAATTGTAACTTTATTGAATTTGGAATTTTATATGTTATAAGGATCAATAAAGAATTGAATTGTCACCTAATACACAGGGACGCGGAGCTGTATATGACAGCTATGCTATTATAAATTGCTTATCTCATGAAACCTGCATACCCCTAATATCGAACATATTTTCTATAACATTTTAATATTGAATTTATACGTAAACACATTTTTATATTAACCGTTTGTAGCTGCCGATGAAATTCACGCCAGCCCTACACAGATCGTAGATAGCTTCGCCATTCCACCATTATCCCCATGTCAGGGTGTTACTTTTATATCAGACTTCCAAATCGTGTATACATCCGCCATTTTGACCAAATAATCCGATTAACTTATCATTTCTATTTATGCCAGCCGCTTCTGATATAATCATACATCCTTTACTATAACAATACGTCTTCTAATGATATTCAATGCAATATAACATTTCCACGTTCAAATAAAGTTCATTATATATTCACAGGAAGACATTCTACATCTTTGTCAATAATATTTTGCCAAATAGCTCGTATGTGTACACATAGACCTGTGACGATTTGCACATCGATTTACGATTGTCATTTGTAAAATGACGCTGAATGGTTACCATTTTTTAGGTTTCATAATGGTAACGTTATAAGGCATCAAAAAAACTGACTGTTGATTAGATGAATAGCTGAGAGCATTCCACTGTCCGCTATTGTCTACAGACTATTTAGTCTACTAATTCATCACCGCTCACAATTCTACCTAAGAAACGTACTAAAATTGAAAAAGAATAGAGCAGTAACACGGTTCACAAAAAAGCTGACGGCCGTGGTTCAAACCATACGGGTTAGCAGGTCTTTAAGGCATTGACAAGAAAAATCTAAGCCAAAACTCCATTGGTATGGTCATACTTGCTAGTTCGGATACTGAATTGAATAGCCTACTCGTAACACCAAACAAATTATAAGCAAACATACGATACCTAGTCGAATGAAATGCTCGCCATTTTATTTTGGGTCCACATGGGGCTTTCCCAATGGGCTTTCCCAATTACATCAGAAGCGCCTTAATTCCAGGAATTTCTCGTATATCCCACTAACAGCCAATCACATTCATTGTAGCTCAGGTAACAAGGTCAACTCAGATAAATAGAAGCGAGAAAATTTAGGGGGTTTATTAAGTGAGGGCCTGTAGGTTGAAAAGTACATCGAGATGAGTCGCACAAAAAACGGCAACACTTCCAGGAAGGATTGAACTTTTATATATTTCAATTCCAAGTATGCAAATTGTCATATGTAGAAACGTGCCATTACTTAGTGCTAAAATGCAGGGTTTTTACATGTTTTTCAAGAAAAAGTCCCCTAAAAATAACTCGATCACTATGAAACTTTTGTGGGCTCGAGAACTCATTAAGCCAAACCATTATATAAAAAATCAACACTATTGGTTCAACAGCCAATGTTTGTGTCTTGTTGACACACCGGTACTCTATTCATTTTCAATGAAAACTGCTTCACCAGACTGTTTGCATAGGCAAACCTACGGTTCGCCAAAAATGTGTAAAAAGTGCTGATTTTGGCGAACAACAATGGCTGCCAGTCGGCCATCTTGAATCTGACCGGACCAATTTTAGGGCTGAAGATGTGTCTAGGGTAGATACATATATAAACCAAATATCAAGACATAACCAAAAAGCGTCCTCGAAACTTCCCAAAATAACTGGATTCCATCTAAGGACGGACGAATGGACGGACGGTCGACGGACGAAAAGTGAACGCAATAGCCCGCTGGAACTAAAGTCCCTAGTGGGCTAAAAATTAGTAAAAGTTGATTGTATCAAGATTATAAAATGGTTCTCTTTTTGACTCGGTTCTTTGTAAAGAGTAAGCTGAAACATAATTGTTGCTTTTCTGTGTTGATTCCTTGGGTAAAAAAACTTATTATCGGTACTAGACAGCGGTTTCTATCAAAATAATTTTAAAGGAACCGGTACATGTTTGGTCTAAGCAGATTTCACATTTGCGGCCATCTGAAACTAAGGCCCGACGTACAGCAACAGTGCTCAATCCCCGAACTAATAATAGGCCTATTCGCTTCCACTATGTTCGCAAGAAGTCGATTAACACGTTGACTGCCATCTACGAGATATCTCGTAGTAGCAGGTGTACCGCTCCTTGCCACTACGAGATATCTTGTAGTAAGCCCGGAGTGAATGAATTCATTTTTTTTCTGTTTGGCAATGTGGATAACAACATAAATCGAAGTCTGGTAACTCAGATAAACAAGTAATTTTTAAAAAATCAATAACTAACTTTTTTATCAATTCTTTATTTATTTATGAACATCTAAAAAATCAAATTATATTACGTGATTATTTTCACATCAAAGTTTATAAGGCATCAAACGCTTATCAAATACCTTTCCTAATTGGAAAGAAATGATTCACCTCACTGTGAATCGATAATAAACATAGAACGATAGAAATTATAGCATTGTTGTCATCTTTAGTTTTGTACATGGTATCTCCTGAAACAAGGGGTTACACATAATGCTGGTTTTCCAGGACAGACATCACAAACGTAACGTGTTTCTTTGCGGTTACCATCTCTTCTGCAAATGCGACATGGCTTTGTGGGGTATTGCTTTCTATCTGATGGGGGAACACATGCAAGATAGTGAAATGCTGCTGGAACATCTGGGTTTAGGGGAGGGGGAACTAATGCAACTGGTGCCAAGGCGGGGATATCGCCAAGCAAATGTTTGACGATGGCTTCACGGAAAGCTAATATCTGAATTGAGTCATTTGCATCATTGTAAATCATATGTGCATTGACAATGCTCATTTCTAGTATGTGCAAACCAATCTTTTTATACCAACGCCAGTGGCGGATTTAGGGGGAGCACGCGGGGCACGTGCTCCCCCCCTAAAAGTCACAGCAAAAAAAATTGGACCTACCTTTTCAAGCCAAATGAGTAAAAAAAAATTTTGGGGGGGATATTTGGGATTCGAACCCTTATGCCTTCTGCTCAACTGGATGTAAACCAGCCACTAGGAAGTAAATGCATGTAAAAAATAATTTCTCTGCCGCAATAAAATGATCATCTAACTTATATAACGCTTCTAAGGTATGTATAATTATATTTTTGTAAAGTTCTATTATTTATTCTTCTGTGTATATAGATTGCATTAAATTATGTGAGCCCACAAGAGAAATATTGACATTTCTATATATTAAATAGTCTGTGAAAAATCCCCTCGGCCTCAAGTTGAAGTAGTCGCGGACTATTACTAATTACATGTACCATTATCAAGGAGCTATGATGTATTTATAATTGAATGTTTATCATAGATAAGGCCAGTTCTGATTTCACTTTTGAAGTGTGAAATAGACATTGGCTTGCAAGCTTTCTGCCAATTTTTCAACTTGACGAACCAGTGATGAGTTGATCATGATTATCATATGCGAATTTGTTGAATTATTCTTATTTGTGTGTTTTTTTATTTTGCAGATGAAAAAGCAGACGAGTATTTCTTCGTTCTTTGGATCCACAAGTACCGGTCTAGATGCTAGTGTAAGAAAACAGGGAACTGATGAAACATTCACCCCTCCACCCGCACCCAAAAGAACAAAAAATGACATTCCGATTCCATCTGATAATTGTGATATTGGATTAATTGAAGACATAGCTAGCCTTAATGCCGATGAAAAGTATAAATTATTACGGAAACACTTCGTTCCTGGTGAAAATGACAATTTCCCGACGACTCTATACCAAAATAAGAACAGGAGGTTTAGTGTAGATTGGCTAACTAAAAAGCAATATGCAGGCCTGGTATATTCAAAGGCCAAAGAAGGCGGGTATTGTATATATTGTTGTCTGTTTGGGTCAAGTGATCTCGGAATACTATCTACATCTCCATTGACGCATATGAAACACGCCCATGCTCGATTAGGGGCTCATTACGGAACTGATAAAAAGGAACCAAAAAAAACTCACCTTGAGGCACGTGAAAAGGCATTGCAGTTTCTAAATGTACATGAAAACAAGCAAAAAACTGTCGTGGAGCTGAGTAATAAGAATGCTTTAGAAAAGATAGAAAGAAACCGTACTGTCTTATCATCCGTGATAAAAACTGTCTTACTTTGTGGTAGACAGAATATAGCACTGCGGGGCCATCGAGATGATCCTGATATAAATTCCGGAAATTTCCAGGCATTAATTGATTTCCGTATGGATGCTGGGGATTCTGTTCTCTCGGATTACCTTGCCACCGGACCAAAAAATGCCACATACCGTTCAAAAACAATCCAGAACAGTATAATCCTGGCCATTGGCGATAACATTGTCGGAGATTTGATTAATGAAATCAAAAGCTCACAATTTTACTCTATATCAGCTGACGAAAAAGCGGACACTTCACACAGTGAACAACTAAGTGTGGTTGTGCGATTTGTTGATTGCAACAAAGATATCAGAGAGGTTTTTCTTGGCTTTGTCGAAGTATCAAGTGATACAACTGGATTGGGATTGTCTTCAATAATTAAGAAAACCCTTGAAGCTTGGGGTTTGTCCCTCGAAAACTGTAGGGGTCAAACATATGATGGCGCTGGTGGAATGGCTGGTGCTCAAAGCGGATGTGCTGCTCGAATAACTGCTGATTTTCCACTTGCAGTGTACACTCACTGCTACAGTCATTGCTTGAACTTGATTCTCAACGACTGTGCTAAAAGCACATTAGTTAGAAATATGGTGGACTGTGCAGAAAAAGTCTATAAATTCTTCGACAATAGCCCCAAAAGAACAGATTATTTGGAAAATGTGATCAAAGAGGTATGCCCTTCAACGAAACAGAGACTGAAACAAATGTGTAGGACCCGTTTTGTTGAGCGACACGATGCATTCGAGGTTTTTGTTGAGCTCTATCCAGCGATTGAAAGATGTTTCAGCGATATGTCAACCTCACAGAATTTCAACCGTGAAACCACCAGTGATGCCACGACGCTTTTGGCAGCTATAACACAATTCCAGTTCATTGTGACCCTGATTACTGTCAAAAACTGTATGGGCTATACAAAAGGGCTTTCAAAAAAGCTTCAAGGCAGATCTGAAGATATCTTGTCAGCATACAACAGCATTGAAATTGTTAAGGCAACTATCAAATCGGTTCGTTCAGATATAAATGCAGTATTTAGTAGCTGGTTTGAGGAGATTACAAATTTGGCAGCACAGAATGGCATAGCACCATCAAAACCACGTACCTGCAACCGTCAAACTCAGCGTGGAAATTATCCTGCTGATACACCTGAAGAATATTATAGGAGAACTCTTGTTATTCCATACATAGATGGTCTTATCAGTGGACTAGAAACCAGATTCTCTACATTGAGTGTCATTGCTTCAGAGCCACTGAAGTTAATTCCAACAAATGTGCAGAATACCACACTTAATGATCTGAAATCGTTCATCAATCAGTACAAACAAGATTTGCCATCCCCATGCGGTATAAGTTCCGAACTCCTCCTCTGGAAAACTCATTGTTCTCAAGTCATTGCTAATCTAGGGAAAGATGACAAGAAACCCAATACTGCAGCTCAGGCATTGAAATTATGTAATGAGGACGACTTTCCAAATATCTTTATGATGCTGAAACTAGTTTGCACATTAGGTGTGACAAGCTGTGAGTGTGAGCGGGCAAACTCTGAACTTGGACTACTCAAAACATATTTGAGAAGCACCATGACCCAGTCCAGAATGAATGGTTTAGCATTGATGCATGTCCATTATGGACTTACCTCTAAAGAAGGCTTTATCGACCGGGTAATAGCAACATTCAGCAGACAAAATGCCAGGAGAATGGTTTTAAATAATATAATTGATGATTGACTTGATTTATTTCAAACCATTGATGATAAGTTTCAAATATAGTAGTTTATTGTATCCATTGAATATTTTACCGGTGATTAGCATAAATTGCTTTTGATAAAGGAACACTGATGTAAGTTGTTTTTGTGCGGTTTTATGTATTTGTGCAATTTTAAATATGTTTATAAATCTATTCATCTGTAATGTAACCTGCTGATAAGGACTTAAAGAAGTGCAATACATTCTTCTTTGTGTTGCCTTAGTCTATACAGTATTAAGGTCGTTAATTAACTTGTGCAAATGTAAAAATGTTTTTGTTTTAAAATTTGGATAGTTTTACTTTAATCTGATTGATTTTGACTAACTACTCAAAGTTATGCAATGTACAAGTAAATTTAATTAATCAGTGCAAATATAAATATGTTTTGTTTCAAAATCTGATAGATAATCTATGACTAATCTGTATTAAATGGAAATATTGAAGGTAACTGCTGATAAAAAGAAGTGCAATGTATCCTTCTTTGTGTTGCCTAGATTAGAAAGTATTATTATGGTCATCTATTAACCTGTGCAAATGTAAATATGTTTTTGTTTTTAAATTTGGATAGTTCTTTATCTGATTGATATTCTATTATTTTAATAGTGTAACTCAAATTTTATAATTGATACAAGTACATTATTAACATGTGCAAGTGTAAATATTTTGTTTTAAATGTGAACAGTTTTACCAGTTTTACTTATCTGATTGATTTGAATAGACTTAGTCAAATTCCATGATACCAGTGTTAGTTTCTTTCTACATCTGATAAGTATGATTTAGGCATTTATATCTAAGGAGTATATTTTTCTCAATATGTTTCAGAGTTTTACCTTCACTTCTTTAACCTCCAGACTGCCCTAAAATGGACACGAGGGCCCCAATTTCCCCCAATGTTTCAGGGCTTTCCCTTCATATATATGACCATATAACCAATCATCTTTGACCTGAGAAGTGCCCTAGAATGCATCCTGTGGGCCCTAATTTTCAAAATTTTCTGGGGGGAGGACCCCCCAACCCCCCCTTGGTGACCTGAGATAATGTTCTGTATTTCATGGTGCTCTACCCCTAAGAAAATCCTACATCCGCCCCTGAACGCAGTGTTTTGCGCAATGCAGAGTGATATGACATCATTTGATCGGCTCGGTCAATACCGGACATGCCAAGATTATAATCCCTAATGATATTATGGTTTCTTGGTAATCTTTCCATTTCGGTTTGGAACGTCCAACATTTCTACCCGGTGCATATTACTGATTGTCAAAACATCTCGTTTATCCTTCCATTTACAAACAACAACCGAGTCCGACCTTTTCCATGTGTGCTCACCTTTTTTGAGCTTTTTAGTTGTTACCTCTAAGGGGTTGTCCTTACGATCGGTACGCAGTGTCCCACAACTATATGTCCGTTTTCCAGTCATATATTTGACCAATGACACAGAATTGTAAAAGTTGTCTGTATAGACAATATGCCCTTTATCAAGGAACCCTTCCATGAAATGGAGAACAATGGCTCCTGACTGGCCTAGGTTTTGTGTATCAGGAACTGCTTTTCCAGAATATATGTGAATTCTTAGAACCATGCCACGAGACTCGCATAGCTCATAGAATTTTACACCATATTTATGTTTTTTGTTTTTTATATATTGCCTGAACACAAGGCGGCCCCGCCAGAGAACCATTGACTCATCAAGTGATAACGATTGCCCTGGATAATAAACCCGATCCATCCTATTATTGAAGTTTTCCAATAAAGGTCGGATCTTGTAAAGTCGATCGTCAGGTTGAACTTGGTTGTTGTTTGCAAAGTGCCAGAAACGTAACAATAATTGGAATCTATTTCTGCTCGTGACACGACCAAACAGTTTTATACAGTACAGACTGATTCCAGTAATGTTCAATTGTCGGCATTCCGTTAGGGCCCATATGAATGAGGAGTGCAAGAAACCGTTTCATTTCAGCAGCATCTGTATCTCCCCATGCATGGAGATGTGACTCTCTACGTAGTGGGTGATTTCTGTTGATTTCCTCCCGCGCATATCCATTGGTTTCTTCAACCATGAGATCTATTAGTTCTGGAGTCACCAATAGATCAAAATAACTTCCTGGCTTTTCAGGATTGCGGACAGCAGTACGCAAATCAACGACTTCATTTCAAGGAAAGTCCGGCGGATTTGCAGGAACAGCAGACCAAACATGAACAGCAGCAGGTGGTGCAGCAGCAGGTTGCTGCACATTTTGAACGACTGGCTGTGCTGCAGCAGCAGGTTGCTGCACATTTTGAACGACTGGCTGTGCTGCAGCAGCAGGTTGCTGCACATTTTGAACGACTGGCTGTGCATTTTGTCTACGGGGTGCTGTTGGAGGTTGACCTCGACCCCCACCTCTGGTCCAAACACCGCAGCCTCTAGGCCTATTACCGCCCCTAGTCTGAGCTCCACGGACTACGGTACCTACGGCGATTGCTGTTGGTGGATGCACTGAGGGTTGAATACCCTGACCTCTAGTACTGCCCCTAGCTCTAGCTCCACGGCCTCGAAATACAGGCCTACCACGTGGTGATGAGAGTTCATCATTCTCGGACGATGATGAGGGATCTTCTGACCACAAATTGGGATCCCCTTCAGAGGCAGAATCCAATTCAGAACTTTGATTATTTACATTATAGTCACTATCATGCTATCGTCTATTTCTGAATTACCTGACTGGCTTATATCCATTTCATCAGATACATTGTCTACATTATCGGACATTACAAGACCAGCGACATCGGCGACAGACAAACGCGCCATTTTCACCATGTGCTTAGCCACGTGCAGCGTTTCCGGTCCAAAGGGGACAGTAGTAGCTGGTATAGAGATGAAAAACGGTTTGGAATATGTATCGTAGCTGGCAATGGGGGAGAGATATTTATTTCCACTGCCAGCTACGAGACTCGTAGTTGGCAGTGGGGGTAAACTTTTTATACCGGTTGCCAACTACGAGTCTCGTAGCTGGCAACTGGTATAAAACGTTTACTCCCACTGCCAACTACGAGACTCGATTCAACTCTGTTTTCACCATATAATAGGTGTAATACATGCATTAAATGCAATAAAAATCAATATATGTGGTTTCCGCCTACTTTTCGTTGATTGGTGAAACTGGCAATGTTGAGAAAAAAAAATTTTTTGAGTGGCAGTCAACGTGTTAACTACGATAAGCGTTTGCCTTGGTGCCGGTCTCTTTTTCCGATTAGATTCCGACTGCTGCTGCAGGTGGCATCTGAACTGGCAGACAGTCAATGGTATCATAGAACAATTTCAGATAAAATAGCGTGCAAATAGGGGGATTCGAAGCTAACTCATCGATTGGTCTAGTGCCTTGTTTGGCAGCGGGTATATGTGGGAAAACCTGGTTACTATATTCAGGTCTATCGTGAAAATTCTGTTTTTGGAAAATTCCGCGATTCTGTGATTCCCGACATGACAACACCGACCTAAATGGAGTTGATGTTTAACCTGATATACCATGAATTGTGAAAAGAAAAATTACAAGCAACATAGTTGTAAAAGCTACATACACAGCATACTAGACATTTATCTGTCTGTCCCCCAAAAAAATCTTTTAAGGGACAATGGCATTAGCATTTAGGCAATGAAAAAACGATTTTGTGTAAAACCGGACCAACTAACATTGAATTACCAGAATCAGAGGTGCCACCATCTAGGCCTATATAGACTTACATAATCCAGTATCTTCATATCTGCTTGCATCTTCTGTTACTTTTGTTCACTTCTATGTTATACACCTCTGAAATGTAGCCAACCCGTGACAAAGTGAAAAAGCAAAGAAAAATCAATATGTTGAGTTTTAGAATTGAAAGGGGATATTTTTGTCAATGAGCACACAGCATTATTTTAGTTATCACTATTTTCCTAATAGTTCATTCCGATTAATTACTGATATTGCATATGTTCACTTTGGTAGGCAAGCCTATTGGGACAAAGCTCAAGTTTTTTAGTCTATCACAGCCTCGGTGAATGTATGCACAGGCCAATGACCTTGAAAATCACCACAATCATAGCAAACATCATAATTTACAACTTAACTTATATGAATTGAAAGATGATTTAATAATTTTCATTATTCAACTCCCCGGGTGGCGAGAACTGGGTTACTACTATTAATAGTGACTAACGTATTTACCGGCCAATAAGCCGACTCGGCCAATAAGCCGAGGGCAGTTTTTTAGCCTAAAATACATGGATTTCATAAAGCTTCGCCCAATAAGCCGAGGCCCTTCATCAGAGATTTTAATTCACTGATTTGTCAATTAGATCGTCTTAATTGACGATTTAAGAGGCTGACAGTAGCGCCCGCCGATGTGTGAGAGTGCTGTGTATACTATCATCGCCGAGTGACTGTGCTATATATTATATATAGACTCACTCAGCTGATTACTATACACACAGCCATACACGCAGTATGCGGCTCACTGCTGATTTGCATATATACTAATGTATGAACTGACACGTGGTAGTACGATGAACTCGCGCGTTATATAAATGTATACCATTGCCGCTGTGCGGTGATGGAACAATCAAAGTAAAAATAAAATAGTTCAAAATAGATTATAATTGGTAGTAAATAATGACCTCAAATAAATATCGACCACTTTTCTTGATTTTGACGATCATTGAGAGCGTTAGAGTGGCATAGATCGGAAAGTGATTTTTTATGTCAGATCGTATCCGCCCAATAAGCCGATCACGATATTTTGGGTAAAAATCTGAGGCTAGAAAATCGGCTTATTGGCCGGAAAATACGGTAATGACTATGAAATCTGCAGCTTTAATGAGCTCGAAAAGGCCCAAGTCTGATGTACATGTACATCGAAATGTACATCGAAATTCGGGAAGTCATCAGACATAAGTCGAAATTCGACTAAATAAGGGTCCAGTAGTAAGGCCAGGGTAAAAAGAAGTACTAGGAAGGACTTTTTTTGGCAATTTTAGATCCAAAAGGAAGGACAATTTGACTCGGAAATATGTACTTTCCAGTAAAATGAGGGCCCATAAAGGAGCATTTTTGCAATGCATTTGCCCGAATACTAGTCATGTAGACCAGTCATATATTTTAGGGTAATTCCATAACACTGCCTTTCCTGTAGATTCAATCTTACTGATAATTGAATTACCAGTAATTACCAGTTACTGAGTAATGAAATACTTCAACGGTCGAATTGGCGACGAAATTGCGCGCAAAAATACATAGAAATCAAATTTAGAAGGACTTTTTTTATGAAAAGGAAGGACTTAGAGTCAAAAAGAAGGACAAAGATGATGTTTGTCCAAACTTTTTCCGAAAGAAGGACAAAGAAGGACTTGGAAGGACCGCTGGAATCCATTATTTTCATGTCGAATTTCGAGTTATTTTTATGTCGAATGTCGAGATAATAAGTCTACATGAAAATAACATGAAATTCGACATTATTAATTTGACATGAAAAGAGAACTCGAACATAAATTAAACATAACTAAATCGGAATTCAACTTATTATTTCGAAATAAGTCGAAATTCGACCGAATATCTCGGAACTCCACTTAATTAGTTGAAATTATGAAAAAATTATCTCATATGTCACCTAGGGGCTTCCATAGATTTGGAAGTGGAAATGGAGAAGTATTTAATATGCTTTTGGGAGATATTACTACCAATACTCAATCTAGTTAAGCTTGCCTAACTCGGAAATGGTCAACTCAAAATTTTGACTAACTAAACAAAAAAGAAACTATTTTTCATTACTAACATATTTTCCCATCCTTAACTTGGACTTACTCACCACAATCATAGATGATGTCATGAGCTACAACTTTGCAATTGAATGTGGTAACAAAATATGCAAATGTACAAATACAACATAGAAATACTAAGCTATTGCATTATTCAACGCCCCCTGGTGGCCATATACAAAAACCAATGACAGTGAAACTCATCAAAATCATAGAACACGTTGTGGGCTACAACTTTCCAATTGATTGTAGTAACACAATATGCTTAGGTATCAATATAATGTGGAAAAAACTGTTTCCCACCTACGAATGAGTTACTGATGACACCAAGATAGCCACCAATTGCGTCATAATCGGCTGATCAAAAATAACTATCTCAGCTATAAAACATCCCTTTCCAAAGAACACCCATCCAAATTGCAATGAGAAATGGCAAACCAGTAGGAAGCTACAGGACCTAGAATTCCGGCCAAAATTGACATTTTTGGACTCTAAAAAGGTCACAGGACTATCTTGAGTCCGATCGACCCAATTTTTCTTATGCTGATAGGCCCTTGGGGGATTCAAATATATCCCAAAGATAAAGGTAATTGATCAAAGCGTCTTCAAAATTTCCCTCAAAAACTTCAAATATGTGTAAAAAGTGCTGACTTTGGTGAACAACAATGGTTGCCAGTCGGCCATCTCAATTCTGACAGGGCCAGTCTTCAGGCTGAAGATGTGTCTAGGCTAGATACATGTGCAACCCAAATATAAAGATGTTACATCGAGGCGTCTTAAAAACTTCCCAAAATAACTGGATTCCGTCTACGGACGGAGGAACGAACGTCGACCGGACAAAAAGTGAACGCAATAGCCCGCTAGTGGGCTAAAAAAATAACTGGATTCCGTCTACGGACGGACGAACGAACGTCGAACGGACGAAAAGTTAATCCAGTGTCCATACATGTATATTATACCAGTGTTCTCCGCGTAGTAAAAGAATTATAGGGGCGGTCCTCAGAAAATGGATCAGGAGTGGGGTCTGGAGAAAATCTTATATCTGGAGGTGCTCAAAGCATTTTCCCAGCATTTGGGGTTAATCAACTAATCGAAGTTTGTTAATTTTTAAAGCAGCAATCATCAGCAGTTTGCTTGAAGCGCTTTCCTGTTGTAGAGATTGGTAGGCTTACATGCATTAGCCTAAATAATTGGATGTTCTTATATTTATTTGTATAATAACATTTTGTCAAGCTTAGCAAGCCTATCAATTTCGATTTGCGAAATATTTTAGGCCTTAGATATTCACCTGTCCTGAGCGGTTAATTTTAAGATATCTTCACTATGTAGTAGAAAGATTTTAGCCTGGATTCTGTCATTCAGCAGATTGCGTCAATCACGAGAGGTGCGGATCTGCACTTATACCATAAATTTTTAAAAATCACAGAAATACCTTGTGTTGATATTCTTTATTTATCCACTAGTTCTGTAAAACAATTGGCTGTTAAAGATCAGGCGGTCGAGATGTCTTATTACAAAAATAACATAGGGATGATTGAAACGGCTTTGTATTTGATCTCTACAGTCACAGGCAAATATGAAGATGTGTTATCCCTATAGTATGAAGTCGCAACCGCCTGATGCTGATTCAACAGCCAATTGTTCATTTTAACTTCAAATGTTAGCTGATAGGCTAAATAAATAATACAAACAAAAGGTGTTTCTGTGATGTTTGGAATGAATTGGCAGTTTAAATTGAGCGCCACTCGCAAGATTACCACCAATCCAAAAGCCAGTTTACAAGCCCCTGTCTGTGACATGTTAAGACTCTCATTACTAATGATAACAAACGGTGCGATTTAAGAATAGGGGACTATAGCGGGTGGTAGCTCCCGTAATTGTCTATAGATGGCACCAGGCGATACTTAGCAATCCAAAAGGGACTGGTGGATAGATGGCGGTGCGACATAGCCTACATGATGATAAAGAGAGAACGTGGCTTTTAGGACTGACAACTCTACAGTTCTACACCTCAACAACTGACAAAGATATAGAGAGAACATGGTTTTCGTACAACTCTACAGCTCTACACCTCGACACCTCAACAATTGACAAAGATATAGAGAGAATGTGGTTTTGGTACAGACAACTCTACAGCTCTACACCTCGACACCTCAACAACTGACAAAGAATAAAGATATAGAGAGAATGTGGCTTTGGTACAGACAACTCTACAGCTCTACACCTCGACACCTCAACAACTGAAAAATATATGTATATATAGAGAACGTGGTACATGTACAGACAACTCTACAGCTCTACGACTACACCTCAAAAAATGCTGAACAGATTAAGATAAAAGATGAGTGAGTGTACTCTGTACAGTGTATCGTGTACTTTGTACTCTGAGTGTGAGAGTGTGTACGGTGAGTGAGAGTGGGTGTGTACTGTGAGTGTCAGTGAGTGACAGTGTTTGAGTGAGAGTATACTGTGAGTGAGTGACTGTGAGCGTGTACTGTGAGTGAGAGTATGTACTGTGAGTGTCAGTGAGTGACAGTGTTTGAGTGAGACTGTGAGTGAGTGACAGTGAGCGTGTACGGTGAGTGAGAGTGTGTACTGTGAGAGTGTGTACTGTGAGTGTCAGTGAGTGACAGTGTTTGAGTGAGACTGTGAGTGAGTGACTGTGAGCGTGTACGGTGAGTGAGAGTGAGTGTGTACTGTGAGTGACAGTGAGTGAAAGTGTTTGAGTGCTTGAGTGTTCTGTGAGTGTCAGTGACTGTAAGCGTAAGCTATACTGTGAGAGTGAGTATGTAGTTTGAGTGCGAGTGTCTAATAATTTAGTGTGAGTGTGAGTGTAAGTGTGTACTGTGAGTGTAAGTGTGGACTGTGAGTGAGAGTGAGTGTGTACGGTACTGGAGTGTGTGTTAAGATCGTAGGTTTGATTGCTTATTTAACCTGATGCATTAAATTTGAGGATTGTATTAATTGTGTTTTATGTACCGTACGTAAATAAAATTAGCAGTTATGAATTGGTAATTGATGAGTTGTTTGTGGTTGTTTCATGAAAATGGGGGGGGGGGGATATCTACACCAAGTCCTTGTTCTTTGGGATGTGAATTGTGAATATGGAGGTGCCCCCTTATTTGTTGTCTCTTCATTTTTGTGTGGTGTCTGTTTTTGTCACCGTAATGTTGTTTTCCATTTATCGAAAGAACGGATGTTAAATTACTGGTTGAAATTGTATCATTGGCGGCTTTTCCGTTGCGCCCGCTGGACACCCCGCTTCACATGATAGTAGTCGGACGGTTTTTGGTGGTAATTAATGTGACATCATGGCGGGCCGTGTTCGTTTATTTGTGATTATATTGACAGATAAGTTTGGGTTGTTGTGGTTTCTAAGTAGTCTATTACTTTGACCAAAAATCGTTGGCTGATGTAGTAATTATGCAAATTACAGTGGAGGTTATTATTTAGATGGCGGGTTGATATAAGTTGTGTTAACAACCTAGTCCCCTATTCTTGAATCTTACCGAAAAGTGAAAAAGGAACAGGAGGAAGATAACGACACGAGCCCCCTCCCAGCTCCCGATCAAAAAAGCACTTTTAAACTACTTCGGTTAATAGACGGACGCCGGGCGCCGAAGGCACCCGGAGGACGTCCCTTTGGTAAACACGTATATGTGGATACTACGAAGTGTCTTCTTAACCGATTCTGACTAGCTGACCAAGTCAGAAAAAAATGACGTCACTTGACGTCCGGTTTGAAGTTCATGGGGAAATCGGAAGTAGAATTACGTCACACTAAAATCCGGCATTCCACTAACTAAAATACGGTAACTTATGGATCGGGTTATTTGAGAGTGTATCTATTTCATGAAATTTCGAACAAGATTGGGTCGATGAATAGTTTAACAATGAACCGCGTTGATCGATCGAGTTGAAAATAGCTGAAATTCCCTTAGCAACAGGAGCGAATTCATAATAACAAAACGCGGCCGCGGCCCGGTGCCACGCGGTTCGGCGCGCAGGTTCGAATCCCGGAGAATTACGCTCTCGCGCGTGCAGCTGTCATTCCCAGCCGCAGCACTGAAATACACTTTTTTAATCAAAAGTAATGACCCTAAAAACTGCGGTGAGTCGCGTTAGAGTCGTAAAATATCTCGGCCAACGCGGCGGCGGATCGGCACAGCATAGTCTCGCTCTCGAGCAGCAGCAACAACATCGCGGTCAGCAAAAACATTAGTCTCCGCCACTTCTTCACCAAATAAGGAATTCGGAACCGCTGGCCGCATGCACTGCTTATTTTGAACTGTATTCCCGGAGGATTAGAAAGAAATGTATATTTTTCGCAAGAGAAATCAATTTTTGTACTGACATTCGCATTTCCTGCTAATTCGAGTTTTTTCTAGCAGAAAATAATTTTCCGATTTGTGCGTTTCAACGCGTATTCGATTTTTTTCTTTTTGAAGGCAATTAAGAAATGCGTTGTAATCTTCTCATCTTACTTTTATTTCCAAATGGAGTTAATTTCTAAATTAACTACCAGGTCAAAATTCTTCAATATTGCAAAAACCCCTCTCAGTTTCCACCATAGAAATGTCATTGGTTACATTATGGTTTCATTATGGTTTCACAAAGAATTTTTAACCATTAAAAAATGACACTTTATCTAAATCGAAAGAATAATCTTTTTAGCAGACAGTGGTACCGAGACCTAATTTATAAGAAATTTTTCAAGTTTTTTTCTCGCAAAAATTAAAATATTAAATTTCATTTGATCTTATAATATAAGATTAAAGAATTATGAGGTTTGATTCATTTCTGAAATTTGGGCTTATAATATATCAAGCCCAAATTTCAGAAATGAATCAAAACTTACAGTTACAGAGTTACAGTTTCATCTTCTTTCTTCCCACCCCTTAACTCGAGCACTAATTTTAAATTTTCCAAGTTTTGACTAAGAATTGATTTAATTTCTTCATTAATTCATTGCTTTTTTGGGTTAAACTACAGTACAATTTCAATATGAAATATTGAAGTTGATTCTCTTTCCAGTTTCATTAGCAACATTTAAGTGTGTTCCTTGTCACTGACAATATTTTGAGTGTTTTCGACTTCGTTACCCCGTACTTTAGGTTTTCCCCAATCGCTTCAATCATTTCTTACTTATGTATGAAAAATTGAATCAAGCTGTGACGAGGCGTCCGTCACTTAGATTTCATCTATTACATATTAAGAATTAAGAGTCATTGAATCAGATAAATACCTTTGCTTAAAGATTTTCAAGTTTCCGTAAAATATGTCACATTATCGCAAAAATACGGCCAAAATTGAATATGAGAAATGAGAATCAAACCTCCCGCATCGACCGAGACACCGCCTAGCGGTTACTGTTCCCTTTCAATTTCTCAATGAATGAAGTTCGAATCCCAATAAAGGTTGGAAATTAAATTTAAGAAGTGCAATTTTTTTCCAGATCGGAAAATACATGAGTATTTTACTAATTCTATAACGTTTCAGTGCAGATTGTTCTAGCTGTTATTTTTCCATCGAGAGTACCAAGGATTTTTGTACCAACTTTTTACCCCGTACAAAATAAACAAGTTATGAAGTCACAGTCTTCTCCATCTCAGGCTCCTGTGGCGAGGGTCCACACCAAAACAATAACACATACGAATTTTCGATAATTTTACTTTATTTCATTCTATTGACACAGCATTTATTACAATCACATGTACAACTAGCAAAAAGCTTTTGGGATGGTATTGTACATAAAAGGACTTACAATGTTCATCACATTTTTACTATTAAATCACCAACTACAATCCTCTGTTAAATGTAGCAAAAATTTCAATTCTAAATCTAATAAACCTTCAGCTTGAAAATATACTACATGTATAATGAAGGTGCGTGCTCACTAATCATTAACACTGATGGCAAGAGAAATTCATCCATATTCCTTCTATTTTCAAACTTAGGAGAAAATCTACAGTTAAATCTGGAGCAATTATACTATAGTGAAATGTGAATACTGATAGAACATTTATTCATTGCATAATAAGTAATACATATAGGTAGTTAATATAAGCACTCTCTTCTGACTGCACTGGCTTTCCATGCAAAAGGCAATCGATGAAACATGATTTAAAACTGAGGGACATCCAAATATACAATAGCCATATCCCAGCTTTCGTAGACTATAAACAGTACATACAATATCAAAGAAACTACACAACAAGTTGTGTGCTTTATCCCGGTCCATCATATAAAAAATACAAAAGTGGTCAGACATGTTTTTGTTAAACATATACAAATTTTACAATTCTATAAACAACAGGATATACATCGGTGTGATAAAATATTGATAAAATGAGCAACACTTACCAAAATCATTTGCATCACATATCAGCTAAGCAATAGATGAATAATTTTTTCATCAAATAAATGATTAATTTCTATACATATACATATATATATATATATATATATATATATATATATATATATATATATATATATATATATATATATATATATATATATATATATATATATATATATATATATATATATATATATATATATATATATATATATATATATATATATATATATATATATATATATAATGCTTCAAACATGCTATATGAATGTTGTGTATACCGAACACCCGAGCACAATAAATGACTAGATTATCAAAGGGTTGGACTGTAAAGGCCTTATAAATTAACTTACACCTGGAGGACTGTTAATATCCTATATCAAATCAATATAGGAGACTCTTCCTTACTCAATCAACCAGTCAACTCAGTAAACCGCTCGGCTGTGAAACTTAAATTCATTTGGAAAAACTTTCTATTTCCCCTGATTCTTAACTCCATATTCACTCAACAAGAATAACATTCACAGTCCCAACCAGTGCATCTGAGTAAAGCAGAGTTTACAGTACCTACTAGAAAGTCTTTAATTCAAAAAAGATTTTGGAGTCTATGCCAACGCATACCGGCAGTCATGGCAAAAGCTTGTTCGACTGGCATGAAATATCAATTGGTCGCCGAATTGATAGGCCTACGGGCTACATCACACTACTACAAGGGAACCTCTAAATACATGTAGTACGAAAATTGGCCACTTTTCCTAGTACATTGAAAATCAGGGAAACATTTCCGTACTAATCATTTTAGCAGTCCCAAACTTCTAACAACTTAAATTCAAAACGTGAACTTCCTATTAGTAAAAATGTCACTGCAACCTTGCAGGGCTGAGCAAAAGATTCTGATCCCTTAAGTAACTATTTGTCATCCATAGTTTTCTCATGGTCTTTACCATCTTTGTTATCTTCATCACGATTAAAGAATAGCAGCGGAGTCATACCTATTATACAACCTATGGTCACACCTATTATTCTTCCCTGAAAATCAAGAGTAATAACATTATTTCAAATCATCCATAAGACAACTTTGAATTTGGTACCATCTTACACAAACTAGAGGATCAAAGGTCCTGAGGCTCGAAATATAAAAGGCCGAAAAAAAATTAGGCACAATATAGATTGAGATTGGATATGATTACTGGGATTTGCAATATCAATGAAATCTTGGTGCACTGTTGTGGTAAGCATTTTCATTCAGCTTGGATGATATACATGCAATGGTAATGGGTTTTCGCCATGACTCACTAGGGGCGAACTCTTTTATGACCTCCGAAGTCTCGATCCGGAATCTCCGATTGGCTCCACACAAAATCCGAATCACATCACCTTGACAGAAAGGAGATTTTAGACTCTCCAAAAGGTCACGTGACCAATAAGAGAGTACGATTGGATTCTCCGATCTGATAAAAGAGTACACCCTTGCACAAAGCAGAACATTCAATACTATGTTTAATGCTACCGGGTATGTTCTGCATATGTTCTATAATGATGTCACTGGGAAAGCCCTTCAATAAAGGACTTTCCCAGTGATGTCAATGAATTTTTGAAGAGTTAATATAATACCGAGTTGACACCTTGGCTGAACTTGTCAGACCAGTAAGTCATTTAACCATCCGTTTTGATATCCATGCCCAAATGATAGTGTTAATCATGGAAATGACATTAAAATGAACGAATAGTAGTTGCTATAGCAACAATTTTCAAGGTCACGTCTGCAAAATTTTGACCAATGATAATTGGATCCTGGTACTTGAGATCAAGGGCTACCTTCAAAAAAAAATTCACGAATATGTCTTTCCACTCAAGCGAAAAGTCAATTTTAGAGCCTTCCTGAGGCTCATGGACCCGACTATTATCCCTTGAGGCTCTTTTCGAGTCAAACAGTGACATACTCGATTTCGTTTAGAAATTTAAATTTTAGGGCTACCCTTCATCAAAACTGGAATGTCATTGATGCAATGAAAGAAGTGAGCTAATAATCAAACTTATTATTTACTCACTAATGAAGATACAATTCTTGTAGATTTATTGTCTATTTGTTGTGGAGTTAATCTTGGAGGTTTGATACCACTCTTGGATGCTAATGTTTCTACATAACCAGCAGTACTGAAACAGTAAGAAAGATGCATGTGTATGCCAGTTATGGGAGGATAGCTTCACCATCTACAGTAGACTGTTTAACCCGAAGTCAGCTTATTGGATTATTATGTTTGATTATTGGAGGACAATACAATACAAACTTTTCCTCAAATTCACCGTGATAATGACCCATCACTGCTCCGACTTACCCGGAATTCACAACCTCGGAGAGATTTCATCGATCGCACGAGATCTGATACGACTGGAATCTATTGTACAAAAGAGGAACTAACCTTATTCCAGCTACGTCAGACACCATATTACCAATTGCAGCAGCTGAAATAGGAAAACGTTTGAAAATAATCGAAGATAAAAACGTGATGTATGCTAGACAAAAGATTATCAAAAAGATCCTGGTGGCGGCAGAGTTTTTTGTTGAAGATCTTCTTTGTTCTTTCTCACATGAAGAGAGAAGGAAAATAGACCTCAAACCTACTAATGATACGGAGTGGCACTCCATGAATTGGGATTTTACTTTTTTTTCTATGACTTACCTGCCATTGTAGAGATTCCAAGCACGGCACCAAATGTTGTATCTATATATTCTCCCTGAACAAGAATGAAAAGGCTATAAGACTAAAGCATCTGCTTAATCGAAATAGAGGGATTAGTGTGGAATAGCGGTAAACACTTAATGGATCACAACAGAAGTTTAATCTCCAGCCACTCTCATTTGTGACATTCACACATTTCTCGGCTTAGTGCCATATTCATGTAGTGCTGAATTCACCAAAATACTGCGCTTACAGAGCCTGGCGTGTTCACATGATGAGTGGGCACTAAGTATGTCCACTTAGTCTTTAGTCTTTAGATCCGGTGAGTATACGTAATTTCACTGTCACTTCTTAATTGATGGTTTGATGGTTATATTTGCAATTTGGGTTAAGAGGGGTTTTTGACCAGTTTTTGACCAGGATATCAGTGAAATTGATCCTTCTGAAATTCCTATTTTTCAAGGATGAATTTTTCTATTTTATTCTGCTGTTGTTTTATAGATCATTCGACTCTCTGCCGAAAATCCTGGTGTGAACAGCACTATTGCCAGGGAAACATAAGACAGTCGATTAGAATAACTGGCCAAAATTTTGTGTATGGTTACTTACTGCCGTAATCATGATTATATTGTCCAGCGTACCAAAACCAATGAAAGGTATCCCTGAGAATAGTGCCACTGAAATTGATAGAAAAGCTCCTCATATTAGCTATAGGCCTAATCTTCACCAAATGCTAATGAAAACTGCGGTGTTGTCAAATCGCGGAATGACGCAATCGCAGAATTTTTAAAAACACGGAATTTCTTCACTTTCACTATAAATAGTAACCGGGTTTTCCCGCAGGGATACTTGGTGTTGGAGTTAGCTTTGAATCATACTATTAGCACGCAATTTTATCTGACAAATACCATTCAGTTACCAGCTGCAGCAGCAGTCAGAATGTAGTCTGACAAAGAGATAGTCACCAGGGCAATCATCGGTTATCGATGTTAATCAACTTTTTGGATTTAAGTAGATTTGAGCACGGTCGCTCTAGTTTGGGCCGTAGTTTCAGATGGCTACAAACGTGAAATGTGCTACCAAACATGTACCGCAGTTCCTTAAAAATTATTTTGATAGAAACCACCGTCTAGTACCGATAGTACGTTTTTTAGACCCAAGGAATCAACACAGAGAAGCAGATAAGTAACAGCTTTCTCTTCACAAATAACGGAGTTAATAAAAGATACCATTTTATATATAATCTTTAATATCATTCAACTTTTATTTACTCTTCTAGATACACTACACTCACGTTAATCACAATTTCAGTGCACGAGATGCATTAAAAACCCAAAGCCAGATTATGCATAATGTGTATCTGTTTTGTCTGACATCGTTCATTTTGGGATATTTCTCTTGACCGTATAAAAACATACCTCAGTTTGGTCTTAATACGACCAGTGAAAGAGTGCAGTCTAAATAAATAAGCCATGGTTTTTATATCCATTTTACAATGCAGCATTAATTGAATTAGTTAAATGGTAACATAAATCGTTAATGTGTTGAGTGACGATAGTTATAGATTATCACATAGGCCAACCAGGTACCGGGAATGAAAACATGCGTCCGGTGCCTTGTCCAACAAGGGGTATCCCGTGCGGGAAAACTCGGTTACTATGTCTAGTGGAAAATGAAGAAATTCCCTGTTTTTGGAAAATTCCGCGATTCCGTGATTCCAGTGGAAACTTTTAAACGTCTAAAGTCTATCAAAAAGGACAACTAACAGCACCCTTACTGGGGTCGGTATATAAGTTTTTGTCAAAAATATACATTTTGTAACTGTTCAGATAACATTTTAAGGCATTTCAGCAAGCTCAGTATGAATACACTTGTCCGGATATTTACGCAATTTTCCAGACAAATATTCAAATTCAAATTGGTTGTTGAGAGCTGATTTTATAGGAATTCTGGAATGAACTTCATTTAATAGAGGTCTTAACATCATTTATGGTAGATTAGAGTTAGGTTTAGGAGGAGGATCAAATTAGGTTAGAAGGTTTGGAGGATGATAGGTTTTAGTTTAGGGTTAAAGGGTTGGGTTTGAAACCCTTCAACTGTAGAAATTTGTACGAACAACTAAAATATATTACACAACTAGTACCACTTTCTGTAGTTCTATTTTCTCTCCACAGATGGTGATACTATAGGCCAACAGGCTCTAAACATACAGTTAAGGCACCAAAGCATTTCCCTGTGGCTCATACTAATTGATGATGGCCTTAAAATGTACCCCCAAATCCTTGAACCAGGGTTTATGGCCCAAAGTAAGGTTAAAGGGTAAAAGGTTAGCTTAGGGACAGCAGTTTCAGTGAAATAAAAATTGACTTGGAAAGATTGGAAGACGCCTCTTACTGTCGGATCTCACCTATCTTGTGAATTTACATCTTCAAAGGCTTGAAGGAAGTGATTGTATCGGTAATTGAGATATTGCAATATGCTGACACACAAATTGAATAAACCACCTAGCTACAATAAATTGCAATTAGGAAGTGATTGATTGCTTGATGAGAAAAGGTTTAATCAAGATTGAAGGTGCAGTATCGATATAAAACAGGTAGCAGATGAACCCTATCAATCTACGGCTAGCACACTAGGCATATGAATGAGTGTTGGCAGGTGGAATAGCTGATACCAGGGAAGTGTGATGTCATCACACTTCCCTGCTGATACATAGAAAGAGCGTGACTGATTACAGGATAGTTCATTATGGTTAAATTGCAGACCTTTTTGATGAAGCTTTTTTAACGGCTGTTAAAAGGCGATGTAGTGTTGTGACACTCATAATCCTGCGATTGACTTCATATAGGTCAATCGCAGTCCTAAGTAACTATAGGACCGGCAGTACATATTGGGACAAGCCTAGGGATTTATTAAATTTATTGAAAATTCATTTCTCAAAAGCCGACCTCTTTCGGGGTTTTGGGCTGTTTGTCGTAAACCTCTTTAGGCCTACCTCACCCTGCACACAAGTGCGGAATTGATACTTCAATGGAAACATGGAGTCATATTTTTAGGAAAATAGTTCAACAACCCATGTGCACAGCTGCCATGACGACATATTGAGTTCAATTGTACATATTAGTAGTTGATGTTGGTACATATAGTACATATCAGGTAGCAGTTTACATGGAAATTTAGGACTATTACCACTTTGAAAATGCAGGCCGGTGAAAGATATTCAATATCAAAAAATTTATTTCTTTAGTGGGTTTTTCCTGCGTAGTTTTTTAGGATTTTTATCTGTGAAATAATCAAAAATTTTCAAAATGGGATATTGAGGAGTGATACATTCAATAGCTTGAATCGCTAACACCACACTATTACTATGCTATAATTCTAATCCCCGAGTTGGCCGGCATATCCAGACATGACTGTGTATCCATTCCTTATCATGTTGTTACATCTTATCAGTGTACCTCTCAACCAGGTATTTTGCTTGTACACTAACATATAAATCTTATTGTGTAAAGTCCTACTCACATTGTTTGATTTGCGCTGTTGTAAGAGGCTTGGCAGGATCTTTAGCTGAAATGAAATGAAACAAAACACTAAGCCGTTCATTATATTGAAAATTTCCAACTGAAGGCCTACCAGTGTTTGAATTATTCAAAGAAGTCGGGGAAATCCAAACAGTATGTAGGCCTATAAAAAACCGCACCATGGACTCTTCGAAGAGTCTATTGTGTTGTACCAAACATCAAGCACTGTCAATTGCCAGTTGCAGTAACCTGTAATCAGAAGGTGATTTCTAGAGTAGAAGAAACTTGAGGTTACGTACATAGGGTTCATAGTTATAAGGCTATTCAAAATAAGCACTTATTTAAAAAAAAAGATAAGTATGTATTACATGCAACTAACAAGCGATGTTTCCATTGAAGGAACTCAAACATTTGAATATTATTCATCCACTTTAGAATACAAATCTTTTTACTTTTAAAGAGAGAAAATTATAGGCGAAAAAAGATTCCCATAAGAATTTCAGCAACTACGGTACTGAAATAAGAATTAAATTAATTAATTTCATTAGGCCTAACCGAACTAGAGCACGCTGAATAAACGCACATTTATATGTGGAGGGTATGTAAACAGTCAAACATCCAGGAAGAAAGACACTCTAAATATTTGGATGGATATATGAAAGCTGTGGGTACTGGAGTGTGTAATGGGTAGTGTAGTGTGATCTGTGTGCATTTGTGGCCAGCACACAGATCACATTGTTCAATGGGGTTTGGTCCAGGAGTTGCAAGATTTTCAACAACAGGGAAGTAACGTGTAATAAATGATGACTTGAATTGCATGACTACCTACCACCCCTCATTATTGTTGGAAAACTAAACGTTCCGCACTGACTAAGAATTAGTAATAACATTTTAGAAATGGCCAGAATTTTAACTTAGGTTCTATCTCATTTCTTTTTTACAATTGCGATTGGTATAATTTTTTTTAAACGGCCGTTAAGGCTTCATGTTTCGTCTGCAATTCACTGCAAATAGTTACGCAACTACGCACATTTCAGTGCACATTTCATTTATCATTAATTAACATCGCCATATCATATCATCAACTTATATTGTGCCTTAAAACCCTAACAGCCGAAATAATTGAAATGCACACACGATTTCTATCATTGAAAATTGAGAGAGTGGCCATGTTTGTGTTTGCTGCTTCGCGTAAATCCCGCGCGGTGGCGCAACCGCGCGGAGTGGGGCCGATACGTCCAGGAAGAAAGCCACTAAATATTTCGATGGATATAT
Organism: Tubulanus polymorphus; assembly: GCF_964204645.1. Classification (NCBI taxonomy): domain Eukaryota; kingdom Metazoa; phylum Nemertea; class Palaeonemertea; order Tubulaniformes; family Tubulanidae; genus Tubulanus; species Tubulanus polymorphus. Next base: position 10,578,916 of record NC_134026.1, read on the forward strand.
GAAAGCTGTGGGTACTGGAGTGTGTAATGGGTAGTGTAGTGTGATCTGTGTGCTTTTGTGGCCAGCACACAGATCACATTGTTCATTGGGGTTTAGTCCAGGACTCACGAGATTTTCAACAACACGGAAGTAACGTGTAATAAATGATGACTTGAATTGCATGACTACCTACCACCCCTCATTATTGTTGGAAAACTAAACGTTGCGCACTGACTAAAAATTAGTAATAAATATAGCTGCAAAGCAGCGACAATGGGTTTTCTGCACAGTCTTAGAATCCTGTTCAATGGATTTCGACAAAGCATTTGATAAGGCACAACATCAGCCATTACTAAACAGGCTTTTAGGAAACAGTATCAATGAGAGGTCGCCCATATGGCTCAGCAGTTATCTCTGAACGAAAACTTGTAGCCGAAATCAACGGAACACCTCATCTTGGAATAATTCGGTCAAACTAGTGGAGTCACGCAAGGTAGTATCCTAAGTTGTCTTCTGTTTAATGTCCTGACAAATGACATACACAGTAATCCAACATATACCAGACCGAGTAAATTTCCAAATTGACCTTAACACGCTGTTCGACCAAAAAACTTAACGTTCCAACAAGAAAATCTTGTTCGAATGAAAATAATTCTGTTTGATAGAACAATACGCTTTTTGCTTGACCCAAAACTTTTCTTCATTCTGACAAAAAATGTGTTCGAATAAAAAGCTATGTTATTGTTGAAATGAAAAATTTTTAGTCCCGGCAAAAAAATTTGGTTGAGCGAAAACAAGTTTTTTCGAACGAATGTTTGAATGAAAACAATTCTGTTCGATTGAACGAAATACTTAATACTTTCGGTTCGGAGAAAAAACTTTTTTCAATATACTTGTTCGAACGAAAAACTTAATGTTCTGACAAGGAAATTCTGTTCAAATTAAAACGATTCTCTTCAATTGAACGATTGTTCGAACGAAAAACCTTTCGTTTGGACAAAAAAAAGTTTATTCAACTTTGTTCTAACGATTTTTTTCAAATTGGTTCAATCGTATAGAATATTATTGGTTCGAACGAAATAAATTTTGTTCCGACAAAAGAATTTTCAAGCGAAGGTCTTTTGAACGAAAAAAAAAGATATTTCTTGTGCTCCGCAGTAACTTAAAGCCGGACGTAGGTTGGTCTTGTGACACGATGCGATCCTCGCGTTGCATCGCAAGTTTCGGTGCAAGTCGGTTGCAATACGATTGTGTGCGACTAGTCGACATATTCATGACGACTTGAAACTCAGTCGTCATATTACTGGCGTCCTCATCTTACATTTAGACATGTCTTCAAATGACGGCTTGTCTCGTGGAAAATGAGCAAAAAAGCGAAATTTGTTGTGAAAATGTCACGATATGTAGACATATTCATGTGGACTTGACGCGATATATCGACATAAATATGGCGACTTGTTGAGTTTGAACGCGACAACTCGAGGCCCTTTATCGCTTCCGTACTATATCAGATTAATCGACTTCAAAATAGGCGAAAGCATAAGTCTTTATTACGTTTTTAATTGGCCTTATTATTCAAAAGCCAATAAAGTGGGCGACAAAACCAAGAAAATTAATTGTCGCGGGCGATAAAACCAAAATAATCATTTGTCGCGGGCGATAAAACCATAATAATCAATTGTCGCTGGCGATAAAACCAAAAAAATGAATTTTTGCGGCGATAAAACCAAAATCTTGAATTGTCGCGGGCGACAAAACCAAAATATTGATTTGTCGCGGGTGACAAAACAAATAAATTGCCCATGGGCAAAGTGTGGTTTACCTTGAAAGCTAGAGGTTGTTTGGAGTAAGGGCATTGCTTGAAAAATCTTTTTAATTCGTGACTTCAAAGATCCACAGTTTATATTGTATTTTATCTTTCCTAAAGAATTATTTTGTAGTCAAATAAGACCAAAGATATACATTTGTTTGCGGTCCACGTCTAAAAGTTTGTAGGGTACAGGTAGGCACGGCAGGGAAACTATTTTATATTTTCCAAAAAATATGTTCAATATAATATGAAAAAATATTCAAATAAGGCCATCCCAAAATAATTGTCTGTTTGCTGCAACACCGACTCAACTTTTCAGGATGAGTCGGTAGGTAGGTAGAATTTTTTTTTTGCAAAATTTTTGGGCAAAAAAAAAACACATTTTTCACCTTTGGGCTTTTTTACATGGAAACAATATCGCAAAAAATCATCTACGTTGCGCACAGGAAATTTGTCTAATAGCGTAGATTTCAAGAATTATTCTAAAATTATAACTTCGTCCAGAGCGTCATCTCTGTCTTAAAAATGAAACGGTACATTGAATATGTGCGCGCTTTCACGTTACCAGCTATTCAGTCACTTTAGTCACTATTAGAATGAATGGCAGCTTATTGGAACATTGCCAGTTTCCTGGAAACTTAAACTAGGCCACATGTCAAGGCATGTTTTCACACCATGCACACTAGAATTCAAACATACGTAGCTCATAGTCGGTCGGCTGTTTTTATCAAAAATAAAATTTATTTCAATGAATCCTAGAAAAAAGTTTTCACTCGGTACCTCTGAAGTCAGGTTGGTCGGGTTACGGCAAACAGACCATTATTTTGGGATGGCCTAAAATTCATCACATATCAGAGGGTGGCTGAATATTGGGTCTTGGAAACCTCTTCCAATGTTGGCCACGGAAGCTAAAATATCGGTGGTACAGAAGAAATCGGCTATTAGATCGTTTTAAGTCCTGGAATTTACCACTACAATATTCAGACCTCGACAGACCTTTTAGTTTGCTGCTTAGTATTTTCAGGTCACAAGAAATTACAATTTATTACAAATTCTATCGAACAGAAAACACAGCGCTCATCTTCTGCTATGATTATTCAGCCTATTTTCATATCAAAAGTTCACGCGTTACAGCATCACCGTAGTGTACTGTACGAGCTTGTGTGTGTGTGTGTGTGTGTGGTGTAGCACTCCGCGTGCATGTGGAGGCCTCGTGTAAGTGAATATTCGCTTACACCTCAATGTCAATCAAAACAATCACCGGGTATTAAAATGAAACAATACCTATGGCAGATGAGTGAAATAATTACATCCTCACCAGCAATGAGCATTTGAAATCGGCACGTATACGGCACCTAGTCCAATGAAACGTACACCATTCTATGGCTTTCCCATAATTTTAGTAGCGCCGGAATTCCCCGTATATCCAAAAAACAATCCCATTTGTTCGTAGAGACAACGCCCCCCCAATCGAGGTCATTGCAATTTTATACGCGAGAGCTAAGAATTTTCCCGCCAAAAACAGTTTTTCGTAGAATTTTAACTCAGTTGACCATGTCATCGACGGAGGTTCGCCATCGCATCGATTATACGTCTTTTAAGCCGAGAACCAATGAAACAAATGCTCACATAAAAAAACGTACCGCGATTTTACATGAATTGGCTCAATGCCAACATCATATCGCTGACAAAGGTAAACCAAAAATGGATTGTCGCGGGCGATAAAACCAAAATCTTGAATTGTCGCCGGCGGCAAAACCAAAATATTGAATTGTCGCGACAAAACCAAAATATTGATTTGTCGCGGGTGACAAAACCAAATTAATGAATTGTCGCGGGTGATAAAACCAAACTAATGAATTGTCGCGGGCGATAAAACCAAAATAATGAATTGTCGCGGGCGATAAAACCAAAATAATGAATTGTCGCAGGCGACAAAACCAAAATTATTGTTTTGTCGCGTTATTTTAGTTTTGTCATAATGTCGCCCTCATTTGCATATACGTGTTTTTTTTAAGCATGGCCCTTATCAGCCACCATACTAAAGCCTTAAGGTCGCGTAAAACTCGATAAACACTTCAAGCGACACAGCGAACGATCTCCTTTCCCCCACAGCGAACGCTTAACCTAGTAGAGGCTACTAGCCTATGTAGGCCTATGTATATGCGTAGGCCTTACATCCGGACAGATTGGTCGTAAGCCTATTGAATAACAACCCACCTAAATATCGTAAATTTTGTTTTGAAGATCAATCCAATGAGTCCGTTAATAAACGCAACAATTATTCTGTGTTTGTTTGAGACGGTAAAGCTCAGTACCGGTAGGCCTAAAGCCGCGTCAAACTCGATAAACACTTCAAGCGACACAGCGAACGATCCCTTTCCCCCACAGCGAACGCTTACTCCGAATGTCAAGTGTGAGTCCAGCATACGGAAAGGATTGTGTTATATACTTGTATTTAGTAAATACCTTGTGCATTTGACAATGATCGGTATGTACTGTAGGAAATATAGAGTATTGATGGTATTGATATAGAGGTTGAAGCCCGCGGCCGAATAAAGTAATATATTCTTTTATTTTGATACCTCGTCGACATAACAGCTTTTCTCCGCTATATCTCTTCGGCGTGTTTCGTTTAGGCCTACGACTCCCTGGTACACTTATGATTTATCTTAGTAAATACACGGTTAATTTGATAACGAAAAGTAGGTATTGCTAAACTAACTGCATGACGCCCGCAGCCAAATCACTGGTAGTAATAAATTAATTTGTACTCGATTTGATTCCCATGATGAGGTGAAACTCGCAGCTGATCCCCGGAACGACGATGTAGTGACACACGTCGATTCGTCAATGTTTACGGCTCGACAGTGCTTTTAAAATCTAAAGTAGTAAATTTCCTGTATATCGGTAATACGATTTGATGAGGAAAATGGGCTATTGTTAAAATTAGTTTTTAAACCGCGACAGAATGTGCAATCTTTGGGTAATAAATTTGTTAATTTATGCTTGAATTGATAATTGATGTGACAAGAAACGTGCGGTAGATTTCGGAAAGAGGACTTAGAAAAACATGTCGGCTCTTTGAATGGGGCTCAATTTTCTATGTTTACGGCCCGACAGTGCTTTTGTAACGATGATTCTTCGAAATACGCACGGGGTATTTGTAGATCGAAGTGAGCTGAATGATATCAGACGGATTTTATCGACAACAGCGTCAAGGTAACAAAGCCTTTGTCCTTTTAGTAAAAATAGTGTGGAAGAAAATAATAATAATAATAATCACGCGGATATCAATAGGGTTTTCTGTGAAATAACAGAAAACCCTAATAATTAATAACATTTTAGAAATGGCCAGAATTTTAACTTAAAGGTTCAATCTCATTTTTATTTTACAATTGCGATTGGTATAATTTTTTTTAAACGGTCGTTAAAGCTTCATGTTTCGTCTGCAATTCACTGCAAATAGTTACGCAACTACGCACATTTCAGTGTTTTTGGCAGCTGTACACTCAATCGGCACCGTTCGTGACTAGCTTCACTGCGGAATTATCATTAATTAACATCGCCATATCACATCATCAACTTATATTGTGCCTTAAAACCCTAACAGCCGAAATAATTGAAATGCACACACGATTTCTATCATTGAAAATTGAGAGAGTGGCCGTGTTTGTGTTCTGCTGCTTCGCGTAAATCCTGCGCGGTGGCGCCACCGTGCGGAGTGGGGCCGATACGTCCAGTATTCACTCAGATAGAAATACAATTTAAATTGGTTTGAAGTTCTAAGATCACTTTTCTTCATCATCAAGAAAAGCTGCTTAAGTTAATTGCACAGCCTCTCTAGATGATTTATAAGAATTTTTAAGTTCACTGCCACTGATGAGATAAATCGTCATGGTGGGTGCACCGCAGTTTGCCATGATGAGTTACATCGTCATCGATTCAATGTCATTTGAAGAATGACAAACATAGCCCTACTCGCCCACTTGACACATTCTTCATCAAAAATCGATACCATATCATTCTCATAAAGAAAAAAGCATGGGACTCAACACGTTCCCCTGTTGTACTCAAATGTGAGACTCAAATGCATCAGATGCAGAAGACGGTCCTAGTTTTAGACGGCATGTCATGTTTTCATACATACTTTTAATTATCTCATTAAAGTGACTCCCAATTTCTGATTTTTTTAGTTTATGTATGAGACCTTGATGCCATACGGAGTCAACAACTTCTTGAGATCTATGAAGCAACAATACAATTTACCCAAGGTGGACAACTTGGAATATTTTTTAAAGTTAACATGTGATCTGTAGTTCTATTTTTTGGCATAAAACCAATCTGGTTGGGGGCTATTAGGTTTGCATTTATAGACGGACGACGGGCAACGGGCGCCGAAGGCGGATTGGGTCGATGAATAGTTTAACAATGAACCCTGAGGACGTCCCTTTGATAAACGCGTATATGTGGATTCTAGAAAGTGTCTTAACCGATTCTGACTAGCTGACAAAGTCAGAAAAAAATGACGTCACTTGACGTCCGGTTTGAAGTTCATGGGGAAATCGGAAGTAGAATTACGTCACGCTAAAATCCGGCAGCCCACTAACTAAAATCCGGCAATTTATGAATCGGGTTATTTCAGAATGTATTTATTTCGTGAAATTTCGAACAAGATTGGGTCGATGAATAGTTTAACAATGAACCGCGTTGATCGAACGAGTTCGAAAATAGCTGAAATCCCCTTAGCAACGGGAGCGAATTCATGAAACAAACCGCGCGCCGGCGCCCGGTTCACTGCCATCGCAGGCTCGAATCCCGGAGAATTACGCTCTCGTGCGCGCGTGCGACAGTCAACCCCAGCCGCAGCGCTGAAATATGTAATCATTTATCAAATTTAATGACCCTAAAACTGCGATGAGTCGCGTTGCCGTACGATTTGCTTAAAATTTCACGGCAGCGCGGCGGCCCGAGGATGGATCAGCACGGTCTCGCTGCGAGGAGCAGCGACATCAAGGTCGGCAAAAACATTAGTCTCTGCCCCTTCTTTCACCAAATAAGGAATTCGCTACCGCTGGCCACGTGCATTATTAATTTTGAGCCGTAGATTCCCGGTACTCGACATTCCCCCGAGAATTAGAGACAAATAAATATTTTCGCGAGAGAAATCAATTTTTGTATTGACATTTGAATTTTACTGCTGATGATTTATTCAATTTTTTTTCTGGCAGAAAAAAATTATGCAATCGATGCGTTTCAACGTGTCTTTCATTTTTTCGTGCCTTCCTTTACTTTTCAAATGGAGCTAATCTCTAAATTAACACCAGGTCAAATTCTTCTATCTCGCAAACCGTCTCAGTTTCACCATAATGTCGGTTTTTACATTTCGGGTTTTACAAAGTGGTTTATAAACCATTGAAAAATTCCTGATACAAATCGAAATAGTAATCTTTTTAGCAGTGGTAAACCGACCTTCCCCGGGTAGCCAAAGACCAGTTTATATTTAGTTAAGAAATGGGTCAAGTTATTTTCATAGAAAATTGAATTTCATTAGATCTACAGATGAAATGAACAGGTCCGTCATAATTTTCCTAATCAAAATATTAGCCAAAATTTTTAATAACCAGAAATTAATCGAACCTTAAAGTTGAAGTTTCATCTTTCTTTCCCCCACCACTTAACTATATGGCATTAGTTTTCATTTTTCCAAGCTTAACAATAAGAATTGATTTAATTTCTTCAATAATTTAATGCTTGGGGCCCAAATCTACAGAACAATTTCAACATCAAAATAAAATTGATAGACTTTAAGAGTTATAGTAAGAGTTTCTTGGCAGTTTCATTGACAACAATTAATTTTCTCGGTGTTCCTTTAGTCACTGACATTATTTTAAGTGGTTTTGTTACACTCCGTGAACGAGGTTGTTTTCGAATCGTTATGATTTCTTAATCTTAGTCGTAAAAATTAAATCAAGCTGCAGTGACGAAGCATCCGTCACTTAGATTTCATCTAATACATATTAAGGTAATTAGTAAGTCTGTTATTGAGAACTTGGCAAAAAACTTTGCCCAAACAGCTACCCAGTGTGATTCCTCTATAATTATCCGGCAGCGTTCTGTCGCCTCTTTTTAGTATAGGTACAATAAGGCCTTCAGACCAAGATGTCGGGAATATACTGTTCAGAAAACGAAATTGAATTATTTGGCAAGTGGTTTGATAATGTAGTCTTTGCCATATTTAAGTAACTCGTTAGTTATTCTGTCAAGACCTGGGGATTTACTGTTTGTAAGTTTAGACAGAGCATTGGATATTTCTTCTTCAGTAATTCGGTAGTCTAATTCTGTAAAAACATTGTCGGTTTCGGATAGATTGTCTTCAACAACGATTTCATGTTACAACTTGATACATATTCAAGATAATTGTAAGTAAATCAATATTGCTATGCACAGATTCCAAGATCTGCAACTTCTAAAAAATAATGCAGAAAAAAAACCCAGAAGTCTAGGAGGGGTTGATTCTGCTGATATTCCTCGATTCATTTTCAAACAATCGATTTGAATGTACAGGAATTACCACAAGAAATTCTGGCACCGAAAAAAAACAAGAGCTCTATTTACAGCAAGTGATTACCAGTATAGGCCTATATTAGACCTCGCAGTAAATAAAATCGGTCCAACATTTGTTAGCTGCAAAAGGTAGTTAGTTAGGCTAAGTAGAAGGAAATTTAAGCAATGCTAATTTTGATCCAGTCTCACAGTTGCCAGTAAGGATTTGACTGCTGAGCAATTAAAAAACTTTTAGGAGCCAAATCAAACCAAGAACTTTGAAAATGGTAGTTGCCATGCTTGGTAACATACCCCATATTTGCACCTGCTTTGCTGAAATACAGATAGTTTTAAAACATTTAGTTGAAATTAAGGATATGATAATCGAATATGATCTTTTCATCATTCAAAAACCGTTGCTATATATACCAGAATAAATATAAATATATACCAGAAACCAATTGACTTTGAAACTGCTACAATCATAGAACATGTCCTAAACTACAATTTTGCAATGTGCTAATAAAATCAGGCCCGTGCCGATGGGGATTCAGGGGTAGCAAACAAAGCCCCTAAAATTTTCATTGTGCCCTTCAAAAAGCCAGTGCAAAAAGGTTTGGGTCAAGGTTTTTTGGGAAAATGAAAAGTAATCCATTCTCAAATGATTTATTCAGGTATCCAGGCACCTCATAGTGAAGATCTGCCCTTTTTCAATAAGAAAGTACCACTTGTTACGGTGAAAAAGTACTTTCTTGAAATAGCACTGCCCCTCAAAATAGCTCAGCACGGGTCTAATAATATGCATAGATCCCCACATAGGGCCTAAATAGAACTACTAAGTAAATTTCACCATTCAATTCTCCCCATATAATTCTCCCTGGTAGACGCAGAAGCCAATAGCCTTGAAAATCACTTACAGTCATAGAAAGCATCATGATCTACAACTTTGCTATCGATTGTGATAACAAAATATGCATAGTCCTAGGTACCAATATGATGAAAACTAGGGGTCCAGGGACACCACGCCCACTTGGGAAGTGGTTTGAAATGCTCAACAGACTTAAAACTCACCACGCTCATAGAACATGTCACTAGCTACAATACTTCTATTCAGAGGATTTTAATGTTAGCCACCGCCATTAGTGTGTCAAAGAATCTGTCTGCTATGTTTAAGAGCTTTCAAGGGTATGAACCAAGCATCAAGACAATCCATTGAATCGTCTTAAAAACTTCCCAAAAAAATCTGTCAATGGATGAATGGACGGACGGTATAAATGGACAGACAGACTGAGGGACAAAAAGTGAACGCAATAGTCCCAAGTGATTGTCAAGGCATTGAGAAGGTCGGCATTGATCATCTGAGGGGGTGGGTTGAGACAGCAGATAAACAGCTGCATTAATGTTTATGGAAAGCATTGCAATGTACATTGCAGGTTGGCAAGCTTATTTAGTTCTATCAGGGCCTATTCTTTCAATGCTCACCAATCTCTAAAATCTCTCTTTCCACTACTCTTTGGATCACGTGACCAGTTATGAGGAGAGTGGAACTCTACCTGCTGTTGAGGTGGTTAAGCTGGAAGAGTGACATCATCAAAATGGCCACCGTTGAAATCTCTATTTCGATTTGTTATTCAAGTTAGATTATCTACTTACAACCCCCACTGACTAAAAGCTGCCATTTTGACTCTCCTAATTCTATTCTTATCAGACACTGTTGGAGAGTTGTCCAAGCACAGATTGGAGAGTACAAAAGAAAAGGCTCTTTGATTGAGCTACTTAGTTTTTTTCAAATAGGTAGCACTGCATTTTATGCGATATGCATCCAATCTACAATGTTAGCTTAAATGATATAACTCTGATGGCAAAATACATGAAAGTACATGCACAAAAATTAATTACATTTGATACACTGTTAAGAAATGCAATTGATCTAATGCAAAATTAAGAGACACTCTTAGATAGGCTTCCATATAGGCTCATTGGACTATTGACAATGAAATTAAAATAGTTTGCACAATACTTAGCTTTGCAACAATAGGAAAAAATGATCACTAAGTCGAATAGTACATCTAATTCTTTCTAATTCATTTATTCTGAAACTATTTTCAACCTGGGTGCTTTTGCTATAGTAGAATTGATAATACATGAACGATAAAATTCTAATTTGAATAGTCCAATGAAAAAATGTTAAGCTTATCAGGGGTTTCAGGACATTATATCTAAGTTTTACATGATATGTTTGCTGTTATACTTGAATGAATGCACTATATATTAAAATAAACAAAATTTAGATGCCATCACATGAACACATCTTTGAACTCAATGCCTTCAATCAATAATAGAAAATGGTTAACATAATACATCATCTTAAGTTACAGATATTTCTCATGTACAAATAACAACTGGCTGAAAATAACTTACACAAAATATAATGTGATAAAAACTAGGGGCCCAGGGACATCATGCCCACTTGGGAAGTGGTTTCAAATGCTCAACAATCTAACAATTTCAACATTCAACGCCCCCTGGTGACCATTTACAAAAACCAATGACCTTGAAACTCACCACAATCATAGAACATGTCAGCAGCTACGATTTTGTAATTGATTGTGATAACAAAATATGCCTCGTTACCAATTTAATATGGAAATACTAAGTCATTCTCCTATTCAACGCCCCCTGGAGACCATATTCAAAACCCAATGACCCGAAACTCACCGCAATCATAGAACATGTCATGAACTACACTTTGCAATTGATCATGGTAACAAAATATGCCTAGGTACCAATATAATAAGGAAATACTAAGTTATTCTACTATTCAACGCCTCCTGGTGACCATATAGAAAAACTTATGTCCTTAAAACTCGCAACAATCATAGATGATGTCATGAGCTACACAACTTTCCAATTGATTGTGGTTACAAAATATGCATAGGTACGAATATAATAAAGAAATGCTAAGATATTGTATTATTCAACGCCCCCTGGTGGCCATATACAAAATCCAATTACCTTGAAACTCACCACAATCATAGAACACGTTATGAGCTACAACTTTCTATTTGATTGTGGTAGCAAAATATGCTTAGGTATCAATATAATGTGGAAAAACTTTTTCCCACTTACGAATGAGTACTGGTGACACCAAGATGGCCGCCAATTGCGTCATAATTGGCTGATGAAAAATACATGTCTCAGGTATAAAACATCCCTTTCCAAAGAATACCCATCACAAATTGTAATGAGAAATGGCAAACCAGTAGGAAGCTACAGGACTCAGAATTCGGGCCAAAATTAACATTTTTGGGCACTAAAAAGGTCATAGGACGGCCATCTTGAGTCCGACCGACCCAATTTTTGTTATGTTGATGGGCCCTGGGGGGATTCACATATATCCGAAAGATCAAGGTAATTGATCAAAGCATCTTCAAAATTTCCCTCAAAAAGTTCAAAAATGTGTAGAAAGTGCTGATTTTGGCGAACAACAATGGCTGCCAGTCGGCCATCTTGATTCTGACAGGGCCAGTTTTTGGGCTGAAGATGTGTCTAGGGTAGATACATGCGTAACACAAATATTAAGACATTACCTTGAAGCGTCTTCAAAACTTCCTAAAATAACTGGATTCCGTCTACGGACGACGGACGAAAAGTGAACGCAATAGCCCGCTGGGACTAAAGTCCCAAGTGGGCTAAAAATAGACTGGAGGACCATAGTTTCCCTGGTCAAAAGCACTGTTTGTTTTGAAAAATCATGGTCGTTTTTACTTCCAGCTTGATGCGGTACACACAGCTTTTGCCGATTTTTTTCGGATTAATCACACGATTCAACAATCTCAAAGGCACTAAAATCTTTCTCAAACTTCTCAGTCTAGTGCAGAAATTTGTTATCTTCAAGATAATTTTGCTTGAAGCGTTTGGATTACCAATGACAAAGGTTCCGAACTGGTGAAGTGATATACCTATCGACCGATCTAACGAGGATTTGGCTCCCTTGTTTTTTTTTGTATAATATAGTGCCCAGGATTAGGGTCAAAAAGTTTTTGCGTCAGGCCCATGGTGGAGGGTATTACTAGAATAATGCCACTTCGGCATTGTTAATAGACGGACGCCGGACGCCGAAGGCGCCCGGAGGACGTCCCTTTCGTAAACGCGTATATGTGGATACTACGAAGTGTCTTCTTAACCGATTCTGACTAGCTGACAGAAGTCAGAAAAAAATGACGTCACTTGACGTCCGGTTTGAAGTTCATGGGGAAATCGGAAGTAGAATTACGTCACGCTAAAATCCGGCAGCGAAATAACTAAAATAAGGCAATTTATGGATCGGGTTATTTCAGAATTTATTTATTTCATGAAATTTCGAACAAGATTGGGTCGATGAATAGTTTAACAATGAATCGCGTTGATCGAACGAGTTCGAAAATAGCTGAAATTCCCTTAGCAACGGGGAGCGAATTCATAATAAACAAACCACGCGCCGGGGCCCGGTCCAGCCATCGTAGGTTCGAATCCCGGAGAATTACGCTCTCGCGCGCGCGTGCGACAGTCAACCCCAGCCGCAGCGCTGAAATATGTGATCATTTATCAAGTTTAATGACCCTTAAACTGCGATGAGTCGCGTTGTCGTACGATTTGCTTAAAATTTCAAGGCGGCCACGGTCTCGCTCCGCGGAGCAGCGACATCGCGGCCGGCAAAAACATTAGTCTCCGCCCCTTCTTTCACCAAATAAGGAATTCGGTACCGCTGGCCACGTGCACTATTAATTTTGAGCCGTAGATTCCTGGTACTCGACATTCCCCCGAGAATTAGAAACAAATAAATATTTTTTGCGAGAGAAATCAATTTTTGTATTGACATTTAAATTTTACTGCTGATAATTTATTCGATTTTTTTTTCTGGCAGAAAAAAATTATGCGATCGAAGCGTTTCAACGTGTCTTTCATTTTTTCTCGTCTTCCTTTACTTTTCAAATGGAGCTCATTTCTAAATTAACACCAGGTCAAATTCTTCAATCTTGCAAACCGTCTCAGTTTCACCATAATGTCGGTTTTTACATTTCGGGTTTATGGTTTATAAACCATTGAAAAATTCCTGATACAAATCGAAATAGTAATCTTTTTAGCAGTGGTAAACCGACCTGTCCCGGGTAGCCAAACACCAGTTTATATTTAGGTAAGAAATGGGTCAAGTTATTTTCATAGAAAATTGAATTTCATTTGATCTACAGATGAAATGAACAGGTTCGTCATAATTTTCCTAATCAAAATATAAGCCAAAATTTTTAATAACCAGAAATTAATCGAACCTTTAGGTTGAAGTTTCATCTTCTTTCCCCCACCACTTAACTACATGGCATCAGTTTTCATTTTTCCAAGCTTAACAATAAGAATTGATTTAATTTCTTCAATAATTTAATGCTCGGGGCCCAAATCTACAGAACAATTTCAACATCGAAATAAAATTGATAGACTTTAAGACTGGTTAGTAAGAGTTTCTTTCCAGTTTCATTGACAACAATTAATTTTCTCGGTGTTCCTTTAGTCACTGACAATATTTTGAGTGTTTTTGTTACACTCCATACGTGAACGAGGTTGTTTTCGAATCGTTATGATTTCTTAATCTTAGTCGTGAAAATTAAATCAAGCTGCGGTGACGGAGCGTCCGTCACTTAGATTTCATCTATTACATATTATCCAATTTCAATAAATTAAGATTTAAAAGGGATATAACTGGAATAACTGGCGGATCTTACCTGCTTTCTTATCATCTTCAACTGTTTTTATCATCAATATTTCGTCGTAAAGCGACTTTCGTTGTCTCGGAGTTAAATTGAATATCAGTTCTTTAGCCCATGTCTCATCATCCTTAGCAGTCACGGCTGGACCTTTAGGCGGGGAAGAGAATGTACCCATCCATCTCAGATGACAATTAGACACATCGCCAATAACGCTTGTTGAGGTGGTTGCCTTACGATTTCCAAAATTTGAAGATGTGAAAACAGTAGTTGTCAATTGCCTAGGAAGTACTGTCATTGTGCGGTTTGCTGTCCTGAGATTAACATCACAAATTTTTGCGAATTGGTAAGTACTCCTCATGTCGATAACTGGTTCCGAATGTAGGCCTAATCGATATCTCAGTATAAACCCAACACATGAAGATGTAGCAGAGCGGAGAACACAGATTGTCAATTGTGTCTACCCGGAAGTAAAATATTTGCAAGAGAAAATTGTTGACTGACGCTGTAACAAATCTTTATCATTTCTATCCACTTCAAAGACTTCCTTTATTATGGAAGACCTCAGACGACATACGAGATATGAGATATAACATACGAGATATGAGATGCAACATACGAGATACGACTTATGACATACGAGATACGACTTATTTACAGTACGGGTGTCCGTCCGCTAGCGCCACCGCAGTGTATATTTTTCAACATCTACTCGGCGTTGCGGCGTATACTACGACACGTGCGCAGGCAGTGGCGTATACATTAACTATGAATATCAATATGCGAAAAACGTTTCATTTGAAACGAAAAATATTTAAAAATATTCGATCAACCACTCCCGGGGACCGGCTTCTCGCTGTGACATCAGTGGGCGGCCACTCTTAGTAGTGTGAGACACCGATGGTCCGGTGATTCGAGTTGGCTCCAAATACGGGGCTACAGCCCCTAAATCCACCAAAAACGCCTCAAATTCCATTTTTGAGTGTACAAAAATCCCTCAAAAAGAGTTAGCCATGGCCCCTTCAAATTGGTGGTCACTAAGAATTGCGCCTAGTCAAGGGTTTAAACTTCGCGTTCGATCGAGGGTTTTCGATGAAAAATGAAAGATGTATGTATATTACGAATGCCGATGACCAAAGAGTTAAAAAAAAGTCCGACACACGCGGAATCTGTGTTTAGTGTACTATGATTTCAACGAATGAATTGAAACATGGACATGAATTAAAAATACTAAAGATAACATAGATCTATTGAATGAATTATTCATTAAATATCAGAATGGAGTTCCATTGTATCACTCTCAGCTCCTGGCCCTAGTCCAGCTGATTTCATTTATCACGACGTTTTTTGCGACGGGTGCAAACGCACCATACGAGCAACGTTCCGGTGTTCCGCTAATTCCCCGGTCTAAAGAAATGTTACTTGATATTTCCATGGATCTCTTATCTTTACAAATGTAAGAGCTATTGTGTTTTGCTGAAGACTTATTCATGTGGTTCCTGTACTTTTGTCAATAAACAGTTTTAAAACTGACCATGACAATTGATAAGAATGATCTTAAATTGGATTCTCCGATTATGAAAGTTATTCAGATTCAGCCATTGGCCCTTTTCATGAAAGATGTCAGAAAAGAAAGATAGCCAAAAAGCACTCAGAATACACAAGTACCTAAATTGAACAAATTTTCATGGGAGGACCCCAGACTATGGCTTCAGAAAGACAGTACCGCATACTGCCCTGGCGGTTAGCGAAAACTGGCCAGTCTCGACTCTCAATGGCTGGTCTAGTGGACTCACCAGTCTGCCCCAGTAGCTCGATAGGGATGGAATTTAGCTGGGGATTTCAAACCTTGAGAGAGAGCACGGGAGTTCTTAATCTGGATACCAGGGCGATGTACGGGTTCCCAGGTTGTTTGGGATTCAAGAACTCAGGCAGGGGTGTCAAACAGCGGAGGAGGGGTACAAGAGGGGGCCGGGATTTCCGGCTGCGGAGTTTTTTTTAGAATTTTGATTTCTGATGCAGAAAAGCAGGCGGTTACGGCGGGCGGTGAACAGTAGTTATTTTTTCTGCAGGCATCGAGTAACCGGAACCCCGGCTCCTGAACACCAGGCCGTTTTAAGACCAAAGGAAGACAAGAAATAGCATAATATTATGAACTTGAACAGTTTGATATCTTTTTAGTTTTGTGATTTGAAAAACTTTTCGTCGCCCGCGGGAGAGGAACGGCCGGCGGCGCGCCTAGTCCAGGGTGTTCACAGTATGGCCTAATATCGTTGTGTCCGGTCCAGGTGTCCATTATCCAAAAGAAATCTATTTCTGGTTTGAATAAAATGTTGACTATGTTGGTTTTCATATAATTGACGATGACTGTACGCGTCACCATGTTAAACGATTTATATGCAGTAAATATTGAAAAAACATACACTGCGGTGGCGCTAGCGGACGGACACCCGTACTGTAAATAAGTCGTATCTCGTGTGTCATATGTCGTATCTCGTATGTTGCATCTCATATCTCGTATGTTATATCTCATATCTTGTATGTCGTCTGAGGTCTTCAACCAAATCAACCTGAGATTAATTTCATTAATTGTTTTTGTAAGATTTCTAAATTCTCAACTATGTGTAACAGGGTCGGGGGTTACATATTGCACTAATGAAATGGTCATGGGAAAGTCACATGATCACAAGACAGGTCAAAATGGCGGACGCGCGTAAATTTTGTTTTCCTTCGCTTTTCGTATTATTTTCTGCGATTATTCTATCAAATGCAGCTCCAGTTCCACTAGTCATTTGGCACGGAATGGGTTTGTATAATCTGGATTATTTTACATTTTTTTGTAAATTTTTGGGCCTTATGACAACCTCTAATGCTTCAATTTGACTAGGGCTAGGCCTCTAAAAATAGTGAGTGTCATTGTTTGACAATTTGACAAATAAATTGACTGAATAATACGAATATGTAATTTGTAATAGATGAAATCTAAGTGACGGACACCTTGTCACAGCTTGATTAGATTTTTCATAGTTAGTAAGAAATCATAGTGATTTGAAAAGAACCTAAAGTAAGGGGTAACGAAAACACTCAATCAAAACATGTCAGTGACAAGGAACACATTAGGCTAAATGTTGTCAGAAACAGAAAGAGAATCAGCTCCAATTTTATTTCATATTAGCTGAATGCCCGTCCAATGGCCCGTACAAAAAAAGTGTCGTTGAAAATTTTAGTTTTACGTTGAAAAACGAAATTTATTAGGCCTAGGCCTATTAGTATTTTGTGATGTTGGAGCCAGCGACCATTATCTTTTATCTAAGGGACAGCCTTCGGGGCCTGGCATCTCTATTACACTTTCTTTTGTACCCCCACTTGGCTCGGGGCTCCCCAAAAATATACCGTATTCAAGCGTATGTAATGTAATAGATAAAATCTCAGTGATGGCACTCAGTGATGGCCCAATATTTTGCTTGAGATTTTCTCTGATGAAGAAATCTTCACCCAAGATATTGACTGTCCGAGATATTTCCTCTTTTTCATGGAGCACGTCTTTTCCTCAGAAAGAATGGCCTAGAATTAATGTGTGATTTTCTCTGAATATCACATCATTCTTTTTAAATTTGGCAACTAGTTAGAGGATTTGGTTAAAAAGATATAGGCCTATAGTTGTAAAGGCGTTTATCAAAGGGGCATCCTAGGGGTGGGGCCCATATTTCTTTGAAGCACCGGTGCTACTAGTCCTACAGTTTTAAGCACTTCTTTTCTGTGTACCACGGTATGTTATTCATTATGTACAAGAATATAGAGCCATTTATTGGTTTTGACTCTTGGGGTGTCCTAGGGCGTGGGGTCTATGTTTCTATGAATCATAACTAGTCCTACAGATTAAATAAGATTTCTTCTAAATTTTCTATTGATGTTCTACGTCTAAAAGACTACAATGATATAGACCCGTTTGTTAGGGGACTCGACACCCAGGGGTTGCCCTACTGTGTGGGACCGATATTTCTATGGAGTGATACTAATCCTTGGATACGTTTACTACCTTTAGTGATGGGGCCATTAGATAAATGATGAAGGATGATGAAGGTAACTAAACACAGCGGTACTGTATCAGCTGCCACCAACATAAAACATAATGTTGTGGTGTACAGTGGCCATACCTTGGTTATGTCCCTTAAAGTTGTAAGATAGATGGTATAAACTGTAAGATATATAATGCTTGAATTGTTTTAGGCGATAGCTGTTGCAATCCAATCAGTATGGGCTCAATAAAGAATTTAATAGAGAAACAGGTTCCGGGTATATATGTGAGATCATTGATGATTGGAAACAACGTATTTGAGGTATGTATCGAATAACATTCACTCAGGGGCGGATCCAGGGGCATATTTTGACTGCCTTCTAAAAGAAATGAGGGCACCCAAAGGGGGAGCGCGGGGTAACCCCCAGGGGCTGATCCAGGGGGATGGGTAGACAGTATTGGAAGGAAATTTAAGGGCTCCTTTCTGATCTTAGTGCACACCCAGTATCCAGGTCAATGCGAGCACCCGAAGGCGCGAAGTCCTTAGAGGGGGGTCCCACCCCCAGAAAATTTTGAAAATATGGTACCATTTAAAGGCTTTTAGAGGGCTTCTAGAGGCTAGCAGAGCAATCCAGAATAAACGAATTCGAGACAAGATTTCAACAGATGCGGATAAAAAATGAAGCTGGCGAACCCATGAAAGAATGGTTGTCGCCAACTTCGCCTAGTGCCCCTATAATCTTAAAAAGTGCCCCTTAACAATTATACAGAATATGTCTAAGTGCCCCGTCATTGTTAACAATCGGCAAAAATTGCCTCGTCTTCACATTTATCCTTATGTCGTGTGCCATCTTCCAAACCAAAAGTGCCCCTAAAATTTTAGAAATTAGGCAAAAAAGTGCCCTTTTCTTCAACATTTTTCCGCGTATAGTGCCCTCTTCTAAAGTACGAGTGCCCCTTTAGCCCTCCCTGAAAAGGCAAGGACAAGGTGCCCTCATCTAAAGCATGAGTGCCCCTTGCAAAAGGAAAGTGCCCTTTTTAATTTATCATGATTAAAGGCTTTACAAATATGATTATCTCTCCTCACCTTCTCGGCAGCGGTATATACCGATTAATTTTATAATTATGCCCGGATTACGGACACTGAAATAGCGGTTGCTGAAATAATGCCGTCAAAAATATTGCCGGTGAAATTTCGAAGGGCACTTAAAAATTCGAGACCGTATTGGGCAATACGGCTAATACGGTCTTGATCCGCCCCTGACCCCCTCGCCGGTGGGGGTTTGTGGGGTCTCCCCCAAGAAAATTTTTAATTTTCATGTCCTCAGATGCATTTTCCCAGCATCTAGGACATATTTTTCTCAATCCTCACAATCCAAAATAGAGCCTTAAACACTGATGTAAGCGATTATAAGTAGTAGATTTTTTTACTATCACTTAAAAATAGAAAATGCGTTCCTTTAAGAGGGGCACTCGGGATTTTTTGACTGCCTTCCGGAAGGCATGGAAGGCACCCTGGATCCGCCCCTGTTCACTTTCACCATACCAATCACAGAACTGCATACATCCTCTTCACCCTGACCTGGTTCATTGCTGTCTCAAACTCGCATAACAACTGAAGATAAATACAGTTAAAGTCCTAATGCCCCTGGTGGGACCAATGGAAAACAGCGTTATTACGAAATTGACACTATAATGAATGATTTAGTAGAACCCACTTAATTCAGATTATTTGGGACCAATAAAATTCATCCGGTTTACGGAAATCCGGAATAAAAATCATTTTCTTGTATATTAATGAACACATGGACTGCAAATATTCTCTGAATTGGACCAAACCAATTCGGATTAAGCGAGTTTGACTGTATTTTCATTGAACTTGAGTGAGATTGGGCAATTCGTTTTCTGAATAATATTGGCTTTAAGCAAGCAATCATTGGCATCAAAAGACATGGCATTATAACAGACTTTCTGACTGTACATGTCATGATAACTCTCCACCTGGCACTTAGAAGTTCTTGTGAATCTCGAAGCCTTCTATTTTAATAAGAAATATCATTCTTTTTATTTACATAACCTATTCATGATGATAACATAATTATATTTGGAGATTAGATGAGATGTTGAGATGTTATAATTTTGACAATTTTTAGTAAGCATTTGAAAAATTATATTGCTACAGACATGACAGTATACAAAACTTTGTTTTGAGCCTACTTTTGGGCTATTGCATTCACTTTTCGTACATCGTCCATTCGTTCGTCTGTCCGTGGACAGAATCCAGTTATTTTGGGGAGTTTTAAAGAAGCTTCAATGTAATGTCTTGATATTTGGGTTACACATGTATCTACCCTAGACACATCTTCAACCCAAAAACTGGCCCTGTCAGAATCAAGATGGCCGACTGGCAGCCATTGTTCTTCGCCATAATTGCCACTTTTTAGACATTTTTTAAGTTTTTGAAGGAAATTCTGAAAACGCTTTGATCGATAACCACGATCTTTTGTATATATTTTAATCCCCCAAGAGCCCATCAGAAAAATTGGGTCGATCGGACTCAAGACCCGTCCTATGATCTTTTTATGAACAAAAATGTGAATTTTGAATTGGAATTTTATGATGGGTATTCTATGGAAAGGGAATTGGATGGCTGAGTGATGGACCAAGCTCTGATTGATACCAGCATTATCATTTGATTTCAGGACACATTGAATGGATTTTTTATGAACGCCAATAAACAAATAGAAATGGCTTGTCAAAAAATCGCTAGTGACCCGAAATTGAGATATGGTTATAATTCGATTGGATTTTCTCAAGGAGGGCAATTTCTGTATGTAAAATTCAATTTCCTGCGGTATTTATTAATGTTATCCGTTATTCTGTCTAAAAAATAACATGCCAAAATCTTACAGGAGAGCAGTTGCACAGAGATGCCCATATCCTCCAATGTTCAATCTTGTCTCAATTGGGGGTCAACATGAAGGTAAGCTTTGAATCAACTAGGTTGCAGAGATTCGTCTTGAATGCATTTTAGGTTTGAGAGTGATTTGCCCAATTCAGATAGAGTGCAAGTGGAAATAGTGCACGCTACAGTCACCTAAACTCATTATCCTAACCCACATGTTTGCATATGAATCAAATAATGCAATATTTTGTATGTACTTACGCCTATATCAGACTTGGGGCAATTAATGTTGCCAATTTCAGAATATGTGTGTTGTTAGCCCACTTAAGTCTTAAGTCCCAGCGGGCTATTGTGTTCACTTTTCGTCCGTCCGTCTGTCTGGAATCCAGTTATTTTGGGAAGTTTTGAAGACGCTTCAAGGTAATGTCTAGATATTTAGTCCATACATGTATCTACCCTAGACACATCTTCAGCCCAAAAACTGGCCCTGTCAGAATCGAGATGGCCGACTGGCAGCCATTGTTGTTCGCCACGATCAGCACTTTTTACACATTTTTTAACTTTTTGAGGGAAATTTTGAAGATGCTTGAATCAATTACCTTGATCTTTCGTATATATTTGAATCCCCCAAGGGCCCATCACGTTAAGAAAAATTGGGTCGATCGGACTCAAGATGGCCGTCCTATGACCATTTTAGTGCTCAAAAATGTAAATTTTGGCCCGAATTCTGAGTCCTGTAGTTTCCTACTGGTTTGCCATTTCTCATTGCAATTTGTGATGGGTATTCTTTGAAAATGGATCTTTCATACCATAGACCGGTATTTTTGATCAGGCAATTATGACGCAATTGGCGGCCATCTTGGTGTCATCAGTACTCATTCAGGTGGAAAAAGGTTTTCCCACATATTGATATTTAAGCATATTTTGTTACCACAATCAATTGCAAAGTTGTAGCTCATGACATGTTCTATTATTGTAATGAGTTTCAAGCCCATCGGTTTTTGTATATGGCCACCAGGGGGTGTTAAATAATACAATAACTTAGTATTTCTGTATAATATACGCATCTATGCATATCTTGCTACCTGCAATCAATTGGAAAGTTGTAGCTCATGACATGGTCTATGATTGTGGTAAGTTTCAAGGACATAAATTATTCTATATGGTCACTAGGGGGCATTGAAAAGTAGTATAACTAAGAATTTCCTTATTATATTGGTAGGCATATTTTGTTACCATGATCAATTGCAAAGTTGTAGCTCATGGGATGTTTTATGATGATGGTGAGTGTCAATGTTATTGAGCTTTGCATATGGTCACCAGGGGGGCGTTGAATAGTAGAATAACTTGGTATTTCCTTATCATATTGGTACCTAGGCATATTTTTTTACTACAATCGATTACAAAATCGTAGCTGCTGACATGTGCTATGATTGTGGTGAGTTTCCAGGTCATTAAATTTTTTCAAGGTCATTGGATGGGGCATTGAATATTGAAATTGTTAGATTGTTGAGCATCTGAAACCACTTCCCAAGTGGGCATGGTGTCCCTGGACCCCTAGTTTTATTTATCTAGTTTTATTTAAGGCGTTTATGGATTCCCTCGTTGTCCTGGTGAGAATTCGACTCTTTGCGACATCGTTCGAAAATTTCTCGACTACGGAGTTTATCTAGAGTAAGTCACTCTTCTGACAAAAACAAAAATTGTGATCCACTATACCAGTAGATGCATGATTGATGATAATCATTGAAAATATTTCGTTTCAGTTTTGTCCAGAACACGTAAGTTCTATTTAATATCATATTAGACTGAATGAAATCCTAGTACTGTACACAGAGTCTAACAAATACCACGATGTACAGTCAAACCAGCTTAATTCGGATCAGCTTAACCTGGATTTTCATGTTATACATACATCAGTTGTGGTCCACTTACACATGATCTATGTTAAATATGATGTTCAATCCAGATTTATCATGAATGATTTTGGTCGCTCCCAATTGATCCAGCGGATTCTACTGTAGACATTACAATATATTAGAATTTTTATCTGTTTGAAGTCTATTTGAAATTTTATATAACTTCCGTCTCTATTGTAAGGCCTATACAATACACCAAAAATCTGCATCAGGCCTATATTGCATCTCTAATTTTATCATTCTTGTATTTTTTTGAATATCAGGATAGTTCAAGCAGAATACTGGCATGATCCAATAAAAGAAGCTGAATATATTGCAAAAAGTGTCTTCCTGGCAGATATTAACAATGCTAGGGTAAGAAGAGATAATAATTTTCTTACATCTACTTAAACTACCATTTTCCTTATCTTTGTATCACTTTCACAACACTGGTGAACTTTCTACAACTTGATATTATTTTAGTCTCAGAAGAATATGACGTACCGGACAAACCTGATGAGATTGAAGAACTTTGTGATGGTTAAATTTCTTCGTGACACAATGGTTGATCCTAAAGACAGCGAGGTACCGGTATTGTACAGTGCCTGTTAATTTTCAGTTGAAAATTTATTCAACCATTTTTTTTATTCATTTATGTCCTTATGAATGATTTTACTCAGGGTTCGTTTCAAGAACTACTAGTAATTATCTGAGGTAAATTTAGAATTGGTCTGGGTAAATGTAACAGTATTTTTTGTTTGGGTTGGATGTCTGTTTGAAACAAATTAACCTTGATTTCACTGGTAGAAGAAAATCTATAATGTATCATCAAAATTCCCTTACAACATAATTTCCATTTTTCATAGCAAAAATATTAGCCAAATCTTACAGAAAATCATGGAAAATAGCATTCTTTAAACACAAAATTTGTTACAAGGCTGTGTTTTCAATAAAGTACTTAAAGTGCAAATCTAGGCAAGGCGGGAAACCTGAAGAAAGGCTGTTCTATTGGATATAACAATAATATATGCAAAAAGGGCACTTCTCCAAAATTTCTTGGGGGCAACTGCCACCAGTAGGTACGGCCCTGCTTAAAAGGTTAACCCGGGGGCAGATTGACCAATGTTGACTCTAAGTCTCTGAAATGTACTGTTTCGGTGAATGATTTTGTCTGTACTGGTTTTTGCATGATTTTTGTCGATGTGTAAAATCAATGTTTCAAGGTGGTTTTTTTTATTGTGCAGTGGTTTGGATACTATATACCTGGACAAGCTAAGAATACATATAAACTACAGGATGGAAAGCTTTATAAACAGGTATAAATACATCTGCATTGGATGCATTAAGTTGTTGTAGTCGATGTGTGAATTATTTTTCTAATGTTACCTGTAACGCAGGTTTTAATCCATTGATACCTGAGCAGAATTATGCTCATATTATACAAACGCAAAATT
Source organism: Tubulanus polymorphus (assembly GCF_964204645.1). Lineage (NCBI taxonomy): Eukaryota > Metazoa > Nemertea > Palaeonemertea > Tubulaniformes > Tubulanidae > Tubulanus > Tubulanus polymorphus. Next base: position 10,603,264 of record NC_134026.1, read on the forward strand.
CAACCTTACCTCCCTGTTATTGATTATCTTGTAGGATTGGCTTGGTCTTCAGGTGATGGACAAACTTGGAAAACTGCATTTCCTATCTTCTGATTCTGATCATTTACAATTTAATGAGGTTTGGTTCGTTCAAAACATAGTGAACAAATTTTTAAAATGAGATGACGTGCTATGGATGGTCTGCACCTGCTGAGAGATCCACTCGCGCTGGTGTTCCAAAACTAAAGCTCCATATTTGGATCTGTTCATAATTCGTATGCAAGTGATTGAAACTGTGATTTAATTCCGTGTTCTTTTTTAACTGCTTTTGTTGATTATACACAAGATTGATAAATAAATGTGCTAAAAAGAAATAGTCAGCTGTTTCGTATTTTGTTCAAGTTCCAACAGTACTCTTTTTTCACCGATTGAAGTATCTTCATAACTACAGTCAATTCCCGATACCGCAGTCCTATATACCGCCACCCCGCCTAAAGTTTTCTCATTATACAGCCCCAGAAGATACAGAAATATGTGATAGTCTATGGTAGACCACACTATGGTAACTCGTATTTAACTCCAACGGTAAATTTACACGAAGAGGAAACCGCTACTTGTACGTCATAAAACACGTGACTAGATTCGTACTGTACATGTGTATGAGGTTTATGACAAAGATTGCTTCCAACAATATTTTTGCTAATGGAACTTGAGCACTTTCACCGATGCAGGTGGTACCGTATACCGGGTGTTGACTGTATAATGCCTTTGACGCACGTACAGTCACCGCCAACCTCCATCACCCTATCACTTTCATATAAACCGTAATGAAATTGAAGAACTTTTTGAGGGTTAAAATCGATGTCTATTTCTCTTGTGAAAAACTGTGTATCTGACTGCTCCGGACTACTCTATCGTATGGATCTTTGTCCAAAAATATCATTCATTAAAAGTTTCTCACTTAGATATTTCTTCATAGTTTTGAGCGTTTAATGGTTGTGTTGAAATAATTCAAATACTATGGCTTTTATTCCATACCATGACAATATTTTAGTTGTACATATATTAGGGTAGTGATGGTTTATTCGGATTTTCTCTAATACGGAAAAAAATTCATCGGTCACCCGTTCATGCGAACTAAGCGAACTACACCGCACTATAGTCAATCGATGACGGCCTTGATAATCGATCCGATGAACTCATTGCATTGCGAGTCCGTCCGCCAGGCGCGAATCCAGGGGTGCCAAATATTGGAGCTTGGGTACCTACGTACCCCTTGAAAAATGTCTTCGTAATTTTCATTTTCAGTTTTGTAACGCTACGGTCATTTCAAAGTATATGGTACATGTTCAAGATTAATATGACCAAGCAGTGCCTAAAAACGCATAGAATGCAAAAAGAAAATTAACCTTATTTTTCAAAATATTTGGGGGGATAATAACCACGGTACTGTAGCACACCCCCACTTGGAAAATCCTGGATCCGCCCTGTCTGTGTAACGCAGCAGAAATAGCTGAACATATTTTTCCGTGCGATGGAATGATCACCTAACGACCTACAGTCGCAGGCAGGAAGGTTTACTGGTGAACCCCTTAGGCCGATAGTGCCCTTTATGTGAGGTATACTTTTTATGATATAAACAGACAAAAAGAGCACTTCTTCACCTTGGGCAAGCTTTCCACAAAAAGGACACGTAGCCGTAAGGGACACCTCTTGCAGAAAGGGCACTTTTTATACTAGACGGTACCCTTTCCACAAAAGGGCATTTTCATTTGAAGCAAGGGAGCGTACCCTTTTTTGCGAAAAGAGCACTGTTTAATTATGGTGGCTGATTCGGGCCATGTAAAAAAAAATCACAAATGGTGCAAATTTTTTTTTACAGACGCCTAAAAGTCGTTTTATCGCGCGATAAAACGAACTTTTTCGTTTTATTGCCACGTTAAAACGAAAAATAGCGCGATAAAACGAAAACTACCCCGCTAAAACGAGAAAAAGTTTTATTGCGCGATAAAACGAGAAAAAGTCGTTTTATTGCGTTTTATCGCATGATGAAACGACTTTTTCTCGTTTTATCGCGCAATAATACGACTTTTTCTCGTTTTAACGCGGTAATTTTCGTTTTAACGCGCGATAATACGAACTTTTTTGTTTTATTGCCGCGTTAAACCGAAAAATGGAGAAAACGGAATTTGTTCTTTCGTTTTATCACGATGTGAAACGAATAAAAAATTCATTTCATTGCGTTAATTTTTCTTTTAATCGCGCTATTTTTCGTTTTAACGTGGCAATAAAACGAAAAAGTTTTAACGCGCGTTTAAACGACTTTTTCTCGTTTTATCATGCGTTTAAACGACTTTTTCTCGTTTTATCGCGCAATAAAACGACTTTTTCTCGTTTTAACGCGGTAATTTTCGTTTTATCGCGCTATTTTTCGGTTTCACGTGGCAATGAAATGAAAAAGTTCGTTTTATCGCGTGATAAAACGACTTTTTCTCGTTTTTTTGCGCAATAAAATGACTTTTTCTTGTTTTAACGCGGTAATTTCTCGTTTTAACGTGGTAGATTTCATTTTATTTCACGATCAAACGACTTTTAGGCGTCTGTAAAGAAAAATTTGCACCATTTGTGATTTTTTTTACATGGCCCGAATCAGCCACCATAGATATCAGATTTTGGGTCTTATAAATTTTCTACGGGGAGGATTCCCCTTTTTTGACCCTGTTTTATTGAACACAAGAACTTCATTTGTTGGATGGACCTTGGTACAAAGATACAGTCGACCTCGCTTTAATCGTCAGCGCATAATTCGTCATTCTGGCTATATCGTCACATTTCTTTGAGCACGAATAAATTCTTCTTTATTTTCTTTACATTTCTGTGGTTAAATCGTCATTTATAAATCGCTTTAGTCGTCGCTATTGATCCGGTCCCGTTGTGTTATTTTGCAGTGGATTTACCTCGGTTAAATCGTCATTGTATAATTGATTTATTATGACACATTACCTCAGCCTAAACGCACCGTATCCCTCTAAGAGCAGGATTTCGTTTTGAACACCCTTGGAAAATCCATCCTCGCTTGTCAGGCGTTCGTTGCCGCTCGACTGAAGCCTCGACCGGCGACTACTTCAGTTGGAGGCAAAAACGCCTTTGCAAGGGAGGATGGGGAAAACCACGTCATGTGTTATTATTGATATATCGTTTCGGCCCTCGGGATTTTCCGTATATTTCCAAACTTCATTTCCACATAAAGACCGACCGTGGACAGATTGATTGATATATGTCTCAGTAAAAATGTCCGAAGGCTACAGAAATAAACATAGGTAACAAGGTAAATTGTATGCGAGAGTCAAAATCACTTAATTCGTCAATTGGATAAATCTTCACTTTTGAGCCGGTCCCAAAAGTCACGATTAAAGTGCGGTCGACTGTATATGATGGTAGCCATTACCAAATAAACTGCAGTTCACCCCAAATGCTTTAAAATGGCACCATTTTCGACGAAAAAAACTTAGGGCGAGCTCCCCCGACTCGCGACTCGTTGGTCGCACACACGCGCGCGCGCGCACTTAATCCTGCTTACAGGCAGGTAAGATATGTTATTAAATGATCCGAAGAAATCGAAAGACTGCCCCGGTGTGTGTTATGTAAAAAAAGGTTGAAAGATTTTATATAGATTCTATTTAATTAAAGTAGATATGATTACATAGCAATAATTCATACATTGTTCTGAGCAGATTGATTGACTTGACCTAAAACCCGATTTACCGTTACACTCTACCGCTAAAATCGGGAATACCGAAGGGTGGTGGATCGAGGTATGACTAGTCGAGGACAACCACCAAAAACTACAGTGAATAAGTCCAATTTTCTCTCATTCTCTTGCCCGATACTCGACGTCCAACGGTTCTTTCACACACCTGTACTCGGCCGATATGAGGAATAATTCTTTTAGAGAAATTACCATAACAGAAATTTATGTTTGCAGCGAACTTGCTACATGTAATTTGATTCAATGCTAACAACCAGCATGGACGTTGCAAGAATTAGGTGACCAACCACTGTACAAACCATCTGAAATGTCATGAAAAACGCATTTTGACGTGCCAAAACCGCCGTTGTAGCGTTTTTGAAAATGCATTTCGGCGTACCAAAACGGATATTTATTTTTGGTGTTTCGCTAAAACGGCCGTTTTCTTTTGGCACGCCAGTATGGATTTTTCGTTACATTTCGGCTGGTTTTCTCAGTTTCCTAGTTTTTAGCTAGTTTTATATTTTTGGCGGTTTGTCACCTTAATTTGCTTACGGTACCGAGAATTTTAACGATTGCTCGAATCAGCCACCTACGTATTTGCATTGTTCCAATGAAAACCTTGTGGTTGATATGACTTCGAACAAAACCCCGAATACAGGCCTTAAGCGTTTATCTTTCTAAAAATGTTACGCATAAAAATCTATTCATTAGTTTCCAGGTGAAATGACATACATACTGCTTCAAATATAAGTTTTTTTAAGATGGAACAATAAGATGATTGAGCTAAATTGAAGACATCCGGGCGGTATACAGCTATGTAAACGCAATGGTTCACTCACATTTTTCTGTATGATCGAAAGGCGCATCTTTCGATCCTATAGAATACCTCCATAAAGATATGCTCACTTTGCCCAATTTGAGATTCTCCATCATAATTCCTGCTCTACACATCCGGATAACAAACGGGATGTAATCGTATAGAATGGTACAATCAACGTGTTTAACCTCCCCGTAACGCCACGTTTTATGAGACAGATGTAGAGAAGAACATTTCTTGTTGACGTCGCCGTAACGATCAAATATAACTTTTTTCCACCGGCGAGGTGCTGGTAACATATATCCCATAAATGGCACTTTTATAAGTGGAAAGATGTCATCATAGTCTCGTCTAACCCATGGTTGGTAAGTTGAATCTTGCATGTAGGTGCCATTGTTAGAATAAGGCCACATATCAACAAAAGGCCAGTGTTTATCGGAAAATGACAACTTCCACGGTCGTCTGTCCGGACTTTTGAGATACATACCGGTGACTTGTGGATGCTTGTCGTGGAATGCTTTTTTAATCTTTTGCAGATCTTCCACTGGTACCTGGACATCGAAATCATCATCCCAAGGAATTGGTGCATGGTGACGATACGCACCAATCAAAGTTCCAGAAAAAATGAAATATGTGACATTCAATTTTTGCATTAAAGTATCGAAATGCTTTACCAGCAACTTGTACCTTGATTTTTCCTCAGATGTTAAATTTGTTAGAACAAATTTATTCTGGACGTCCATTGGTAGATTTATAGAATTGCTTGCTTTAATGAGCCCACTAACATTGAACTCATAGTAGTTATTGATTAGCGAATTGTTAATAGTTATACGTACTTTTCTAGTCTCATTCTTTTCCCTCCAAAGATCTACTGAGTTGTACGGTAATTTTTGAAAGTTTGGACACTTGCACGGAAGGAAGGTGACTAGAACAGTAAAAAACACTGTAATGATAACTACTAAGCACAATATCCTTAGTCCATCCATCGCCACGAGTGGTTAGATTTTGTTCGTATTTTAAACGATGTCCCGTATGCAGTTTCGGTTGAGGTGTCTTTAATTCGGACTAACACTAGATACACATGTAAGAAACTTTGCCAGCTTAAAAATGTCGAAGATTTTCATCGATTTTATTAGGCAAAACTCAACCTGAAAATGAAAATAAAAAGGAATAATGAGAACTAAAGATGATGTAGAGAATATTGTTTTATGTATCATATGTCTTTTTCTTGCTTCTAAGTTATACGTGTGATGAATTACCTTAATGCATATGTCTTTCCTTACTTATTCAAACAAGGCAATAAAAGGCTCTCTGTTACGAAGCCCTCTATCCGTGCGTCTACTTCCGAACCGATCTTATTAATGGCACAATCGACCCGCAATCACTTTTCTAGGCTACTTCATATGAAAAATGAGGCACGACACCATATGGACATATAACATCAAGAGAAAAGAACTGAAAGTTCCAGAAACATATGTTTTGCAAACAGTTTGATTTTGTATCCCGATATCAGATTAGCTTATCCTATAAGTGTGAGCTGTTCGATCGATTTCGTTTACTAACAGTTGCCGAGTGAACTATCTCTCCAATTACCTTGACTTTTTCCCTAATCGAATCATCGAATTACGTTAAACAAGCACTTCTTGTACATCTTAATTGCTAACGTGTTCATCAGTTGGCTCAAAATCGAATATTTGATGTAAACTTTCAGTTAAAGGGAAGATATTTCAAAGAACCATTTTTGCCATATAACGGGACCACATCTTAACTGAGACATCATCCCTTACCTAATCTTCAATCATGTACATCCTCTAACATCGTAGTGCATAGCACTGTCCGTTCGATTGCGACGCATCCACGGACATGCACTGTATTGTTATGATAAGCAATTTCGAGGATCTAAAAATGTACAAAATCAAGTTTCAAATGTCATATCAGGTTGTATTCATATAATACATTTAACTTGGTTGTTTTAGGTAGGCATGAACGGGCATATCCTGTAGTAAGATTTAATGTCCCTTAGCGTTGGTAACTGGTTCAGTTGTGTGTCATTTTTGTGAAGTTAATGTCCATTAACCGATAATTAGTTCGATAATTAGTTCAATGTTTACGTGTTTGGGGACCAAGGCAACTCCAGACTAGTTTTGACTCAGGGTTGTTAGGGATATTTATTCCTGCAGCTTGGTGAGCGAATCGGCTTCGAAGTTGGGTTGTTGGCCCTCCCCGAACGTCGTGGCGTTGGTCACGAGGGTAACTCCTGGGATACCAACTTTTGGTAGGTATAAAAAAATGCGAAACATAGCTGAACTAGTCGGAGAGCGCTGGGGGAAGATCAGTAGAACACACTCAAGAAAATTATAAAGAAATTAAGTGGCAGATCTGTAAAAGGTGCCAACAATTAGGGAACTCATCAGTAACGAATAAATTAGTTGTGAGTATCTAGGCCTATATCGTAATCTACACCCAGTAGTTGTTTATTTATTTCGGTCTCGGGTTATTGTTCAATTTGTGTCGTTGTGAGGAGCTGGGGAAGGATACGCTCTCCCACGATATTTCGGTTCCTTCTTCGGGCTGCATAATATTATACTAGAAACACAAAACTGCTCCCCGCGTGGACCTTTCTTTTTTAGACAAACTCTGCACCAGATGTGAAGTACCAACTGCACCACCCCTTGATGGAGAAACCAAACCTCATTGGAGCTGCACCATTGATATCATAACTACATTTCGGATTCCAGGACCATACTCTCATCTGGAAAATTTGCGTTTCGAAATGTGCTTCCTTTTTATCTAGTCAACACGCAGGACAATCAATTTAGAGGACTTCTACATCAACATCTACCCGAGAAAAAACTACAATAAACTATCGGACTATTTACACGAAGAAAACGACATAAAATATAAAAATGGATAAAATGATCTTCAACCTTGTAACATAGCTACTTCCTAAATTTCGGTGTTTTAAATTAAGCAGCCAAGAAAATTGACCCCAATCAGTCGCTTGCCGGTTCAGACTGGTTGGAAGAATGTTTGAATGAACCGGAACCGAATTTCCCAATTATGTACTCCCATATAAACAAAAACGATTTTCGATTTCAAAATCAAACGGCCTGTTTCGCTCTCTACAGGTGTGGTAGGTCTGTAAAGGGACACTCAATCAAAACAAAGTCAAACGAAAATTACCACCCAAATAAATAGTACGGTCAATCCCTATTTTAAGATTAGGAAAAAAATAATGTTGGAATGCCCCGGTAAATAAACACGAAGACACGCGATAATAAATAACGATTAGAAATGGGGATTTGACAACATCAATTTGATGATGATAATGAGAGTATATAAAAGATTTGTCATAGTATGATGATGTCAATGATAGAGATGTAATTCATAGTAATAATTATCATTATTATGGCTATCATAGTAATGAATATATGAGTGGTCTATTTGTACGTATCATTTTTACGAAGATCCGAATGTCTTAGATGTCGTGTTTGCAGTTATCGGGAGTTGACTTCCATATTTTACATTATTTTGCATAATTTTCTTAAAATCATAAAATAGGGATTGTCCCTATTAAGTACAATTTAAATATTTGAGGACATAAAATCAGAAATGAAGGTATCATGTACGTAATACATGTTTTCACAGCAGTTAAATAAAAAATGCGGATTCTATATGTACAGGCAGCTGCATTTGAAGTGTTTTGAAATCAGGCAGCACGAGTATCGTTTGTCATAATAGGATTTTGTTTGAACTCTGTACTCTCTATCTTGACAGTTGGCAAAGTGTTTTTTTTAACCAGCAAGCATTGTATATCGAATTTCAACAACATTACTCGACGTTACTGTACATATAACTATGAGTTATGTAACGAATTAAACGAAATGATAAACGATATGAATTATTAATTGTTCTCCTTTTATATGGTTTTTTATGATTGCAGTTTTGGGTCAAATAGCTGTTTATGGCAAACAAATTATATACGTTATTATTTTTCATCAACATATTACTAGTATACACGTATATTAGTATTCCATATGTAGCCTATGTACGCAAAGTAACCCGGAAAACTATGGGAATAAAAGGCAAACTAAGATGATGACAAGATTCGCAGGATATATGATAACCATTGGGTTAATTTTTCCGCTGGCTTGCGCTGGTGAGTTATCGGATTACGATAACGATTGTGAGAGATTGTTTTTGCGTTGAACCATGGACATTAAATTCGTTTTAGAGTCCATGGTTGAACTGAATGAATAGCAACGTCACAATAGATTTAAATGAAATTGAATATCATATGTGATAAGTGTTTAAAAGTGTGAGGTCTTTTTCTCCTTTGTAAAAACTATTTGTGATGTGTGTTACACTCTATTTCACCGATCTTTCGATTTATTTCAGAACGGCGTGCTAATCTGCAGAAAACGCGTGAGTTAGCTTTGTTGGTTTGATTCAAGAAATCATTAATGAAAAAGTCTCACCATGAAATAATTTGCGATGATATTTATCAAGATGAGATCACAAAGTTTCCGATATTTGCCATCATCAGGTGGAATGATAAGAAACAGAAAAACGAAGCACACAAAATCACTATGCTAATGAGCAGAAGCTATGTGTCAGAAACTAGAATAAGAAACTAGAAATAAAGCAGTAAGGGGTACCGTTCAATCACGTCTTATGGTTTCTATGGTACCCCTTGGACTTTTTCATTTTTCTACAGTTGACACGGATTAGAGCGTTTTATTCGATTATCTAGAAATCATAATGATAATCTCGTAATTGCTATTCTTTAAATAAATAGCAATCCAAGGTTTGGATTGAAAACCTATGCATGCCTGTTAATGAATCAAACAACAAATAATTTGTATCATCCATTCAGGCGCTACTGGTCCAGTCGTGAGTGTGCGAAAGCTCGTAACAAACTCGTAATAAGCTAAGCAAGGCCAATCGTGTTTAGCATGGCTTCCCGAATTTATTAAATTTGAGAGATCCAGGAAGAAAGACACTAAATATTTGGATGGATATATGAAAGCTGTGGGTACTGGAGTGTGTAATGGGTAGTGTAGTGTGATCTGTGTGCATTTGTGGCCAGCACATAGATCACATTGTTCATTGGGGTTTGGTCCAGGACTCGCGAGATTTTCAACAACACGAAAGTAACGTGTAATAAATGATGACTTGAATTGCATGACTACCTACCACCCATCAATATTGTTGGAAAACTAAACGTTCCGCACTGACTAAAAATTAGTAATAACATTTTAGAAATGGCCAGAATTTTAACTTAGGTTCTATCTCATTTTTATTATACAATTGCGATTGGTATAATTTCCTTTTAAACGGCCGTTAAGGCTTCATGTTTCGTCTGCAATTCACTGCAAATAGTTACGCAACTACGCACATTTCAGTGTTTTTGATCTTAAAATAGGGATTGTCCCTGTTGTTTATTTGGTTTGTAAATTTCGTTAGATTTTTTTATTGAGTGTCCCTTACAGACCCACCACACCTGCCGGGAGCGAAACAGGGGGTTTGATTTTGAAATCGGAAATCGAAGTACAGATATAGTTGTTTGCTCGGCGGTCTAATTTACAGAATTTTTTTTAAATCGAAGTACATAATTGGAAATTCGGTTCCGGTTCGTTCAAACAATCTTCCAAGCAGTCTGAAACGGCAAGCGACTGATTGGGGTGAATTTTTCTGGCTGCCTAATTTAATACATTAAGATTTTGGAAATAGCTAATTACAAGGGTGAAGATCATTTTGTCCATTTTTATATTTTTTTGGTCGTTTTCTACCTGTAAACAGTCCGATAGTTTATTGTGGTTTTTTTCTCGGGTAGATGTTGATGTAGAAGTCCTCTAAGTTGATTGTTCCGCGTGTCGACTAGATAGAAAGGAAGCACATTTCGAAACGCAAATTTTCCAGATGAGAGTATGGTCCTTGGGTATCCGAAGTGTAGTTTATGACATCGACGGTGCAGCTCCGATGAGGATGGGTTTCTCCGTCAAGGGGAGCGCAATCGGTACTTCACATCTGGTGCTGAGTTTGCCTAAAAGGAAAAGTTTTTACACGGGAGCAGTTTTGTGTTTCTAATATACAGTGCATAGTTAGGTCTGTGGATGCGTCGCAATCAAACGGACAGTGCTATGCGCATTGATGGACCGTCAGTAAGAAAGCGGCACAGGCACGTGAATATTGAATACATATTTGTACACTTACGAATATACAGTCTTCATCGGGTTTTATTTATATTGTCACAATTAGGTTTTTGGTAGTTTTTAATGAGACTGATGTCAAGAGGCAACTTTCCAGCCACCACCACGCGCAAATAGACCGAGCTTGCTATCCTGAAGCCAAAAAGAAGGCAGCTTTCCAGCTATCGCGGCAATGAGACTGAGTTTACAGTCAAAACATCAGCAACAGTAAACTTACTGTAATGCGTATGTGGTGAAATAAAGCAAATGTGGTCAAACAGTTCTATGCGTATTGATAGACCGTCGTTCCGGTTCGATCCATATCAGAACATACCTCAAGTGTCAAAATCGGGGTATGTAGGCGTAATTAATAAAAGAAAATGGCGTTGGGTTTAATTAATAGACTACGCTAATGGTATCGATTGTGATTCTGTTTACTGCATTCAGTCCGCTTGCGTCCAGATGTATAAGTATATTGTTAAGACTCCGTGTTTTTGGCAGCTGTACACTCAATCGGCACCGTTCGTGTCTAGCTTCACTGCGGAATTATCATCAATCAACATCGCCATATCACATCATCAACTTATATTTTGCCTTAAAACCCTAACAGCCGAAATAATTGAAATGCACACACGATTTCTATCATTGAAAATTGGGAGAGTGGCCATGTTTGTGTTCTGCTGCTTCGCGTAAATACCGCGCGGTGGCGCAACCGCGCGGAGTGGGGCCGATACGTCAAGCAAAAAGAAAAACGTACAGGGGCCGTCAAAAGCTATACTCAATGCCGAAAACAAAAGAAAACAGTACAGAAATTAATGATTAGCCAGAAACGACACGAACTCTTTCTAGAAGATTGTTAAATCACATCAGAGCAATGACCGAACGTGACAACGTTAATCCACCATTGAACGACTTTGAACATTTTTTGTTCTTAAGTGTATATTTTAGTACTATTTTGGAAACTGGTTTATAACCCACTGACTGGAGCAAACTGGTACTACATATCAGTCTTTGTACTTTGATTAATCACTGCTTTCAAAAGAAAATGGAATTTGATTTACTCAATTATGAAATCCTTTGAAAAAACTGGTATATTACTGGCAAGGTCCTCAATATTTTGAATTCGATGTACGTATGAGAAGAATGAATCTTGTGTAAAACTTGATGGATTCATTTCGGGTTTCTTTAAATGCGCTATCGGGATAAGACCGGGAGAATGCATTTCTTCGATTCACTTCAATGAGGCTCAGACCACTTCTATTCTAAAACCTTCTATATCCTGGAGTAAAAACAAAGAGAAATTAAAGCGTTGAATTCATATGTATATAAGCACGTAATTTCAGGGGGAATCCTGTTTATGGCTGCTATGCTAGCATCTTAAGCTACGCATTGAATCGGTTTTCGCCCAACATACGTACCCAACCTAACTTGAAAAATCAAGGAGGAGAATCGCAGTAAAGGTATGCCAGTTCCTTCAATCCAGTACATCCAAGTCAAATATTGAAGGAAATACCCACCCAGTTTGGTAACCTTACCCCAGACAAAAGCAATCTAGGGATCATCAATCTTCGGGACCCACAGATTTCATACATATGTAACGGGAATTCGTCACCTTTCATATCGAAAGCAATTTGTTAGGTTTTAGTGTGATATACATCAACGTAGTTGTGCCGAAAATCAGATTTAGGAGCCTTAGGCTTTTTAGTGTGTTTTTAGGAATAAATGCTTGAAAAAAAGAAAAAAAACAATTCGAAGGAAAGCAATGGGCTAAAAGAGCAGAAAACCATAGCAATAGTGGTAATGGTAGTCGTAGTGGCAGTAGTAATGGTAGTCTTAGTGGTAGTAGTGGTGGTTGTGGTAATGGTAGTGGACGTGGTGGTAGCGAAGCGGTTGTGGTAGTGGTGGTGTAGTGGTAATTGTAGTGGAAGTGGTAGGGAAGTGGTTGAGGGGGTGGTGGTGGTAGTTGCGGTAGCGGTTGGTAGTGGTAGTGGTAATGGTAGTCTTAGTTGCAGTGGTAGTGGTATTGGCGGTAGCGGTTGGTAGTGGTAGTGGTAATGGCAGTCTTAGTGGTAGTGGTATTGGTAGTGGCAGTGGTGGTGGCAGTGGCGGTGGCGGTGTAGTGGAAGTGGAAGTGGCGATAGCAGGAACGGTAGCGGTAGCAGTAATGGTAGCAGTGGGTAGTGGTAGTGGTTGTAGTAATAGAAATTGTCATAATAATGATAATAATGGTAAAGAGAAAGACCACGGTAATAACAATAGAATTCCGTAGACACATAAAACCCTAAATATGGATAGTGCAAACATTAAATCTAGGAGGGTGTGCTGACTAATCGTTCCATATTTCATTACATCGTTCAATGCGTTTATTCTTTGACTGATTTGTGAGGGTTTGAAAAAAGATACATTTTATGAACACTCGCTGACTAGAAGTAATCACGAGAATAACAACTACGAATAAGCAGAAAGTCCTGACAATGTTTAAGGACGCCTTTTGTATACATAACATCAAAAATTCATAAAGACTATGAATTTTTGATAACATAAATATGTATATATTTAACGACCTTGGCAATTCATACTCGTAATTTGGGAGATAGAAAATTGATGCCACGTTAATCCTGTACTTTTCCAGATGGTTGTCCTTCCAAAAAGTGGTTATATTTCATGGAGAGTTGCTATTTGTTTGAGTTTGCGCCTACAACAAGAACGCAAGCTGGAGAGATCTGCTCACAATATGGCGGACAACTGATAGACGTGAATGACAAACCCGAACAAAAGTATATTGAATCCATTCTGGAATCGAACCTCACTGAGCTCAATCGTACACACACCATGGCAGAAGGCTATTGGACTGGTGGCTTCCGCATTGCTCAGCGATGGAGATGGGGTAATGGCAAAGAAGTACGTTTTAAGCTACCTTCTCTCATTCTCTTTATTCAAATGATTCGATCTAATTCACGATATGTGACAGTTTGATGAATTTGAAATATAATTTGACAAGCTATGCGATAGAATATACTATCGGTTAGCTGGAACTTGTTACATTCGTGCAACCCAGAAGTACGAATCAATTGAAATTCATATATGGGTATGCTAGATGATTAAATGCTTTATGACCTATTACATGTATTTCAGGAAGAGCCGCTTCTACAAGTAAACGACGAAATAGTACCATTGACATTCGATGATTGGCATCCCGGGGAACCGAACAATCCTAGTGAGTTAGCAATTACTCTTAAAAGATCACACAGGATTTGGGCTTGGAATGATTTATGGACTTCATCTGACCACAGATTAAACACAATATGCGAAAAAGTGTCCAATTCAGGTAAGGAGTGATTCGAAACAATCTAATGATGTAGGTTCTTGGTTAAACTTGGTGAACATCTTTCTTCTGCTGTAGGATGCAGATCTCCATGGATTCAGTATGCTAATAGCTGTTATTTGTTCTACACTCGATGGCCAAAACAAACACATATGCAAGCCAAACGATTTTGCAGAAATCAGCGCGCTTACCTGGTTGCCATAAACAGCCGTGAGGAAAATCAATTCCTCTATAGACAATTCAGTAATTCATACACAACAACTGCCTATTGGACCGGTGGCGTTAGGCTGGGTGGAGTTGGTGGTGAATTTGTCTGGGAAGTTGGTAAGATGGACCTGCGAGGGCACTGATTGATTCATCCTCCCTCGGATTCGAACCTAATGGCATCGAGATTGCCACCGCACGAAAAGCTGTCACAATAGACCGAGTGCGCAGCTTCATGCGCCGCTTAGATGATATCATTATTTAGCCATGTAATCAGACACCCCGTTTCATTCAAGCCCGGGTTTTCCCATTTATAGTTCTTCCGTGAAATTTACCTCAGCGATTATACTACGAGCAATCTGATTGGTGCCGCAAGATTTCGCGCGGCAAAGCAGCGGCACATGTATAGGCGCACCCAGTCTAGTGTGGTAGGGGTTCGTGCCGTGGCTGAGTGAAGCGATGCCATCAGGTTCGAATCCTTGCCGAGGGAGGATGTGATTAATTGAGAATAGCGCAGATATAGATCAAATATAACAATAATCCCTCGTGTTTTTTGTTTGTTTTTAGAAACATATGATGCAATCTCAGTAAATTTTTCCTCTTATTCGCCCAAGGGCTCAGAATATAGATATTCTATACTTACAAAACTCAATGGTACGTGGGTCATATACCGAGCCGATGGTAACAGACCAGAAATATTTGTTTGTGAGCAACCAATGATTGTATCGGGCCACAACACAGAACATCAACAATTGCTAGGTATGTAAACTTTTATCATGCTAAAATTTCAAAGTCAAATACTAAATATGTTTGCAGAATTCACAAAGGAAAAAGTACAGTGGTGATGTAAATATCAATTGGGTTGTTGAATTTCAAATCATTTACATAAATAGAGGTCGCCATTCGGACAAACCTATATCATAAGTCCTCATCTGTAGATAGAAAAGGATCTTTTCGGAAACTATCAACAGATTTTAAATCTGTATGATATTTCATAAAGCAGTGCCATTGATACGTCTCGTTATGCAGAATTGGGTTAACCTGTTTGTTTTCCTATGCATATTTTGTTATCACAATCAATTGCAAAATTGTAACGTATGACATGTTTTATGATTGTGGTGATCAGTGCGTAAAATTATATCGTGCGTAATGGTTTTATGCTGTTTCACAGAAAACCCTATGGATTTCCTTCCTCTGGTCCGTTTGAAAAATTGGTATGGCTATGGCCACAGCGGCCGTACCACTTGCTACGGCCTTGCCATATGAAAATATTTCATGGCTCCTTTTTTATGTCCGACAGTCCCAGTTATCATTGGGTTCGAAACTGCGACAATAAACAAGCGACAATAGACAATTTTCAATTTCTATTAATGACTTCCAATGGTTTGCATATTAATTATGTTGCTAGGCAGAAAACTCGCTATTGCTGCTTTGCAACTATATTATTATCTTAATTTCTTATTATGAAATTATGTTTTGTTTCTTATCATAGAATGAAGTTATATGTACTTGTCTCTCAAATTTTTTATAGCTTGCCCTGGGAATTATGAATTGATACATAATCGATGTTACGAATTTGCGATAGATAAGTTGACGGTTGGTGAGGCAGAGAGGCAATGCATGTTGGGTGGGGGACACCTCATGGCTATTGACAGCGCAGAAGAATTAACGTATATCGTGCAGAAGCTTGAAGCACTTTTTATTGATGAGAATATTTATGTTGGCCACGTCAAGGTTGGAGACAAATGGATACGTGCTGAGGATGCTGGGAATTTTTTAGGTAATTTTGAACATGATATTTATTTCAGGGTATTCAATGTGCTATATGCTGATAAATAATCAACATCTAAACCACTTAAACATCATTTTTCGTATGAAGATAACAGATTTTTTATCGAAACATTTTTGTACGCATTGTCTGCCGTGTCCATGTCTCTTCGCTCATTTTGTGTCATCGATTCATAGTTCAATTCATGCGTTCATTTTTACCTCCGCTGTGTCCAAGCTGATATTTTAGCGGGTTCCTCCATCGTCTTCCGTCAGGTCGTCTGGCGTCAACGTTTACTTTAAATCGCTACTACCCATACAGTTTTTATCGGATCAAGTTGGTACCATGAATTTGTGGGCCAATGCCTAAAAGAATCTACAGGCGTTTTGGATTTGACCCCCAAGGGTAGCCTTGGATGGGGCCCATATTTCTATGTATCTCTTCTAGTCTTCCAGTTTTTATCAGATCACTACTTTCTGTGTATGTTATATGAGTCATGGGCAACACGAATATAGGAGCCGTTCTTGGATTTTTCCTTCGGGGTTGTCCTATTAGGGTGCCGGGTCTATGTTTCTATGAATCATTACTATTCCTACAGTATTCATTGGATCTCTTCTGAATTTCTTATTGATGTTCTATTGGTGATCGATAATAACGATATAGACCCCTTGTTTGGGGATCCGACGCACAGGGGTTGCCCTACTGAAAAGATTCAATGAATTTTTAATGACACTTTTCGGGATACCTTTAGCAATGGGGCCATTAGATAAATGATGAAATCAACAAAAACAGCGGAGGTGATCAGCTGACAGGCTGTTCTTCGGGGCTTTTGAACAATAATAGAACCACGTCTGAAAAACTATTCTATTTTGAAATATTAACAAGACTATACATCGTATTACTCATTCGTAGTAGAACCACATCGTTGGCAAAGACTTGTGTGTTATACACTTCTGTTTGTTACGTTGTAGTTCCAACTGAATTTCTAAATTGGGATTTTGGACAACCTTTTCAATCCTCACTTACTGCACCGGGTTACTTGGTGATCGACTCGACGAACTATCGATGGCAAAATCTCCCCGCTGATAAGTTGTCCATGAAGACAATGGGTTTTATTTGTGAGAAGGACAAAACTAAATTTGGTATGTAAAATATATTAATTGAAGGGATATTTTCTTTTGCGGCTATATTGATATGATGATATGATATCCGTATATTCTTATCTTAGAGATTTTCCAGATTGATAGGGCCTGTACGTCTGATTTACTCGGTTCAAAATATATCGGTGTGCAGAGTACGACACGACGAGGTGCCGTATGTCAGAGATGGATCCACCAATACCCAAATCGCCATGAGATGAATCGAGCAGATCGATTTCCAGACGCAAGGGTAACTGACGCTGCTAACTATTGTCGAAACCCAGACAATTCGCCTATGGGTCCGTGGTGCTATGTAAACTCATTTTCAGTGAGATGGGATTACTGTGGCATTCCACGATGTGATGGTAACCATTTTATCATTTGTTTTCGATCCATGAAAGATCAAAATGAAGTGTATCTACATTTGATGTTTTTTTTCTCAGTGAAATTAACCACGGAAACTACCAAGGGAATACACTCCGATTGTATACACCCCGACGATATACAAGGAATAAACTACAACGGGACGATGAACATAACAGCCGATGGTAATTCGTGTCAGTCGTGGGACAGCGTACCTGCATATGCGAGAAAAAAGCGAACGTATATGAAAGTTTCAGATGCATCAATGGCGAATGCATCAAACTACTGTAGAAACCCAGACAAGAAACCCGAAGGGCCATGGTGCTATCTGGCCAATATGTCTGCTGGTGTTTGGGCATATTGCGCAGTGCCATCGTGCGATTTGGCTGAAATTGAAGAACCTACATTGAAATTAGAATGCAAATACCGTAATGACTCCATCGCTCTTAAGTACACTGGGACGAAGCAAACTACAAGAAATGGATATTTATGTCAAAGATGGACATCGCAAAAACCTAACGCACACATTCGAACACTGGACGTGATGTTTCCCGATAAAACCGTTGCCGATGCTGGGAACTTCTGTCGAAACCCAGATAAATCGAAGAAGCCCTGGTGTTACACGGTCAATGGGCCGAGATGGGATTACTGTGAGATTCGATATTGCAATGATGATGACATTGCAACACAGCGTAAGTCCTGTACATAATATGTATACGTAGAAAGACCAACGCCTTATTTTCACTTATTTAAAAAAAGAATTAAATTCCACAATTTGCTTTGCATTTACAGGAAAATATTGTAAAATCGGTTTCTCACGATACGGTGAAAAATGTTACCATGTGTCATCGTCCGTTACGAATGGATGGTCAGAAGCGAATTCAGCTTGCTCACGCAAAGGAGCGGAGCTTGTTGCGATCAAATCAAAAGGGGAATTTTTCTATATCACTAAGATGTTGGAATCAACTGAAGGGCGTTTTTCAAGACGAACACAGTTTTGGACTGGCGGTAGACGGAAACAAGCTTCATTGTGGACATGGGGTACAAGTCAGGGGAACGCAGATGATGACGATTCAGGAAAAAAGACTACGTCACCATTTGTATTTACGCATTGGAGACTTGGTGAACCGAATAGTTTATTAGGAAAAGTCGTAACATATAAAAAAATAAATGGAGAATGGGGTTGGGACGACGTACATCCGAATAAAGGCATCCATTCGGGGTTCATTTGTGAGAAAGGTTTGTATTTCAATAACCGAAAGTAAATGGGC
This sequence comes from Tubulanus polymorphus, assembly GCF_964204645.1. Lineage (NCBI taxonomy): Eukaryota > Metazoa > Nemertea > Palaeonemertea > Tubulaniformes > Tubulanidae > Tubulanus > Tubulanus polymorphus. The sequence continues at coordinate 10,622,072 of NC_134026.1, forward strand.
ATTTATAACCACTCATGTCGAACGATGTTACATTTTGACTCCAATTCCACTCACCTTCCAGAAAATGATGAATGCGCAGACAAGTCTTGGCAATATCATTCAGGGAGCTGCTATTACTTCTCTGGAACTAAAGTTGACTATTTAGTCGCTAAACACCTATGTCGAAAATGGAACTCCCATTTAGTAGCTATCAACTCTGCATCCGAAGACAAATTCATTTTAGACGAACTTAGAAATACCTCTGTCGGTAACTTTGCAGAATTTTGGATAGGCGGAGTGCGAGATGGTGAAACGTTTATTTGGGACACATCAATACTGCCTGCAGAATCTAGAGGTTATGAATTCCGTAAATTTTATCCTAAAGCAAACGAGAAAGGATGTTCATTTTGCTTTCTGTTTTTATTCTGTTCTTGCTCCATTAGTTACATGCAACATAGCAATACCGAATACAATTCGCTGTCCAATTTTGTCACCCTCAAAGACATTTACTTATCATTACGAGTTTGCAAACTCGAAAAACTTTTTTAGCAGACAAGTTTGTGAAACGGCATTTCGAAAAATATCCAATATCTTCGGCTGTCTTCTAACGACTATCTAGTAGGCCTTTAAGTTTCCATCTCACTTCTAAAAATGTCTCACTGTTTCTTATTGTGTTTTCACAGGATCTTATAGATTAGGTTGGAACGGTTGGCTGTTTGTCGTGGGTCCACCACATACTTGGAAGCTTACGTATTTGCAATTACAGTTTTCTGCTGGGAAATGGGGATGGCATCACGGATGGCGGAATGCACGATTACCCTATATCTGTGAAAATTCCAAGATTCCAGTATTCAAGAATGGAAAAGTGACTGCTGGTACGTTTATGACCTATTTTTTAAGATGTTTCACTCTTGCAAAAATGAAAATGATTTGACTGATCTGACTATCTTTCTCCAGAGTGTCCTGATTGCATATTGGGCAACCACGCCGTCTTCAAAGACACATGCTATTGTATAAAACGCGAGACAAAGGCATGGTACTATTCTTATATGGACTGCCAAAGTACTGGTGGCAATCTGATATCTCTAGATAGTGTCAATGAAACAAATGCTATAACTAAGCATCTTTCAAAAAGTCGGGCATATTGGACAGGTGGTTTGCCAGTTGACGATACGTGGATGTGGTCACGTGATTACGCTCAGTTCAAAGGTGAGCTTTCGTCCATTTGATGTGTACATGTATTTGTTTTCGCATGATAGAAATCGAGGCGCTACAGCCCCGGGGTTTCTACTCTGTAATGGTGAGCTCCAGTATCAGCTAGCCCTCCAACAGCGTGATGAGCACTCGTCTTACGTTGTCAAACTTAGTTCATTAATCAACCTTGAACTGAATTTTGAATAAATCTTTTCTACGTATACTATCGTTGGTAGAGTTTATATTGATAATTGATTGATTTAAGTTAATTCAATATTAACTTAAATGCAGAAGAATTAACGTAGAAGACTACTATCGATCCAGGTGGATTCTTGCTTGCCATAAGTCGAATTCTCAATTCCTCAATTGCCACAGTAGGTTGGTAGGTTCCCATTGAATAGAAACTATTTCAAATGTACACAAAAAAAGAGATTGACAAGAAACCCAAATCACAAATAAGCAAATCTATCTGTTACTAACAGGGTTCAAGTTCCACAGAACCATCAAAATCAACTGACCACAGGATAGTGCCAATATAGACGAATAATCACATATACTGACAAATAATTGCCTTTTTTAGATTTTCCAATTACGCAGGATATTGTTGTCGTTTTAGTAAATCCGGACCAATTCTCAAGTTGGAGCCCAGGAGAGCCGAATAATTCGGAGAACATGGAAAGCTATATCGCGATCAACAGAGATCGGAAAGGCTGGGGATGGAATGATGAACGCGGCAATGTCAGATTGAGATATATCTGCGAAACGCCGATTCTGCCCAACTGAGCTTGATCTTAACATTTACTCTTGAATATATATTAGAATATTTAGACTTCTGATGATTTGATCAGATTAATAAACAGAATATTGGATAGTTCTTCTCTAAGGTATTTCTCACGGACATAAAGCCGGGCATAGGTTGGTCTTGCGGCGATCGGCTACTATTTGCGATGCGATTATCTGCGACCTCCATCGATGAACCATGAGTGGATTTATAGGGCCCAGGAGGACTGCCCGAAATAACATTACTGTATGGTAATTCAGATAACTATATGAATTGGTTGGTCTTTTGGAGGAAACATCACGCTTATTGGGTGGGAAGTTTTATGTTGATTTGGCAATTCTTTGGTCCTAAATATTAACCGTGGGAAAGTCTTAAGCATAGTTTAAATTTTGAACGATTACAAGGAGGCATTAATTTAGTTTAAAAAAATCATTACAAAATGAAATAAAAACATCAGCCATATTGCTACCTTGTGGAAGATGTCTTCCTCTGTGAGGAAATAAGTGAACTATACCATTGGCAGCTCGGAGATTAAAACTGATTTAAAATAGTTTGAAACGCGCCTTGAAAGTTTTAATGGTGCGCGAAGTTACTGCATATTCACTGATCTACAACTCAATTGAGATCGAGTCCCATTATTTCATTCTACGCACGTCTCTAGTGCGACAATATGTTCTTCGCGATGAAATAAATTTAAAAAAAACAATATCTCTATAATAGTACACTACCGAGTCGTGCATTGAGAAGTAATCAAGAATCACACTGGTGACTTAATAACTTGCAGTTAGTTGCAATACGTTGCGCTATCGCTTCAAATAAAATGTTTATCATGCGTGATTTCAAAACACTGACTGCCTACTGACACGGGTGCCAATGGCCTGACCAAAAATGTCGGACCAGGCCCGAGGCAGATTTTCTAATATTTGCCTGTCAATTGCAACTGGTTCCGGAAACGACTCACTTCGTTTTGTTTAAGCTTTGTTCAGTACCGAGTGAGTTTTTTGCCTCTGAAGTGCGCTCTTTAATGAGGCCCGGATTGTTTATACGTCCAGTCCAGGTAAAAAAAAAACATAATAGAACTATTAGAAAGTAAACTAGCAATACATGTTAGTAATAGGGAATATGGGGGTTCAGATCAAAGGTCGAAGGGTCGAGCCCATTAAAGATAAAAAAGAAATTCTTGCACGCTCGAATAAATTTTTTATTTTTTACTCACTCGCCCCTTCAACCTTTAACCTGAACCCCCATATTCCCTATTACTTCTAATATTTCCATATATTAAAAGTGTGAGTTAAGTGTTAGCGTAATAATCTAGATAAATAAGATCAAATATAGATTTCGAATAATAAAAAATCAATTTTAAACATAAAAAGTGCGAGTAAAGTGTGAGTAAAGTGCAAACATAAAAAGTGTGAGAAAAAGTAACGAGTAAATATAGCTGCAAAGCAGCGATAACGGGTTTTCTGCACAGTCTTAGAATCCTGTTCAACGGTGGATTTCAACAAAGCATTTGATAAGGCTCAACATCAGCCATTACTGAACAGGCTATTAGGAAACAGTACCAATGATAGGTCGCCCAAATGGCACAGCAGTTATCTCTGAACGGAAACTTGTAACCGAAATCAATGGAACGCCTCATCTTGGAATGAGACGGTCTAACTAGTGAAGTCACGTAAGGTAGTATCCTAAGTCGTCTTCTGTTTAATGTCCTGACAATTGACATACACAGTAATCCAAAATATACCAGACCGAGTAAATTTCCAAAACAACCTGAACACACTGTTCGACCAAAAACTTAATGTTCCGACAAAACCACGGGCGACAAAACCAAAATTATGAATTGTCGCGGGTGACAAAACCAAAATATTGAAATTGTCACGGGCGACAAAACAAAAATAATGAATTGTCGCGGGCGATAAAACCAAAATAATGAATTGTCGCGGGCGATAAAACCACAATAATGAATTGTCGCGGGCGTTAAAACCAAAATATTGAATTGTTGCGGGCGATAAAACCAAAATAATGAATTGTCGCGGACGACAAAAACAAACTATTGAATTGTTGCGTGCGACAAAACCAAAATAATGAATTGTCGCGGGCGACAAAACCAAACTAGGGGTCCAGGGACACCATGCTCACTTGGGCAGTGGTTTCAAATGCTCAACAATCTAACAATTTGAATACTAACGCCCTCTAGTGACCATATACAAAATCCCATGACCTTGAAACCCACCACAATCATAGAACATGTGAGCAGCTATGATTTTGTAATTGATTGTGATAACAAAATAAGCCTCGTTACCAATTTAATATGAAAATACTAAGTTATTCTACTATTCAACGCCCCCTGGTGACCATATGCAAAACCCAATGACCTTAAAACTCACCGCAATCGTAGTACATGTCATGAAATACAACTTTGCAATTGATCATAGTAACAAAATATGCCTAGGTACCAATCTAATAAGGGAATACTAAGCCATTCTACTATTCAGCGCCCCCTGGTGACTATATGGAATAACTAATGTCCTTAAAAACTCACCACAATCATAGACGATGTCATGAACTACAACTTTGCAATGGATCATGGTAACAAATTATGCCTAGGTACCAATCTAATAAGGAAAAACTAAGCTTTTCTACTATTCAACGCCCCTGGTGACTATATGGAATAACTAATATCCTTAAAAACTCACCACAATCATAGACGATGTCACGAACTACAACTTTGCCATTGATCATGGTAACAAAATATGCCTTGGTACAAATATAATATAGCGATACTAAGTTATTGTATTATTCAACGCCCCCTGATGGCCACATACAAAAACCAATGACCTTGAAACTCACCAAAATCATAGAACACGTTATGGGCTACAACTTTCCAATTGAATATAGTAACACAATATGCTTAGGTATCAATTTATTGTGGAAAAACTTTTTCCCACCTACGAATGAGTACTGATGACACCAAGATGGCTGCCAATTGCGTCATAATTGGCTGATCAAAAATACCTGTCCCAGGTATAAAACATCCCTCTCTAAAGAATATCTATCAGCAATTGCAATGAGAAATGGCAAACCAGAAGGAAGCTACAGGACCTAGAATTCTGGCCAAAATTGACATTTTTGGGCACTAAAAAGGTCATAGGACGGCCATCTTGAGTCAGATCGACCCAATTTTCTTATGCTGATGGGCCTTTGGTAGATTCAAATATAAACGAAAGATCAAGGTAATTGATCAAAGCGTCTTCAAAATTTTCTTCGGGCGACAAAACCAAAATAATGAATTGTCGCGGGCGATAAAAACCAAAATAATGAATTGTCTCGTGCAACAAAACCAAAATAATGAATTGTCGCGGGCAATAAAACCAAAATAATTAATTATCGCGGGCGATAAAACCAAAATATTGAATTGTCGCGGGCGATAAAACCAAAATAATGAATTGTCACGGGCGTTAAAACCAAAATATTGAATCGTCGCGGGCGATAAAACCAAAATAATGAATTGTCGCGGACGGCAAAAACAAAATATTGAATTGTTGCGTGCGACAAAACCAAAATAATGAAATGTCGCGGGCGACAAAACCAAACTAGGGGTCCAGGGACACCATGCTCACTTGGGAAGTGGTTTCAAATGCTCAACAATCTAACAATTTCAATACATAACGCCCTCTAGTGACCATATACACAAACCAATGACCTTGAAACACACCACAATCATAGAACATGTGAGCAGCTATGATTTTGGAATTGGTTGTGATAACAAAATATGCCTCGTTACCAATTTAATATGGAAATACTAAGTTATTCTACTATTCAACGCCCCCTGGTGACCATATGCAAAACCCAATGACCTTAAAACTCACCACAATCATAGTACATGTCATGAAATACAACTTTGCAATTGATCATAGTAACAAAATATGCCTAGGTACCAATCTAATAAGGAAATACTAAGCCATTCTACTATTCAGCGCCCCCTGGTGACTATATGGAATAACTAATGTCCTTAAAAACTCACCACAATCATAGACGATGTCATGAACTACAACTTTGCAATGGATCATGGTAACAAACTATGCCTAGGTACCAATCTAATAAGGAAAAACTAAGCTTTTCTACTATTCAACGCCCCCTGGTGTCTATATGGAATAAATTATGTCCTTAAAAACTCACCACAATCATAGAAGATGTCATGAACTACAACTTTGCAATTGATCATGGTAAAAAAATATGCCTTGGTACAAATATAATATAGCGATACTAAGTTATTGTATTATTCAACGCCCCCTGATGGCCACATACAAAAACCAATGACCTTGAAACTCACTAAAATCATAGAAGATGTCATGAACTACAACTTTGCAATTGATCATGGTAACAAAATATGCCTTGGTACAAATATAATATAGCGATACTAAGTAATTGTATTATTCAACGCCCCCTGATGGCCACATACAAAAACCAATGACCTTGAAACTCACCAAAATCATAGAACACGTTATGGGCTACAACTTTCCAATTGAATATAGTAACACAATATGCTTAAGTATCAATTAATTGTGGAAAAAACTTTTTCCCACCTACGAATGAGTACTGATGACACCAAGATGGTCGCCAATTGCGTCATAATTGGCTGATCAAAAATACCTGTCCCAGGTATAAAACATCCCTCTGTAAAGAATATCCATCAGCAATTGCAATGAGAAATGGCAAACCAGTAGGAAGCTACAAGACCTAGAATTCTGGCCAAAATTGACATTTTTGGGCACTAAAAAGGTCATAGGACGGCCATCTTGAGTCAGATCGACCCAATTTTCTTATGCTGATGGGCCTTTGGTAGATTCAAATATAAACGAAAGATCAAGGTAATTGATCAAAGCGTTTTCAAAATTTTCTTTGGCCGACAAAACCAAAATAATAAATTGTCGCGGGCAATAAAACCAAAATAATGAATTGTCTCGTGCGACAAAACCAAAATAATGAATTGTCGCGGGCAATAAAACCAAAATAATGAATTATCGCGGGCGATAAAACCAAAATATTGAATTGTCGCGGGCGATAAAACCAAAATAATGAATTGTCGCGGGCGACAAAACCAAAAAAAAAAATTGTCGCGGGCGACAAAAACAAAATATAAAACCAAAATAATGAATTGTCGTGGGCGTCAAAACCAAAAGAAGAATTGTCGCGGGCGACAAAACCAAAATAATGAATTGTCGCTGGAGATAAAACCAAAGTAATGAATTGTCGTGGGTGATAAAACCAAAAAAAGAATTGTGGGGGCAACAAAACCAAAATAATGAATTGTCGCGGGCGACAAAACCAAAATGGTGAATTGTCACGGGCGACAAAACCAAAAAAAGAATTGTCGGGGCGACAAAACCAAAATAATGAATTATCGCGGGCGACAAAACCAAAATGAAGAATTGTCCAGGCGACAAAACCAAAATGGTGAATTGTCGCGGGCGACAAAACCAAAATAATGAATTGTCGCGGGCGATAAAACCAAAATGATGAATTGTCTCGGGCGACAAAACCAAAATAATGAATTGTCGCGGGCGATAAAACCAAAATGATGAATTGTCTCGGGCGACAAAACCAAAATAATGAATTGTCGCGGGCGATAAAACCAAAATAATGAATTATCGCGGGCGATAAAACCAAAATATTGAATTGTCGCAGGCGATTAAACCAAAATATTGAATTGTCGCGGGCGAAAAAAACAAAAAAAAATTGTCGCGGGCGACTCAAACAAAATATAAAACCAAATAATGAATTGTCGCGGGCGACAAAACCAAAAAGAAGAATTGTCGCGGGCGACAAAACCAAAAAGAAGAATTGTCGCGGGCGACAAAACCAAAATAATGAATTGTCGCTGGAGATAAAACCAAAGTAATGAATTGTCGCAGGCGACAAAACCAAAATATTGAATTGTCGCGGGCGATAAAACCAAAATGATGAATTGTCTCGGGCGACAAAACCAAAATAATGAATTGTCGCGGGCGATAAAACCAAAATAATGAATTATCGCGGGCGATAAATCCAAAATATTGAATTGTCGCAGGCGACAAAACCAAAATAATGAATTGTCGCTGGAGATAAAACCAAAGTAATGAATTGTCGTGGGTGATAAAACCAAAAAAAGAATTGTGGGGGCAACAAAACCAAAATAATGAATTGTCGCGGGCGACAAAACCAAAATGGTGAATTGTCACGGGCGACAAAACCAAAAAAAGAATTGTCGGGGCGACAAAACCAAAATAATGAATTATCGCGGGCGACAAAACCAAAATGGTGAATTGTCCAGGCGACAAAACCAAAATGGTGAATTGTCGCGGGCGACAAAACCAAAATAATGAATTGTCGCGGGCGATAAATCTAAAATGATGAATTGTCTCGGGCGACAAAACCAAAATAATGAATTGTCGCGGGCGATAAAACCAAAATGATGAATTGTCTCGGGCGACAAAACCAAAATAATGAATTGTCGCGGGCGATAAAACCAAAATAATGAATTATCGCGGGCGATAAAACCAAAATATTGAATTGTCGCAGGCGATTAAACCAAAATATTGAATTGTCGCGGGCGACAAAACCAAAAAAAAATTGTCGCGGGCGACTCAAACAAAATATAAAACCAAATAATGAATTGTCGCGGGCGACAAAACCAAAAAGAAGAATTGTCGCGGGCGACAAAACCAAAAAGAAGAATTGTCGCGGGCGACAAAACCAAAATAATGAATTGTCGCTGGAGATAAAACCAAAGTAATGAATTGTCGCAGGCGACAAAACCAAAATATTGAATTGTCGCGGGCGACACAACCAAAATGGTGAATTGTCGCGGGCGACAAAACCAAACTTATGAATTGTCGCGGGCGACAAAACCAAAAAAAGAATTGTCGGGGCGACAAAACCAAAATAATGAATTGTCGCGGGCGATAAAACCAAAATAATGAATTGTCGCGGGCGATAAAACCAAAATAATGAATTGTCGCGGGCGACAAAACCAAAATGGTGAATTGTCGCGGGCGACAAAAAAAAATGGTGAATTGTCCAGGCGACAAAACCAAAATGGTGAATTGTCGCGGGCGACAAAACCAAAATAATGAATTGTCGCGGGCGATAGAACCAAAATAATGAATTGTCTCGGGCGACAAAACCAAAATAATGAATTGTCGCGGGCGATAAAACCAAAATAATGAATTATCGCGGGCGATAAAACCAAAATATTGAATTGTCGCGGGCGATTAAACCAAAAAGAAGAATTGTCGCGGGCGACAAAACCAAAGTAATGAATTGTCGCGGGCGATAAAACCAAAATACTGAATTGTCGCGGGTGACAAAACCAAACTAATGAATTGTCGCGGGCGACAAAACCAAAAAAAGAATTGTCGGGGCAACAAAACCAAAATAATGAATTGTCGCGGGCGATAAAACCAAAATAATGAATTGTCGCGGGTGACAAAACCAAAATGGTGAATTGTCGCGGGCGACAAAACCAAAATGATGAATTGTCTCGGGCGACAAAACCAAAATAATGAATTGTCGCCGGCGATAAAACCAAAATAATGAATTATTGCGGGCGATTAAACCAAAATATTGAATTGTCGCGGGCGATTAAACCAAAATAATGAATTGTCGCGGACGACAAAATTAAAATATTGAATTGTCGCGGGCGACAAAACCAAAATATTGAATTGTCGCGGGCGACAAAACCAAAAAAAATTGTCGCGGGCGACTAAAACAAAATATAAAACCAAAATAATGAATTGTCGCGGGCGACAAAACCAAAAAGAAGAATTGTCGCGGGCGACAAAACCAAAAAGAAGAATTGTCGCGGGCGACAAAACCAAAATAATGAATTGTCGCTGGAGATAAAACCAAAGTAATGAATTGTCGTGGGCGATAAAACCAAAATATTGAATTGTCGCGGGCAATTAAACCAAAAAGAAGAATTGTCGCGGGCGACAAAACCAAAATAATGAATTGTCGCTGGAGATAAAACCAAAGTAATGAATTGTCGTGGGCGATAAAACCAAAATATTGAATTGTCGCGGGTGACAAAACCAAAATATTGAATTGTCTCGGGCGACAAAACCAAAATAATGAATTTTCGCGGGCGATAAAACCAAAATAATGAATTATCGCGGGCGATAAAACCAAAATATTGAATTGTCGCGGGCGATTAAACCAAAAAGAAGAATTGTCGCGGGCGACAAAACCAAAATAATGAATTGTCGCTGGAGATAAAACCAAAGTAATGAATTGTCGCGGGCGATAAAACCAAAATACTGAATTGTCGCGGGTGTCAAAACCAAACTAATGAATTGTCGCGGGCGACAAAACCAAAAAAAGAATTGTCGGGGCAACAAAACCAAAATAAAGAATTGTCGCGGGCGATAAAACCAAAATAATGAATTGTCGCGGGTGACAAAACCAAAATGGTGAATTGTCGCGGGCGACAAAACCAAAATGATGAATTGTCTCGGGCGACAAAACCAAAATAATGAATTGTCGCCGGCGATAAAACCAAAATAATGAATTATTGCGGGCGATTAAACCAAAATATTGAATTGTCGCGGGCGATTAAACCAAAATAATGAATTGTCGCGGACGACAAAATTAAAATATTGAATTGTCGCGGGCGACAAAACCAAAATATTGAATTGTCGCGGGCGACAAAACCAAAAAAAAATTGTCGCGGGCGACTAAAACAAAATATAAAACCAAAATAATGAATTGTCGCGGGCGACAAAACCAAAAAGAAGAATTGTCGCGGGCGACAAAACCAAAAACAAGAATTGTCGCGGGCGACAAAACCAAAATAATGAATTGTCGCTGGAGATAAAACCAAAGTAATGAATTGTCGTGGGCGATAAAACCAAAATACTGAATTGTCGCGGGTGACAAAACCAAACTAATGAATTGTCGCGGGCGACAAAACCAAAAAAAGAATTGTCGGGGCAACAAAACCAAAATAATGAATTGTCGCGGACGACAAAATTAAAATATTGAATTGTCGCGGGCGACAAAACCAAAATATTGAATTGTCGCGGGCGACAAAACCAAAAAAAAAAATGTCGCGGGCGAGTAAAACAAAATATAAAACCAAAATAATGAATTGTCGCGGGCGACAAAACCAAAAAGAAGAATTGTCGCGGGCGACAAAACCAAAATAATGAATTGTCGCTGGAGATAAAACCAAAGTAATGAATTGTCGTGGGCGATAAAACCAAAATACTGAATTGTCGCGGGTGACAAAACCAAACTAATGAATTGTCGCGGGCGACAAAACCAAACTAATGAATTGTCGCGGGCGATAAAACCAAAATAATGAATTGTCGCGGGTGACAAAACCAAAATAATGAATTGTCGCGGGTGACAAAACCAAAATGGTGAATTGTCGCGGGCGACAAAACCAAAATGGTGAATTGTCGTGGGCGACAAAACCAAAATAAAGAATTGTCGCGGGCGACAAAACCAAAAGGGTGAATTGTCCAGGTGACAAAACCAAAATGGTGAATTGTCGCCGGCGATAAAACCAAAATAATGAATTATTGCGGGCGATTAAACCAAAATATTGAATTGTCGCGGGCGATTAAACCAAAATAATGAATTGTCGCGGACGACAAAATTAAAATATTGAATTGTCGCGGGCGACAAAACCAAAATATTGAATTGTCGCGGGCGACAAAACCAAAAAAAAATTGTCGCGGGCGACTAAAACAAAATATAAAACCAAAATAATGAATTGTCGCGGGCGACAAAACCAAAAAGAAGAATTGTCGCGGGCGACAAAACCAAAAACAAGAATTGTCGCGGGCGACAAAACCAAAATAATGAATTGTCGCTGGAGATAAAACCAAAGTAATGAATTGTCGTGGGCGATAAAACCAAAATACTGAATTGTCGCGGGTGACAAAACCAAACTAATGAATTGTCGCGGGCGACAAAACCAAAAAAAGAATTGTCGGGGCAACAAAACCAAAATAATGAATTGTCGCGGACGACAAAATTAAAATATTGAATTGTCGCGGGCGACAAAACCAAAATATTGAATTGTCGCGGGCGACAAAACCAAAAAAAAAAATGTCGCGGGCGAGTAAAACAAAATATAAAACCAAAATAATGAATTGTCGCGGGCGACAAAACCAAAAAGAAGAATTGTCGCGGGCGACAAAACCAAAATAATGAATTGTCGCTGGAGATAAAACCAAAGTAATGAATTGTCGTGGGCGATAAAACCAAAATACTGAATTGTCGCGGGTGACAAAACCAAACTAATGAATTGTCGCGGGCGACAAAACCAAACTAATGAATTGTCGCGGGCGATAAAACCAAAATAATGAATTGTCGCGGGTGACAAAACCAAAATAATGAATTGTCGCGGGTGACAAAACCAAAATGGTGAATTGTCGCGGGCGACAAAACCAAAATGGTGAATTGTCGCGGGCGACAAAACCAAAATAAAGAATTGTCGCGGGCGACAAAACCAAAAGGGTGAATTGTCCAGGTGACAAAACCAAAATGGTGAATTGTCGCGGGCGACAAAACCAAAATAATGAATTGTCGCGGGCGATAAAACCAAAATGATGAATTGTCTTGGGCGACAAAACCAAAATAATGAATTGTCGCCGGCGATAAAACCAAAATAATGAATTATCGCGGGCGATTAAACCAAAATATTGAATTGTCGCGGGCGATTAAACCAAAATAATGAATTGTCGCGGACGACAAAATTAAAATATTGAATTGTCGCGGGCGACAAAACCAAACTATAAAACCAAAATAATGAATTGTCGCGGGCGACAAAACCAAAAAGAAGAATTGTCGCGGGCGACAAAACCAAAAAGAAGAATTGTCGCGGGCGACAAAACCAAAATAATGAATTGTCGCTGGAGATAAAACCAAAGTAATGAATTGGCGCGGGTGATAAAACCAAAATATTGAATTGTCGCGGGCGACAAAACCAAAATATTGAATTGTCGCGGGCGACAAAACCAAACTAATGAATTGTTGCGGGCGACAAAACCAAAATAATGAATTGTCGCGGGCGATAAAACCAAAATAATGAATTGTCGCGGGCGATAAAACCAAAATAATGAATTGTCGCGGGTGACAAAACCAAAATGGTGAATTGTCGCGGGCGACAAAACCAAAATGGTGAATTGTCGAGGGCGACAAAACCAAAATAATGAATTGTTGCGGGCGATAAAACCAAAATATTGAATTTTCGCGGGCGACAAAACCAAAATAATGAATTGTCGCAAGCGATAAAACCAAAATAATGAATTGTCGCGGGCGATAAAACCAAAATATTGAATTGTCGCGTGTGACAAAACCAAAATAATGAATTGTCGCGGGCGACAAAATCAAAATCATTGTTTTCTCGCGTTATTTTAGTTTTGTCGTTTTGTCGTCATGTCGCCCTCATTTGCATATTCGTGTTTTTTTATCTTATCAGCCACCATACTAAAGCCTTAAGGTCGCGTAAAACTCGATAAACACTTCAAGCGACACAGCGAACGATCTCCTTTCCCCCACAGCGAGCGCTTACTCCGAATGTCAAGTGTGAGTCCAGCATACGGATAGGAGTGTGTTATATACTTGTATTTAGTAAATACCTTGTGCATTTGACAATGATCGGTATGTACTGTAGGAAATATAGAGTATTGATAAATGGTTGAAGCCCGCGGCCGAATAAAGTAATATATTCTTTTATTTTGATACCTCGTCGACATAACAGCTTTTCTCCGCCATATCTCTTCGGCCTGTTTAGTTTAGGCCTACGATTCCCCGGTACACTAAAGATTTATCTTTGTAAATACACGGTTAATTCGGTAAAGAAAAATAGGTATTGTTATACTAACTCCTTGAAACCCGCAGCCAAATCACTGGTAGTAATAAATTAATTTGTACTCGATTTGATTCTCATGATGAGGAGAAACTCGCAGCTCATCCCCGGAACGTCGATGTAGTAACACACGTCGATTCGTCGATGTTTACGGCTCGACAGTGCTTTTAAAATCTAAAGTAGTAAATTTCCAGTGTATCGGTAATATGATTTGATGAGGAAAATGGGCTATTGTTAAAATCAGTTTGAAGACCGCGACTGAATGTGAAGTCTGCGGCAATAAATTAGTTCATTTATACTTGAATTGATAATCGAAGTGACAGTCGGCCTGCGGGTTGATTTCGGGATGACGACTCGAAAAACATGTCGCCCCATTGAATGGGGCTAAATTTTCGATGTTTCCAGCCCGACAGCGCTTTTGTAACGATGATTCGTGAAAAAACACGCGGGCTATTTGTAGATCTCAGTGAGCTGAACGATATTATATGGATTGTATATGAAACAGCGGTAAGGTAACAAAGCCTATGTTCTTTTGGTAAAAATAGTGTGGAAGAAAATAATAATAAATATAGCTGCAAAGCAGCGATAACGGGTTTTCTGCACAGTCTTAGAATCCTGTCCAACGGTGGATTTCAACAAAGCATTTGATAAGGCTCAACATCAGCCATTACTAAAGAGGCTATTAGGAAACAGTATCAATGATAGGTCGCCCAAATGGCTCAGCAGTTATCTCTGAACGGAAACTTGTAACCGAAATCAACGGAACGCCTCATCTTGGAATGAGACGGTCTAACTAGTGGAGTCACGCAAGGTAGTATCCTAAGTCGTCTTCTGTTTAATGTCCCGACAAATGACATACACAGTAATCCAAAATATACCAGACCGAGTAAATTTCCAAAACGACCTTACCACACTGTTCGACCAAAAAACTTAATGTTCCGAAAAAACCACGGGGACAAAACCAAAATAATGAATTGTCGCGGGTGACAAAACCAAAATATTGAATTGTCACGGGCGACAAAACAAAAATAATGAATTGTCGAGGGTGATAAAACCAAAATAATGAATTGTCGCGGGCGATAAAACCACAATAATGAATTGTCGCGGGCGGTAAAACCAAAATATTGAATTGTCGCGGCGATAAAACCAAAATAATGAATTGTCGCGGACGACAAAAACAAGATATTGAATTGTTGCGTGCGACAAAACCAGAATAATGAATTGTCGTGGGCGACAAAACCAAACTAGGGGTCCAGGGACACCATGCTCACTTGGGAAGTGGTTTCAAATGCTCAACAATCTAAAAATTTCAATACACAACGCCCTCTAGTGACCATATACAAAAACCAATGACCTTGAAAACCACCACAATCATAGAACATGTGAGCAGCTATGATTTTGTAATTGATTGTGAAATATGCCTCGTCACCAATTTAATTTGGAAATACTAAGTTATTCTACTATTCAACGCCCCTGGTGACCATATGCAAAACCCAATGACCTTAAAACTCACCACAATCGTAGTACATGTCATGAAATGCAACTTTGCAATTGATCATAGTAACAAAATATGCCTAGGTACCAATCTAATAAGGAAATACTAAGCCATTCTACTATTCAACGCCCCCTGGTGACTATATGGAATAACTAATGTCCTTAAAAACTCACCACAATCATAGACGATGTCATGATCTACAACTTTGCAATGGATCATGGTAACAAACTATGCCTAGGTACGAATCTAATAAGGAAACACTGAGCTTTTCTACTATTCAACGCCCCCTGGTGACTATATGGAATAACTAATGTCCTTAAAAACTCACAACAATCATAGACGATGTCATGAACTACAGCTTCGCAATTGATCATGGTAACAAAATATGCCTTGGTACAAATATAATATAGCAATACTAAGTTATTGTATTATTCAACGCCCCCTGATGGCAACATACTAAAACCAATGACCTTGAAACTCACCAAAATCATAGAACACGTTATGGGCTACAACTTTCCAATTGAATATAGTAACACAATATGCTTAGGTATCGATTTAATGTGGGAAAACTTTTTCCCACCTACGAATGAGTACTGATGACACCAAGATGGCCGCCAATTGCGTCATAATTGGCTGATCAAAAATACCTGTCCCAGGTATAAAACATCCCTCTCTAAGGAATAACCATCAGCAATTGCAATGAGAAATGGCAAACCAGTAGGAAGTTACAGGACCTAGAATTCTGGCCAAAATTGACATTTTTGGGCACTAAAAAGGTCATAGGACGGCCATCTTGAGTCAGATCGACCCAATTTTCTTATGCTGATGGGCCTTTGGTAGATTCAAATATAAACGAAAGATCAAGGTAATTGATCAAAGCGTTGAAGACGCTTTGATCAATAACCTTGATCTTTCGTTTATATTCGAAAATGTTTAAAAAGTGCTGATTTTGGCAAACAACAATGGCTGCCAGTCGGCCATCTTTAATCTGACAGGGCCTGATTTTGGGCTGACGATGTGTCTAGGGTAGGTACATGTATAAACCAAATATCAAGACATTACCTTGAAGCGTCTTCAAAACGTCCCAAAATACCTGGATTCCGTCTATAGACGGACGGACGGACGAAAAGTGAACACAATAGCCCGCTGGGACTAAAGTCCCAAGTGGACTGGAAAAGAATTGTCGCGGGCGACAGAACCAAACTAATGAATTGTCGCGGGCGATAAAACCAAACTAATGAATTGTCGCGGGCGATAAAACAAAAATATTGAATTGTCGCGGGCGATAAAACCAAAATAATGAATTGTCTCGGGCGATAAAACCAAAATAATGAATTGTCGGGGTGACAAAACCAAAATAATGAATTGTCACGGGCGATAAAACCAAAATATTGAATTGTCGCAGGCGATAAAACCAAAATAATGAATTGTCGGGGGCAACAAAACCAAAATATTGAATTGTCGCGGGCGACAAAAACAAAGCATAAAACGAAAATAATGAATTGTCGCGGGCGTCAAAACCAAAAACAAGAATTGTCGCGGGCGACAAAACCAAAATAATGAATTGTCGCTGGAGATAAAACCAAAATATTGAATTGTCGCGGGCGACAAAACCAAAATATTGAATTGTCGCGGGCGACAAAACCAAAAAAAAAATTGTCGGGGCGACAAAACCAAAATAATGAATTGTCGCGGGCGATAAAACCAAAATAATGAATTGTCGCGGGCGATAAAACCAAAATAATGAATTGTCGCGGGCGACAAAACCAAAATGGTGAATTGTCGCGGGCGACAAAACCAGAATAATGAATTGTCGCGGGCGATAAAACAGTAATAATGAATTGTCGCGGGCAACAAAACCAAAATATTGAATTATCGCGGGCGATAAAACCAAAATATTGAATTGTCGCGGGCGATTAAACCAAAAAGAAGAATTGTCGCGGGCGACAAAACCAAAATAATGAATTGTCGCTGGAGATAAAACCAAAGTAATGAATTGTCGCGGGCGATAAAACCAAAATACTGAATTGTCGCGGGTGACAAAACCAAACTAATGAATTGTCGCGGGCGACAAAACCAAAAAAAGAATTGTCGGGGCAACAAAACCAAAATAATGAATTGTCTCGGGCGACAAAACCAAAATATTGAATTGTCGCGGGCGACAAAACCAAAAAAAAATTGTCGCGGGCGACTAAAACAAAATATAAAACCAAAATAATGAATTGTCGCGGGCGACAAAACCAAAAAGAAGAATTGTCGCGGGCGACAAAACCAAAAAGAAGAATTGTCGCGGGCGACAAAACCAAAATAATGAATTGTCGCTGGAGATAAAACCAAAGTAATGAATTGTCGTGGGCGATAAAACCAAAATACTGAATTGTCGCGGGTGACAAAACCAAACTAATGAATTGTCGCGGGCGACAAAACCAAAAAAAGAATTGTCGGGGCAACAAAACCAAAATAATGAATTGTCGCGGACGACAAAATTAAAATATTGAATTGTCGCGGGCGACAAAACCAAAATATTGAATTGTCGCGGGCGACAAAACAAAAAAAAAAATTGTCGCGGGCGAGTAAAACAAAATATAAAACCAAAATAATGAATTGTCGCGGGCGACAAAACCAAAAAGAAGAATTGTCGCGGGCGACAAAACCAAAATAATGAATTGTCGCTGGAGATAAAACCAAAGTAATGAATTGTCGTGGGCGATAAAACCAAAATACTGAATTGTCGCGGGTGACAAAACCAAACTAATGAATTGTCGCGGGCGACAAAACCAAACTAATGAATTGTCGCGGGCGATAAAACCAAAATAATGAATTGTCGCGGGTGACAAAACCAAAATAATGAATTGTCGCGGGTGACAAAACCAAAATGGTGAATTGTCGCGGGCGACAAAACCAAAATGGTGAATTGTCGCGGGCGACAAAACCATAATAAAGAATTGTCGCGGGCGACAAAACCAAAAGGGTGAATTGTCCAGGTGACAAAACCAAAATGGTGAATTGTCGCGGGCGACAAAACCAAAATAATGAATTGTCGCGGGCGATAAAACCAAAATGATGAATTGTCTTGGGCGACAAAACCAAAATAATGAATTGTCGCCGGCGATAAAACCAAAATAATGAATTATCGCGGGCGATTAAACCAAAATATTGAATTGTCGCGGGCGATTAAACCAAAATAATGAATTGTCGCGGACGACAAAATTAAAATATTGAATTGTCGCGGGCGACAAAACCAAACTATAAAACCAAAATAATGAATTGTCGCGGGCGACAAAACCAAAAAGAAGAATTGTCGCGGGCGACAAAACCAAAAAGAAGAATTGTCGCGGGCGACAAAACCAAAATAATGAATTGTCGCTGGAGATAAAACCAAAGTAATGAATTGGCGCGGGTGATAAAACCAAAATATTGAATTGTCGCGGGCGACAAAACCAAAATATTGAATTGTCGCGGGCGACAAAACCAAACTAATGAATTGTTGCGGGCGACAAAACCAAAATAATGAATTGTCGCGGGCGATAAAACCAAAATAATGAATTGTCGCGGGCGATAAAACCAAAATAATGAATTGTCGCGGGTGACAAAACCAAAATGGTGAATTGTCGCGGGCGACAAAACCAAAATGGTGAATTGTCGAGGGCGACAAAACCAAAATAATGAATTGTTGCGGGCGATAAAACCAAAATATTGAATTTTCGCGGGCGACAAAACCAAAATGATGAATTGTCGCGGGCGACAAAACCAAAATAATGAATTGTCGCAAGCGATAAAACCAAAATAATGAATTGTCGCGGGCGATAAAACCAAAATATTGAATTGTCGCGTGTGACAAAACCAAAATAATGAATTGTCGCGGGCGACAAAATCAAAATCATTGTTTTCTCGCGTTATTTTAGTTTTGTCGTTTTGTCGTCATGTCGCCCTCATTTGCATATTCGTGTTTTTTTATCTTATCAGCCACCATACTAAAGCCTTAAGGTCGCGTAAAACTCGATAAACACTTCAAGCGACACAGCGAACGATCTTCTTTCCCCCACAGCGAGCGCTTACTCCGAATGTCAAGTGTGAGTCCAGCATACGGATAGGAGTGTGTTATATACTTGTATTTAGTAAATACCTTGTGCATTTGACAATGATCGGTATGTACTGTAGGAAATATAGAGTATTGATAAATGGTTGAAGCCCGCGGCCGAATAAAGTAATATATTCTTTTATTTTGATACCTCGTCGACATAACAGCTTTTCTCCGCCATATCTCTTCGGCCTGTTTAGTTTAGGCCTACGATTCCCCGGTACACTAAAGATTTATCTTTGTAAATACACGGTTAATTCGGTAAAGAAAAATAGGTATTGTTATACTAACTCCTTGAAACCCGCAGCCAAATCACTGGTAGTAATAAATTAATTTGTACTCGATTTGATTCTCATGATGAGGAGAAACTCGCAGCTCATCCCCGGAACGTCGATGTAGTAACACACGTCGATTCGTCGATGTTTACGGCTCGACAGTGCTTTTAAAATCTAAAGTAGTAAATTTCCAGTGTATCGGTAATATGATTTGATGAGGAAAATGGGCTATTGTTAAAATCAGTTTGAAGACCGCGACTGAATGTGAAGTCTGCGGCAATAAATTAGTTCATTTATACTTGAATTGATAATCGAAGTGACAGTCGGCCTGCGGGTTGATTTCGGGATGACGACTCGAAAAACATGTCGCCCCATTGAATGGGGCTAAATTTTCGATGTTTCCAGCCCGACAGCGCTTTTGTAACGATGATTCGTGAAAAAACACGCGGGCTATTTGTAGATCTCAGTGAGCTGAACGATATTATATGGATTGTATATGAAACAGCGGTAAGGTAACAAAGCCTATGTTCTTTTGGTAAAAATAGTGTGGAAGAAAATAATAATAAATATAGCTGCAAAGCAGCGATAACGGGTTTTCTGCACAGTCTTAGAATCCTGTCCAACGGTGGATTTCAACAAAGCATTTGATAAGGCTCAACATCAGCCATTACTAAACAGGCTATTAGGAAACAGTATCAATGATAGGTTGCCCAAATGGCTCAGCAGTTATCTCTGAACGGAAACTTGTAACCGAAATCAACGGAACGCCTCATCTTGGAATGAGACGGTCTAACTAGTGGAGTCACGCAAGGTAGTATCCTAAGTCGTCTTCTGTTTAATGTCCCGACAAATGACATACACAGTAATCCAAAATATACCAGACCGAGTAAATTTCCAAAACGACCTTACCACACTGTTCGACCAAAAAACTTAATGTTCCGAAAAAACCACGGGGACAAAACCAAAATAATGAATTGTCGCGGGTGACAAAACCAAAATATTGAATTGTCACGGGCGACAAAACAAAAATAATGAATTGTCGAGGGTGATAAAACCAAAATAATGAATTGTCGCGGGCGATAAAACCACAATAATGAATTGTCGCGGGCGGTAAAACCAAAATATTGAATTGTCGCGGCGATAAAACCAAAATAATGAATTGTCGCGGACGACAAAAACAAGATATTGAATTGTTGCGTGCGACAAAACCAGAATAATGAATTGTCGTGGGCGACAAAACCAAACTAGGGGTCCAGGGACACCATGCTCACTTGGGAAGTGGTTTCAAATGCTCAACAATCTAAAAATTTCAATACACAACGCCCTCTAGTGACCATATACAAAAACCAATGACCTTGAAAACCACCACAATCATAGAACATGTGAGCAGCTATGATTTTGTAATTGATTGTGAAATATGCCTCGTCACCAATTTAATTTGGAAATACTAAGTTATTCTACTATTCAACGCCCCTGGTGACCATATGCAAAACCCAATGACCTTAAAACTCACCACAATCGTAGTACATGTCATGAAATGCAACTTTGCAATTGATCATAGTAACAAAATATGCCTAGGTACCAATCTAATAAGGAAATACTAAGCCATTCTACTATTCAACGCCCCCTGGTGACTATATGGAATAACTAATGTCCTTAAAAACTCACCACAATCATAGACGATGTCATGATCTACAACTTTGCAATGGATCATGGTAACAAACTATGCCTAGGTACGAATCTAATAAGGAAACACTGAGCTTTTCTACTATTCAACGCCCCCTGGTGACTATATGGAATAACTAATGTCCTTAAAAACTCACAACAATCATAGACGATGTCATGAACTACAGCTTCGCAATTGATCATGGTAACAAAATATGCCTTGGTACAAATATAATATAGCAATACTAAGTTATTGTATTATTCAACGCCCCCTGATGGCAACATACTAAAACCAATGACCTTGAAACTCACCAAAATCATAGAACACGTTATGGGCTACAACTTTCCAATTGAATATAGTAACACAATATGCTTAGGTATCGATTTAATGTGGGAAAACTTTTTCCCACCTACGAATGAGTACTGATGACACCAAGATGGCCGCCAATTGCGTCATAATTGGCTGATCAAAAATACCTGTCCCAGGTATAAAACATCCCTCTCTAAGGAATAACCATCAGCAATTGCAATGAGAAATGGCAAACCAGTAGGAAGTTACAGGACCTAGAATTCTGGCCAAAATTGACATTTTTGGGCACTAAAAAGGTCATAGGACGGCCATCTTGAGTCAGATCGACCCAATTTTCTTATGCTGATGGGCCTTTGGTAGATTCAAATATAAACGAAAGATCAAGGTAATTGATCAAAGCGTTGAAGACGCTTTGATCAATAACCTTGATCTTTCGTTTATATTCGAAAATGTTTAAAAAGTGCTGATTTTGGCAAACAACAATGGCTGCCAGTCGGCCATCTTTAATCTGACAGGGCCTGATTTTGGGCTGACGATGTGTCTAGGGTAGGTACATGTATAAACCAAATATCAAGACATTACCTTGAAGCGTCTTCAAAACGTCCCAAAATACCTGGATTCCGTCTATAGACGGACGGACGGACGAAAAGTGAACACAATAGCCCGCTGGGACTAAAGTCCCAAGTGGACTGGAAAAGAATTGTCGCGGGCGACAGAACCAAACTAATGAATTGTCGCGGGCGATAAAACCAAACTAATGAATTGTCGCGGGCGATAAAACAAAAATATTGAATTGTCGCGGGCGATAAAACCAAAATAATGAATTGTCTCGGGCGATAAAACCAAAATAATGAATTGTCGGGGTGACAAAACCAAAATAATGAATTGTCACGGGCGATAAAACCAAAATATTGAATTGTCGCAGGCGATAAAACCAAAATAATGAATTGTCGGGGGCAACAAAACCAAAATATTGAATTGTCGCGGGCGACAAAAACAAAGCATAAAACGAAAATAATGAATTGTCGCGGGCGTCAAAACCAAAAACAAGAATTGTCGCGGGCGACAAAACCAAAATAATGAATTGTCGCTGGAGATAAAACCAAAATATTGAATTGTCGCGGGCGACAAAACCAAAATATTGAATTGTCGCGGGCGACAAAACCAAAAAAAAAATTGTCGGGGCGACAAAACCAAAATAATGAATTGTCGCGGGCGATAAAACCAAAATAATGAATTGTCGCGGGCGATAAAACCAAAATAATGAATTGTCGCGGGCGACAAAACCAAAATGGTGAATTGTCGCGGGCGACAAAACCAGAATAATGAATTGTCGCGGGCGATAAAACAGTAATAATGAATTGTCGCGGGCAACAAAACCAAAATATTGAATTATCGCGGGCGATAAAACCAAAATATTGAATTGTCGCGGGCGATTAAACCAAAAAGAAGAATTGTCGCGGGCGACAAAACCAAAATAATGAATTGTCGCTGGAGATAAAACCAAAGTAATGAATTGTCGCGGGCGATAAAACCAAAATACTGAATTGTCGCGGGTGACAAAACCAAACTAATGAATTGTCGCGGGCGACAAAACCAAAAAAAGAATTGTCGGGGCAACAAAACCATAATAATGAATTGTCTCGGGCGACAAAACCAAAATATTGAATTGTCGCGGGCGACAAAACCAAAAAAAAATTGTCGCGGGCGACAAAAACAAAATATAAAACCAAAATAATGAATTGTCGCGGGCGACAAAACCAAAAAGAAGAATTGTCGCGGGCGACAAAACCAAAAAGAAGAATTGTCGCGGGCGACAAAACCAAAATAATGAATTGTCGCTGGAGATAAAACCAAAGTAATGAATTGTCGTGGGCGATAAAACCAAAATACTGAATTGTCGCGGGTGACAAAACCAAACTAATGAATTGTCGCGGGCGACAAAACCAAAAAAAGAATTGTCGGGGCAACAAAACCAAAATAATGAATTGTCGCGGACGACAAAATTAAAATATTGAATTGTCGCGGGCGACAAAACCAAAATATTGAATTGTCGCGGGCGACAAAACCAAAAAAAAAATTGTCGCGGGCGAGTAAAACAAAATATAAAACCAAAATAATGAATTGTCGCGGGCGACAAAACCAAAAAGAAGAATTGTCGCGGGCGACAAAACCAAAATAATGAATTGTCGCTGGAGATAAAACCAAAGTAATGAATTGTCGTGGGCGATAAAACCAAAATACTGAATTGTCGCGGGTGACAAAACCAAACTAATGAATTGTCGCGGGCGACAAAACCAAACTAATGAATTGTCGCGGGCGATAAAACCAAAATAATGAATTGTCGCGGGTGACAAAACCAAAATAATGAATTGTCGCGGGTGACAAAACCAAAATGGTGAATTGTCGCGGGCGACAAAACCAAAATGGTGAATTGTCGCGGGCGACAAAACCATAATAAAGAATTGTCGCGGGCGACAAAACCAAAAGGGTGAATTGTCCAGGTGACAAAACCAAAATGGTGAATTGTCGCGGGCGACAAAACCAAAATAATGAATTGTCGCGGGCGATAAAACCAAAATGATGAATTGTCTTGGGCGACAAAACCAAAATAATGAATTGTCGCCGGCGATAAAACCAAAATAATGAATTATCGCGGGCGATTAAACCAAAATATTGAATTGTCGCGGGCGATTAAACCAAAATAATGAATTGTCGCGGACGACAAAATTAAAATATTGAATTGTCGCGGGCGACAAAACCAAACTATAAAACCAAAATAATGAATTGTCGCGGGCGACAAAACCAAAAAGAAGAATTGTCGCGGGCGACAAAACCAAAAAGAAGAATTGTCGCGGGCGACAAAACCAAAATAATGAATTGTCGCTGGAGATAAAACCAAAGTAATGAATTGGCGCGGGTGATAAAACCAAAATATTGAATTGTCGCGGGCGACAAAACCAAAATATTGAATTGTCGCGGGCGACAAAACCAAACTAATGAATTGTTGCGGGCGACAAAACCAAAATAATGAATTGTCGCGGGCGATAAAACCAAAATAATGAATTGTCGCGGGCGATAAAACCAAAATAATGAATTGTCGCGGGTGACAAAACCAAAATGGTGAATTGTCGCGGGCGACAAAACCAAAATGGTGAATTGTCGAGGGCGACAAAACCAAAATAATGAATTGTTGCGGGCGATAAAACCAAAATATTGAATTTTCGCGGGCGACAAAACCAAAATGATGAATTGTCGCGGGCGACAAAACCAAAATAATGAATTGTCGCAAGCGATAAAACCAAAATAATGAATTGTCGCGGGCGATAAAACCAAAATATTGAATTGTCGCGTGTGACAAAACCAAAATAATGAATTGTCGCGGGCGACAAAATCAAAATCATTGTTTTCTCGCGTTATTTTAGTTTTGTCGTTTTGTCGTCATGTCGCCCTCATTTGCATATTCGTGTTTTTTTATCTTATCAGCCACCATACTAAAGCCTTAAGGTCGCGTAAAACTCGATAAACACTTCAAGCGACACAGCGAACGATCTTCTTTCCCCCACAGCGAGCGCTTACTCCGAATGTCAAGTGTGAGTCCAGCATACGGATAGGAGTGTGTTATATACTTGTATTTAGTAAATACCTTGTGCATTTGACAATGATCGGTATGTACTGTAGGAAATATAGAGTATTGATAAATGGTTGAAGCCCGCGGCCGAATAAAGTAATATATTCTTTTATTTTGATACCTCGTCGACATAACAGCTTTTCTCCGCCATATCTCTTCGGCCTGTTTAGTTTAGGCCTACGATTCCCCGGTACACTAAAGATTTATCTTTGTAAATACACGGTTAATTCGGTAAAGAAAAATAGGTATTGTTATACTAACTCCTTGAAACCCGCAGCCAAATCACTGGTAGTAATAAATTAATTTGTACTCGATTTGATTCTCATGATGAGGAGAAACTCGCAGCTCATCCCCGGAACGTCGATGTAGTAACACACGTCGATTCGTCGATGTTTACGGCTCGACAGTGCTTTTAAAATCTAAAGTAGTAAATTTCCAGTGTATCGGTAATATGATTTGATGAGGAAAATGGGCTATTGTTAAAATCAGTTTGAAGACCGCGACTGAATGTGAAGTCTGCGGCAATAAATTAGTTCATTTATACTTGAATTGATAATCGAAGTGACAGTCGGCCTGCGGGTTGATTTCGGGATGACGACTCGAAAAACATGTCGCCCCATTGAATGGGGCTAAATTTTCGATGTTTCCAGCCCGACAGCGCTTTTGTAACGATGATTCGTGAAAAAACACGCGGGCTATTTGTAGATCTCAGTGAGCTGAACGATATTATATGGATTGTATATGAAACAGCGGTAAGGTAACAAAGCCTATGTTCTTTTGGTAAAAATAGTGTGGAAGAAAATAATAATAAATATAGCTGCAAAGCAGCGATAACGGGTTTTCTGCACAGTCTTAGAATCCTGTCCAACGGTGGATTTCAACAAAGCATTTGATAAGGCTCAACATCAGCCATTACTAAAGAGGCTATTAGGAAACAGTATCAATGATAGGTCGCCCAAATGGCTCAGCAGTTATCTCTGAACGGAAACTTGTAACCGAAATCAACGGAACGCCTCATCTTGGAATGAGACGGTCTAACTAGTGGAGTCACGCAAGGTAGTATCCTAAGTCGTCTTCTGTTTAATGTCCCGACAAATGACATACACAGTAATCCAAAATATACCAGACCGAGTAAATTTCCAAAACGACCTTACCACACTGTTCGACCAAAAAACTTAATGTTCCGAAAAAACCACGGGGACAAAACCAAAATAATGAATTGTCGCGGGTGACAAAACCAAAATATTGAATTGTCACGGGCGACAAAACAAAAATAATGAATTGTCGAGGGTGATAAAACCAAAATAATGAATTGTCGCGGGCGATAAAACCACAATAATGAATTGTCGCGGGCGGTAAAACCAAAATATTGAATTGTCGCGGCGATAAAACCAAAATAATGAATTGTCGCGGACGACAAAAACAAGATATTGAATTGTTGCGTGCGACAAAACCAGAATAATGAATTGTCGTGGGCGACAAAACCAAACTAGGGGTCCAGGGACACCATGCTCACTTGGGAAGTGGTTTCAAATGCTCAACAATCTAAAAATTTCAATACACAACGCCCTCTAGTGACCATATACAAAAACCAATGACCTTGAAAACCACCACAATCATAGAACATGTGAGCAGCTATGATTTTGTAATTGATTGTGAAATATGCCTCGTCACCAATTTAATTTGGAAATACTAAGTTATTCTACTATTCAACGCCCCTGGTGACCATATGCAAAACCCAATGACCTTAAAACTCACCACAATCGTAGTACATGTCATGAAATGCAACTTTGCAATTGATCATAGTAACAAAATATGCCTAGGTACCAATCTAATAAGGAAATACTAAGCCATTCTACTATTCAACGCCCCCTGGTGACTATATGGAATAACTAATGTCCTTAAAAACTCACCACAATCATAGACGATGTCATGATCTACAACTTTGCAATGGATCATGGTAACAAACTATGCCTAGGTACGAATCTAATAAGGAAACACTGAGCTTTTCTACTATTCAACGCCCCCTGGTGACTATATGGAATAACTAATGTCCTTAAAAACTCACAACAATCATAGACGATGTCATGAACTACAGCTTCGCAATTGATCATGGTAACAAAATATGCCTTGGTACAAATATAATATAGCAATACTAAGTTATTGTATTATTCAACGCCCCCTGATGGCAACATACTAAAACCAATGACCTTGAAACTCACCAAAATCATAGAACACGTTATGGGCTACAACTTTCCAATTGAATATAGTAACACAATATGCTTAGGTATCGATTTAATGTGGGAAAACTTTTTCCCACCTACGAATGAGTACTGATGACACCAAGATGGCCGCCAATTGCGTCATAATTGGCTGATCAAAAATACCTGTCCCAGGTATAAAACATCCCTCTCTAAGGAATAACCATCAGCAATTGCAATGAGAAATGGCAAACCAGTAGGAAGTTACAGGACCTAGAATTCTGGCCAAAATTGACATTTTTGGGCACTAAAAAGGTCATAGGACGGCCATCTTGAGTCAGATCGACCCAATTTTCTTATGCTGATGGGCCTTTGGTAGATTCAAATATAAACGAAAGATCAAGGTAATTGATCAAAGCGTTGAAGACGCTTTGATCAATAACCTTGATCTTTCGTTTATATTCGAAAATGTTTAAAAAGTGCTGATTTTGGCAAACAACAATGGCTGCCAGTCGGCCATCTTTAATCTGACAGGGCCTGATTTTGGGCTGACGATGTGTCTAGGGTAGGTACATGTATAAACCAAATATCAAGACATTACCTTGAAGCGTCTTCAAAACGTCCCAAAATACCTGGATTCCGTCTATAGACGGACGGACGGACGAAAAGTGAACACAATAGCCCGCTGGGACTAAAGACCCAAGTGGACTGGAAAAGAATTGTCGCGGGCGACAGAACCAAACTAATGAATTGTCGCGGGCGATAAAACCAAACTAATGAATTGTCGCGGGCGATAAAACAAAAATATTGAATTGTCGCGGGCGATAAAACCAAAATAATGAATTGTCTCGGGCGATAAAACCAAAATAATGAATTGTCGGGGTGACAAAACCAAAATAATGAATTGTCACGGGCGATAAAACCAAAATATTGAATTGTCGCAGGCGATAAAACCAAAATAATGAATTGTCGGGGGCAACAAAACCAAAATATTGAATTGTCGCGGGCGACAAAAACAAAGCATAAAACGAAAATAATGAATTGTCGCGGGCGTCAAAACCAAAAACAAGAATTGTCGCGGGCGACAAAACCAAAATAATGAATTGTCGCTGGAGATAAAACCAAAATATTGAATTGTCGCGGGCGACAAAACCAAAATATTGAATTGTCGCGGGCGACAAAACCAAAAAAAAAATTGTCGGGGCGACAAAACCAAAATAATGAATTGTCGCGGGCGATAAAACCAAAATAATGAATTGTCGCGGGCGATAAAACCAAAATAATGAATTGTCGCGGGCGACAAAACCAAAATGGTGAATTGTCGCGGGCGACAAAACCAGAATAATGAATTGTCGCGGGCGATAAAACAGTAATAATGAATTGTCGCGGGCAACAAAACCAAAATATTGAATTGTCGCGGGCGACAAAACCAAAAAAAAAAAAATTGTTGCGGGCGACAAATACAAAGTATAAAACGAAAATAATGAATTGTCGTGGGCGTCAAAACCAAAAACAAGAATTGTCGCGGGCGACAAAACCAAAATAATGAATTGTCGCTGGAGATAAAACCAAAGTAATGAATTGTCGTGGGCGATAAAACCAAAATACTGAATTGTCGCGGGTGACAAAACCAAACTAATGAATTGTCGCGGGCGACAAAACCAAAAAAAGAATTGTCGGGGCAACAAAACCAAAATAATGAATTGTCGCGGGCGATAAAACCAAAATAATGAATTGTCGCGGGTGACAAAACCAAAATGGTGAATTGTCGCGGGCGACAAAACCAAAATGATGAATTGTCTCGGGCGACAAAACCAAAATAATGAATTGTCGCCGGCGATAAAACCAAAATAATGAATTATTGCGGGCGATTAAACCAAAATATTGAATTGTCGCGGGCGATTAAACCAAAATAATGAATTGTCGCGGACGACAAAATTAAAATATTGAATTGTCGCGGGCGACAAAACCAAAATATTGAATTGTCGCGGGCGACAAAACCAAAAAAAAAATATTCGCGGGCGACTAAAACAAAATATAAAACCAAAATAATGAATTGTCGCGGGCGACAAAACCAAAATAATGAATTGTCGCCGGCGATAAAACCAAAATAATGAATTATTGCGGGCGATTAAACCAAAATACTGAATTGTCGCGGGCGACAAAACCAAAATATTGAATTGTCGCGGGCGACAAAACCAAAAAAAAAAATTGTCGCGGGCGAGTAAAACAAAATATAAAACCAAAATAATGAATTGTCGCGGGCGACAAAACCAAAAAGAAGAATTGTCGCGGGCGACAAAACCAAAATAATGAATTGTCGCTGGCGACAAAACCAAAATAATGAATTGTCGCTGGAGATAAAACCAAAGTAATGAATTGTCGTGGGCGATAAAACCAAAATACTGAATTGTCGCGGGCGACAAAACCAAAATATTGAATTGTCGCGGGCGACAAAACCAAAAAAAAAATTGTCGCGGGCGAGTAAAACAAAATATAAAACCAAAATAATGAATTGTCGCGGGCGACAAAACCAAAAAGAAGAATTGTCGCGGGCGACAAAACCAAAATAATGAATTGTCGCTGGAGATAAAACCAAAGTAATGAATTGTCGTGGGCGATAAAACCAAAATACTGAATTGTCGCGGGTGACAAAACCAAACTAATGAATTGTCGCGGGCGACAAAACCAAACTAATGAATTGTCGCGGGCGATAAAACCAAAATAATGAATTGTCGCGGGTGACAAAACCAAAATAATGAATTGTCGCGGGTGACGAAACCAAAAGGGTGAATTGTCGCGGGCGACAAAACCAAAATAATGAATTGTCGCGGGCGATAAAACCAAAATAATGAATTGTCGCGGGCGATAAAACCAAAATGATGAATTGTCTTGGGCGATAAAACCAAAATAATGAATTATCGCGGGCGATTAAACCAAAATATTGAATTGTCGCGGGCGATTAAACCAAAATAATGAATTGTTGCGGACGACAAAATTAAAATATTGAATTGTCGCGGGCGACAAAACCAAAATATAAAACCAAAATAATGAATTGTCGGGGGCGACAAAACCAAAAAGAAGAATTGTCGCGGGCGACAAAACCAAAAAGAAGAATTGTCGCGGGCGACAAAACCAAAATAATGAATTGTCGCTGGAGATAAAACCAAAGTAATGAATTGTCGCGGGTGATAAAACCAAAATATTGAATTGTCGCGGGTGACAAAACCAAAATATTGAATTGTCGCGGGCGACAAAACCAAACTAATGAATTGTTGCGGGCGACAAAACCAAAATAATGAATTGTCGCGGGCGATAAAACCAAAATAATGAATTGTCGCGGGCGATAAAACCAAAATAATGAATTGTCGCGGGTGACAAAACTAAAATAATGAATTGTTGCGGGCGATAAAACCAAAATATTGAATTTTCGCGGGCGACAAAACCAAAATAATGAATTGTCGCAAGCGATAAAACCAAAATAATGAATTGTCGCGGGCGATAAAACCAAAATATTGAATTGTCGCGTGTGACAAAACCAAAATAATGAATTGTCGCGGGCGACAAAATCAAAATCATTGTTTTCTCGCGTTATTTTAGTTTTGTCGTTTTGTCGTCATGTCGCCCTCATTTGCATATTCGTGTTTTTTTTATCTTATCAGCCACCATACTAAAGCCTTAAGGTCGCGTAAAACTCGATAAACACTTCAAGCGACACAGCGAACGATCTTCTTTCCCCCACAGCGAGCGCTTACTCCGAATGTCAAGTGTGAGTCCAGCATACGGATAGGAGTGTGTTATATACTTGTATTTAGTAAATACCTTGTGCATTTGACAATGATCGGTATGTACTGTAGGAAATATAGAGTATTGATAAATGGTTGAAGCCCGCGGCCGAATAAAGTAATATATTCTTTTATTTTGATACCTCGTCGACATAACAGCTTTTCTCCGCCATATCTCTTCGGCCTGTTTAGTTTAGGC
Source organism: Tubulanus polymorphus (assembly GCF_964204645.1). Classification (NCBI taxonomy): domain Eukaryota; kingdom Metazoa; phylum Nemertea; class Palaeonemertea; order Tubulaniformes; family Tubulanidae; genus Tubulanus; species Tubulanus polymorphus. The sequence goes on from NC_134026.1 coordinate 10,653,528, forward strand.
CTACGATTCCCCGGTACACTAAAGATTTATCTTTGTAAATACACGGTTAATTCGGTAAAGAAAAATAGGTATTGTTATACTAACTCCTTGAAACCCGCAGCCAAATCACTGGTAGTAATAAATTAATTTGTACTCGATTTGATTCTCATGATGAGGAGAAACTCGCAGCTCATCCCCGGAACGTCGATGTAGTAACACACGTCGATTCGTCGATGTTTACGGCTCGACAGTGCTTTTAAAATCTAAAGTAGTAAATTTCCAGTGTATCGGTAATATGATTTGATGAGGAAAATGGGCTATTGTTAAAATCAGTTTGAAGACCGCGACTGAATGTGAAGTCTGCGGCAATAAATCAGTTCATTTATACTTGAATTGATAATCGAAGTGACAGTCGGCCTGCGGGTTGATTTCGGGATGACGACTCGAAAAACATGTCGCCCCATTGATTGGGGCTAAATTTTCGATGTTTCCAGCCCGACAGCGCTTTTGTAACGATGATTCGTGAAAAAACACGCGGGCTATTTGTAGATCTCAGTGAGCTGAACGATATTATATGGATTGTATATGAAACAGCGGTAAGGTAACAAAGCCTATGTTCTTTTGGTAAAAATAGTGTGGAAGAAAATAATAATAAATATAGCTGCAAAGCAGCGATAACGGGTTTTCTGCACAGTCTTAGAATCCTGTCCAACGGTGGATCTCAACAAAGCATTTGATAAGGCTCAACATCAGCCATTACTGAACAGGCTATTAGGAAACAGTACCAATGATAGGTCGCCCAAATGGCACAGCAGTTATCTCTGAACGGAAACTTGTAACCGAAATCAACGGAACGCCTCATCTTGGAATGAGACGGTCTAACTAGTGGAGTCACGCAAGGTAGTATCCTAAGTCGTCTTCTGTTTAATGTCCCGACAAATGACATACACAGTAATCCAAAATATACCAGACCGAGTAAATTTCCAAAACGACCTTAACACACTGTTCGACCAAATAACTTAATGTTCCGACAAAACCACGGGTGACAAAACCAAAATTATGAATTGTCGCGGGTGACAAAACCAAAATATTGAATTGTCACGGGCGACAAAACAAAAATAATGAATTGTCGAGGGTGATAAAACCAAAATAATGAATTGTCGGGGGCGATAAAACCACAATAATGAATTGTCGCGGGCGGTAAAACCAAAATATTGAATTGTCGCGGCGATAAAACCAAAATAATGAATTGTCGCGGACGACAAAAACAAGATATTGAATTGTTGCGTGCGACAAAACCAGAATAATGAATTGTCGTGGGCGACAAAACCAAACTAGGGGTCCAGGGACACCATGCTCACTTGGGAAGTGGTTTCAAATGCTCAACAATCTAAAAATTTCAATACACAACGCCCTCTAGTGACCATATACAAAAACCAATGACCTTGAAAACCACCACAATCATAGAACATGTGAGCAGCTATGATTTTGTAATTGATTGTGAAATATGCCTCGTCACCAATTTAATTTGGAAATACTAAGTTATTCTACTATTCAACGCCCCTGGTGACCATATGCAAAACCCAATGACCTTAAAACTCACCACAATCGTAGTACATGTCATGAAATGCAACTTTGCAATTGATCATAGTAACAAAATATGCCTAGGTACCAATCTAATAAGGAAATACTAAGCCATTCTACTATTCAACGCCCCCTGGTGACTATATGGAATAACTAATGTCCTTAAAAACTCACCACAATCATAGACGATGTCATGATCTACAACTTTGCAATGGATCATGGTAACAAACTATGCCTAGGTACGAATCTAATAAGGAAACACTGAGCTTTTCTACTATTCAACGCCCCCTGGTGACTATATGGAATAACTAATGTCCTTAAAAACTCACAACAATCATAGACGATGTCATGAACTACAGCTTCGCAATTGATCATGGTAACAAAATATGCCTTGGTACAAATATAATATAGCAATACTAAGTTATTGTATTATTCAACGCCCCCTGATGGCAACATACTAAAACCAATGACCTTGAAACTCACCAAAATCATAGAACACGTTATGGGCTACAACTTTCCAATTGAATATAGTAACACAATATGCTTAGGTATCGATTTAATGTGGAAAAACTTTTTCCCACCTACGAATGAGTACTGATGACACCAAGATGGCCGCCAATTGCGTCATAATTGGCTGATCAAAAATACCTGTCCCAGGTATAAAACATCCCTCTCTAAGGAATACCCATCAGCAATTGCAACGAGAAATGGCAAACCAGTAGGAAGTTACAGGACCTAGAATTCTGGCCAAAATTGACATTTTTGGGCACTAAAAAGGTCATAGGACGGCCATCTTGAGTCAGATCGACCCAATTTTCTTATGCTGATGGGCCTTTGGTAGATTCAAATATAAACGAAAGATCAAGGTAATTGATCAAAGCGTTGAAGACGCTTTGATCAATAACCTTGATCTTTCGTTTATATTCGAAAATGTTTAAAAAGTGCTGATTTTGGCAAACAACAATGGCTGCCAGTCGGCCATCTTTAATCTGACAGGGCCTGATTTTGGGCTGACGATGTGTCTAGGGTAGGTACATGTATAAACCAAATATCAAGACATTACCTTGAAGCGTCTTCAAAACGTCCCAAAATACCTGGATTCCGTCTATAGACGGACGGACGGACGAAAAGTGAACACAATAGCCCGCTGGGACTAAAGTCCCAAGTGGACTGGAAAAGAATTGTCGCGGGCGACAGAACCAAACTAATGAATTGTCGCGGGCGATAAAACCAAACTAATGAATTGTCGCGGGCGATAAAACAAAAATATTGAATTGTCGCGGGCGATAAAACCAAAATAATGAATTGTCTCGGGCGATAAAACCAAAATAATGAATTGTCGGGGTGACAAAACCAAAATAATGAATTGTCACGGGCGATAAAACCAAAATATTGAATTGTCGCAGGCGATAAAACCAAAATAATGAATTTTCGGGGGCAACAAAACCAAAATATTGAATTGTCGCGGGCGACAAAAACGAAGCATAAAACGAAAATAATGAATTGTCGCGGGCGTCAAAACCAAAAACAAGAATTGTCGCGGGCGACAAAACCAAAATAATGAATTGTCGCTGGAGATAAAACCAAAATATTGAATTGTCGCGGGCGACAAAACCAAAATATTGAATTGTCGAGGGCGACAAAACCAAAAAAAAAATTGTCGGGGCGACAAAACCAAAATAATGAATTGTCGCGGGCGATAAAACCAAAATAATGAATTGTCGCGGGCGATAAAACCAAAATAATGAATTGTCGCGGGCGACAAAACCAAAATGGTGAATTGTCGCGGGCGACAAAACCAGAATAATGAATTGTCGCGGGCGATAAAACAGTAATAATGAATTGTCGCGGGCAACAAAACCAAAATAATGAATTGTCGTGGGCGTCAAAACCAAAAACAAGAATTGTCGCGGGCGACAAAACCAAAATAATGAATTGTCGCTGGAGATAAAACCAAAGTAATGAATTGTCGTGGGCGATAAAACCAAAATACTGAATTGTCGCGGGTGACAAAACCAAACTAATGAATTGTCGCGGGCGACAAAACCAAAAAAAGAATTGTCGGGGCAACAAAACCAAAATAATGAATTGTCGCGGGCGATAAAACCAAAATAATGAATTGTCGCGGGTGACAAAACCAAAATGGTGAATTGTCGCGGGCGACAAAACCAAAATGATGAATTGTCTCGGGCGACAAAACCAAAATAATGAATTGTCGCCGGCGATAAAACCAAAATAATGAATTATTGCGGGCGATTAAACCAAAATATTGAATTGTCGCGGGCGATTAAACCAAAATAATGAATTGTCGCGGACGACAAAATTAAAATATTGAATTGTCGCGGGCGACAAAACCAAAATATTGAATTGTCGCGGGCGACAAAACCAAAAAAAAAATTGTCGCGGGCGACTAAAACAAAATATAAAACCAAAATAATGAATTGTCGCGGGCGACAAAACCAAAAAGAAGAATTGTCGCGGGCGACAAAACCAAAAAGAAGAATTGTCGCGGGCGACAAAACCAAAATAATGAATTGTCGCTGGAGATAAAACCAAAGTAATGAATTGTCGTGGGCGATAAAACCAAAATACTGAATTGTCGCGGGCGACAAAACCAAAATATTGAATTGTCGCGGGCGACAAAACCAAAAAAAAAATTGTCGCGGGCGAGTAAAACAAAATATAAAACCAAAATAATGAATTGTCGCGGGCGACAAAACCAAAAAGAAGAATTGTCGCGGGCGACAAAACCAAAATAATGAATTGTCGCTGGAGATAAAACCAAAGTAATGAATTGTCGTGGGCGATAAAACCAAAATACTGAATTGTCGCGGGTGACAAAACCAAACTAATGAATTGTCGCGGGCGACAAAACCAAACTAATGAATTGTCGCGGGCGATAAAACCAAAATAATGAATTGTCGCGGGTGACAAAACCAAAATAATGAATTGTCGCGGGTGACGAAACCAAAATGGTGAATTGACGCGGGCGACAAAACCAAAATGGTGAATTGTCGCGGGCGACAAAACCAAAATAAAGAATTGTCGCGGGCGACAAAACCAAAAGGGTGAATTGTCGCGGGCGACAAAACCAAAATAATGAATTGTCGCGGGCGATAAAACCAAAATAATGAATTGTCGCGGGCGATAAAACCAAAATGATGAATTGTCTTGGGCGATAAAACCAAAATAATGAATTATCGCGGGCGATTAAACCAAAATATTGAATTGTCGCGGGCGATTAAACCAAAATAATGAATTGTTGCGGACGACAAAATTAAAATATTGAATTGTCGCGGGCGACAAAACCAAAATATAAAACCAAAATAATGAATTGTCGGGGGCGACAAAACCAAAAATAAGAATTGTCGCGGGCGACAAAACCAAAAAGAAGAATTGTCGCGGGCGACAAAACCAAAATAATGAATTGTCGCTGGAGATAAAACCAAAGTAATGAATTGTCGCGGGTGATAAAACCAAAATATTGAATTGTCGCGGGTGACAAAACCAAAATATTGAATTGTCGCGGGCGACAAAACCAAACTAATGAATTGTTGCGGGCGACAAAACCAAAATAATGAATTGTCGCGGGCGATAAAACCAAAATAATGAATTGTCGCGGGCGATAAAACCAAAATAATGAATTGTCGCGGGTGACAAAACTAAAATAATGAATTGTTGCGGGCGATAAAACCAAAATATTGAATTTTCGCGGGCGACAAAACCAAAATAATGAATTGTCGCAAGCGATAAAACCAAAATAATGAATTGTCGCGGGCGATAAAACCAAAATATTGAATTGTCGCGTGTGACAAAACCAAAATAATGAATTGTCGCGGGCGACAAAATCAAAATCATTGTTTTCTCGCGTTATTTTAGTTTTGTCGTTTTGTCGTCATGTCGCCCTCATTTGCATATTCGTGTTTTTTTTATCTTATCAGCCACCATACTAAAGCCTTAAGGTCGCGTAAAACTCGATAAACACTTCAAGCGACACAGCGAACGATCTCCTTTCCCCCACAGCGAGCGCTTACTCCGAATGTCAAGTGTGAGTCCAGCATACGGATAGGAGTGTGTTATATACTTGTATTTAGTAAATACCTTGTGCATTTGACAATGATCGGTATGTACTGTAGGAAATATAGAGTATTGATAAATGGTTGAAGCCCGCGGCCGAATAAAGTAATATATTCTTTTATTTTGATACCTCGTCGACATAACAGCTTTTCTCCGCCATATCTCTTCGGCCTGTTTAGTTTAGGCCTACGATTCCCCGGTACACTAAAGATTTATCTTTGTAAATACACGGTTAATTCGGTAAAGAAAAATAGGTATTGTTATACTAACTCCTTGAAACCCGCAGCCAAATCACTGGTAGTAATAAATTAATTTGTACTCGATTTGATTCTCATGATGAGGAGAAACTCGCAGCTCATCCCCGGAACGTCGATGTAGTAACACACGTCGATTCGTCGATGTTTACGGCTCGACAGTGCTTTTAAAATCTAAAGTAGTAAATTTCCAGTGTATCGGTAATATGATTTGATGAGGAAAATGGGCTATTGTTAAAATCAGTTTGAAGACCGCGACTGAATGTGAAGTCTGCGGCAATAAATCAGTTCATTTATACTTGAATTGATAATCGAAGTGACAGTCGGCCTGCGGGTTGATTTCGGGATGACGACTCGAAAAACATGTCGCCCCATTGATTGGGGCTAAATTTTCGATGTTTCCAGCCCGACAGCGCTTTTGTAACGATGATTCGTGAAAAAACACGCGGGCTATTTGTAGATCTCAGTGAGCTGAACGATATTATATGGATTGTATATGAAACAGCGGTAAGGTAACAAAGCCTATGTTCTTTTGGTAAAAATAGTGTGGAAGAAAATAATAATAAATATAGCTGCAAAGCAGCGATAACGGGTTTTCTGCACAGTCTTAGAATCCTGTCCAACGGTGGATCTCAACAAAGCATTTGATAAGGCTCAACATCAGCCATTACTGAACAGGCTATTAGGAAACAGTACCAATGATAGGTCGCCCAAATGGCACAGCAGTTATCTCTGAACGGAAACTTGTAACCGAAATCAACGGAACGCCTCATCTTGGAATGAGACGGTCTAACTAGTGGAGTCACGCAAGGTAGTATCCTAAGTCGTCTTCTGTTTAATGTCCCGACAAATGACATACACAGTAATCCAAAATATACCAGACCGAGTAAATTTCCAAAACGACCTTAACACACTGTTCGACCAAATAACTTAATGTTCCGACAAAACCACGGGTGACAAAACCAAAATTATGAATTGTCGCGGGTGACAAAACCAAAATATTGAATTGTCACGGGCGACAAAACAAAAATAATGAATTGTCGCGGGCGATAAAACCAAAATAATGAATTGTCGGGGGCGATAAAACCAAAATATTGAATCGTCGCGGGCGATAAAACCAAAATAATGAATTGTCGCGGACGACAAAAACTAAATATTGAATTGTTGCGTGCGACAAAACCAAAATAATGAATTGTCGCGGGCAACAAAACCAAACTAGGTGTCCAGGGACACCATGCTCACTTGGGAAGTGGTTTCAAATGCTCAACAATCTAACAATTTCAATACATAACGCCCTCTAGTGACCATATACAAAAACCAATGACCTTGAAACCCACCGCAATCATAGAACATGTGAGCGGCTATGATTTTGTAATCGATTGTGATAACAAAATATGCCTCGTTACCAATTTAATATGGAAATACTAAGTTATTCTACTATTCAACGCCCCCTGGTGACCATATGCAAAACCCAATGACCTTAAAACTCACCACAATCGTAGTACATGTCATGAAATACAACTTTGCAATTGATCATAGTAACAAAATATGCCTAGGTACCAATCTAATAAGGAAATACTAAGCCATTCTACTATTCAACGCCCCCTGGTGACTATATGGAATAACTAATGTCCTTAAAAACTCACCACAATCATAGACGATGTCATGAACTACAACTTTGCAATCGATCATGGTAACAAAATATGCCTTGGTACAAATATAGCAATACTAAGTTATTGTATTATTCAACGCCCCCTGGTGGCCACATACAAAAACCAATGACCTTGAAACTCACCAAAATCATAGAACACGTTATGGGCTACAACTTTCCAATTGAATATAGTAACACAATATGCTTAGGTATCAATTTAATGTGGAAAAACTTTTTCCCACCTACGAATGAGTACTGATGACACTAAGATGGCCGCCAATTGCGTCATAATCGGCTGATCAAAGATACCTGTCCCAGGTATAAAACATCCCTCTCTAAAGAATACCCATCAGCAATTGCAACGAGAAATGGCAAACCAGTAGGCAGCTACGTGACCTAGAATTCTGGCCAAAATTGACATTTTTGGGAACTAAAAAGGTCATAGGACGGCCATCTTGAGTCAGATCGACCCAATTTTTCTTATGCTGATGGGCCTTTGGTAGATTCAAATATAAACGAAAGATCAAGGTAATTGATCAAAGCGTCTTCAAAATTTCCCACGAAAACTTCGAAAATGTTTAAAAAGTGCTGATTTTGGCAAACAACAATGGCTGCCAGTCGGCCATCTTGAATCTGACAGAGTCAGTTTTTGGGCTGGCGATGTGTCTAGGGTAGATACATGTATAAACCAAATATCAAGACATTACCTTGAAGCGTCTTCAAAACTTCCCAAAATAACTGGATTCTGTCTATGGACGGACAGACGGACGAAAAGTGAACGCAATAGCCCACTGGGACTAAAGTCCCAAGTGGACTGAAAAATAATTGTTGCGGGCGACAAAACCAAACTAATGAATTGTCGCGGGCGACAAAACCAAACTAACGAATTGTCGCGGGCGATAAAACAAAACTAATGAATTGTCGCGGGCGATAAAACAAAAATATTGAATTGTCGCGGGCAATAAAACCAAAATAATGAATTGTCTCGGGCGACAAAAACAAAATATTGAATCGTCGTGAGCGACAAAATCAAAATAACGAATCGTCGCGGGCGATAAAACCAAAATTATTGTTTTCTCGCGGGCGACAAAACCAAAAAAAAAATTGGCGCGGGCGATAAAAACAAAATATAAAACCAAAAAAATGAATTGTCGTGGGCGATAAAACCAAAACATTGAATTGTCGCGGGCGATAAAACCAAAATAATGAATTGTTGCGTGCGATAAAACCAAAATATTGAATTGTCGCGGGCGATTAAACCAAAATAATGAATTGTCTCAGGCGACAAAACCAAAATGATGAATTGTCGCGGGCGATAAAACCAAAATAATGAATTATCGCGGGCGATAAAACCAAAATATTGAATTGTCGCGGGCGATAAAAAAAAAATAATGAATTATCGCGGGCGACAAAACCAAAATATTGAATTGTCGCGGGCGATTAAACCAAAATATTGAATTGTTGCGGGCGACAAAACCAAAAAAAGAATTGTCGGGGCGACAAAACAAAAATAATGAATTGTCGCGGGCGACAAAACCAAAATTGTGAATTGTCGCGGGCGACAAAACCAAAATGGTTAATTGTCACGGGCGACAAAACCAAAAAGGTGAATTGTCGCGGGCGAAAAAACCAAAATGGTGAATTGTCGCGGGTGACAAAACCAAAATAATGAATTGTCGCGGGTGACGAAACCAAAATGGTGAATTGACGCGGGCGACAAAACCAAAATGGTGAATTGTCGCGGGCGACAAAACCAAAATAAAGAATTGTCGCGGGCGACAAAACCAAAAGGGTGAATTGTCGCGGGCGACAAAACCAAAATAATGAATTGTCGCGGGCGATAAAACCAAAATAATGAATTGTCGCGGGCGATAAAACCAAAATGATGAATTGTCTTGGGCGATAAAACCAAAATAATGAATTATCGCGGGCGATTAAACCAAAATATTGAATTGTCGCGGGCGATTAAACCAAAATAATGAATTGTTGCGGACGACAAAATTAAAATATTGAATTGTCGCGGGCGACAAAACCAAAATATAAAACCAAAATAATGAATTGTCGGGGGCGACAAAACCAAAAAGAAGAATTGTCGCGGGCGACAAAACCAAAAAGAAGAATTGTCGCGGGCGACAAAACCAAAATAATGAATTGTCGCTGGAGATAAAACCAAAGTAATGAATTGTCGCGGGTGATAAAACCAAAATATTGAATTGTCGCGGGTGACAAAACCAAAATATTGAATTGTCGCGGGCGACAAAACCAAACTAATGAATTGTTGCGGGCGACAAAACCAAAATAATGAATTGTCGCGGGCGATAAAACCAAAATAATGAATTGTCGCGGGCGATAAAACCAAAATAATGAATTGTCGCGGGTGACAAAACTAAAATAATGAATTGTTGCGGGCGATAAAACCAAAATATTGAATTTTCGCGGGCGACAAAACCAAAATAATGAATTGTCGCAAGCGATAAAACCAAAATAATGAATTGTCGCGGGCGATAAAACCAAAATATTGAATTGTCGCGTGTGACAAAACCAAAATAATGAATTGTCGCGGGCGACAAAATCAAAATCATTGTTTTCTCGCGTTATTTTAGTTTTGTCGTTTTGTCGTCATGTCGCCCTCATTTGCATATTCGTGTTTTTTTTATCTTATCAGCCACCATACTAAAGCCTTAAGGTCGCGTAAAACTCGATAAACACTTCAAGCGACACAGCGAACGATCTCCTTTCCCCCACAGCGAGCGCTTACTCCGAATGTCAAGTGTGAGTCCAGCATACGGATAGGAGTGTGTTATATACTTGTATTTAGTAAATACCTTGTGCATTTGACAATGATCGGTATGTACTGTAGGAAATATAGAGTATTGATAAATGGTTGAAGCCCGCGGCCGAATAAAGTAATATATTCTTTTATTTTGATACCTCGTCGACATAACAGCTTTTCTCCGCCATATCTCTTCGGCCTGTTTAGTTTAGGCCTACGATTCCCCGGTACACTAAAGATTTATCTTTGTAAATACACGGTTAATTCGGTAAAGAAAAATAGGTATTGTTATACTAACTCCTTGAAACCCGCAGCCAAATCACTGGTAGTAATAAATTAATTTGTACTCGATTTGATTCTCATGATGAGGAGAAACTCGCAGCTCATCCCCGGAACGTCGATGTAGTAACACACGTCGATTCGTCGATGTTTACGGCTCGACAGTGCTTTTAAAATCTAAAGTAGTAAATTTCCAGTGTATCGGTAATATGATTTGATGAGGAAAATGGGCTATTGTTAAAATCAGTTTGAAGACCGCGACTGAATGTGAAGTCTGCGGCAATAAATCAGTTCATTTATACTTGAATTGATAATCGAAGTGACAGTCGGCCTGCGGGTTGATTTCGGGATGACGACTCGAAAAACATGTCGCCCCATTGATTGGGGCTAAATTTTCGATGTTTCCAGCCCGACAGCGCTTTTGTAACGATGATTCGTGAAAAAACACGCGGGCTATTTGTAGATCTCAGTGAGCTGAACGATATTATATGGATTGTATATGAAACAGCGGTAAGGTAACAAAGCCTATGTTCTTTTGGTAAAAATAGTGTGGAAGAAAATAATAATAAATATAGCTGCAAAGCAGGGATAACGGGTTTTCTGCACAGTCTTAGAATCCTGTCCAACGGTGGATCTCAACAAAGCATTTGATAAGGCTCAACATCAGCCATTACTGAACAGGCTATTAGGAAACAGTACCAATGATAGGTCGCCCAAATGACACAGCAGTTATCTCTGAACGGAAACTTGTAACCGAAATCAACGGAACGCCTCATCTTGGAATGAGACGGTCTAACTAGTGGAGTCACGCAAGGTAGTATCCTAAGTCGTCTTCTGTTTAATGTCCCGACAAATGACATACACAGTAATCCAAAATATACCAGACCGAGTAAATTTCCAAAACGACCTTAACACACTGTTCGACCAAATAACTTAATGTTCCGACAAAACCACGGGTGACAAAACCAAAATTATGAATTGTCGCGGGTGACAAAACCAAAATATTGAATTGTCACGGGCGACAAAACAAAAATAATGAATTGTCGCGGGCGATAAAACCAAAATAATGAATTGTCGGGGGCGATAAAACCAAAATATTGAATCGTCGCGGGCGATAAAACCAAAATAATGAATTGTCGCGGACGACAAAAACTAAATATTGAATTGTTGCGTGCGACAAAACCAAAATAATGAATTGTCGCGGGCAACAAAACCAAACTAGGTGTCCAGGGACACCATGCTCACTTGGGAAGTGGTTTCAAATGCTCAACAATCTAACAATTTCAATACATAACGCCCTCTAGTGACCATATACAAAAACCAATGACCTTGAAACCCACCGCAATCATAGAACATGTGAGCGGCTATGATTTTGTAATCGATTGTGATAACAAAATATGCCTCGTTACCAATTTAATATGGAAATACTAAGTTATTCTACTATTCAACGCCCCCTGGTGACCATATGCAAAACCCAATGACCTTAAAACTCACCACAATCGTAGTACATGTCATGAAATACAACTTTGCAATTGATCATAGTAACAAAATATGCCTAGGTACCAATCTAATAAGGAAATACTAAGCCATTCTACTATTCAACGCCCCCTGGTGACTATATGGAATAACTAATGTCCTTAAAAACTCACCACAATCATAGACGATGTCATGAACTACAACTTTGCAATCGATCATGGTAACAAAATATGCCTTGGTACAAATATAGCAATACTAAGTTATTGTATTATTCAACGCCCCCTGGTGGCCACATACAAAAACCAATGACCTTGAAACTCACCAAAATCATAGAACACGTTATGGGCTACAACTTTCCAATTGAATATAGTAACACAATATGCTTAGGTATCAATTTAATGTGGAAAAACTTTTTCCCACCTACGAATGAGTACTGATGACACTAAGATGGCCGCCAATTGCGTCATAATCGGCTGATCAAAGATACCTGTCCCAGGTATAAAACATCCCTCTCTAAAGAATACCCATCAGCAATTGCAACGAGAAATGGCAAACCAGTAGGCAGCTACGTGACCTAGAATTCTGGCCAAAATTGACATTTTTGGGAACTAAAAAGGTCATAGGACGGCCATCTTGAGTCAGATCGACCCAATTTTTCTTATGCTGATGGGCCTTTGGTAGATTCAAATATAAACGAAAGATCAAGGTAATTGATCAAAGCGTCTTCAAAATTTCCCACGAAAACTTCGAAAATGTTTAAAAAGTGCTGATTTTGGCAAACAACAATGGCTGCCAGTCGGCCATCTTGAATCTGACAGAGTCAGTTTTTGGGCTGGCGATGTGTCTAGGGTAGATACATGTATAAACCAAATATCAAGACATTACCTTGAAGCGTCTTCAAAACTTCCCAAAATAACTGGATTCTGTCTATGGACGGACAGACGGACGAAAAGTGAACGCAATAGCCCACTGGGACTAAAGTCCCAAGTGGACTGAAAAATAATTGTTGCGGGCGACAAAACCAAACTAATGAATTGTCGCGGGCGACAAAACCAAACTAACGAATTGTCGCGGGCGATAAAACAAAACTAATGAATTGTCGCGGGCGATAAAACAAAAATATTGAATTGTCGCGGGCAATAAAACCAAAATAATGAATTGTCTCGGGCGACAAAAACAAAATATTGAATCGTCGTGAGCGACAAAATCAAAATAACGAATCGTCGCGGGCGATAAAACCAAAATTATTGTTTTCTCGCGGGCGACAAAACCAAAAAAAAAATTGGCGCGGGCGATAAAAACAAAATATAAAACCAAAAAAATGAATTGTCGTGGGCGATAAAACCAAAACATTGAATTGTCGCGGGCGATAAAACCAAAATAATGAATTGTTGCGTGCGATAAAACCAAAATATTGAATTGTCGCGGGCGATTAAACCAAAATAATGAATTGTCTCAGGCGACAAAACCAAAATGATGAATTGTCGCGGGCGATAAAACCAAAATAATGAATTATCGCGGGCGATAAAACCAAAATATTGAATTGTCGCGGGCGATAAAAAAAAAATAATGAATTATCGCGGGCGACAAAACCAAAATATTGAATTGTCGCGGGCGACTAAACCAAAATATTGAATTGTTGCGGGCGACAAAACCAAAAAAAGAATTGTCGGGGCGACAAAACAAAAATAATGAATTGTCGCGGGCGACAAAACCAAAATTGTGAATTGTCGCGGGCGACAAAACCAAAATGGTTAATTGTCACGGGCGACAAAACCAAAAAGGTGAATTGTCGCGGGCGAAAAAACCAAAATGGTGAATTGTCGCGGGTGACAAAACCAAAATAATGAATTGTCGCGGGCGATAAACCGTAATAATGAATTGTCGCGGGCGATTAAACCAAAATAATGAATTGTCTCAGGCGACAAAACCAAACTAATGAATCGTCGCGGGCGATAAAACCAAAATAATGAATCGTCTCGGGCGACAAAAACAAGATATTGAATCGTCGATGGCGACAAAATCAAAATAATGAATTGTCCCGGGCGACAAAACCAAAATAATGAATTGACGCGGGCGATAAAACCAAAATAATGAATGGTCTCGGGCGACAAAACCAAAATAATGAATTGTCGCGGGCGATAAAACCAAAATATTGAATTGTCGCGGGCGATAAAACCAAAATAATGAATTGTTGCGTGCGATAAAACCAAAATAATGAATTATCGCGGGCGATAAAACCAAAATATTGAATTGTCGCGGGCGATTAAACCAAAATAATGAATTGTCGCGGGCGATAAATCAAAATTAATGAATTGTCGCGGGCGATAAATCAAAATTAATGAATTGTCGCGGGCGATAAAACCAAAATAATGAATTGTCGCGGGCAACAAAACCAAAATGGTGAATTGTCGCGGGCGACAAAACCAAAATGGTTAATTGTCGCGGGCGACAAAACCAACAATATTGAATTGTCACGGGCGACTAAACCAAAATATTGAATTGTTGCGGGCGACAAAACCAAAAAAAGAATTGTCGGGGCGACAAAACAAAAATAATGAATTGTCGCGGGCGATAAATCATTTAATTATATAAATATATTTACATAATATATATTTACATTATATAATTATATTTACTATGTACTAGACGTACGAGTAAGAATCCAAGAATTCTTACTTTCTTGGCAAGAATTTTTACTCGTACCTCTCGTACGTAGATATATAAATAGTTTTGTAAAAATTTAATTATTAATCTAAGTATAGAAATTTAAGTGAAAACATATAATTTATTCATTTTTATATATTCCAGCCAATATATTTTATATTTTCAGCTCATTTAACAGTCTATTGCTTACTTTGAATTATATAATCTATCATTTAGTTCATGAACGTATCTATGAGTTTTTAAATTCTTATATTTCTTATTATTGCACATTTCACAGCCTTTAATATTATTCAATCTATCTGAAATATAATGTATGTTATCTTTTAATTCGGCGTATCTAATTTCACAGTTATCATAGAATTCTAATAACTGTTTTAATGAGTAAACTGAGAATGAAAATAAACCTGAAACCATAATTATTAATTTCAGTTGCTCTTGATTTCTGTAAATAAGATGTAATAAATTTAATATATTTTCACTCATTTAATTATTCGATTAATTCACTAATCTGATTCAATTTTAATTTTTTTATGATATTTCTATAATTACTCCCATTTAATTTCTTTAATTTCTTACTCAATTACATATTTTCATTCATTAGATCTTAACTAATATTTTCATAGTAAAAGAAAAGCGCGGCCAAAATTAAACCATCAGCTACAAGATAATGTTTCAAATCACTACATCCGGTTGGAATGAAACCTTCCATTTATTTAAAGAAAAAAAATATCTTATTTTGAATTACTCATACAGCTTAATCTTATTTCAATATAGAATTATTATTCTTTTCATATTTGATGTGTTTAATTGTCTGATAATGCTTTGATTTATGTCATTTTAAATATTTACCCCCGCAATAACAATACACTTTTTCATTAGGATTGAATTTTCTAAATTCATCATCTAAATTACATTGAATTCCAATATTTGATGAATTATTATTAACTGATTCACACTGAATTCCAATATTTGATGAATTTTCATTATAGATAATTTGTTTATTATCAAAATTTAAATAATATAATTGTCTTTTTTCAATTCTTAAGCTAATCAAATCATTGTAATCTTTAGAAAGTATTAAATCACTATCTCTTTCATTAAAAGGAGTTTGAAGAATATTTATTATGTTTTCATCTAAATTCCCTTTATAATTTAAAACTGTATTGAATACTTTAGGATTTTTGATTCAATTATCAAAAGTATCAATTAGTTCAGTAATTAAATATTTTTCATTTGATATTTGATTAATTATAGTAATATTATCGATTTTATATTGTCTTGCATACACTAAATTTGTTGCTGAAATATAATTTTAATGTAAAAATAATGAAAATAATTTATTGGTTTCATTGATTTCGATTTTGAGTTTGGGTTCTTCTTCTTCTGTCTTCATTTTTATAACAAAACTTTCATTAAAACTCATTCAAATATAAATATTCAATGTTTAAAATATAATTATTTTTTTAATCACACTTTACTCACACTTTTTATGTTTGAAAGAGATTTTAATTCTAACAACTCGTTAATTACTCGTTACTTTTTCTCACACTTTTTATGTTTGCACTTTACTCACACTTTACTCGCACTTTTTATGTTTAAAATTAATTTTTTATTATTCGAAATCTATATTTGATCTTATTTATCTAGATTATTACGCTAACACTTTACTCACACTTTTAATATATGGAAATATTAGAAGTAATAGGGAATGTGGGGGTTCAGGTTAAAGGTTGAAGGGGCGAGTGAGTAAAAAATAAAAAATTTTTTCGAGCGTGCAAGAATTTCTTTTTATCTTTAATGAGCTCGACCCTTCGACCTTTGATCTGAACCCCCATATTCCCTATTACTAACATGTATTGATCGTTAATCAATGCTGGTTACCAAAAGGGGTAGCGAAGTAACCAACAATAATTGATAATAACTCAGTTCCATAGTCGAGACTTAAGTCCAAAAGTGGTCCTAAATATTAAGACTGGTCGTAAGTTGTTCGATTGGTTATAGAACTAAGTTGGTGTTAGACCGGTCTAAGCCCTGTCTATGGAACCCTGGAGGATTCATTCATCGCGGGGGATCGAGAGAGTGAAAACGATTGATTCTCAGATAGTTGTTTTGCAAACGGGGGTAATGACATTGACGACCCTTCAGTAAAGCTTCTGTTTCCATATGCCAGGTCACAAACCGTCTTAAATGGAAGAATTGTGGGCAGACCACCAACGCCTGCTTTTCTGGAAGATCAAAAGGCTCTAGAACCCGTACGCAAAATTTTTGCAAATGATGGCGTCCATCTCAATAATTTAGGAGAATTATATGCTTGTCAGAAGTTTGAGAGGGGCCGTTCTACCTACGCATAAAAGGGACAAGATGTCCGATGTAGTTTGAATTCAGCTACCAGCGCCGGTGATTTGGCCAGGAATTTCCCTTATCAATTGCAAATTTCTCCCTCAACTGCCCCCCTTACAGTGTGTCCTCAATTTTTGTTGATGGTTCCGGTATGATCCATTCGAGTTCCGGTAGGTCCTCATTTTTATGGGCACCTCTGCAGAATAATGTAGCGATTGTTAAGACACCGCTATTCGAAACGTTTCGCCAATCTAGCAGACTTGCTAAGTCAACATAACCTGCAAATTGTGATACAAATGTCTGATTCTGCACCAATGTAAGTAAAATCCATTTGCTCAAAGATGTGAACAGTACACACGTGCTACATTCCTAATTTGCATAAATCCAAGATGGTCATCATCCCAGGCAGAGTTAAGCAAATGCTGCAGGTTATCGGCACTGTCAGCCAGTAAAATAGTGTCATCAGCGTACAATAGGACTAATAACTTCAACCACTTATTGCCATTGCTATCTACTACTAAATTGATACTTTGGCAACCATTTAGATACAAAAAATCTTCGAAATCATTGATATATATGGAAAAGAGCACTGGAGATAAATTTTCACCTTGACGTAGTCCACTGTTGCTGTCAAAGAACTCTGAAGTTAGTCCATTGGCCTTTACTACTGACTTGCTTGATATGAGAGTATATATTCTTTATCACTTAGAGTACATTACCGGTTACACCCGTTAAAATTAAATTATGCCATAGTGCTCTTCTCCATATTGTATCGAAGGCCTTTGCGTAATCAATGAAGGCACAATACAGCTTCTTTTTATGGCTAAGAAAGTAATCGATAACAGCTTTTAAAGTAAATACGTATGTTGTCATTTATACAATGTTTTTCCGGAAACCTGCTCGGTTAATTATTGTTATCTAAAAAATTGTGTCTGTTATTCAATATAGAAGTAAAAAGCTTCCCCATACAACTTAGCTTAGGAAGGTAATTCCTTTAAAATTATTTGGATCGTCTGTGTTACCCTTATTCTTATAGATCGGCGTTATTAAACCAAGCGACCAAGGTTCAGGAATATTCCCAGACTCAAGAACCTCGTTAAAATGATTGTTAAAACAGGGAAGAGTTTCTCTTCTGCAACTCAGGCTCCATATAGAGGGGTTGTTGTTCTAGATCAACTCTTCTAATTTCGCATTTCAATGAGCAATGCACATCCGATAGCATATGATTGAATTCAGAAACTTAAAATTTATACATTTTGTTAGGATTTCAGGTGATACAAAAAAGTAATCAGTAACGTGATTGTTCTCCCCATTCACTCAAGTAAAAGTTCCTAAAACTTTTATCGCAGCCTACCCTGCCATTTCCAATGAATAAGCCGTATGACTTGCAAAGATCTATGAGTTTATACCCCCAATTATTCACAGTTTTGTCCATATTGTAGCGCTTTAGTAAATCTTTCGATTATAATTTCGTTTGATTCATAAGAAAAACTCACTGTCTTCGAAAAGTTAGGTAAAGTTCTCGTCGTATAATAGATAGTCTGGCAATTCTTTCGTGTGGGAATTAAAATCACCGCACATACAGATATAGCATTCGTGGTCCAATATTAGCCGATTGATCTCAGAATGTAAATCATCGAACAACTCGGGACTACTAAAACTACTCGATTCAGGGGGGATATAAGCGCCACCTAATAGCACGTCTTTGTCCAAGCCGAACAGGCTCTTTGATATTTTAATCCATTGAACTATATCACTTGTTTTATCTATTGGTAAAATGAATTGGGCCCACTCATTTTTGAAAGCGGTAAGAATCCCCCCAGATTTTCTAGCTCTCATATTTGAACGGTTATTAATAATTACAACTTGGTAACCTAAAGTTTTAAAAAAGTTATTGATCCATAATTCATCCATACAATTTACTTTAGTTTCAGTTAATACAATTACGTTAATCTTAGATAGTAAACCACATATATTCAGGCATGCAATTATAAAGCTATTTACACAATTATCTGGCTCAGCGTCATCCTATACGTCCATCAGATCTTCATTGAGAACCGAATTCGCATCCTTGATCGCATCGCTTACTTTTTTGTGAGTTGCTTCTGTGAATATTTCATATCGCTTTATTATAGTTTCGTCGTTTGGTTGCTCGATTCGGTTTGCATGGTTCGGTTTCAACGGGTTTTCTAATGTTGATAATGCGGGCTGATTATCGAGGGAGAGTAGTTCATCCACGGATTTGGTTCTTCCGGCCGGGACTGACTCCCGTATCACTAAGCGCAGTTTCGGTATTTGATTTCTCAGCGGCAGTTACAGTAACGCTCTTCGGTAGTTGCCGGTCCGACTGGGTTGCTGTTACGTCCGGTTGTTTATTCATTCGAGTTGATGCAACCCATTTTGAATTTGATTTCGTGCGAGGTCGGTTGGTCTCATGACGACCGGCGCCAGAGATTTTCACAATTTGGTTTTGAACGATTTTATATGAGTCCGAGTTATATATCGGTTTGTCGTAGGCTACAAAAGTTTTCGCATTCGGTTCCCGTTCTTTAATATCATTCAGTTTTTTGAATAATATGCGCCTTTTTTTCGCGAATTTCTTTCGGGTAGTCTTCAACGATTCTGATATTTCTGTCTTTTCCTCATTTCCTCGCTTGGTAAACCGCTTCTCTATCTCCATAATCTCTGAATCGGACTGTAATAGATCTAGGCAACACGGTAAATTCATTCTTGGAATTCTTGGATTTCGATGCGCCCTCTGGAAGACCATACATTTAACGATGTCATTCTCCATTTCGTAGTTTTTAACTAGCAGTTCGTGGATTTCGTTGTCACAGCTAGCTAGTGCTAGTTTCTGGAACCCCGAGAAATACTAAATTCAAACGCCGCGAGCGCGATTCCTGATCGACTAATCGTTCCTCCAAGGATACCACTTTTTCCTCAAATGCTACTATTCTCCCTAAGTCGGGATATGTTACTTTCTCAAGGCATTTTATTCTATCCTCGAACGCGCTGATTTTAAGTGTTAATTCTGTTTCAATTTTTTCTTTCACGGCATCGATTTTATTATCAATTAGAGTTTCAATGCCATTCTTTAATGCGGATACTTCGTTCTCTAGAATCTTGAATTTATTTTCTACCTTGTTTCAACTCTATACATTAGTAATGAAAGCTTGTGAGTCTAATAAATAGTTAACCTATGTAGTGCTCTAATATTCTCGTAAGTTATTTATAGTAAATTCTAGGATATTATCAAAATTAAAACGGCCTGTGCATTAATTCTAGGCAATATAGAAATTACATGATATTTGAAAACTTTGTCAATCAGCTTCATGAGTGTCTGTCCACACACACGCACGCACAAACTGGGAACGCACCTCATGATTGGGCTACCTGTGGGGTAATTGATTACATCGGCTGAACGAGTCTTGTGCCCATTCTAATGCCGTGAACTATCCACTGGTTAATTGAAAGTACATTCTATAATGTCGAACTCCGAGTTAATCCTTTATATCGAATATAATAGCCTTGCATTGCCTAACAGACTTGCATATAACCATAACTGACAATTGACCATGCTGGGCAGGGTCAAGCGACATAGTGGTGATTCTATATTCAGTTGTATATCATGTCTATATTGACAAATGCAGTATAGGTGGAATTGTCTATATCGTGTAAATATAGCCGTCTAATATATGAAACGAGGGCCAAGCTTTTACGAGGATAAAATTTGATCTCGGATTGTTTAACGACCTTGCATTTAATGATGTCGACAAATTCGTGGCAAATGCGTAAGTAACAATGCAGATTTTTTTTCTTTTAATTTGAAGGATGTGAAGCCAATTAATATATCAGCATAGGCCCTGATGATAAATGATACACAAAAGTCGTCGGGTGACGTCCAGGATCCTTGGGAACAAACGAATGTCATTTCAAAAAATTGGTTGAATATATATTGTATTTTACAGAATTGAAGATAAGCACGGCATGGGGCAATCAACGGTGCGTTTACTTTCCACAAATAAAGCTCAAGGTCGCATGTGTTCTCTTGCTGTGCGGGATGGTGACTGCCTACATGGTTATTTCAGTGATATACTATGGATTCCTAGAGCCAAATGAGTTCCGAGCTCTTTTGTTAGGTTCAATTAATCCTGCCTATTCACGAAAACGACCAAATGGAATAACAGTGAAGTTTGACGGGCGTACTGGGAACCATATGTTTCAATATGCATCATTGCTCGGGATAGGGCGTAATTACAGTTTAATACCTTTTATTTCGGGTGATCATCCTCTCCGTAGAATTTTCAACATTAAGTGTAACATTGGGAAGGATAGCATGATAGGAATGCACCTAAATCACTTTGAAAAACACGCATCGGTTTACGATGAACGGGCGGAACATTTTGAACGCGGTTACTCGTACCAATTAACGGGATATTATCAGTCGTGGAAATACTTTTCACACATTGAAAGTGATATACGAAAACAGTTTACGTTTCGAATGGATATACAAAATAAAGCGCACAGTTATCTGCGTTCTGTAAAACGGATCTACAATGCGAAACATAAGAGACCTATGAATTCTAGTGTAACTTTTATTGGTGTCCACGTCAGAAGAGGCGATATCGTGAATAATATATTCTATCGTTACAAGGGTTACGTGGCCGCGGAAGCTCCGTATTTGTTATCTGCAATGAATAGAATGACGACGAAATTTGAAAACGCTCTGTTCATTGTATGCAGCGATGATACCGATTGGTGTGAACAGAATCTCAACGTTAGAGACGTTTTCTTTTCGCCAACCAAAAATCCTTCCGTAGACTTGGCTATTTTGTCAAGTTGTAATCATAGTATAATAACGACCGGAAGTTTTGGCTGGTGGAGTGCTTGGCTTGCTCGTGGAGAAACGATCTATTATAAAAATTGGCCACGACCAAATACTGAACTGTTTGACGAGGTTAATCACACAGATTATTTCCCAGCAACTTGGATTCCCATGTAGGATTTCTAAGGTAGATGTATTTTGCAATGAATATTTCACCAGTATTAAGAAGAATTAATTGAAAGGCAATAAAACATATCAAAATGAGATTCTCTTCGCACCTTGTGCATCTCAAACAGATCTTGCATAATACTGCAGAAAAGGTCCATTTTCATGTAGCTGCTCGATTGTGCATGTTATGATGCAGATTTTACAAACTCTCAAATATTTCAGAAATAAGGTATTTTCTATATAAGAGTTTTGAATTAAAGAATATACACACATGTATATGAAGGTTATAACTCTAGATGTCCGTGATGTCTGAATTTTAGGTTTATTCTTTATCCGAATATTATGTTGTCTTCGCTTTTGTGTCTAATTTTGTCCAAGTCTCGCTTCATTGAAAATTTTTGTAGAAACAATTTTAAGCCCATTCCTAGGATTGAAGTATATATGGCATAACAATTCATGCGGATGGTTCCTCGTGGTTGGAGGCCAAAGCATCCTAGTGTTGAAAAATAACAAAACTTGCGCCCGTCAGTATCCGCCGTAAAAAAACGATGTGCGTAACCTGACTTCTTTGAGAAAGAAAAAAATTGACCTTTTTTCTGTGAAATTACCGATGAATTCAATTTTCTGTAAACTATCCATTACTTGTATTTTTGATCGCGTCTTATTATTGGAGGCTATGCGTGGAGTACATTTCGAAGCGTAAAATATCCAGAAGAAGAGTGTTGCCCGGGTATGGGTTTAATAAGTGTGTATTTCTTTGTGGCTCTTTGAGTTTTAGCAAACTGACTGTTGCACTTAATCTGTGCATTTTTGGTGGATGGGCTACCCTCAGTTTTTGGTGGATGGGCTACCCTCAGAGAGGGTTTCTCCGGCTGTTTCGTACTGCATGCCCATTCCTGTAGCAGCAGTGATCTGTAAGCTTACTATGTTGATGCTGTAAGCTTACTATGTTGATGGACATGAAAGTACTTGATATGAGAATAGGTATCACCATTGATTAGATCGAAATCAATGATACTCGATCTTCCATCCCACTGGTAACAGGCGATTTCTCTGAAATGGTCACCAGGGCAACGGCCATTTAGTATATATGTAATGCATAAATTATTGGAGATACACATTTCAAGTATGTTTATGCCCATTAATCGTTTTATCTTTGCTCCTCTCTAACGGGTATATCACAGTCTGGTGTATCCATGGACGAATAATCTAGTTTATACGTCCATGGTGTATCTAAGTAATTCGCTTTATTAATACTCGTATGTTTTCTTTGTCAATTAAGTTAAATTCATTCACGGGTCTAGCATAAGAATCCCATATAAAATGATAAGATATTTCCAATTTTGAACCGAATGTAGAATCAATTGGACTCATTTTACAATAGTAGCAATAGTTAAATAAAGGTTTTTGTCGGATATCATGACTTGTGATAGGCGGGGTATATTTTAACAAAATTATCTCAGTAGTAGGTCTTTCAATTACTTTCACCTTATTCTCCATATTTTCCTACGTAAAGTTACTGTACTATATTCCAACGTAGTTTTTTTGACGCCTAATAAAACGTTACCATTATGAAACCTAAACAATGTTAACCATTCAGCGTCATTTTACAAACGACAACCGTAAATCGATGTGCAAAACGTCACAGATTTATGTGTACACATACAAGCTATTTGGCAAAATATTATTGATAAAGATGTAGAATCGCTCCCTGTGATTATATAATGACCTCTATTTGAACGTCGAAATGTTATATTGCATTGAATATCATGATAAGAGGTATTGTAATAGTAAAGGATGTATGATTATATCAGGAGCGGCAGGCATAAATAGAAATGATAAGTAAATCGGATTATTCGGTTAAATGGCGGATGTATACACGATTTGGAAGTCTGATATAAAAGTCAGACCCTGACATGGGGATGCTAGTGGAATGACGAAGCTATCTACGATCTGAGTAGGGCCGGCGTGAATTTCATCGGCGGCTACAAGCGGTCTATATAAAAACGTGTAAACAAATAATTTCAATATTCAAATGTTTTAGAAAATATGTTCGATATTAGGGGTATGCAGGTTTCATGAGATTAGCAATCTATAATAACATAGCTGTTCAAGTTCAAGTTCAAGTTCAAATTTATTTCACAGAAAGCATGACAGGCTATGTACACAGGTTGAGAGAAAACAAACAATAAAATTTACAATTTTTTTAAACAAAGCACAATTATAAAAAGAGAGAGAGAACAGTAGCTTTCAGTGTGGGCCAAGCAAAGCCTTTAGGCCGCTGTTCCAAGCACCCAGGGAAAAAAACGAAAGGGAAATGAAGGCTCCGCGTCCACTGATGGCATAATACTTTATTGATCCTTATTACATTGAAATTCCGGGATGAAATTCCCTAATTCAATAAAGTTACAAATTTTAGAATAAGAAAATACAAAATACAAGACACATGGGTTATTCATACAGAATAACATGAATAAGTTATTTAAATGACGATGTCTACTTCAACCCAGACTCAAGTCTAGGATATCGAGTGACAGCCAAACCGGGCCCTTGAAGCAGGGATGAAGCAGACATCAGAAGAGCTCTTTCTTCAACCATGGAGGCAATGAAGTTGCAGACCAGCTTAGAGCAAAAGTGAATCGAAGTCGGTCACAAGTTGACATTTTTTTTTTTTACTTAGACCAGTCGAAGACTGTATCATCTACCCAATCGTCAAATCTCATAATTCCCCAAATTTCTTAAAACTTCGATTTCAAATTTGCAATTCCACATTAGCTTATCCCAGAAATTCTACATTTTTTCGCAGGCGTCAAATAATTTATTAAAGTTAATTTTCTTGTTTGTATTTATACTAACGTACGTTTGCTAGTAAGATGAATGCTAATTTTGATTATGATGCTGAATTTTGATCTCAATTGTGGATAAAATTCGCTTTTAATCTTTTTTAATCATTATTTATAGTCATTCTACTAAAAAATGTCGATATCAAAAAATCCGTTGCGCACCAAAAGGGCTTTTTGCGTTTTGGCGCGCGGCTATATCATTCAACCACGGTAAAACTATATTTTTCAATTTGGAGCGTTGGCCTTTCTTTTAGTTTAATTTGTGTTTGCTTTAAGGCGTCAACAAAGAATACTTTTTGTTTTGGTCGAATATTTGTTTTTTTTCACCCCACCAAAACGCCAAAATATCCACGGATTGTTTTCAAAATTCGACGTATTTCGTTGTTTTGGTGGTGTCGCGAAAAAAATCCATTTTTGGCGTTCTTGCGCCCATATTTGTAGCGATGTCCGAGCTTAAAGATCCCGGCAATCAATCCAGAGACGAATAAATCAACATCCGACCGATATCAGCTATCGACAATTCCAGACTCGTTCATTTTCTCATTCTACACGTGACATGACACCATAACTCAGCGGTAATGATATTACATCCCCTTTATTGAAAACGATGGAAATGATTATGATGAGATACCATACAACATGATTGCAAATTTTGAATACATGTACACTCACAATTATTCTTCTGTATACCGAGTAGGTTTCGTAATGGCTTTTTTATTTTGTGTCGTTCTCCAATAATTTAGTCATTTCCATGAATGAAATTGAAAACTTGACATCGCCCCTCAAACTTGAGATATGTTGTTTCTTTGGTAGATAGATGTCTCTGGTATGCCATTTTGGATTTCAGCAGCGATGTTTTTTACGAGTGTGAATTTGTCTTCTAAAAAATCAGCATTTGTCAGGTTGTACGTCAACTCCGTAACGGCAATTTAAGATTGCATAGCGTTTTATTAGAATCTCTTATAATCAAAAATAAAGTATTTCTATCTCATATCAATCATGCTTAATCCATTCCAATTTCAAACATATTATATCATTGAGTTGACTTAGATTAACAGCTGTTACGGCCCCCTACCTAAGGGCTAAAGTAACAAAATGACAACTATTATTTATCGAAGTTATCTAGTTTCACTAGTATGTGGAATCAGTAATCGCGTGTACATTAACGTAATATTTTTTCAACATTTTAGGATCATAGCACTTTGTTTCAAAGAGAAAATGTATTTTGATTATTCGTTACGGAGATGTATCATCTGTTACGGAGCTGAATTTGTAACGGAGTTGAGCTGTTAACTTCCATCAAAGATTAAACTTTCTTTCAGTAAAAAAGAAAACTTTATTCAATCCATACGGTCACAAAAAATTATTTTAACAATCATTTTAAACATTTTCATTGATGTAACATTAATACATCAATTTACACATTAAAAAACAGGTTTTTAGAATTTTAGAATTTTTAAACATTTTTAAAAACACTTTTTTTTAACATTGACAATTTTTCAGATTTCCTTCAAAGAAACAAAAAACAAACAACATCACATTTTTCTGAATATCTGAACATTAATCGAACGCCCACTGTAACCCACAAACTTCCGTTTTATGCGTAGTGGTTGAACGAACCAGAAGACCAGGGCCACAAGTTATAATGCTACCGTTTAGTATACCCATTCATTCATCTTTTTGGTTACCTCTTCCCAGATTTTCGGTTCTACATGAAAGTGACGACTGGTAACTGACGAAGGAGGTGGTATTAGAGAATATATGTCTGTATATTCATACCCAACGTCGTTATCGCATCTCTACGATTCCACCCGAAGTTTTTCCATTAAGAGTTTGTAAGTTATCAGACAGAGGAAACCGAGGAGACAGGTTTGATTGAACGACCGCTGGTTTCCATTGGGTATCTAAACTTAACCTTACAACATCACTAGAATTCAATTCAGACAATTTCCTATCATGAAAATATTTCTGCTTCGATAAGCGTTGTAATTTAGACTTGGCAATTTTTGGCTGACTGGATAACGTAGAAACGATCTAGAAGCTGTCTACCAAACAATAACTCGGCCGCTGATACCTGGGCGCCATCTAACGGAGTGTTTCGGGATTCCAGAAAATATTATGTGGATCACTGTCGCTTCTTCTAGCGTCCTTTTTTAGAATTCCCTGTGGTTTTTTCACGAGACGGGAGGAACTTTTCGATAACTTTTTGGAATTTTACTAAAAAATGGTGCCATTTCAAGCGCATTGAGAGTAAGAAATCTATTCAGGATATATGTTTTCTATCTAATGATGGTATTCTAATTTTAATGCCCTTTTTTCATTTTTCCGCGCATATGTGCTCTTTTCACAAAAAATAGTGCCATTTTTTCATATTCTGCCTTTTTAAAACTTTAATTTGCGCCTTTTTCATTTCGAGTTGAAATTATTTCTATTTGTCGGTTTACCGCTAACGCGTCTTCAAGGTGATTTTTCTCAGAAACAACGTCGGCACTAATTACCCGACAATGACGGGGCGGTCTGTGATTCCGGGTTACCTTCTTTCGGAATCGATGCGTTTGTCGTGACTTCTTCTTGCGACTGACCTATAACAATTCACCGAAAAAAATGTTTCTATCTGTCCGAAATGTCACGGCAAATTCACAGAGAGTATGGTGTCTCAAACAGTAACTCAGCGTCAGTGGTTTACTATAACGCGTAGTTACTGATCGCGCAGGCAAAAGAATCGTTCGTAATCTTCACTCTTACACGAGAGCTTCACAGTAATTTTTGAATTTTTTTCACGATATGGTTCCGTGGCCTTAGCACCCCCTTCTGCGAGAACAGTTCCCACTAATTTCGTCGGTCCTAAAAGCATCATGTAACAATTAATCGCTGCCTTCGTTTTCTTTCCAAGTTCTGCCGCGTCAAAAGGATTTACTAGTGCTGTTCCCTAGCTGAGTTAGAACACCCCGGACAAAAATCGCCCAGGGCCCAGTTTCAAGAAAAGTTTAAGCCCTAAATAGTTAAGTTTGATTTGTTGTACTCATTGAAAACATGATGTAACCGATGGCAAAAATTTAAGTTTTTATGAAACCGAGCCACTGCGGCAAATCGTGATCAGGCCAGCCGTAGGCATACGTATCTAAGATATCGGGAATTTTACGTCTGGCCCGGAATCAGCCACCATAGAATTATCAGTGTTTTAAAGACTTTAAAATGCATATCCTTTGCTTGAAATAATCATTAACCAACAAAATCCAATAATAGTAAAATAGTAAAATCTCAAATTGGAAAGGATGTTGTATAAACGTTAGTTGTTGCGATTCTTGTATTATGAAATTTTGGTGAAATAAAACACAAGCTTGATCGAGGTAAGATTTTTCAAATTTCGACCCAAGCGATGAAAAATGTTTCTCACGATCTGATATATCTTCTCATTCAAGAGCGGCGTGGCCCCATTGTTTATCGATGGTTCAGGAGCACGTGCTTTCTGTTTACAAATATATTCTACGTCAGAGGAAACCTCGAACGCTGAGGGACCTGAAATATCCCTGACCGCGACGGAGAAAGTTGGAACGAATTTGAAAGGATTGTTACTTTTTCTTTGAAATGAAAAGCAATATGGCGTGGACTTAATTAATATTAATGGTCAACACTAACAAATGAAACTCTTAAAGCCGAGTTGGGTCACCCATGATGGTAAGTTGTTGACTTGCTTTGTTTGGTTTATCGCGTTGTGGATGGAAAGACCGAAAGGACAAGAAGAGATGAATTGAATTTGATTTGTAATTTGTTGTATCGCTGGGCTTTTTTGTTGTCGTTGATTGAGTGATACAAAGGCACTACTCGTCGATGAGCTTGGGATAATCAGTTCCTGGGGTTACTGGGGTTATTGATAATGTATATATGTGGGTTGAGTAATTATAACGCAATGAGAAAAATGTCGGCGCCATTGCACTTTCGTACCCCCCTCCCAAAACTTTTTATTTCAGCATATTTATTATCAGGGAGGTCTATAGTTAGTTACCTAATCGTTGGTGGTAAGCTTTTTATAATCGGATGGGCTTATACCAACGTTAGGGATGACAAGGACCAAAACACGGTTGAAAAAAGTAACACTTCAAAAATATACTTTCTATTCACTTCAGTCCACAATTAATGGCTTAATTCACTAGGCCTAACTAACACAGGTACC
The DNA here is from genome assembly GCF_964204645.1 of Tubulanus polymorphus. Lineage (NCBI taxonomy): Eukaryota > Metazoa > Nemertea > Palaeonemertea > Tubulaniformes > Tubulanidae > Tubulanus > Tubulanus polymorphus. The sequence continues at coordinate 10,682,618 of NC_134026.1, forward strand.
TTTCGAAATAATCCAATTTTATGTATGTTTCGAGTGGTTAATCAACATTATTTTGAGAAATTAATTAATTTCTCCACCAATTTCGCCATTGGCCGCCATTTCTCTGTATTGCACATGTGGCATGATAAGACAAGGGGACCTACAAGGATTTATATAAAACTTTCATGACGAAACGACAATTTTTATTTTTGATGGTTTTCCAACTTTTATTTCAAATCTTTGTGTTTTCCATAACAAATAATGAAATATTAAATTTCTGGTAGGCCTAAAAGAAAAATGTAAATAAGTATTGATTTCTTAATTTTTTTAAATTTCGTCGTTTCGCTTCGTTAGTTTGTGCTGTTGTCCTCGCCTCAGTCCATAGGTGCCAGCACCTCCAGTGATTTTCAAAATGGCAGCTGTTGACTGGACGGAAATTTACTCTCACTTTACGGCCGATTTGCACATGGATTAAGATCGTCAGGTGAGGTGTTATAGGTATCAGACAAACTACGAATCTGTTGTGCGTCGATTACAACAAAAATTAGACAGATATCTTAAGAGACAATGAAATGCCAGGAAAATTACTCGTCAGTCAAATTGGCTGACGAAGATTTCATACAAAAATGACCTTCCCATTCCTGACTGTGGTTTGTGAAAATATCCGATTGTGAAACTAAACCACAGACAGGTTACTGACTAGGAGGTCTAGGGATTCAAAATCAGTGACTTTAGACCCAAAAAACTTACTTTTTCTAGGTTAAGATTTTGTTATTTTGGGCCCTAAATCGCGTGTAAATTCGCCGATTCGAGACGCCAACAACGCCATATTGGATGTCAATCAAAGTTTCTAACCCTCCACTGAAATGTCATGACGTAAAAACTTTGCAAAAACCATGTTTTCAAACATAACCATCTTTGAAAATGACGCGTATGTTTGCATTATTTCCATACTTAGCTATTGATTTAAAGATGTTCTGATGAAGAAAAGTCATGCCCAAAAACAAAATTTTGTCAATTCAATGAAATTTATTGACATATTTATTCAGATGTTTTAGGTGGTAATTAGTGCGGAAACATGGCCGACCCGTCGGTTTGAATCGAGGAAATCGGCCCCAAATTATCAGAATTTTGGCTTGGAAAAAAATTTTTTTAGTCCAAATATATTTATTTTGACTCTACAGACCTCCCTGATTAATAATAATATACAGAAATAAAAATTTTTGGGAGGGGGGTACGAATGTGCAATAGCACCGAAATGTCTTGCTGCTCTGGGCTTAGTCTACTAGTACCTAGCCGTCATTCTACAAACAACGTCCATGGTGAAAGTGCTCATATAGGCCTAAGGTTAATTTTCGTCCCTCATCTCATTTTGAGGGACGAGGCTTTGAGCGTCTATTTCACCCCTTAAAACACCATCAACTTACCTCTGACCTTTTTAGTGCCCAAAAATGTCCAAATTGGCCCGAATTCTGAGTCCTGTAGCTTCCTACTGGTTTGCCATTTCCAATTCGTGATGGGTGTTCTTTGAAAAAAGATCTTTTATACCCGAGACAGGTATTCTTGATAAGCCAATTATGAAGCGATTGGCGGCCATCTATGTGTCATCAGTACTCATTCGTAGGTGGGAAAAAGTTTTTCGACATTATATTGATACCTAAGCATATTGTGTTACTACAATCAATTGGAAAGTTGTAGCTCATAACATGTTCTATGATTTTGGTGAGTTTTCAGGTCATTGGTTTTTTTATATGGCCACCAGGGGGTGCTGAATAATACAATAACTTAGTATTTCTGTATTATATCCATATTAGATTGGTAACGTGGCATATTTTGTTATCACAATCAATTACAAAATCGTAGCTGCTGAAATGTTCTATGATTGTGGTGGGCTTCAAGGTCATTGGTTTTTGTATATATGTCCAGGGGCGTTGAATATTGAAATTGTTAGATTGTTGAGCATTTGAAACCACTTCCCAAGTGGGCATGGTGTCCCTGGACCCCTAGTTTTCAGTCAATATCTGTTTTTAAGTCTCCTCTATTGCTGATTATCCTCTCCTCTGGCTAAATTCAAATGTTTCTGGTGGTTTTGTAAAATCTGGGGTCAAAAAGAACCCCAAAATTTCGAAATATATTTATCATCTTGGACCTATCGACCCCCGATATCATTACGAAGCCCATAACTAACAAATATCTGGATTGCTGCTGGGTTAATGATTCTAGGTAAAAGAAGCTGATAAAACCAATTTCATTTTGAAGTATTGAGTCCATGTTTCAAGAAAATACCAATGACAGCAAGTTCACTGTGCATGGGGCCAGATTGCAGCCCATAGAGATCCCGGGCTATGGGGGACGGGTGTTTATTCAAGGCAAAAAGAAGTGAGCAAAACCAAGTTTATCTTTAAAGCACTGGGTCCATATTTCGAGAAAATACTAATGATAGCGAATAACACAATGGAGCCCTGAGGCCTATTAATGGCTGCTGTCTGGGCCCGGGTACATTGAAGACCATGCTGTCATTTGTATTTTTTTCATGTCATATTGTCAATTGATATGAAATTGATTCCAACCATTTTTCTCCTTGATTAAAAGTAAAAGGGACCCCCCCAAAAACATACTGTCTAGGCTGGGGCACAATAACTCTAATGCTTGAATGAATCCATTATTCAGAGGTTCGCATTCAAGGGCTTTGTGCACACTTTTTCACCTGACAGCAATCCAGGTATTTTTTAGTTATGGGCTTCATATTGATCTCAAGACCTCATACTTTGTGTCTCTTCCATTGATTAAAGTGTCCCTTGCTCCTGGTCTAATACGCCTAGGCTTAGGCGCCTATGGATAAGGGGTAAACACTCAAGTGCTAGGGATTCAGTTTCAAGTAAAAATTTAGATTTCAAAATCTGTTTGTCACTGTTGTAAAATCATTTACTGAATCCAAATTTGTGCTTTTCTTGCGACGCATTGGATCAGAAACGTCTTAATTGCCATGAAGAAAAGACTACCTTGCTAACCTAGTTTGTTTCATGATTTTGTCTTTTTCTAGGGAAGCCAATATTTTCTGTTGATATCCATCCTGATGGAACCCGATTTGCTACCGGCGGCCAAGGTAATTCATTTAAGCTATTGCTAGAATTTTATAAGATATGTTTATCCATCTTAATGATTTATCTGCCATCTTTCATTACAAACTTGCTTATAAATAGAAACAAGAAAATTAATTTTAGAAAATTATTTGACGCCTGCGAAAAAAATGTAGAATTTTTGGGCTAAGCTTATGTGGAATTGCAAATTTGAAATCGAAGTTTTAAGAAATTTGGGGAATGATGGGATTTGGCGATTGGGTAGATGATACAGGTCTTCGACTCTAGTAGTGGTTTAAATTTTTTTATTGAAAATTCTCAATAATTGATCGCGAACTTGTGACCGACTTCATTTACTTAGGTCTCTAAGCTGGTCTGCAACTTCATTGCCTCCATGGTTGAAGAAAGAGCTCTTCTGATGTCTGCTTCATCATGACTTCGAGCATATCGTGTGGCCTAGCCAGCCGGCCCGGTCCCCGGGCCCGGGCCACGGGTTTGGCTGTCACTCGATATCCTAGAGTCTTGAGTCTGGGTGGGTTGAAGAAGACATTGTCATTTAAAATAACATGCTTATGTTGTTCTGTATGAATTACCCGTGTGTCATGTATGTTGTATCAATTTATTTTAAAATTTGTATTTATTGAATTTGGGAATTTCAATGTAATAAGGATCAATAAAGAATTGAATTGAATTGTCACCTAATACACATGCCATCAGATGACGCGGAGCCGTATATGACAGCTATGCTATTATAAATTGCTAATCTCACGCTCCTAATCTAATATTCCTAATATCAAACATATTTTCTAAAACGTTTGAATATTGAAATTATATGTTTACACATTTCCATATTGACCGCTTGTAGCCGCTGATGAAATTCACGCCGGCCCTACACACATCGTAGATAGCTTCGTCATTCCACCGGCATGCCCACGTCAGGGTCTGACTTTTATATCAGACTTCCAAATCGTGTATACATCCGCCATTTAACCGAATAATCCGATTTACTTATCATTTCTATTTATGCCTGCCGCTTCTGATATAATCATACATCCTTTACTATTACAATACGTCTTCTAATGATATTAAATGCAATATAACATTTCGACGTTCAAATATAGGTCATTATATAATCACAGGAAGCCATTCTACATCTACGTCAATAATATTTTGCCAGATAGCTTGTTTGTGTACACATAGACCTGTGACGTTTTGCACATCGATTTACGGCTGTCGTTTGTAAAATGACGCTGAATGGTTAACATTGTTTAGGTTTCATAATGGTAACGTTTTATAAGGCGTCAAAAAATGGCCTTTTTAATTTCTGCAGTTAAAAACCTTTGCATTTAAATTTGATAGCAATAATTTTCAAATCCACAGTCATGATACTCGGCGGCGTCAAGAATTATAGACACTTTCTTACAATAGTCAAAGAAGAAAATTTTCAGTATATCCGGCCCTTTACTTAGGAATAACATCAGCCCCAATCTAAAAAATCTGGAAAATTCAAAACTGTTTCTGAGAAATTATAGAAAAAAAACTTTGCTCTGAATGATTACATTATATAGGTATCCTCAAATTCGAACTGAAATTATAATTAGGCCTATATGAAAAGTATGCATTTGATCATTGAAGAATTGCAGAAAACAACTGGCTTATTAACCCATTAGCACTCAAGCCACCCGTATCCGTCCTGCCTATTACTCCACAAGCCGCACGAATTCGCCCCGGCACTTTTTTCGTATGCTGCACGAAAATGGTTATAGTGGGATTGCAACCCGATAGTTTATGATAAACTAGACACCTATGTCCTCGAAATACCGTACAGAAATCAACATCCTCCAATTTCAATTTCTCGAGTATTTCGAGCACGAATATGACACATCTGAGCGCTCACTTCAAATCCAAGTAAGTTTGGATGAATTTGGGGTGCTAAGAGGACAAGATTTTGGTGGCCCACCCCATCAAATCTTATATCATATGAAAGCCTTGACTATTTACTACAAAAAAACGCAAACTTGTAATACATGGAAATAAACAGCAAATGAGCTATTCAGTATCGTGATGAACTTGGATTTTACCTTGAATTTTCTGAGGAGTAATTGACACTACCTAGTGAAATTCCCGAGTGCTAATGGGTTAAATGATTACATTACATGATTATCTCCTAATCAAACTGCTATCATAGTCCATGTTTGTGCATTTTTGTGTGTTGAAGGTTAAGTGTGAGTGTGTTTTTTTATTGCTATTCTTTTTTTTATTCTTCAACTTTTTCTTTTGAGGGACCTGTTTTATATGAACTACCTCTTAGTTTCTACAGACCCCTCCTAGTCTAATAAAATAAAGCGTTCATTCATTCACTCGATAATCTAATTTGAATGAAAATTTTGTTTTTATCAATATTTTATATATGTTAGTGTTCAATAATTGACTTGTTTTCATAATCTAAATGTTGATCTGTTTACTGAAATTTTCAGTTAGGTCAAATAATCAAATTTTAAGTTTAATTTCATTTTAATTTTTTATATTAAGCTAAAGTTCGAAATTGTGTTTTTACGTCCTTTTCAAATTTATTTACTTACAGTTCGATACTCTTCTAAATGTATTTGATTTATAATCTCTGATGACTCAGTTCTCCATTTGTGTGTCAATCGAGTTATATTTATATACATGCCTATCAGTTGACATTTTGACACTCTATATATAATCCATAAAAACGATGGAAATTTCAGGTGAAGATTCCGGGCGTGTCGTCATCTGGAACATGGGGCCTGTTAAAAGTGAGAAAGAGGAACGGAATGAAAAGATCCCTAAACTTCTGTGCCAAATGAATAATCATTTAGGTAGGCTTTTATGATTTATTCCTTACAAAGTTGCCACTTCTCTGGAATACCGGAACTTTTTAGTAGCTAATTTGGGAATCCTATTATCTGTGTATTGAGGAAAATTTGAGCTGCTATCAAAATAAACTCATAAATAAGCACAGTGCCTTTGTTGTTTGCCATTCTCTTGTAACCCGCTGGTTGTTGTATCGGCAGGCTGGCTGGCTGGGGAACTAGCATTTACACCAGCGGTACAGGATTCCATCCATCAGGAACAACAAGGCAGTTAAACCTTATATGTACAATCTTTATTGCATCCCGGAATGAGAATGATTGTCATAGCTTTACATACAGAATCATGAGTATAATGTGAGAACTAGATGAGCACTGACTATAGCTAATTATCGTGAAAACATGTTGAGTAATGTCACATGTTGATTACGACCTTAAAGCACATATTGACACTATAGTCATAAGTTATATTATATTATTATTATTATTATTATTATTATTAATAGTTAGTAGAGCTATGAAATATTATGAACTGTTCGATATGACATTGTAGATCTATATGATTATGAAATATGCAAATCATATCAGGGTGACAGATGCCCCCTTGTCCAATTAAATTTGGTCCTCCAAATTTGCGGAAAACGCAGATGGTATAAGTTCATTAAAACTCGTTCCACTGCGAGAACGTATAATGAGTTTCACTGCGCGAAAATGTGCAAACGCTGGACAGTAACATCCGGATTATTAGTCATTCACGAAAGAGTCACATGTTGTCGTTATATACGGTCAATACGATGATACGTTAACTGTAATTATCTGCAAAGGATCCCCGAATTCTGGCTGATTCTGCGACGAAGGAACAGAAGTAACGACGTGCTGTGTAGTTATAGCGACCTGAAGTCCAGTTGGTGATTGCAAGTAGTACTGAAATGCATTTCTCCGTTTTGAAGATCTTCCGATTACTGACTGGAAATAACTTCATTACACAATGATAGTAACGTGCAACATCCGACATCAGAGCAGTGGTCATGCAATGACACAACACAAATACAGTTACCCTTGTCAACCAAAAGAAAAAAAACTGATCATTATCCAAAAAGTGGTCAGAAGTAAATAAAGAATAACCATAGTAATTGAGTAAAGATGACACCATCAGCATAATTGAACTGTATTAACACCTATCCTCGCAGTCTCAATTAATCCACGTTATATTATATCATTGATAAATTCATACCGTACTGTACACTCATCTCAGTTAAGCCTCGTATTAGATTTACAATGACGTTATTTGCGTGTTTTCTACGAAAGATTTCATGCACTCTACTTAAAATGACTAGTATATATTAATTGAACGTATGAACTATCCGATCTTCGAACCGTTCAGGGCGTAAATAAACTGAAAATATACGTACGAGTAATAAGCTGATCAATTCATCACTGATATCCATATGATATCCTGGAAAGCTTAGGAAAACCTACTGTAGCTACTACTGAGTTTCGAAGAAATAGATTTTAAGCGAGAAGCGTACTGACTTTGTGTGCCAGGAGGTGTTTCATACCAAGGCTGCCATGCAGGGGGAGCGAACCGCCCAAATAAAACATAGTATTCTAAGACTCCCTGGTCGTTGAAACGTGTTGATACGGCTCGAGCGGCAGTAGGTATAATGTTTTTGAGTTCGGTTTCGGTGGGAGGCCTTTCATTTTCCAAGATGACATGATATATACCCCATACATGTTTTTGACATACATGACTTTCTCCGTAATCACTAACTTCAAACCAATCTCGTTTTGATGCCCGGTACCATGGACTGTCATGGTAATATTTGACGAATAGCACATTATTTTGAAATTTGGTAGCAACAACCGTTTTTCCTGTAGGGCATGGACATAATGCTCGACGATTTCCCGTCCGAATAGCCTCTTCGATAGCGACATTTCTTGAATCTGAACTACTCTTAACGCTTTCCTGATTCGTATGATCTTGGTGAGTTTTCGATTGAGCTGAACAATATACACTATTTACATTCTCATTATTTGATGAGTCTTCATTAGATATATGATTATCAAATTCCTGGAAGCAATCATAAGTAACATATACACCCTGTATTACGGTTCCATTTAATTTTCTTCTAGGCTTTTCACGTATCTCTACTTCACTATCCTGACATCTATCTCTATTTGTGATTATAATATTTGCTACGTCATTCTCGTTTTCATTTCGATCGTTTTGATGTCCCTGATTATTATCAGAATTGTCTGTAATGCGATCAAAAAACTTACTTTTGCAAGGTTTCTTACGTTTTTTGCCTGATGCCGCATAGTTTTCGTGAATGTGTCGAATTAGTTTATTTGGGATCCATGTTCCTAATTCCCAAGAATTTTCACGATTTAAATCTGACTTCCATTTTACGCGATATTTACATAAACCACTTTCTAGTTTGTACTGTAGAATTTTCTGAATATCTGATTCATCGAAAGTCTCAGTAACGACCGGTCTATCTTTGTTATCGTCTGCCGAAATTTGAGTGTCAGTTGGAGTATTAGCTAGATTGCTAGGTTTAGATTTTAAGCGCCCATGATTCTCGTCGAATAATTCAGGGTTTTCCTCAGCTGTTGAACCATCCCATGCGACCTCTTCATAATTCGGACGCGATGAAGGATCTTTGTATGCGATGGGAGTAAAACGTTATCAGAGATTCTTCGTAATTGATAAGCCCCTTTACTAGCTATTGACTGAATGAAATAGGGACCTACGTATTTTTTACACAGTTTTGGTGATTTTCCTTTCTTAACTTTCATGACTTTTAGCCAAACGCGATCAGTAATCTGAAACTGAGGTTTTGATGCCTTTTTATCGAACTGAGTTTTATTTTGAGCTCTTTTAATATTCTCGTTAGCGATATTTCGTGATATGACCAGCTGCCTTAATATATGTGATAAGTATGCTTTATGATCAGTAGCTAACGAATGGCGTGGAATTAAAGCCGTGTCTATTGGTAGACGCATTTCCTGACCAAATAACATGTGGTAAGGGCTAAAACCTGAACCTTCAGTTGAGGGAACATGCCTATAACTCATCATTACACTTGGCATTAGTGTATCCCAATTAGTCTGATCCTGGTTACAATACGATCTAAGCGACTGCCAAATGTAGTGGTTAGTTCTCTCGCAAACTGAGTTTGATTGAGGATGGTACGGAGCGGTGAAATGTTCACGTGAAACAATTCACAGAGAGCTCCAACTAACTTAGACATAAATGTTTTACCGCGATCAGAGACTAAAGAATGAGGCGCACCATACCGCGAAAATATCTCTTTAAAGAGAACCTTTGCTACCTCTGTTGTTTCCTGAGTTTTGAGAGGAAAAGCCTCGGGCCATTTACTCCAGCTATCTACCACGAGTAGAATATGCTTATTACCATCAGGTGTCTCCGGAAGATTGCGAAGGAAGTCAATGTGCCATCTGGAGAATAAGCCTTCAATTGGTAATGGTTGTAAGGGTGTTGGATGACTATGATAATTCCGTTTGACCTGTTGGCAATTCTCACAAGTAGAAACATATTTCCCGCAATCTTCATACATGGAATCCCAATGATATTTATTACGTAAAACACCATAAAGACGATCTCGACCCTGGTGGCAACCCCCCACTAATGAATCGTGGTAAGCTTTCAATATTTCCGACCGTAATGACCTAGGAACTTCAAGAACTGGGATGACCTTCTCGGCTTTAGGAATACCAGTAACTCTAGGCGTATACAAATAATATAACGTGCCATCGATAATACCATATTGGTCGGCCCTCCAACTGAGCTTTCGAAACAGTTTTTCATCGTTGACAGCATATGATGGATCTAACTTATGTTCCAACATGTGACAAACTTCAGGGCAATTCCGCTGTAAGTGAGTTATATTAGCAGGTTTAATCAGTTCAATCTCCTTATAAGTATCAGGAGTTAACTCAGCCACCACGGGGCTAGTATAATCAAACACGACTTCATAAGACTGAGAACCATTTGTCATTGCTGTGAAAACAGTTTCTTGTGAAGGATCATCAGGTCTAGGAGGAGGAGGTTTATCATAATCTCGTCTACTTAATCCGTCGCAATTGCCATTTTTCTTACCCGGTCGGTGTTCAACAGAAAAATTATATGCTTGAAGAGCCAATTCCCAACGTCTTATACGTTTATTTAGTCGGTTTTCATGAATATACGTTAAACTTTTGCTATCAGTATACACAGTGAATTCATTTCCAATCAGGTAGGGATGAAAATTCTGAATTCCTTCAATCAAAGCTAATCCTTCCTTATCACTAATATGCCATTTCTTTTCGTTTACACGTAACGCGCGACCACCATATCCGATATCATGTTCTAAATTATTCTTTTTCTGAGACAAAACGTAACCAATAGCATAGTCCGAAGAGTCAACCGAGAGATAGAAACGAGAATTGAAATCAGGGAATATCAAAATTGGATCACTAGTTAATTTCTGTTTAAGCGTATCAAAAGCTTTCTGACAATCAGGGGTCCATTTGAACTTCACATCTTTACAGTTCAAAGCATTCAAGGGAGAAACTATTGATGCATAATTTTGAATGAATTTCCTGTAAAAATTTGTCAACCCTAGAAAACTTCGTAATTGTTTGACATTGGACGGAACTGGAAAGCTGTCAACCTTTTCGATGCTCTTTTTACAAGTACGAAGACCCTCGGCTGATAACGTATAACCTAGATATCTGGGACAGCAAATTCACACTTAGTCGGTTTCGCAGTTAGACCGGCTTGTTTAAGCTTCTCAAAAACATTCGATAAATGAATTAAGTGACTGTCAAAATCTTGAGAGAATATGATGAGATCATCAATGAAACACAATACATATTGCCAATTCAAATGACCTAAACATTTTGACATAAGCATCTGAAAAGCCATAGGACCATTCTTAATTCCCATCGGCATTCTTTTGAAGCATATTTTGCCTTGTGTCGTTTGAAAAGCTGTTTTATGACGCGATTCTTCATGTAACGGTATCTGGTGAAATCCTGAATTAAGATCTAATTTACTAAATATCATGGGTTTAGCATCGGCTATAGTGTCAAATACATCATCAAAATGAGGTAGTGGAAATGATTGTGTTACGGTCGTCGAATACAGTTGTCTAAAATCAATAGTAAACCTATACGTATTGTCTGGTTTTCTGACCAAAACCACAGGATTATTGAAAACAGAATCAGTTGGTTCAATGAGATCGGCATCTAACAGTTCGTTAACCAAGTCGTTTTCTACCTGTCTCAAGTGTGGACTTTTGCGATAAGGTCTTTGAATTATAGGGTCATCAGTTGTTTCTATCTTATGGGTAACTAATGAAGTTTTGCCGATTTCCTGTAAGTTACTAGCAAATATTGACCTATTACATCCAATTAAATACATTAATCTCTCTTTTTGTTCCAGAGTCAATCCTGAGTTTTCTGGAATTTTTATGCCTAAATTTTCCGCTTTTTTAATTTTTTTATTATAATTTCGTGGTGTATCAGTATCAACGGAGAAAATGTTTGCACTAGTATTGTCATCTGCGAAATCGAAACAATCATCGTCAGTTACATTGTATGCAAATCCAAGCACATAATCTTTTGAAATTTGAATTGGTTCATTAGTAGGATTCACAATAGTAGCGAAAATTTTACCGTCCGTGATTTTGCATAATGTTTTACTCCACCTAAACATTTATTCAATAACTTGTGGTTGTATGGTTCAAAAACAACCAATGAACCTTCCGCCAACGTATCGACACTTATTTGAATTATTTGTTTAGTATTTGGTGAAATAACTATCCTGTTAATCGTTTTAGCTTTATTTCTGTACAGCTCTTGTTTATTCCTAAGAATCTTTAATGGAATCGAAACATCTTTAAATTCAATTGTGCCTGATGCAAGGTCAATGTTTACATTGTTTTCCTTCAAAAAATCCAGTCCTAGAATGACATCTGTATGTAGCCTATCGAATACATAAAACTTATGTGTTAATACATGAGATTGAATGAAAATGGGTACATCAATTCTACCAATTACTGAATGTGCTTCCCCACAAACTCCTCTAATAATGTTTATATCCGAATGACTATATATGGGATTTTTGATACATCTTTGATCTAGCAATACATGAAATTGATGCACCTGTATCGATTAATGCTCGTTGGGAGTGTTTATTAATATCAACGTTTATAACATTCCGATTCAACCCTGAAACTAAGCTTATATCAACGGCATTGATATCAGGTACCCATAATCGAGATGCTTTTTTGCAACAAACATCCTTACTACAATGTATGCGCTTCATATTTTGAAGTGTATACCACGTAAGTGTACAGAACGAAATGAAATTGATAATGAATAATGTATAGCTAGAAAAATACTTTGAATTGAACAATCAAAACTTGAGATATATATCAAACTAATATATCAAACGGTAATGCTTCCTAACTCAAATAACTATAATTTCCTATACTCAAAATCTGACCACTAATTTGAGACAAAGATTCAATCACATTACCTATGGCTGACAACAAGTTACCATAATGTGTTGTATCCACCAAAACAGCAGCGATTTCGGCGATCAGCACGGTCTTGTCACAAGTGTAGTTGAATGCGATCTTCTATTTTGTGGTATGTTCCAGTCAAATCCGTATATCAGCAGCTTCATCTGTACTTGTGTAAGTCACGAGGACTTAAATTTTGGTTCTCCACCATCTGTAACCGGCTGGTTGTTGTATCGGCAGGCTAGCTGGCTGGGGAACTAGCATTTACACCAGCGGTACAGGATTCCATCCATCAGGAACAACAAGGCAGTTAAACCTTATATGTACAATCTTTATTGCATCCCGGAATGAGAATGATTATCATAGCTTTACATAGTCTTTATATACAGAATCATGAGTATAATGTGAGAACTAGGTGTCAGACAAGTTGTAGACATCAGGACTCACAAACAAACACCTAGTGAAATGTTTGAGAGACATTGATTAATTATCGATGAGCACTGACTATAGCTAATTATCGTGAAAACATGTTGAGTAATGTCACATGTTGATTACGACCTTAAAGCACATATTGACACTATAGTCATAAGTTATATTATATTATTATTATTATTATTATTATTATTATTATTATTAATAGTTAGTAGAGCTATGAAATATTATGAACTGTTCGATATGACATTGTAGATCTATATGATTATGAAATATGCAAATTATATCAGGGTGACACTCTCCTTATTGCACATCAGTCATCAGCGTCTAGAAAAAGTCCTCCTTGTAGTTACTGAGCTGCTGACCCAGTTTTTCATAGCCTCTAAAATACTACTGCACATCCTACCACTGGATCACCAGTCAGTTGCCAGGCAAAAACCTTAAAGTTTCCCGCGTCTCTGTTTATAACGCATGTGCATTAGTATCCTAAGTGTTGGGGAAATCCTCCAGAAATTGGTCGTATGTGCATGCGTCGCTACAGGTGTATTTTTTCCTAAATTGGGTCATGTCAGCACGCGCCGCTGGTCTTGCTGTAAGCTGAAAATCTAAGATATATATCGGTATATCAAAAAGTGTGAATATATTTTTCTGTTAAGCATTCGTGATTCGAACCTAATAGCACATACAAGTAAATCCTGGGGCTATCAAAGTTCATTATTTCATATTCGGGATGCTGTGACTTTTTTTACTCGGCAAGCAATAACCCAGCAACACTTAGGTCATCAAAGTTCATGTCGTAACGCTTGAAATACGATCAGTAATTTTCAGGTTTCGAACCTGATAACGCCGCTTATAAGATGAAACAGCGTAAATAAGATCAATATTTTTATGGGATTCAAACCTAATGGAAACTACAGTGATTGTAGTCATTAAAGTTCACATGTAGTGCCGCATGCGTATTGTGCCGATTTCTCGACTTAAAGCAATTCCCAGCACTGACTAATGCGCATGCGTTAGCTAGAAATGGAGACTTGGGAAACGGTTTTTGAAGTCGCCAGATCAAGAGCGATCAGAAACTTCTTAGAACAGAGGTTTTAGTAGAAGTATGAATGAAAGAAAATGACAGAAATGTACAGTCTGTATTTACACATTATTATTCTAGACAACACCAATTTCAGGTAATGAACCAGTCATTATTATGCAATGTTCAGTCATCTAAGGATTTTCGTTGTTATGGAGAATTCATCAGTAGACGAGCTAAAGGACATAGTGTAGGGCTTAAGTTCTATCCATAGATCCGTAGGTCCATAAAATGTTGCTCGAAACTTTCTTTTCTACATGTATAATTTTGCTATTTTATTTTACTTTTTCACCTGTAAAGGTAGACTATTTCTTTTGAAATTCCATGAACGACTGACAAAATTATACACCATTCTTAGGATCTCTGCATATTTTGTCGCCACATTCAATTGCTAAGTTGTACAAAGCTTAGTAGCAAGTTTCGAGGTCATTGGTTTCTGTATGCGTTCACCAGGCCCAGGGGGCATTGGATTTATAAAATTTTCAGATTGTCATTTCAGACAACTCTTCAACTGGTGTCCCTGGGCCCTTAATTTCTCATCTTTTTACTGAGGCCACGGTTTTCTCAGGTTTTAGGTAGAAACATTACTATTTGAAAGAATATGAAGGAAAGAATTTTATTCCAGGAGACTAATTGAACTTAATGTTGTGTATATAGTCTTTAGTGTAACACCCAACGTTTCCGCAGGTCTTTTGCTAAAAGTATGAAATTATTTCTAATTCCAGCTTGTGTCAATTGTGTCAGGTGGTCAAACAATGGGAAATATTTAGCATCAGGTGGCGATGATAAAATCATAATGATCTGGCAAACTAGTAGGTAGGTAGCCAGACCAATGATTTGTGAATTAGAAAACTGTATAAACTTGTATTTTCTAGACGGTTTTCTTGGGATATATTGAGATTTTTATCAAAAAATGGGCATTAACGCTATGGCTGCGCGTCTTTTTCTTTATAACACTGATAGCAGGTAGGGCCACTATGTTTGGAGAAGTAGATTGAAATATTTTAAGCCCGCCTGGGTCCGTCTGTAGATAGAAATCAGTTTAGATATTAAAATTTTTGTTTAAGTGAGAAATTTTCACCACGATATGACCTATTTACACAACGATATATCATATCCACCAAAGATACATCTGCACATCAAGGTTTGAATCATTTGGATTCAAGATAGTGGACCGGCTACCATTTCTTAGTTAATCGTTAAAACTGGCACTTTTTGAACATCTTATATATGATAATCTTATATAATCAACTTATATGATAATACCGAATTGTTGTACCGACTGCTCCATCGTTACTGGATGTATCGCCTTGAAAATTAGCCCGGTGGTAGATCTCGACGTTGTTTGGGTATGGTTTTCATTGGAAATGTATTCTGGAATTTATGTAGGCGTCATTTACCAAATTTGTATAATTTTCAGTTCTGTTCATAGAGGGCGCATGGGTCCGCTGGCACAGCCACCACCTAGAGACAGCCACTGTTGTCTGTTAATACTCTATGAGTTACTGCTGCCTTTTTGACCTGGCTGCCGGGTCACAAAACAGTTTTAGCCCACTTGGGACTTTAGTCCCAGCGGTCTATTGCATTCACTTTTTGTCCGTTTGTCCGTCCACCCATCCGTCCATAGACGGAATCCAGTTATTTTGGGAAGTTTTTAAGACACTTCAATGTAATGTCTTGATATTTGGGTTACATATGTACCTACCCTAGACACATCTTCAACCCAAAAACTGGCCCTGTCAGAATCAAGATGGCCGACTGGCAGCCATTGTTGTTCGCCAAAATCAGCACTTTTTACACATTTTTCGAACTTCTTGAAGGAAATTTTTAAGAGACTTTGATCAATTACCTTGATCTTTGGTACATATTTGAATCCTCCAAGGGTCTGTCAGCATAAGAAATATTTGGTCGATCAGACTCAAGATGGCTGTCCTATCCTCAGTCAATTATGTCGCAATTGGCGGCCATCTTGGTGTCATCAGTACTCATTCATAGGTGGAAAAAAGTTATTCCACATCATATTGATTCCTAAGCATATTTTGTTACCACAATACATTGGAAAGTACTAGCTCATAATGTGTTCTATGATTTTGGTGAGTTTCAATGTCATTGCTTTTTGTATATGGCCACCAGGGGGTGTTGAATAATAACTTAGTATTTCTATATTGTATTCGTACTTAGACATATTTTTTTACCACGATCAATTGCAAAGTTGTAGCTCATGACGTGTTCTATGATTGTGGTGAGTTTCAAGGTCATTGGGTTTTGCATATGGTCACCAGGGGGCGTTGAATAGTAGAATAACTTAGTATTTCCATATTAAATTGGTAAGGAGGCATATTTTGTTATCACAGTCGATTGCAAAATAGTAGCTGCTGACATGTTCTATGATTGTGGTGAGTTTCAAGGCCATTGGTTTTTGTATATGGTCACCAGGGTGCATTGAATATTAAAATTGATCGATTGTTGAGTATTTGAAACCACTTCCCAAGTGGGCATGGCATCTCCGGACTCCTAGTTCAAATGTAACAGACGTGGTAAATAAAAAAGCAATTAACCCACTGAACTATTGCCTACGAGACACTGCTGCCGGTTCATAGAAATACGCTCACTTACTTAAGTCTAAAGCGTTAGCGTGTGTGACTAAACATTTTTGTTTTTTATCTGTTACCTACTGCACCCATGTAAAATTCATACATTTTGAAATACCCGTACTTTATATCTGTTTCTATCTATAATTCTGTTACCTTGGGCCTCTACAGGAAGAAGACATTTTCGATATGTAAGGCACCCCAGGGGGTTGATCTGCTACATGCGACCCCTTAAAAATCTCAAGTGCCCTTTTCAAAAAAGAATCTCATAAAAATACTGTCCGGTCCGCTACAGCGCCAGCAAAATCTGACTTCCAGACCTATGTCTGAGGTGAATGCCCTGTAATGAATTAGAAAAAAGGGCACATATTGAATCAATTGCGAAAAAGGGCACGTTTGTTAAAAGGGGCACATTGAATTGTGAAAAAGGGCACGTTAATTTGCCAAAAATTCAGAAAAGGGGTCCAAAAATAGTTTGAAAAATCCTGTTAAGGGCAGAATTAATCTCCAAAAAGAGGGCGCATTCAATCATATTACTGAAGTGCTCTAAAGGGCAAAGCTCAATGACCATCACATATTCTAAAAAGGGCATGTTCAAATTGCAAAAAATCCTATGAGGCACATTATTGCCAAAAAGGGCACGTTGAATTACCAAACTTACGGAAAAGCGTTCCAGAAATACTTGGCTCAAAAACATTACTCGATAACTATCACTTTCTGAAAATGTTCAAATTCGGACACATTCACATTGCAACAGGCCTAAATACTAAAAGTGGTATGTTATTGCCTAAAATTCAGACAAGGGTATTTTTTGCTATTTTTTGCTATTTTAAATGCCTCTGATAGGGCTTCGAAAAATTCCTTGGGGGACCTATAAACCCCCTTGGTGGCTTTGCACCTTCGGTGCTCACCTCGTCGTTATACGAATCCGGACAGTTGCTCTGTTGAATGAGTGCTACTCCTTAAATTTGGGCCTGGATCCGCCCCTAGACCCAGTATCCACAGGCACAGGTCAAGTCAATCCCGAGATCCCATATGGTCTCTAGGGGCACAAGTGATCACACCACTTAATAGGCCACTTTAAAATACTTTGACTCAATTCACGTGCAATGAATTGAAAAGTCTACATTTAAAGATCATCGGTTGTTTCCACGGGTCGGGCTTTCCACCAGTAAGCAGTTAATTCAAAGGCGATTTCCTCGATGACATCAGATAAATTGATAACATGACAACTAGTTCAAATTCCATATGCTGGTACGTGATAGTACGTTGTCATATCCAAGTATGTCGTTGAAAAAATCATAGCCTGCTTCATCGCAAATTTCATATATTTCGTACGTTGTCATATTAAACTATATCGTTGATGTAGCGCACTGATTTTTTTTCATCATATACCATGTGATAAAACCCGATGACCCTTAAGTGCGCAAAGCCATAGGTACTTTCCTATATATTGTACACATATACTATTGAAATAGAGGATATATCGGTTCAGCTGCATATCATGGTCTGATATAAAATTTACCCGTTACTTGTACTTGTTATTTTGCGATTAGAATTTGTTTGTTCTTCATTCTCTCCATCTGTTCCAGTTCCATAGTTGTAAGTTAAAAATTGGGAATCAAATCTTCCCTCAGAAGCATGGATCATGTGTGTTGACACTGAATATGAATTTTGCATTATGATTATTTGTAGGTACACAGGTTCATCGACAGTTTTTGGTTCTAGTGGAAAACTGGTGAATGTTGAAACGTGGAGATGCAATAACACACTTCGTGGTCATACCGGAGGTAAGCCTACATTTTTTCTTGTTCATGTACAGTAGAACCCTTTGAAGTTGCGTTGAGCTTACCGGCCAAGTCATATTTAGAAATAATTTTCTGAACTATTGGGTTTGCCCCTTTTCACTTTCAACTTTTCGCTCAAGCAGTGAAAAATCCAGCTATGACAAACAAATGGTGCTGTCATCTACTAACAAACTTAAAACAAACTAATTTGCTCTGAACAGCTAGCTCATGGCTTTGATGGATGGAAATGACAGTAGAAATATCCCTGGATCATTTGACCATAAAATGGTGACTAGAATTTTTGGTAGGGTAAACAAGCTTCGACGGGTGTTTGTATGGAAATGGCTAAAAATTGCTCACTGAAAAGGCATGGGTATAGCTCAGCTTACAAACCCTAGCCTTTATTCGGCTTTTTTCATATTTCAGATATCTTAGATCTGGCCTGGTCGCCTAATGACGTATGGTTAGCGTCCTGTAGCGTCGATAATACTGTGATAATCTGGAATGCGTTGAAGTTCCCCGAACAGATCCGCAGTCTACGTGGTCACACCGGGCTCGTAAAAGGTGTTACCTGGGATCCTGTTGGCACGTATCTCGCCACACAATCTGACGATAAAAGCTTGAGAATATGGAGAACGATGGACTGGCAGCAAGAGACTAAAGTTACTAAACCATTCGATGAGGTTTGTATAAGGAACAGAATTCTTCACATATTGAAGTTTATCATTTCTAATCTAGCTGGCTATTGTATTCACTTTTCATCTGTCCATCTGGTTAGGGTTTGTAGTTGATTTACACGCCCTCAATGGAACAGCTTGATTTTTATATTCTTACTGAAGTACATGTACATGAATTAAGTATCATATCTATTATACCAACCTTTTTGAACACGCTTGGTCTAAAAATTGACCTACACATGCACTTGTTGGCAAATATTGAATCGTTCACTGTCTTGATTGTAAATTTGATCGATAATAAACATTAATCACATAATACGTACCAGATGGATACGGGTGCCCGTCTATCAGTATTGAGCTCAGGGCTTATGGTTTTCTAGAATTAACACAGTTATATGAGCATCCTCTCCTGTTTCATTTGAGAAATGTTCACCAGCGCTTTGGGAGTATTCTTGATACTTTACTAAGTATGTGTGCTGTGTTTTAACATGTTCAGATTGCCAATTTTCAGAATCTTTAAATCCAAAGAGTTTGACATAAATATATTTTGGTGTTCATGCACGTATCAGATAGAGGTGGCTATGAGAATATCAATCATTTCTTTGGAAACATCAAAAGAGGGTTCTGGTTGGACTCTTTTTGGTGTCAGCTAAGAATGTTTATCATGGAAACTTCATTTCTGGTTATATCACATATACCTTTTGCATACATTGTGTATTGTAGTGTGGTGGAACGACTCATGTATTGCGTTTGAATTGGTCACCGGACGGTCATTATTTGGTGTCCGCACATGCGATGAATAATTCTGGGCCTACCGCTCAAATCATTGAACGAGATGGCTGGAAGACTAATATGGACTTTGTTGGACACCGGAAAGCTATCACAGCTGTGGTATGTTAGATATTGATTATTACCATTAATTATGCTTGAAATTATTCTTCTAAATATCAATTTCCTTGGTGCAAGACTATCTGTGAGCACCAATACACCAATTATCTCCTTAAAATCCAATCTCCCTAAAATCCATTGATTCTCCACTTCATACATATTTCTTTTCTTAGGTTCATTTAGCCTGATTCCATGCAGTTCTTTTTACGATTTTTAACTAAACTGTATTATTATACTTCTATCTTGTGGTAGTTGTATAAACTTAATTTAGATGTATTAGATGATTAAACTTTATTGAGATGTATTATTATATGGACCTTCGTGGTATGAAACAGATAGTTAAACGAATAAAGCATGAATATGCAGCTTAGTAAGAGATGTCTCGGTTGACATACTTATATCAATATAATATCAGATAATTGGAAACGCATTTAGTATGATAACTTCATAATTGCCTTTAAGATTCGTACGAACAAGGTCCGACTAGAATTTGTTATGAACATGTAAGAATAGCTCATCAGCTCATCAGCTGTAGGAAGGGAAGGAATACCTGGTTGGTACCCTACATACAGAATGATCAATACAGGTTTTCAATTCTTAAGGTGAACGAGGATTCATAATGGATGAAAACGCAGTTTGAGACCCCCAGAATTTTAATTTTCCAAAATATGATTCAATGGGCTTATAATATAGGACTTTGCAAAAGTTGATTCAATCCTGAGTAAAAACTTGGAAACAGAACATCTTACCAGTCATGGGCCTAATGAATTCAAACCAATATTTATTCTTCATTCCAATGTGTCAGAAAGCCATAATTTTCAAATTTTTTGTTGGAGGACTCCCAGGACACCTGGTTGAATCTGCGCGCATTTCGTGTGTACACTTCAAAAAGTTCCCCTTTCGTGAAAATCAACCTCCCCGAAAGAAAAAAAATGGGTCGGCTACAGGATGATGGAGTTAGTTTTGTATATTAATACATTCGTTTTGATTTACAGAAATTCAATCCCAATATACTATCTAAAAAGATGAAGAAGGATGCTCCTGGGGTTTGTACGATTTTAAACTTTTTTTCTAATTATATAATTTTTCTTGGTAGTTTTTGCTAATGAATTCATTTTTGTTTTAGGCTCAGCAGTATTGTTGTTGTGCTATTGGTAGTCGAGACAGATCTCTTTCAATATGGGTGCGTACTATGTTTTGAAAAACCACTGGAATAATACGCTTGCCAGCTGAAGTCAGTCCTGAGCAAGGATAACTTTATTGAGAGTATTTTGGACCCGTGAAATCATCCAATTAAATATGAGAATAACTGTCAGCGAGCTAGAAACAATAATGATTTATTCCTTTAAGTGCTTTCCTCCTTGGTTTGGAAAATTTTTTGGAAATTCTTTTATAATCTTGCAGGTAACCGCATTGAAACGTCCTTTAGTTGTTACTCACGATCTCTTCTCAAATTCAGTTTTGGATATATCTTGGTAAGAATAATGTTGCGCGAGCAATCTTCTCTTTTTCCTTAAATAATGCGTGCCCATCATTGAATGCATATCAATTGTTTCAGGAGTCGCACGGGAATGGAGCTGCTTGCATGTTCTTGGGATGGGACGGTTGCGTTTATTCAGTTCAGTACTGGTGAAATTGGAAACCCTCTTTCACATGAAGAAAAGGTGAGGGCATCTTAGACCACATGCCCATTAGGGCTTTCAGTTTTGATTGATATTCAATTGAAGTCCATCGTTAGAGCTATTTATTGTTATGAGGACGCAGCATTGCCTCTTGGTTTTTCTTGATTCCAACAATTCGATAAACGTTGAGTCCACTTATTGGGTAAATCAATTAACATTGAAAAGTACACCCAGGAAGAAAGACACTCTAAATATTTGGATGGATATATGAAAGCTGTGGGTACTGGAGTGTGTAATGGGTAGTGTAGTGTGATCTGTGTGCATTTGTGGCCAGCACACAGATCACATTGTTCAATGGGGTTTGGTCCAGGACTCGCGAGATTTTCAACAACACAGAAGTAACGTGTAATAAATGATGACTTGAATTGCATGACTACCTACCACCCCTCATTATTGTTGGAAAACTAAACGTTCCGCACTGACTAAAAATTTGTAATAACATTTTAGAAATGGCCAGAATTGTAACTTAGGTTCTATCTCATTTTTATTTTACAATTGCGATTGGTATAACTTTTTTTTAAACGGCCGTTAAGGCTTCATGTTTCGTCTGCAATTCACTGCAAATAGTTACGCAACTACACAGATTTCAGTGTTTTTGGCAGCTGTACACTCAATCGGCACCGTTCGTGACTAGCTTCACTGCGGAATTATCATTAATTAACATCGCCATATCACATCATATATTGTTATATTGTGCCTTAAAACCCTAACAGCCGAAATAATTGAAATGCACACATGATTTCTATCATTGAAAATTGAGAGAATGGCCATGTTTGTGTTTGCTGCTTCGCGTAAATCCCGCGCGGTGGCACAACCGCGCGGAGTGGGGCCGATACGTCAAGTAAGAAAAGTCATAATAAACGAACCAGCAGCCTCAATTTTTTAAGTCTCTCGTGGAATACCTCAATTTTTCAAGTCTCCCATCAAACGCCTCAATTGCACAGCCCATAGAAAAACTTTATCATGGTTACGTAACAGATGCACCAAAATATTTTGAATATTTAAATTGATAAATGCTTGCTAAGCTTTATTGAAAAAATTGAATTATGTTTATAAATAGATATAAGAAGATGAAACTATTTTATGCATGAAGGCCCACCAACCTCAGGCAAAAAATTGATTCAAGCAAACTGCCGACGATCGCTATCTAGCCGTAGGCTATAAAATTGTCAAACCTAAACTACATGTAGTTGATTATCACCCCTAATGCTCGGAAAATGTATGTGAGCACCTCAAAATATGAGACTTTTCTGGGGAAGTACCCCCAGGCCCTACTCCCGATAAGGGTTTGTGCCTTCACCGCTCGTTTTCTGAGGATACCCCTGGGAAATTTTGGAGAACACCAGCTGGGTGAATGATCTGGTGCATTGTCCAATTACCTCCATTCGAAAAACCTGTTACTATTCTTCATACACAAATTGAAAAGCAAGTTAATGATAATTCTGTAAATGGTAAAAACTCGTTATCATATGATCAGCTTTTTATTCGAACAATATTTCCTGAAAATTTCAGAATCATTTCTACCAGAAAGTGTATGGCAAAAGTATTGCAGCTGGTATTAACAGCCAGATGACGAAACAAATCATTGAAACACCAGCGATGCTGAATATACAACAACAAAAACAGCAACAACAACTACAAGAAATGAACAAACAACCTACCCTCACTAACGGGAACTCAAATTTGTCACCGACAAAGTCCAGAGAATCATTATCGGTAAGATGTTTCATAGTGCATTTGTCCATATTACTGTCTATTATGTAAAATATAAAGGTAACTCGCAGATGAGTACTGTGAAGTGTTGGTACACTGTATATGACCCATTGATTATTTAGATTTCATTAGTTTTAGTTACTAATCCATGTTTCTGTTCTGGTTTCAGGGTAGCAGTAAACAGATAGAAACTAGAACTCCTGATGGCCGCAGGCGCATCACTCCTATATTCATTGCTCCTCAACCAGATTTCGGGTACAGTTTCCATTTCTATACATTATTTCTGTCTGTTTGAACTGTGAAAAAGAATCAATTGGTTATTATCTCAGTAAATCCATATTGATAATATTGTATTCATTTGATTACGTGTATTGCTTTCTAACTTCTGGAAGGGTCTCTAAACAGTAGTTACTGTTGTTTCAGTGATGCTCCGTTACCGTTCTCTGCAAATTCGGAGCCAACGTTCACTTCATCAAAAGAAACTAGTAAAATAGTCGTTGAAAAACAGAATGTCATAACCAGCCCGAATTCAAACAGTTTACCCGGCAAGTCTGAAACAACAAAACCGTCATTTCCAATGGAGGAAATCAAGGTTAGAAAATCAATGCAACTTCAAAATACTCATTTTGTGTTGTAACTCATTAATTAATGCTAATCTAATGCTAATGTTACACTTACAGTTGACTGCTTTAGAAAGTAAAGTTGCAGAGAAAGCAAAACCTGCTTCTGCAGAGACCGGCTCAACTGCCAAGTAAGTTCAACATAGAAACTGTTCACTTGCTCTTTTATCACCCCAGGCGGAGCTGCATCTTATTTTAGTGCGCTATCCAACATCCAACGTCCTCCATGTGCCTTCCCCTTGAGACCTTTTTAGTATGAATCTGCCTGCAATTCGTCATCAATGATGGATTTCCCTGAAACTTAGTATGAGGATTGGCGCATTTGAGTTGTCCTATCCTCTTGATAATGGATGTTATCCGCTCATCTCATATGGCCAACAGGGTCACCATCTTGAATTTCTTGTTAGCATGATACAAGCTTCAAATTCAAATGGATTTTTCCAAAACCTTTGTGTGGAGATTGGAGAATGTTCAATCCGATTGAGAATGGAGATTATTAGCCATCTAATGTGGCCACCAGGGAGGCCATCTTTTCACTAGTAAGAACAATTAATTCACTTAAGTAAACTTAGCTGTTTTCCCTGAAGTATGGTAAGTAGTATTTTATCGTCTACATGGAAAAAGTTCATGCATAAGTCAGATTGTTAAAATGAAAATTACAAAAATCCAACTTAGTTTGCTGCAGAAACGTGTCATCATGACACAAATTGGAATTGGAACATTTTGAATGTTTTGTCCAGGACCAGTGTTCTCCATTGCAAAAAAATTCGTAGGGGCGGTGAACTCAGAAAACGATGTCGGGAACGGAGGTCCGGGGGCCCTCCCCTGGAAAATTTTTAGGTGCTCAGATGCGTTTTCCCAGCATTTGGGGTCATAATCAACTAGTTTAAGTTCAGTAATTTTTATAGCCTTTGGCTAGAAAGCGATCGTCGGCAGTTTGCTTGAAGCACTTTTCTTATGGAGATTGGTAGTCCTACGTGCATAAAATAGTTCAATGTTCTTCCATTCCTAGCATTTATTTATTTCCATTTGGTAACCTAATGTTTGAAAAATATTTTGGTAATCATAATTAAAGTTTTTCTACGGGCATTGAGACTTGAAAAATTGAGGCCACTGGTTTCATTAATTCAGCGGCTGAGTGCAGCAGTGTTTAACTGGGTGTGAGCTTCACGCGCATTGACTTTTAGATTCAGCGCAGCTGAATCTATTAGTATAAAATGGAGTGCTGAATTCGTGTTGACCGCTATCTCCTCTGAGTGTGAAATGATTCAAGAGCTAAGGTCTGCATTAAGTTGGCTGTTATAATGGCAGTTAAGTGGCAACTGCTTTTGAAGACTATTGATGAAGCCTAAATTGGGTAAATTGGCAATTTTATGCCATTTTTGGGGATTTTAGGGATGTAGTGTGACGTCATCTTGATCTACTAACGTAAACAACACGATCAGAATTGTACAACATTTGCTATCGAATTTACAAGTAGGCTTTTTATATATTACTGATACAACATATAAGATTCTTCAATGAGAAAACTACAAAAGAAGAAATAAAATTGATAATGATTTAACATTTACTGTGCTGAAAATTGCATGTCGATGGGCGGCGTAGTTTGCAGTACTTACTGTGGAGCTGTGATGATAGCGCCCTCGTTTTAGTAACACGTGAAGCTCGCCAAAATCGACGAAGCCGTTTATCTTTAGATAAAGGATATTCTGTTAATAGAAAAAGATTTGTTTGAAAATATTTGAACTAAAATTAATTATGCATACACTCGCGATTATCTTGACGAAAAAATCGTTTGTATCGATATGCAGATGAATTTTAAACAATTCTAATTCGCATTAAAACACCATACAGGTCGACCAATATTGTGTAGTATATAGTTGAATTCGAACAGTTGGCAGCTGTGGTTTTTAAATTCTTTTAATCTGTAAATAGTGGGATTTTATCTTATCATATGTACATGTCGTACTGATCTACTGTAGTTTGAGAATAGATAGAGAATTCATTAGAATGTTGAACTTGTTACTAACACGACCACACAATAAGAATCTTTTTAGTTGTAAAATGTTATAAACTTTATCGGTTCATTTCTAAAACTGCCAGCCGGGTCTGATATAGAAAAATATCATTGATCATGGTTTAGAAAAGTAGTGTACAGGGTAGATAGATGGCCGGCTGTTTCAACTTTAAAGCTCAGCAATGAGTGGAGAGACAAGGTATCAATTTTTTAACCTTAGGTCTTGGCTTTGAATCCTGAAAATCCGGACAGAGTTTGTATGGAACTTAGAATACTTTCTCATACAACTACCGATACAACAAGATTTGATTTCAGCTTCAACAAAAATATAAATATGACATCTGAGATGCTTTCGATTTAACGAAACCTTATAATTTATTAGGAGGCTTATTATTTATAATGATTATATGTATTTCATTTCAAAATCTATTAGGCCTACTCAAAATGGGTTATGTATTTTCCTTCTCTTCCTTGTATAAACAACCGTTTGTCATTTAAGATCTAATTACCTTATACTTTTATAACATGCATTTCCTTTTATGTCAAGTATAAGCTGATAGAGCACCTTACTAAACCAATGTATGGTCTAGTATGGTGGATATGATTAACTCCTTCAAATCACTAACTTCAGCGCTGAACCTAACAGTGCCCATGGGCACCTTGTTTTAATTTTTAACATGCCGGGAAATCCCAGGATATTTACAGGCCTACCTGAGTGGCGCCGGGTGGCTCTGTGCATGAGCCGTTTCTACAATTATCGACCTATGTAATAAGTTTTTATGGCATGAAGCGTTTGTCTGACTCACTATTTATACAATTATTGACATACTGGTAATGTTTGTTTGTGTGTAGGAGAGAATAATCGCTGGTGCCCCTTTAGAACCCCTTATGGAGAACACTGCAGGCCACATATTAATCTTAGTCTCTTGGCTCCTTGGCAAGTGAAGCCTACTATGTATTGTTAAATACCTGCTGCAGCGTTACACTATTTAAGAGGTTTGAATTTATTGCAGAATTGGAGATGTCGAGAAGGAGAACGACACTGTTGTCGCTGTTCAAAAACCACGAGAAAAATCAACTGGTACAATTGAGAAGACTAGTAAACGAAAACTTGATACAATTATGCCCCATTCAAAACGCCATCGAAAAGAAAAAGATATCATTCCGACTTCTACGCCTATTATACCAGTTACACCAGTAAATATTGCAATATGTTCCTTTTGAATATGCTAAGACTGGCTGGACACTTAGAAGTATACACTAATTTTGTGTTAGGTACGCGCTAAAACATGGAGAGGTCACTGAGGGTTAAACTTGGTCATTCGCCATAGGTTTCTTTGGATGAAGGATCACACATATAAGATATGTACGCATACATGGATATATGTACGCATACATGGATATGTACACAAACATGCTTGTGTATGTCATCACTTTTCATGTTTTAAGTGTGTTTTACATCGTGAAACCCCTTTATTTCTATGCTCCAGGCCCACTGACAGTCAATAAGCTTTAATGTAATAAACGGAATCTCCCCGACTCGGACTTGGCATGTCCATAATACTGAAAAGCATATTGTATACTTCTTTGTGTAACCTGCCTTCGAGATACCAGTCACCATATGATTTAAAAAATTTTTTCTTCAGAATATTGGTATTTCATCTGTCAATTATCCATCTAGTCCGGGAATAAATCTTCCATGTCTCTCTATAGATAAATCACAAAGGTTTCACGTGAGTATTTCATAGTTACAGGACATGATTTATCATAATTCTAGGATATGATTTAGCCTTGATATACCAGGGCAGTATGAGAGAGCCTCTCAGGGTATATAGTCAATTAATTGCGCTAGTTGGGTCCAATAGTTGTGGTGGATAACTGAACATCATTTAATTGACAATGAACTAAACATTTGAAACTTGGGATTCAAAATTTGGTGGAAAAATTGGATAGGCAGATAAGTGATTGATTCGTTAATACGTATCTCGTTGGCAAAAGTGAAATTCTATTGAATAGGTTTCATATTATCCAAATCTTGATTGATATGAGAATATTAGGGCATCCCAAAAAAATTAATTTGTCTATTTGCCGTAACCCAACCGACCCGACTTCAAAGGTACAGAGTGAAAACTTTTTTCTGGGATTCATTGAAATAAATTTTATATTTGATAAAAACAGCCAACCGAATGACCCACTGCCCTTGTATGCGCTACATATGTTTGTAATCAAGTGCATCGTGAGAAAAAGTGCCTCAAAGTGTGGCCTAGGTTAAGTTTTCTAGGAAACTGGCAGTGTTTCAATAAGTTGTGGATCATTCTAGTGAAAAATCCATGTAAGAAAAGATGATGAAATTGTATTTCCGTCGAGTACTGTACCCTTTCCTATGGTTTTTGCCAATATTTTCGAAATTTGGATTGATCGCCAATGGTTTTTCTATACGATTGCATTTGATTTTTTGCGAAAAAAAAGGGATTTAGGAAGTTAAGGGAGTTGTCACTGTCATAACGGTGAGTCCGTTCGGTTTGGGGGCTATCCCTTGTTTCATTTTATTCGGTCAATCACCGATCGCTGGTCGATCGCCGGTTCAGCCGGTTCAGACAACAGGATCTGAATCGAGTGAGCGCGGCCGTGGTAGTCGAGATACCGACACAAGCCGGCCGGCACCGGTCAGGTTTGGGCACCGGTCCGGTCCAGACGTCACCCGGTTCTGAACTTGATGCTGCCTGGATCCTTATTATACTTCGATCAGCCTGGATACTGGTTCAGCACAGTCGAGTATTAGTTTGCATTAGTCCGGTTTGGTGGCCATGACGTCAATTCTGGACAATCTTACCGGGGTTGGTTCGTTTCAGGATATGGCACTTAAGGTGTTGACAGGCGAGCTTCGCGAAATTCGCCGCCGTCCATGGGTGCTCCGACCCTGAGTCAGTTGTCTTAAAACTAGATGGAATGAACCGTATTATCCAATCTTTGACTCGGTCCGTTTCACATGTCATTCCGTTGTCAGTTCGGGGTCAGGCTAATCTTGGTTTAGCCTCCTGTCAGTCAGTTATGGACTCCAGTTCCAAAGCTCGTCTACCAGATATGGTGTCCAATTCATTACTGAGAGCTCCATTGGGGATGTCTTTGCGTCTCTTCTCCGGTTGGTGCACTCCTGTTTCCAACGAGCTGAGGAAGATTCGGGAGGTCCAGACCAAGTCCACCATCCGAACTCTGGGAAAAAGCGTTCTGGTCTGGCACCGGCGGCGCGAGGTTCGACACAGACTCAAACAGGACCAACTCAAACTTCAGCGCTTTCTCAGGCGGCTACAGATGCCGTTTGGAGAACTAGCCCACAGCTCCAATAATCGTGTCAAGCCTCGTCCGGTCATAACAGTTCCAGTTCGTATTGGGGCATGGGGGAGGCTCCAAAAAGGGAAAAACTCGAAATGAATTCTCGGGACCAGTGGGAGGTTGTCTGCAACAGGCAGCCACCCACTGGTCCGACCTTTTCGGAGACGGTTTGCCCTCTCGGGTCGTCTCATGTGGTTACCCTCTCCGTTTCCTAAAGCGACCGCGCCTGACGAAGTCACCTCCCGACATGCAGCCAAAACCAGGTCAGGAGGCCTTAATCTCTCCGGCTATCAAGGAATTGGCCGAGAAGGTCGCAATAGAACCAGTTTGCAATGAAACTTCTCCCGGCTGGTTTTCTTGGATATTCATGGTACCAATAGCTACAGGGGGTCAACGGACGGGGATAGATCAGTCATCCCTCAATCGGCACCTAGACATGCCAAGGTTCCAGATGACCAAACCCAAGGACGTGATTCAAGGGCTCCGTCCGGGTCAATAGGCAGCTTCATTGGACCTGAAAGATGCTTATTTTCAGGTTTCCAATTCACCCAAAATCTCAGCGATTTGATTCCTGTACCTCCAACCGATCTAGATCCAGATCCAGACCAAGGGTGGGGGCGCATCTGGAGAACCAAGTCAATGCCAGGAGGTGGTCTCGCCACGAGGCCACCAACCACATAAATTTCCTGGAAATGCTGGCCGTGTGGAAGGCCCTGAAGTTCTTTCACAGAAGAGTGGAGGGCCATCACGTTTGGTTAGCCACGGACAATTCAACAGTGAGGGCTTACCTTCAGAATCAAGGGGGCACTCACTCAAAAACCCTCACGGATCTGTCAGCCAAAATTCTTCTTTGGTGCCAGGCAAAGCGCGTTTCCCTGACTGTGGCACATTTAGCAGGGAAAAGGAACATGATGGCTGATGCTCTTTCTCGTTGAGGTCAGGCTATTGGGTTCTCCACCAAGCAGTAGCCAATCGGGTTCGAGACATGTTCGGCAATCCGCTGCTGGATCTGTTTGCTTCCAGGTTCAATCGGAGGTGTCCACTGTTTGTTTCTCCATTTCCAGACATGGAAGCGTGGGGGGTCGACCCCTTCCCTCTAGATTGGTCGGGGATGCATACGTATGTGTTCCCGCCCAGTCCTCCCACATTTGCTGGATCAAATGGAGAGATCAGTCAATTGCAACATGGTTCTTTCTGGTAGCACCATGTTGGGCGGCCCAGAAAGTGTTCCTACCACTTCTCAACCTTCTGTGCTACAACCCCAGGATTCTATCGAATTTCCCATCGATTTGGTCTCAGGGGAACTTTCGGCATCATCTGAACAGCCAGTGGTTAAATCTGCTCGTTGGCCATTGTCCAGCGATCCTTGTCAGCTTCAGGTTTTCGGAACAGGCTGCCTCCTTTATTGCAGGATCTAAGTGGCCATCGACAAGTACCATTTACAACGCCAAATGGGGTCATTTTGCTGGTTATAACTATCAAAGGTTACCGCTCCGCGATTTTCCATACATTGCGTGCTTCTGGACGGCCAAAAGTAGCAGCGGATCATCGGATATCCCAGCTAGTTGCAGGGTTTTCTGTTTCCCGGTCTCGGCTACCGAGGATAGTTCCCCCATGGGATCTGTCAGTAATTTCGAAGAAGTGAATGGAGGCTCCATTTGAACCTCTTCCCGCAGTGTCATTTGCGAATTTGTAAAAAAAGACTTATCTTGCTGTTCTTGGCTTGCTCGGCCCGTCGTTCTGAGATTCGTGCACTTTCAGTTCAACGAGGTCATATTGTCTTCGGGCCAGCGAAGGAATTTGTTTCGCTGCGGCCTGCTTTGGAGTTTTTTGCAAAGAACCAATGGCCAGGCTCGGTCGGTCGTCAATGGCCAATTGAAGCCCTAAAACATCGAGTGGAACTGGGTCTTCCGGACAGGACATTATGTCCTGAACTGGCGTTGTGTTTCTATTTAGATCACTCTGCTCCACGAAGGGGTACGCGGGAGCGGTTCTTTATTCCGTCGTTGGATCACCTGAAGGGTAATATTTCTCGGGACACATTGGCCCGATGGGTCTCTTCACTGATCAAGGACATTTTATTGAAAGAGAATCTTTCCTCGGAGGGAGTTGTTTCTCATCAAGTGAGGTCTATGGCTACTTCTTGTGCAGCCTTTTCAGGTGCTCCGTTGGAAGGAGTCTGTTGGGCCGCCTTTCGGAATTTCCCATCGACATTCACGTCCTTTTATTTACGGCATGTGTTCAGTTAGGCTCATTAGCATCGCTCGGTCCTGTTGTCATGGCTCAAGGTGTCTGTTCTTTTGGATCGGACTCTTTAGCCCAGATTTTTTATCTTAGCATTATCAGGATCACGAGGGGTGTATCCATGTACATAGTTTGAGCTCATGTTCACAAGTAATAATTTTGCGAAATTCAGGTGGGGGCCTCGAGCTGGACGGACTCACTGTGGCCAACAGGTCTTCCCTGTAATACAGTGCTCCATTCCGTGCTCGGGTAAGTGTTCTCTTTTTTCCCTCTTACCTTGCGTTTGAGCGGTGGTTTTTCTATCTACCTTTCCCACCATCCTTGTGCTAGGCTAGTCTAGCAAAAACCATAAGAAAGGGTACAGTACTCGACGGAAATATTACAATTTTTGGACCTAAAATTTGTATTTCCACCTTCCTACCGACTCACCCTGAAAACTTGAGTCGCTGTTCAGCAAATTAATTGGGATGGCCACAGCTGGGACATGCTGGAAATCATCGTAATAAACAGGCTTCGTCTTATACAGAATCATATTAACCCTTAACCTGCCAGCAGCTTTATTGTTAAGTCCTGTGTGTGCCAAATGATTTGCGTGTTAATTAAATTAACTCATTGAATCCTCATAACTTCCAAACTATTGTATATAGGGCATTGAAACTTCACAAGTTGTAGTTTATAGTCATAGCCACGGAATAGTGCTGAAGGATTAAATTTCAGATTTTTAATAGATTTTTGAAAGAAGGTGGTCCACTAGGTGGGGTCATTTTGGGGGCCAGCGCAAAAAGACCCCTTAGAAAGGCAGAATACTCACAATTTCATTTTACATTGTCGATATTCATAAATAAAGACACTGTAGATTACTATATCCATCGTTAAAACCTTTATTATGCTTCTTATTACAATCTAAATGTTTTTGAATCTTCATCAAAATCCCAATTACATTAAAATCGGAACTATCAAATTTATTACAGTGGTTAAGAGCCAATAGATTATCTGTAAATATAGATAAAACTCAGTATATGGTATTTGGCAATAGGGACCACCTAGGACTTAATATCTTTCTTGGAGATAAAATCATTAATCGTGTTGATAGTGCGAAATTTTTAGTTGTAATTTTTGATTGTAATTTAACATGGAAAGATCATATATCGTCTGTCTGTAAAAAGGTTTCTCGGGGGATTGGAATAATCAATAGACTCAAAAACTTCCTGCCAAATCGATAATCTCAAAAATCTCTATCATTGTTTTGTCCACTCGCATTTGCAATATGCAAATCTTGTTTGGGGTAACGCCTACAATCTTTATTTATACTACAAAAAAGGGCCCTTAGAACCATTACTCAATCCTATTGGCTTGAACACACCTCTCCAATATTTTGCAAACTACATATTTTAAAACTGGAAGATATCGACAAATTCCAAATTGGTTATTTTGTCTTCCAACAGGTTAGCCATCTCCTACCTGAAATTTTCAATCATTTCTTTAACTTCAGAAACAACATTTATAGATGTAGGCCGACTCGCAGGCCGCGGGACCTACATATAGCATTTGCTAACTCCAATTACAAATACAAGTCTGTCAAAATCCAAGGGGCCTAATTCTGGAACAGTTTAAGCACAACCCTCAAATGCCCTCAATCTCCATCAGCTTTTAAAAATAGTCCTTAGTTCTTATTTCCTTAGTTCTAAATATTGATTGATACCCTTTGCGTGGTACTTGCTTGTTCTTCCATTTTGAATATATGTATGTATCCTAATGTTTGGTAACATGTGCACATGAGAGTGAATGAGGGTGTGCATGTTGGAGTGAATGGACGAGGGGTTAGGACTAGTTTAAGCCAACTTTGGCTTTTCCTTATTCCTCGCATAATCTATTGCTGCAATGATTGATTGTTATAATATTTTCATACTGTATCGTATTGTATAATTACATATCTTTGTATCAATCTATTATGCAAAATAAACTTAACTTAACTTAAAACATCAAATTAGAAAAAAAAAATATCAAAAGTTTTGATGTCAAAATTCTTCACAATATCAAAATTAGAAATTACTTCCGGGTTTGGATTCTTGAGTATCGGCAGTTGCCGTGCGTTAAGAACTACGGCTCAACGCATTGCGAGGCTCTTGTGACATAAAAACAAACTTTAAATGCGAGAAAGGTCGGGCTGTCAACTAAAGTCGCCTACGGCAGTTCCCCAGTTTGTCGACTGCAGTCGCCTATGGCAAGGCAAGTTAAGGGTTAAGGGGGTTCAACTGTGCTATTGTTGCATTCCCTAGCCTAGTTCACTAACTGAGTTGAATCAAATCATGGAAAAGAAGTGACATTGAAGCAGGTACACAGCATCAGGAATGTATCGGACCAGGTAGCCAAATGCTTCTTGGTGCGGAGAGGCAATGAAATAAATCTGTGACAGGGATATAAATGTGGGCCCCAATGGCCAGCACTGCACCCCCGGTTAAGCGGTTTTGACATTTCATAGTTGTTTCTTACAGATAAGTGGTATTGCTGGAACTGAAAGCGAAGTTTCAATACAAATTGAAAATGGTGTGACAGCAGGTTTGCATAGCTTGCATAAAATGCGCTATTACAAAGGAGGAGAACTACTTTGGGAACATGTTTTATCAGCCAAGATCTCAGGTGTTTCTGGTAGTAGGTAAGTGGGAATTTGTTTTACTGAGCCAAAAAATTGGCACGATTAGCTTCAAGATTGCTGATTGGCTGCCATCGTTGCTGGCAAAATCACCACATTTTTTAGGTTTTCAAGGGAAATTTTGCAGACCCTTAAACACATGCGGTGCTGACATCATAATAGTGCTGCCCCCAATTGCCGCACGAATATTCTCGTAGGCTGGCAATTGAGCTGTTACATAGCCAGCCTTTGCTCATAATTGACCAATAAACATTGAGTTTGTTCACATTGTCAGCCAATCAGGAACTGTGATTCCCTGTGTGCCGGAGTGCAAATATCTCACTATAGATAGGGAAAAATCAGCTGCGAATATATTCGTAGTGGCACTAGTGACAGAACTGGAAGTACGAATATATTCGTAGCCAGCAGTGAATGTGCTTACCAATTTACTGATGTTTCATATATGAAGTTAATGTATATGTATCCCACTATGGCCCTTAGCCATAAGAAAAATGGGTTGATCGGACACAAGATGGCCATCCCATCAGAGACCAGTAGCTTACTTACAAATGGTTTGCTGTTTTCCATTGTATATGTATATGTGTATGTGTATACTGGTATAAAATAAGGCTAAGATAACCTGGACAATAAAATTTTCTTCTATGGTAAATAATCCACAAAGCTGGTCCGTTTTTATGATAATCACGAGGGTCTACAATGAATGTTTTGACAGATGGCACAAGCTAATTTTGTTGAAATGTGCTTGGTAGATTTTTTTGCTCTTTGTTCCATGGGTCATTCCCCGATGCTCTGAAAACATTTGAAATTTTTGGCGAATGACCCCAAAACCCCCAGCCGGTGGCTCACAACATAAAATGCATGTGTATTGAAATGTGATGTTCATACAATCCTGATTTCTAATGAACTGGATTAATTTCATTGATCCCGATCGCTTTGGTTTATTGTATGTATACAGTTCCAATCCATATCAATTATGTTGAAACTACTTTCTTTTTCTCGACAGGCATTTAATTTGCGTATCGTGTGAGGATTGCACAATCTCAATATTTACACTGTGTGGAAGGCGTATACTGTCTCCATTAGCGATCAATTCTAATATATCCATACTTAACACATCAGGTCATTATGTAATGGTCGTCACGTGTAAAGGAACATTATCGATCTGGTAAGAATGATCTCTTTTTGAATCAAAAGACTGGTTTTTCAAATGAACATGAATCCTATCAATAGTTTGTGAATAAATCTTACTTTTAGGAATATGAACTTATTTTCTGCTGTTATAAAGAACGAGTCCTTAGATTCAATACTAACAGGTATGTGTGAAACGACAGGTTATGAATTGGGACAAACATATCTGATCCTTAAGCACTGAACTCAAATGCCCTACAAATTGAACAAACAAGTGATTTACGTATATCAACAAAATTCGTTCGGCGTTAGGTACATTGCTGGTAGAGCAGTAACTAGGAGGAGAGTTAGACTAAAACGTCTGTACGGTGAACACGTTTCACTCAGTCTTACATGCGGCTGCGGCCTAGTGTTGAATTCGCTGGTTCGCTATTATATGCATTGAACTGCCTAACTGTGCGAACGAATTGAGGCCTAGGCCAGGTCGAATTCATTTGAATGTTTCTGATCGAACTAAAATTATTATCTTATGTTGCTAACCTGACCACATAGGGAGATTCTTTCTAGTTTAAATTTTTGATGGGCATTCTATGAGGAGGGATCTGTAGCATTTCAGATAAGTTTTGCAATCAGTCAAATATCACGCAATTGGTGGCCATCGTAGTGTCATCAGTGTTCATTCGTAAGTTGGAAAAAGGTTTTTTAAGGAAAATACCATCAGGTTTAGATTATAGTCTTGATACCTCATTATTATTAGCACTATCATAGGATACATCTCAGGGTTTCACGGTTATTGGTTTTTGTATATAGTCACCAGCGGGTGTTGAATAGCAGAATAACTTAGTATGTCCTTATTGGCACCTAGGCGTATTTCTTTACTACTATCAGTTGCGATATTGTAGCTCATGACATGTTGTATGACTATAGTGAGCTTCATGGTAATTGATTTCAGCGTATGATCACCAGGGGGCGTTGAATATTGCAGAGATTAGAATTCTCCGCGAATTTTGGTATTGAAAAATATTATTTTTCCAAATTGTCCAAAAATGATGTAAAGTATAGGGGGAGGATGATGATGGTCTCACCCAGCTGGTCCGGCGTTATCGGTAATCGGTTGAACCGTAAAAGCGTTCAGCGCCTGTTTTACTTATCGTGGCGTATTGCATTTCAATGTGTATTCATTGCAACACTGATTTTGTATCTACTACGATGTATTTTATGGATCGGTTGCAGACACGCGCGAGCGGCATCAGTAGTAATGTATATAGGCCTACTTACTGTTGCCGCGTGAGTACGTGGCGAACGCCTTCAGATATTATACACTGTGATGATTTTTAGTGAGCATTCATCGGCACATTTTAACTGCAATAATTTGGGGCTCGACCCGTAATACGTGAGATGCTGATTGTCATCGAATGAGGATGTGCCACTTTCAAAATAGCCATTACCTTCCAAAAGTAATAGTCGTTCATGGGTTCAAGATAGCTCTAAATGCTCGGAAAATGCTTTTAATTTCTAAAATTTTCTTGGGGGAGGGCCACATAATATTGATACCTAAGCCGTCAGGTGGTTCGCGTTTGTAACTGAAGTAAAAATACCGCAGATTTTATAGGTTGGCATTCTAATCCCTGATATTGAAATTGTTAGATTGTTGAGCATTTCATAGCACTTCCCAAGTGGGCATGGTGTCCCGCAAATACCTTGTCTAATACTAAGAATTGTGATATTTCCTTCAGGATACATTACATGGGGCACTTTTTAGAAGTTACTTTGGTTTGGGAACTATACCACTAAACATTTTTTGGAATACCCACTACCGTACGGTGGCGCCGCCGCGAGCCACGTGACTCAATTTCTTCCTTAGCGCCGCCATTTTTGGTGCGGTTTTTTGGGAGCTGCCGCTTAGAGTGTTATTTATATACGTGGTTGAAAGCCATCCGGTTTATATTAACGGTCAGGACAGAGCTATTCAGCCGTTTTCATCGGTGAGTTCCTTCCATTTTGATTTCTTTTACTGATACACCAATAAACTCGATCTTAAATTGTTCGCGGCCGGAGCACTCCGTTTCCGGATCCCAGCCATGCTTTTTGTTCGTCACAAATCGGTGACTTCTCGGTCGAGTAAACCACAATCCACGTTAAATTTTATTTCATTTGCACGTTCTATTATTTGCTTGCCTTTTAGCTTTTTGCGCTTGATAGGCCTAAGTGTCTGAATTGGTACCGTAAGCCGGTACCTGGCCAGTTATATTCAAATGACCTTTATTGTACCTTAAGGTTACGAAACGTCATTTACTTAATTATGTCCATCCTCCCTTTGCAGGGACTCGAACCTGATGGCATCGTTACACTCAGCCACGGCACGAACCCCTGCCATAAACGACCATGTGCGCAGTTACATGTGCACTATACGAACGAAAACTGGCGGCACCAATCAGATTGCTTGTTGTATAATCGCTTTGGCAATCAATTCCAATATTGATTCCGTTTCGTCTCTGAGTAAATTCGAACTGCAAATATTTGAAGAAATCTGTCGTAGTTTCGGTTTGGAAAGTTTATCGAGTCATCAGATGTTGTGTTTGATAACTGTTTGATAACAAAGCACACGAGAACGAACAATCAAACCATGCTTCGACAACCCGGAAATCATATAAATGGGAAAACCCGGGCGGAAGTATGGACCAAATGAAACATGATTTCTGATTGGCTGACAATGACATCACGGTAAACCTGCGCATGTATCTGCGCACATGGTCGTTTATGGCAGGGTTTCGTGCCGTGGCAATCTCGATGCCATCAGGTTCAAATCCCTGCAGGGGGAGGATGAATTATGTCGGACTCTAGTCCTGGAGATAGAAAAGCCCATTCGCAGCCACATGATGTCTCTGGTACCTCTTCCCCTACTGGCGCGGTACGACCTCCGGTAGGGGTGCAGGCCGGCATTCCCTCACGGGAGCCCTCGGTTGTAAGTTCAGTGTGGCAATCCTGTAACAAGAGGGCTAAAAAAAGTCGGTGAGCATCGGGTTCGGCCAACCGGCTCCCATTACTCTTGTTACGACAGTGGCCCAAGTGGCCACTAAAACACGGCTAATCGGTTCTTGAATCTGTTCCGTTTTTGCCTGGGTTAATCAGCCGGGTCAGGTTCAGGCTCCAGGTATCAGTCCGACCGAAGACCGGTCTGGATAGCTGAGGCAGCCAAGAAGCGAGCCGTCTTAGGCCTTAATAGATTTATTCTGTTTTAGCAAAATTATTTATATTATATTTTTAGTAATAGGCTCTACCGTTTAATGTCAGATGCTGGGACAGTAAGAGCTAGGCTCTCGGGTCTTATGAAATGTCCGGTACCTCCTCCCCTTCCAGCCCGGTTCGACCTCTGGAAAGGGTGCAGTCCGGCATTTTTTCCCACGGGACATCCGACGGAAAGGTCACTGTGAGGTCAGAGTTATTCAGACGTCGGGCCCGCCAACAGCCGCGGCACTCCTGTCTCTGAAAACATCTAGCATCAGCTGAGTCCGATAACCACAGACCACCTGTGCCTCCTCCCCTTCCAGCACGGTTTGACCTCTGGAAAGGGTACAGGCCGGCGTTTTGTCACGGGACCTCCAACCGACAGGTCATTGCAGCCGTCCTGTGTTGGGTCAGAGAATCTCTGAGTCGTCGGGCTAGCCAACCGCCTGGCATTCCTGTCTCTGTAAACCTCTCGCATCGGCTGAGTCCGATAAACTACAGACCGAACCGATGTTCAACCCACACCGTGTTCATTCTTGGTGAATAAGCCGGATCCAGTGCAGCGCGTTGGCCTTTCAGTCGGCAGTCGCTCGGTGCACAGAGCGGCGCGACCTAGGCTGGAAAAGTTCGGCATCCGGAGTCAGCTGTTGCATTGAGTGTAGCGTATGACTGACTCCCAGGTCTTGGTTTGACCAGCATGGGTCCAGTCAGAAGATGGCTGACCCACCCATTTCTCCCCGACTCGTAAGGATTCGGGGTTTCGAGACTGCTTACGTTTTCTCGCCTGAATGCTTAGCTGGGTTGACGCATCTGTTAAACCGATTGTCAGGTTTCTACCGTGTAGTGCATCAAGTTGCCTAGGGCAGGGAGCCTTTTCCTGGGCTTTCTCAAAACATTACTTTTGGATTGGTAATGTCCAGGATATGGCACTCATTAGATAACTGAATTTTCAGTCCCTACTACATAGGGAATGTCTGACTTGCCGTGTGTTCCAGCGTTCATGGATTGCTATCCAGTCCCTGGAGAGGTCGGCCTCATATTATTCGTCTCGTCGTCAAGGCTTGCGTTAATATATTAACGGCAAGACCTTCTAGATTAAAAGATTCGGTTCTAAACTCCCGTAGCTGATCCAGAATTGGCTGTTCCAGGTCCTGCTTGGGTCACACTGCTCTGCTTTTCCGATTGGTGAACAGAACATAATAGACATTAGGCTTTCTGAAAGCCATGGTCGCAGACTTTGTTCTTTATGGACACTCGTGGAGAAGCAGCCGAGGTTAAGGCAAGTGTTTGAGGATGATGGTAGAGGCACATTCTCTCACCCTAGCCCTTTCGTATGGTGCTAACTTGAGCCCACAGAGTGGCCATGTGAGTTAAGGCTTTCGTCTCCAGTTCGCTTGTGTCTCGCCTTGTGAGTCATCCTCCGGGCATAAGACTGAGAGGGTCATGAGGTACACCTCTCCCGCAACGGGATTTGCTGGGAGGGAGGAAGTGCAGGCTCTGCTGCCCGGCCAATTGGGTGGTGTCGATCGTCTTGATGTGGGCATGGAGTTTGACCTTCCAGGGTGGGGTTACCCACCCCACCCAAGCCAGGCTAGTCAGCTCTGAGAAGCGATATCCAGGCTGTCGTGCATCACTCGTTGGGGGCAGTACTGGTCTAGAGTCCTCGTTCTAGATGATCCCAGCGGTGCACCTTCACAGCAGGCCATTTCAGAGATTTTGTAGGGCCGGCTGGCACTGATCGACAAAGGGTTAGAATGTTCTACAGCAACCCCTTCCCTGGATCGGGTAGGATCAAGATGGGTGGATGTTCCTCTCGGGAGTTTGATAGACAGACACGTATGGTTAGCCACCAATAGCCAGTCTGGTCCTGTCTTCAGAATCAACGAGGCACTCGGTCAGTTATTCTCTCTGATCAGACAGCAGATATTCTCGCCTGGTACAAGTTCGAGGAATTCATATCTCTGTAGTTAAACTAGCAGGCATGAAGGATATCAGGGCCGCTCTTCAGCCCATCAGGCCTTGGAATGAATTAATTTTCTCTTCCACGGAGGTGTCAATCCGAGGGCTTCCCGCTGCCTGTGTCCCCGTTCCGACCAGTAGGGGTGGAAGATAAGACGCTTTCGTTCCGCTGAGATGGAATCCTAGCGTATATGTAACCTCGTAGCGAGCAACCGAAAAAGCGCTACTGGTTGGAGAATATGGTGCTTGGATTACAGGTCCAGAGTACCTGTCGCCCTAAAAGCATGGGTGATTGCGGCTGGTAACCGTTAAGGTTAGGAGCCATCTATAAAGTACGTACACATGGTCTAGCTAGGACCAGAGCCAGATCGTACTGAAAGCGCACAACAGGTGGCAGACAGCTATCAATCTGCACGCCCTGAGCGGACAAATTATGTCGTAAATATGTATCACTCCGATCCTGGAAGAATGATAACAGTTCTGAATCAAATCACTGTGGGACTGAACTGACTCTCTTAGATCTAATCACCAACAAGAAAGAAATTCTAAAAATGGGCTTGCTGACATGGTTGTACTGAAAGCTTGCTTGGTGGTTTTGTATTTCTGTAGTAGAATTAATTGAACTGATTACTTAATAAAGAGCCAAGAGATCGGCGTTGTCTTACATCGTTACATGAAATGTTACACATGTTGACTGGGAATCGGGATGGTTTTATTATAGACGTGGACCAAGTTAGTGCAAGCTTTTGGATAGTTGTTATTTGAATATTGTAGAGTCTTAACGGAATCTATCATCATGTTGATAATTGCTAGATTACTTATCTGATTGTGATGAAATGATTATGCATAGAAAAATTTACAGCTAAAAGAAAAAACGTGACTAACTTATGTGACTTCAGATGAAGAGAAGCGAACACGAAAATAGATAGGATCCACAATTTTTCTTTTTAAAATAATAAAGACATTAAGCAAGAATAAGTTGCATTTCCTTCAAATGACAATCCACTACGATGATCCGATTAAGTTTATTGCCACCATAGACTACCGCCCCCTGGCTCTTTGAAGAGACAGGGGACCAGTCTTCAATTCAGTTCAGAATTTATTTAACAGAAAAGCGGTTTTAAGTTTTATTAGATATTTAAA
Organism: Tubulanus polymorphus; assembly: GCF_964204645.1. Classification (NCBI taxonomy): domain Eukaryota; kingdom Metazoa; phylum Nemertea; class Palaeonemertea; order Tubulaniformes; family Tubulanidae; genus Tubulanus; species Tubulanus polymorphus. The sequence continues at coordinate 10,724,220 of NC_134026.1, forward strand.
CTGAAAAATATAAATGTTCATACAGAGATTTTTCAAATGGCCACTAACGCAAGCACCCAATGAAATTAAAGAAAAGTAAAAGAATTTTTTTTAAACGTGAAAGTAATTATTTCATTGTGAAATTTTAATTGTGTCAATAAAGAATGAATTGAATTGTCAGCAGCGCTATGCCGCGCATGAATACCAATTTCAAGACTGATCACGCACGCTCAACCAAGGTTGGTATGCGCTGCTGAAATAACAAAAACGATTAAACAAAATCATTAAACAATGAAAACGACAACCGATATAGCCAATATACGAAAGGAACCTAGATTTTATTACTGCATTAAATTTGTGTAAATATCACAGCCCAAGAAAGTTTCTAACGAAAGTAATCGACTCCCCAAACAGGTTATCAATCCGTGTGATCGCAATATGGGCTTGCAAGCATGCAAGCCCATGATAAAAACAGTTGGTAAGATGTGAGTTAACGTAATGGAGTTAAAGACAATATCATAAAACTGCAGTGGTTCACATATACGCTAGGAAATCGGCAGTCGGGATTGGTTGAGGGTGGAGGAGGCGCTGAACCATAGGGTCCATTCAACTCCCTGGGCAGGCTAGTTTTCTGGCCCGGGGGTTGAGTTATTAATTGCGCCAGAAAGTCTCATCTTGGGGGAGAGATCTGTTGTTCATATCTCTGAAGAAGCATTCATCGACAGCGTCACTCGTTGGTTGTCTGATCTCATTCGAGTGGTCTTTTTTCTTCGATAGGTCCGATCCTACTCACATGGTTGGTCTAGTCGTTAAGTGTTTTCTATGGCTGCTTCATGGGTGGTTTTCTATTGAAGTTTTTTTTTTCAAGTAGCTCCTGGGGCAGTGGGAACCCCTTGGCTTTTCTTTATTGAAAGATATTTAGGTCTGCTGTGTGTTTTACCAGTGATAGGCCCAAGTAGGTAATGAAAACTCTCTATTTTTAGATTTTAAGTATTTGAAGTTTTGGAATCTAAATATAGAATTAGAAGTTTAAGACACAAGGCTTCGATCTCTCTCGAGAGATTTTCATCAGGTGTGGCTCAGTTTTCATTGGCCAGGCGCTCGGAATTCCGTCTCGGGGTTTGTTCCTCGTTCCGTGTTTTAGTCTTTATCTCCGATGGATCTTTTTGATCCGGATCAGGAGGTCTGACTGTTAATTTGAGGTTATTTGTGATTTTTCCTGCTCTTTATCGGCATCTCAGGGTCAGGTCCTCTGCGGGTGAGCGGCTGGGCGAGAGTGTTTGTCAATCGGAACTCGTCCAGGAGACTCACTCTCTCAGTGCGGCAGATATGTTTTGTTTTTGTTTTGTCATGTTTTGTTTTATCTGTTTATGAATATATATCCTGATATGTGTGTGTTATATCCAGCCAGGTTTCTAGTTCGGAATCCTCGGGCTGGAGTCAGATGTCTAATCTTTACCGGGCATTTTTGCCTTTGTAGTCCAGGTTTAGCTCGGGTTTTTTCGTCCTCGTGCTATTTGCTGGGTGAATATTTCCGTCGTGTACTGTACCCTTTCCTATGGTTTTTGCCAATATTTTCTAAATTTGGATTTATCGCCAATGGTTTTTCTATACGACCCGGCCCTGCGGTATTGCATTTAGCCACCGGCGAAATCCGCCATCTTTTTTCTTGGCGTTCTCGCAGTAGAACGCGTTGGATTTTTTCGCCGTAAAAATCTGGGAATTAGGATATTAGGGAGTTTTTCACTCTCGTAACGGTGAGTCCGTTCGGTTTGGGGGTTATCCCTGATTTCTTTTTTTCCGTAAGAATTTTATTTACAAATATAATTTGATTGAATTGAATTGAATTGTTTTGATTTGTAACAGGATAATTATGCCACCCCCTCCTAAGGGTCAGCATCGTGGCGGGGAGGGATGCGGGCATTTGTTTGGCGCCTGGGACAACCACGATTCATGTGCGTCAAGTGCAGGCGCAAATCCGGTCAAATATGTGCAAGGAGCAATCCTTGCAATATTTGCGTCGTGTGGTCCGAGGACCTTTGGCTTCGGGCCGATAAGGCTCTTAAACTAAGAGATCGTCGTCGAGTTAGCAGGGATTCGTCGGTTTCGGCCGATGTGCCAACCGACGTTTCTAATCCTGTTTCTTATCGTAAAGCGGAGCGGTCGCCGGTCGTTCAGGTACGATCGGCTTCCCAACTCCGTTCACCGGGGAAGAACGCTGGTTCACCGGCACCGGTCTCCGGTCATTCACCGGTCTCTGGTCGTTCACCGGTTCGGCCGGTTCGGCCGGTTCAGACTACATGTTCGGAACCGAGCGCGCGCCGCGGTAGTCGCGAACGGCCCGCACCGGTTCGGTCGGTACCGGTCCGGTCCGGGTCGGGCATTGGTCCGGTTCGGTCCGGTTCGGCCACCGGTCCGGTCCAGACGTCGTCCGGTACAAAACATCCGGTACGTTCATCGTCTGATTCTGATCGTCGCTCCGGGGATAGAGCTCGCTCTCCCACTAGATTTAGACGCCGGGAGCGTAATAAACGAGCAAGATCTCCTTCTCGCAGATCAAGGTTTGATCGCGAGAGGGACTACGATCGTTATTGTCGGAAGTTTCGCCGTCGGTCTTCTCATCGTTCGTCGACGTCGGTTAGCGATGAAAGCGATTCTTCTAGTAGGTCACGATCCCGTTCGAGGGACCGTCACCGAAGTCGGCATGATCGTCGGGATACTGGAAAATACCTGACTCAGAAGGATTTCCATGTATTTGAGGAGAAAATTTTAAACTTGTTATCTTCGTCGCAACAAGTCGCTGCAACTTCTACAACAGGTAAGCCTATTCCTGATTGTCCGGTTAGAAGTTCGCCAGCCCACTCAGTTTTTCGGAATTCTGACTCTGAATTCCTGGATGCTGCGGTAGGGTCTGATTTCAATGAGGATCCGGTCCCAGAGGCGGCAATTCCTTCTGGGGTCGTTCCTGTCGCAAGCAATTGTGGGTTGCCCCAGACGATGGGGGCTTCCCTGGCTCGCAATGTATCTCCGTCCCGTTCAGTTTTATCCGAACCAGCGGGGGACATGCCATTTAGAGCGATGATAAGTGAGTTCTTTGTCAAGCACGGGGCAACTCGCGCTAAGCCCACAGCAGCTCCTCTGGTCGGTGAGTCAATGGAAGCTTATCGCCCTCCGGACTCCGATCTTAACGTTTTACGGGAATCGTCAGCGGTTTCAAGAGAATGGGCTCGATTGGATACGCAATTATGGGGTGAATGTCGGCCTGGAACTTTTTCATTTCCCCCTCCAGAACGGGGTATGAAATCTGGGAAATATTTTAGTTCAACCGATCCACCTATAGGCGCATTTCGCTCGGCGTATTACGCAACTCCAGGTGCTGTGGATCACAGTCATAACTGCCTGGATGCTGATTATACTTTGATCAGCCCGGATACTGTTACAGCACAGTCGGGTATTCGTTTGCCTAAGTCCGGTTTGGTGGCCATGACGTCAATCCTGGACAATCTTACCAGGGTTGGTTCGTTTCAAGATATGGCACTTAAGGTGTTGACGGGTGAGCTTCGCGAGACTCACGCCGCCGTTCATGCGGGCTCCGACCCAGAGTCAGTTGCCCTAAAACTGGAGGGAATGGACCGGATTATCCAATCTTTGGCTCGGTCTGTTTCGCATGTAATTCCGTTGTCGGTTCGGGGTCAGGCTAATCTGGTGTTAGCCTCCCGTCAGTCAGTGATGGACTCCAGTGCCAAAACTCGTCTACCGGATATGGTGTCCAATGCTTTGCTGAGAGCCCCATTGGGGACGTCTTCACGTCTCTTCTCCGGTTGGTGCGCTCCGGTTTCCGCAGAGCTGAGGAAGATTCGGGAGGTTCAGGCCAAGTCCAACCCCCGAACTCCGTGGAAAAAGCGTTCTGGTCCGACGCCGGCGGCGCAAGGTTCGGCACGGACGCAAACAGGACCATCTCAAACTTCAGCGCTTTCTCAGGCGGCTTCGGATGCCGGTTGGAGAACTAGCGCGCAACTTCAACAATCGTGTCAAGCCTCGTCCGGTCGTAACAGTTCCGGTTCGTATCGAGGCAAGGGGAAGGCTCCAAAAAGGGGCTCTTCCTTTCGGAAAAACTCGAAATGAATTCTTGGGACCAGTGGGAGGTTGTCTGCAGCAGGCAGCAACCCACTGGTCCGACCTCTTTGGAGACGGTTGGCCCTCCCGGGTCGTCTCTCGGGGCTACCGTCTCCGTTTCCTAAGGCGACCGCGCCTGATGAGGTCACCTCCCGACATGCGGCCAAAACCAGGTCAGGAGGCCTTAATCTCTCCGGCTCTCAAGGAACTGGCAGAGAAGGGAGCGATAGAACCAGTTTGCAACGAAACTTCTCCCGGCTGGTTTTCTCGAATATTCATGGTACCAAAGGCCACAGGGGGTCAACGGACAGTGATAGATCTGTCATCCCTCAATCGGCACCTAGACATTCCAAGGTTCCGGATGACCAAGCCCAAGGACGTGATTCAAGGGCTCCGTCCGGGTCAATGGGCGGCTTCATTGGACCTGAAAGATGCTTACTTTCAGGTTCCAATTCACCCAAAATCTCGGCGATTTCTCAGGATAAAGTGGAAAGGCAGCCAGTTCCAATTCAGGTCTCTTCCATTTGGCCTCAGTACGGCCCCGTGGGTTTTCACCAAGTTGGTCAAGTCAGTTCAGAAGGTACTTCAGTCAAGGGGTGTTCGACTGTTCGTTTACCTCGACGACTGGTTAATAGTCGCGAATTCGGCTCAGGAATGTCGGGAGGCAATGACCTCAGTCTTGGACTTAGTCCATCAGCTAGGGTTCCGCGTAAACAGGGAAAAATCTCAGTTGACGCCGGCCCAACAGTTCACTTATCTCGGCATGGACTTCGATCTCCGAATCGGCAAAGTCTTTCCGTCTATGGTTCGAGTGGCCAAACTTCAAGAAGCTGTAGCGGGAGTGTCCACAACCCCGAGAACAGCTCGTTACTGGTCACGGCTTCTAGGCTCCATCAGCTCCATGGGTCTGGTGGTGCCCTTAGGCCGCCTCAGAAGCAGGCGCTTGCAACAATATTGGAAGGTCTTCTGGTCTCAGTCGAAGGGCAACTGGGAGGCCTTGATTCCCGTACCTCCAACCGATCTAAGTCCGGATCTTCAGTGGTGGGCGGCCACTACGAATCTTCGGCTCGGGGTGTCACTAGCCCCGTTAGAGGCTCCAGTTCGTGTATTCACGGATGCCAGTCACCAAGGTTGGGGGGCACATCTGGAGAACCGAGTCAAAGCCGGGAAATGGTCTCGCTACGAGGCCACCAACCACATAAATTTCCTAGAAATGCTGGCCGTGTGGAAGGCCCTGAAGTTCTTTCACAGGAGAGTGGAGGGCCACCACGTTTGGTTAGCCACAGACAATTCAACAGTGAGGGCTTACCTTCAGAACCAAGGGGGCACTCACTCAGAAACCCTCACAGGTCTGTCGGCCAAAATTCTTCTTTGGTGCCAGACAAAGGGCGTGTCCCTGACTGTGGCACATTTAGCAGGGAAAAGGAACGTGATGGCCGATGCTCTGTCTCGTCGAGGTCAGGCTATTGCGACAGAATGGGTTCTCCACCAAGAAGTAGCCGATCGGGTTTGGGGCATTTTTGGCAATCCGCTGCTGGATCTGTTTGCCACCCGGTTCAATCGGAGGTGTCCTCTGTTTGTGTCCCCGTTTCCAGACGCGGAAGCGTGGGGGGTCGATGCCTTCTCTCTGGACTGGTCGGGGATGCATGCGTATGCGTTCCCGCCCACACCAGTCCTGCCGCGCTTACTGGATCAAATAGAGAGATCAGTCAATTGCAACATAGTTCTGGTAGCACCATGTTGGCCGGCTCAGAAATGGTTCCTACCACTTCTCAACCTACTGTGCGACAACCCCAGGATTCTTCCGAATTTCCCATCGCTTCTGTCTCAGGGGATCTTTCGGCATCATCCAAACAGCCAGTGGTTAAATCTGCTCGCCTGGCCATTGTCCAGCGATCCTTGTCAGCTTCAGGCTTTTCAGAACAGGCTGCCTCCTTTATCGCAGGATCTAAGCGGCCATCAACAAGTACCATTTACGATGCCAAGTGGAGTCATTTTGCGGATTGGTGTGCTGCAGGGGAAATTGATCCATGCTCACCCTCTGTAGTTCAATTGGCAGATTTTTTACTGCACCTATTTGTAGCAAAAGGTTTACAGGTCATAACTATTAAAGGTTACCGCTCCGCGATTTCTCATACATTGCGTGCTTCTGGATGGCCAAATGTAGCAGGGGATCATCGGATATCCCAGCTGGTTGCTGGGTTTTCTATTTCCCGGCCTCGGGTAACAAGGACAGTTCCACCATGGGATCTGTCTGTAATTTTGAAGAAGTTAATGGAGGCTCCATTTGAACCTCTTTCGGCAGCGTCTTTTGCAAATTTGTCAAAAAAGACTGTATTTTTGCTGTTCTTGGCTTGCTCGGCCCGTCGCTCTGAGATTCATGCGCTTTCAGTCCGACCAGGTCACATTGTCTTTGGGCCAGCGAATGAATTTGTTTCGCTGCGGCCTGCTTTGGAATTTTTGGCAAAGAACCAACGACCAGGCTCGGTTGGGCGTCAATGGCGAATTGAAGCCCTAAAACATCGAGTGGAACCGGGCATCCCGGACAGGACTTTATGTCCTGTGCGGGCGTTGTGTTTCTATTTAGATCGCTCTGCTTCACGGAGGGGTTCACGGGAGCGGTTATTTATTCCGCTGCTGGATCACCTAAAGGGTGATATTTCGCGGGACACAGTAGCCCGATGGGTCTCTTCAATGATCAAGGACATTTTATTGAAGGAGAATCTTTCCTCGGAGGGAGTCGTTTCTCATCAAGTGAGGTCTATGGCTACTTCCTGCGCAGCCTTTTCGGGTGCTCCGTTGGAGGAAGTCTGTCGGGCCGCCTTTTGGAATTCACCGTCGACATTCACGTCATTTTATTTACGGGATGTTTCAGGCCAGTTAGGCTCATTAGCTTCACTGGGTCCTGTTGTCATGGCTCAAGGTGTCCGTTCTTTCCGATCGGACCCCTTAGTGTAGAATATTTATGTAGCATTATCAGGATCACAGGGGGTGTATCCTTGTACATAGTTTGGGCTCATATCTGCAAGTATTAATTTCGCAAAATTCTGGGGGGGGCCCCTGAGCTGGACGGACTCACTGTGGCCAACCGGTCTTCCCTGTGCTACAGTGCTCCATTCCGTGCTTGGGTAAGTGCTCTCTTTTTCCCTCTTACCTTGCGTTTGAGCGGTGGTTTTTCTATCTACCTTTCCCACCATCCTTGTGCTAGGCTAGTCTAGCAAAAACCATAGGAAAGGGTACAGTACTCGACGGAAATATTACAATTTTTGGAACTAAAATTTGTATTTCCGAGTAGTACTTACCCTTTCCTATGGTGGGAATCCCGCCCACCTGCCCCGCATAGCTGTTTTTTTTTTTGGTCTGCTATGACGAAAAAAGATGGCGGATTTCGCCGGTGGCTAAATGCAATACCGCAGGGCCGGGTCGTATAGAAAAACCATTGGCGATAAATCCAAATTTAGAAAATATTGGCAAAAACCATAGGAAAGGGTAAGTACTACTCGGAAATACAAATTTTAGTTCCAAAAATTGTAATTTTCACGTTGAACGTGCTTTTAGGCTTTTGCCTTTACACATCTTTTGGGAGCCTTACCCACCGCCTGGTGCTTGGCTAATCCTTCTAAAATGTGCCCCACATTTGTATCCTGAAGGAAACATAATTTCCCGGAGTAAAATTTGTATTTTTGAGGGATACTTACTCACAGGATATTCCTGCCCGCCTTCCCCGCTCGGCTCTTTGCGCTGAGTTTCAGAAGAAATTGAGTCATGTGGCTCGTGGCGGCGTACGGTAGTGGTTATTCCAAAAAATGTTTAGCGGTATAGTTCCCAAACTAAGGTAACTTCTAAAATGTGCTCCACGTAAGTATCCCTCAGAAATACAAATTTTACTCTGGAAAATTATGATTTGAAGGGTAACTATTAAAGATGAAATTAATTTGAAAGTATTTATTTCCACTATTACACACTTTGGCTGAATTCTCTGAACATCGCTTATTTGCTCTATTGCCACAAAAGCTTACTCTAAAACAGTAAACATTTTTCCCAAGACATCAAATAATTTGTTTATGATTAATTTTCTGTATTTATGATTAATTTTCTTGTTTTTAGACTTACAGGTGACAGTAGAAGCGTCTCAGCTAACTGAACAAGGCATTCCAATAATATCGCTGTCAAATGGTTATTCATATATATTTAGACCGGAATTAGGATCCTGGTAAGGATTTATGCCGAAACTCTGTTCTTGCAACAAAATAGCAGTATCATCTGGGGCCTATTAGTCATTCTTTTACAGAATGATTTTGGCATTTCATTTAAGTTACATTAGTACTGTATTGTTATGATTCATAAAACTATAAGTCATTCTAAGAAATGGTCCCCAAAGGTATCACTTTACCACAGGGAATATAAGCAAATTTATTTCTCATCATTAACTATGAAAGCAACTGAAATTTTTTTAAGATTATGTATTGATTTTGATTGATTCTTCGATGAAATCTAGCATCTTTGTCCTACTGCATTGTCTATCCCCTCTTGCTACGAGTGGAATTCTCTACACAGCCTCTGCATTCTCATTGGCGGCAATAACCCCCGGTTTTGTTACTGGTACAGGGTTTCTTAATTTGTACCAGTTAATAAACATGCCACACTTACTGTATTATAACTATGATTGATGAATTTTCTCAGGCCACTCATTAGCCCACTTCTGACTCACTTTCCATTAGAATCAAGTTATCTTGCAAAGCTTTGAAAACACTTCGAAGGATTGTCTTAATACAGTAATCAATGTAGTTTCGAAGTAATAGGTTTCTCCAATTTTCTCCAGATAATAAGGCATTGAATGATCAAAGTGTCGGATTGTCAAGCATTTAAGTACTCATAGTGTGCAAGGTTTTGCTGGACCCCTGATATTGTTGCGAGGGCTAATCATCAACACCAGGGTATACAGTCACTGTTTATAGACTATCTTCATGATTATTGATTCTTATTACCTATAGGTTACAAGTGGCCAGTACAGCTGATTCCATACAACAAGTATCCAACCACCATAGCAGTCTGCCATCTAGAACTCAGATATTCACTGAACGAGGGCAGCTAGCAACATTACAAAATCGTACTACAGGGTATGTTATTTAGTAGTATTCAATGTTGAAGATACATCCCAGGTAGTGCCACAGACAAACATGGAAATGCTCGGAGCAAAAAAAAGTTTTTGTTCCTAATCACTATGGTCAGATTGGTCCTGAAAGTAAATTTCTGTTAGCTTTTGGTGGTACAAATTGTAACCACTGGATATACACAGCTGATATTTTGTCATTAGGAGGGAAATAGGTGCTGGAATTGATATGGTTTTGTCCATCAGCTCAAAGGCGTTTGGAACTACTAGGAGAAAATGTGTAAAATTTTAATGATTTTTGTGCTAATCGATGCTTGACCTTGCTTCTGGATGATGACATCATAGGGAAAGCCCTTCAGAAAGGCAACACTTTGAAAGCCCTTTAGAAGTCTAAATGATGTTAAGATTATCAAGAAATATTGATTGTTCTGCCATGTGCTAGTGAGTAATAGGGAAAACCCATTAACATGTATATCATCAAAATTGAACATGTTACTACACAGTACATCATGATTTCATCTTTATCAGCTGTTAATACGTTATTGCAAATCTAAGAACAAAGTGATTTTTGTGCTCAAAACTAAAATGTACTCAGTTGATCCTACTGGACCCATGGTCCTTTATTGAAGGTTTCAAGGGAAAATTTTAAAGGCGCTTCCATCAATTATCTTGATCTTTCACATACACGTATTTGTATTTGAATATTGAAATTGTCAGATTGTTGAGCAGCTCAAAGCACTTCCCAAGAGGGCATGGTGTCCCTGGACCCCTAGTTAAGTTCCACAGTGACGTACAAAACATTTGAAGTAACAAAAAAATCTTTAAAGGTCCTGTTTTAAGTACATACTGTTGCAAAACAGATGTAGATCAAGTTGATATGTATCCTAAGAATTGTAAGAACATGCACTCATATTTGTAGAGGTGGACGTCTTGCCAGCCGAGTATTCAACACGGACCATGCTCTGCAGCAGAGTACGACAGTTAGTCATCTCGAAAAACAAGTGTGCGCGGCATTGGCATTAGAATCCGGTAAAGAATATCACTTCTGGTTCCTAGCTTACGTTCGCTATATTGTACAAGAAGGTATGTATAGATTATAATCATTACATGTGAATTTTCTATATCGCCCTTCTACTGTCGCATGTACGTGGCGAATGCCTTCAGATATTATGTATGATACACTGTAGTGTGATGATTTTTAGTGAACATTCATGGGCACATTTTAACTGCAATAATTCAGGGCGTAATGCATGAGATGCTGATTGTCATGGAATGAGGGTATGCTACATTGGAAATAGCCATTACATTCCAAAATATAATAGTCTTTCATGGGTTCGAGAGCACTCGAAGTGCTCGGAAAATGCTTTTAATTTCAAAAATTCCCAAACCCCCCGAAAAAGCTTTGCACCTTCTGTGCTCACAATTGCTGATGGCTAAGCTGTCAGCTGGTTCACGTGTGTAAATTAAGAAAAAATACCGTGGATTTTATAGGTCGGCTTCTCATCCCTGGTTTAAGTCTGTATTGCCCTATGCCTGTATTATGTTTTGGGTTTATTGAGGCCATGTAATTGTTTTCTTCAGGGAAGTTTACTCCCACCTGCATGTTTTCATCTTGCATTGTTCAAGATAATCTTGATCCATGCAACGATGAAAACACACACACACTATCTTCAGTCTTCAAAATCACTATGATATATACAGTAGGCCTAACCTCCCTAACATTTCCCGACCACTGACAATTATAGTATTATACAGTATGATTATAGTATGGTTAGCCTCAAAATAGTATCAGTAGTTTTCTACAGTAGATCGCTTGCCTCAGATCACAAAGGACCAATACATTTTCTCCAGATTATTTCAAATGAATTGGAATTAACATAGCATTTTGTTCCATGTGAATTCCAGTCATGGTGACGATATGTTGTCATCACGTGCATTAATGAGGGAAATATAAAAAATTTAGTGACGCATGATGATCAAGGCTCCGTGGAAAGAGGAGTTCACTGGAGATAAAACAATGAAAATGTATAAGAGATAGATATAGATAATGGCTTTCCAAGCAAGTGATCAGTAATTCTTTTGCAGGTTTGGAAAAGAAGCTTCGTGAGGTTTGTGATAACTTATTGGGTCCTTTATTTAAGACCAAAACCTCAGGATGGGAACCGAAAATATTGGTAAGTTCTACTTTCATATCTATTTAAATGAGTGAGTTTACAAAGTTTTACCACTAGATTTTAAGCAGGTTTCTAGGCAGCAATTCCTGAAAATGGTCAATGGAAATCCAGATTACAAACGCTATTGTATTAGTTTTAGGGATTATGGTATTCTTGAATAGGATGATTGCAATGTGGTCAAAATGAATGAATACACTCTTCTGGTGCATTCATTTTGACCACAAAGCGGTGGAATGGGAATGGGTCAATTCAAGTCCTTTAAAATCATACACAGTGGAGAATGGGGTTCGTTTGAAGTTGCCATTTTAGTCCTGTTGAGAATATGTCCTGGACCAAAATGGTGAACAGTATTTATTAGAAATTACAGTTAGTGTACAATCGGGTCATGGAATTGGGATACAAAAGGTTCTTGAAAGTCATGGAATGAGACTTGTCGTGGAGACTATGAACCTTGGAAGAGTATAACAGAATTAGAAGAGCTAAATTGAAACCTGCATAAATATCCGCATAGACATTTTGGTAGAGAATGTGATGCAAATATTTTTTTCTATTTTTGCATTTTTCAGTCTTTAGACAAACGAAAATTACTGGAAGAGATTATTCCCATAATTGGTTCCAATCTAACGCTGCAGAGATTATTCACTGAGTACAAAGAACAATTAGACTCGACGAAAACTTGAGATTTATAACACAGATACAATAATGTATTTTAGCGAGACTTCATTTGTTGTTGGAACTACAGAATGAGTTTACGGTTTTTTGAAAAAAACTTAGGTCAGTCAAACAGCCGGAAGTTTATCGAAACTCTACAGCAATAATACATGCATTTAATTGTTGAAGAAAATCATGTGCTCATATGAATTTTTACTTTGATTATTCGTTGAATACGTGTAAGATAGAGGAAAGAATATGACAACTAAGTTTCAGTGGTATGGTAGTGTCCGTTGCTTCCAATAAAATGTTGAATGCTGGAGGAAGACAATAATTATTAGGATTTTACATAATTCCCAGGTGAATTTCAGCCCAAATCATTCAACCAAAAGAATCAATACTACATTCTTGCCGATTTTATCCCGATTGAGTTGATACACTCGTCCAATTCTCTGCTTGATTAACCAGTTGATTATCTTTTGTGGTTGGGGCCATTTTGGCTTTTAAAAATCATGTGACTTCTCGACATTAGTGATTAGCTAATGAAATCTGTAATATTGTGATATCTTCGGCAAACCATACACATTCGGCAAATATAAAGGCAGTGAATAAGAATTCAGCCAAAAATATTAAACATTTGATTTGAAGAAGCCATTTGCGAATGCATTTCTGGCATAGTGGCAACTATGGACACATGAGCTGAAATTTGGCAGCAATGGATTCGGCACCGAATTCACCTAGTGTGTCCAGGACGTTATTGAACAAGCTAATATGCTATGTTTCTATTGATTGCAATTCTATTGTCAAAGTGTATCATTCCCATCTTGTTGAATTTGTTGAGCCTCACTTGAAGTTTCTTAATCTGCTTCACTTTCTTGAGATTGAGAACTGTTACCTTCAGTACATCGAAGGAGTTCTTTAAAGCCAATGATATCAAACCACATTGATAACCACATTATTAGAGACACATTATAAGTTCTCATATGTGTTAAGTGTTTTCTAGAAAACACACACTAACATTACGGAAGATAAAGTCCGAAAAAGTTTCCTTTAAGCTATAAATTTATTCATTCAACGTTTAAACTATAACCTCATAGTCATTGTTGAGTATTTCAAACCACTTCCCAAGGGGGCATGGCATCACTTGTTTTCTTAGTGTGGGATTTTGAATTGTCTTCTCAGTGATTTTGGCCTTAATTTCCCAAATGTGTAAAACCAAAACGAGTCAGTTAGCAATTAACTAAAAAAAAAACAGTTTTGTCTAACTTAGCCCTTGTTGCTGATTTATTTTTGAATAGCTTGGGACCTCATCGAAATCTTAAGACAAGGAAACAGCCAGGCATGATAGTTTGTAAAAGATGTTCAATGTATCAGTTAAAGCCATTACTTAGGTAAATCCAGGTTGATTGGGACCTGTGAAATTAATCCACATTGAAATACACTGTATGTATTAAACATTTATATATCGTACGTGGAGTAGGTTTGATAGAAATCAGAAATTACCCCTGAATACGTAGCTTTGTACTTATGTATGTTTTCGATGAGTCAATTCACCCAATATTGTGTCAAGTGAAACTTTTGGTAAACGTGTTTTGGAGCAATGCATACAGTCATAAAACAAGGCAAGAATTTTATGTTTTGGGTTCTAAGTGGCAATCGCAGCTGGCATCATTTTGGTCCATGCTTAATTAGACAGCACGTTCACATGTACATGATCCAATCATGGGGAAGCCTATTGCAGTGGAACCTCGTTACAGAAAACATCACGGGACTGAGAAATATGCTTGTTATAACCGACAGTTTGTTATATCCGGTGTGAAATTAATTAAATTGTCTTACTTGGGAAAAATGCTATATACAGTAAAACTGGCATAAGTCGGACATGTTGGGACAACGGGAAAAGTCCAACTTAGAAAATTCCGATTATGAGTAAGTCGGGTTTTGGGGTTTTTTTAAAGAAAAATCCAAGGAAGCTACAGGTTAAGACCCTTAACCCTACCAACTTAAGGCGGGCAAAGGTTGGCCTTGCAACGAGATTCACTGCACCTGCCATGATGGCGTCGCAACGACCAACTGACTTACACTACCTTGCGACGGGTTGCGACTGCCAGCAGCGACGCCAGTCGCTCTTGCAACTGGGAGTGACACCATTTCTTCCAGTAATACTGGGATTCGAACCCACAATGGTAATGAAATGCTTTTTGAAATCATTTTTTTTGAAGGCTTCATAAAATTTCTTATCGAGAATTTAATCTCATCCATTTGTATTCATCTTGCTTCGACCATTAAGACCAGTATTTGAGCTTCATGTCAAGACTATTACCAAATAGTCTATCAATCATGGAATGGAACTGGTCGGTGATAGAAATTGCGGTAGAGCAATGAGTGAGTTCTTGTGTTCGTTCTGATAGTTAGAAACCCACTTCTCCCTTGTAATAGCCAGGAATTCTTAACTTTGTGTGGTTTAGTGCCATTTTTAGTTACCATGTGACAACCAGAATGGCGGTTTGCGTCGCTTCGACCTACGCGCTCTTGCGACTGGCAGAAACTAGTCGCACACATTCGCTGATAATCGTGTCGCAACCGACCTATGCCCGGCTTTAGTGACGTGGAACCAATACACTATTCTGTAGCCGAGTACTATTGTAAACATGTGCGTAACATGTGTACTCTGTCGACAGAAAAATCGATCTACCGGTACATAATAGATGCGTGCCAGTGACAATCTTTTTAAAAAGAACTGAAATTAGCTGACTGACATAGAGATTGAAAAGTTCATTGCTTTGAAACTTTCGGAACATATATTTTAGCCGAATTTCTGACTTCTTGAATCAGACTTTGTGGTCTGAAAAAATCGGACCTTGAATTTTGGCCGGCTTAACCAACTTTTAGCTGTCTGAGTTACGCCAGTCTGTATTTGTTACGGTTGTAACAAGGTTAAACTGTATTCACACAGGATAATTTGCGGCTTTCGTCTTGCTATGTGCGTTTGGGTTAATATCTATACAGGGTCCGATCTAAGCAATTGTCCGATTGCTCGGGACAAGTATATTCTCATCAGGGCAAGTAGGTTATCATTATCACTTGTCCCCCGGGCTAGTGAAATTTAATGTCAGAAAACTTTTTTCCCACTCGATACAACGGATGATAGTGCCACCAATCGGACTGCCTGTGTAGGGCAAGTAGCTTTTGGAGGGGCAAGCGAAATTTCAGATATGCTTGCCCCCGGGCAAGTGGCTTTCATTCCTTAGATCAGACCCTGCTATAGTACATGTATCAGCTTTGGATGCAGTGTATATCATGATTGTTATGAACAAGGTTTAACATGCACTTTGAGTTATTGTTGGATGGTTTTAACTGTTTCATACATTTTGTAAATGCACCCTTTTTCTATTATGCAACAAAACCCACCAGGTTGAATAAAAAAAAATTCTTTCTCCCTGATGAGAATTTTTGTAATAAATCTACCAAATCTTTCGTTGTTTCTGAATTGTGGTGTTTCTCTCCTAGATAAAGTAGCGGTACCAGATTTATGTGTCCCCTAGATGGAAAAGGGATCATTCATTTATAACGTAGGCACAAAGTTCAGTTGTTTAGTTCTTTATGTAATGGCTGCTGATGGAGTTTTCACCAAACACAATATTATGGTAAACGATTGGAAACTACAGGATGAAATTTCAAATAAGAAGTTATCCACTAAATCAACGGTTACTGGAATCCTATCGTTATAAAACAATATGCAGGTAAACATATCAGTTGCAGTTCTTGGGCATCATTTTGGGGGGAAAGTTGAAAAACTTTCTACCTGAAATTTGTATGAAACTGAGCTCAATATCGACAATATTGTGTAAAATTTACATCAGAATCGAACATACAAAACTGAAAATACAGCTTTTACATTCAAACCAGTTATTACTTATCAATTTTATCAAAAGAATATAGAAGTAGTGAATTATCATTTAGAAGAATAGTGCACAAAATGATATCAAAAGTATATAACAAGTGCTCATTATTTGTCACCGGTTTTATGTTAAAATAGGGTTTGTCCCAGTTATTTATTTGGTTGGTAAATTTCTTTTGATTGAGTGTCTCTTACAGACCCACCACACCTGCCGGGAACGAAACAGATTAGCTGTGTGATACTGGTGGAGGCCAGATGTTCCTTTAAACATCATCAATCAAGTACTGATGACTGAGTTGTTGTATGGTATGCATCCTCGCTTGCCAGGGGTCCGGTATCACTCCCATTTCCACCAGCCAGCTCCCCAGCCTGAAGACACGCGATTTCATTACTGGCGCCTTTGCACATGAGGTTATATCTAATTGGGAAAAACTTCCTTGTTCACTAAAACGTTCTTGGTTGGTTGTTTCATTTAACGAGAAATTCAACAAATGCTGTGATTGGCCCGAATGGATTCTGGTCGACTGGTAACGACTCCAACTCCAAAATATAAACAATTGTACTTGTAGGATCATTGTAAATATTTCTATTTATATAAAATCATTGGAAAACAATTCATATGTGTAATACAGATTTACACGGCAAACATTTGAAAGACCTGAGTAGGACGGATAAAAGTATCCCCAGATGTACAGTAATATCTGCTAGACTGATCAGTTTAATGCATACCTACATCTTAGGCATAATGTCTTACACTTACCAGGTAGGCAAGTTTTAACTGGGCTTAACTGATTCTGGAATACTCTTTCGGTGAGTTTGTTTTAACCAGAATATTCCTATTAGGAAATACCTGATACAAGGATGGGCGGGAGTTGCTTGTAATACTGAGCCCAGTTTCACAGTCGTAAGATTTGAAGATAAGTCAAGAACTGAGAAAGAATCGTCCAGAATTGTATTAAGCATTTCCCAGAATTCCTTTCATAAACCAGAACACATTTCGTCTTCAAATGAGACCTGCCTTCAATTCATGTAGACTACGCAACGCTAAATGATCTGGATTAAGCAGGTTTTACTGTACTTCATAGAATAAATCGAATATCTGGCGAAATCTAATCCAACGGAAAAATGATGTAATTACAGGTAAGGTCTGTTTTTCTTGTAATGTTTTGTCCCAATTTGTTCCTGAAAACGCTACCGGTAGTACCTTTTTACACATGAGACACAAAAGATCTTTTCTGCAAATTCTGCCAAAACCATGAGACAGTTATACAGTTGAACCTCGTTAAAACAATTCTGTTAAAAAGGAAACCCGTTTATTACAATGATTACCAACATTACCCAGTTAACATATTCATATCAATCCTGATTTGGATAATCCGAAACCCGGTAATACGACAATTTCACTTTTGTCCACAAGATTGGTATTAACGAGGTTCCACTGTACTTCTTATACAGTATTTAAAACATCGAAAATTCATAAAGACATAATATGCATAAGTGAATTAGGGAATCCAACAAAGGGGAATTCAGATTTACGAATAAATCATAATGGATGTATAACATACTTATGTTGTAAAAGACTGGTTAACAATTCACTTAACAAATGAGAAGAAACAGCCAATCGTCAAAACGTTCTGTGCTTCTCAAGAATGAAAAAATAAATAATAAAGCTGCACAGCAGGGATCACAGATTTTCTGCATTAATGATTCTTTTAGTCAGGAGGAGAATTAAATTGTCAGAATTGTAGTTCTAAGCCCCATCCCGTGATTGTAGAATTTAATAAGTGCTGCCATCTATTTGTTCAATTCTAATATCAGAGGGTGACTTTAAGTACACCTTAACACAGCATGGATTTTTTTACTGTTACATGGAGGCAATAAATTAGCTTACTAGAAGTAATTGTTCAGTTTTTATTCAACATGCTGCGATTTCAATGGCGACGATTCATAAAAATTCTGTTGCAATATCACTACGTCACTCATGTCTGAATGTCGTTAAAAATGTTTAGTCTTCAAAGACAGGTGACGGCACTAATACTTTTTAATTCAGTACACAGAGTCAAACAAATAACAATAGTCGAATGATCAGAAAACCCTAATAAATTGTTACTGCCAATACAGTAGACTTCGCTCAAGTTGCATCTTATGGAACCGAGTATGGATATCTGAGTTGGATGGTATGCTTTTCATATACAGTCAATCTCCGATATACCTCCCTCCCATTCACCACCACCCCGCCTTACCACCAGGTTTTCAAAAAACATTTGAGTTATTCGGATCCGACTTGGGCCGAGTCCACTGTATGTATTTTTGATTATACTTCCTTTTTAATGGCAGTGCTGACTTATCGCCAACAATCTACAAAATTAGGTGAAGCAAATCTAACATGCATTCAATGAAAATAACATTTCTAAGAAAGACAGAGCACGTTATATTCTTTTTGGTTCGAAAGATGGTGTTAACCTAACTCAGGCGGACTAAAGATTCCGATCAGATCATTGGATTATAAGCAGTCAAGTCTGCGATTATCTATGGGGAACCTTTCCAACATGAAGTGTACTTATGACCATGCCAGATTGATCACAGACCGATCGTAAGCCGAATTGTAGGAATCGAACCAGTTCTATTTCCTACGACTGATCTTGATGTTGTAGTCAACCAGCAACAAATGTTGCGTCACACGACTCCGACTTGGCGATGATCGAGTCACAGTCAACCCGAGTGCTCTTAAGATTGTGAGACAAATGAATCGCCAATCAGCGGTCACATTACCACTTTGTTCTTACAAGAACCTACTCAGGTCATAAGTCGACCTGAGCTAAGTTTTAGATGAAAAATAGATACCTCGTTTCTCAAGATTCTGATGTCCAAAATTGACCCACCCAATTCCCTTTTAATCTTAAAAAACGTTAAATTGCTAAATGTAAAATATTGACCAGCTCGGTAGCCTATGATTTTTTCAATTTGAAAAATAGATTCTAAACAAACCGCCTGAAACATTATGTAGGTCCTGAAACCACTTTGACCTGATTGTTTCACTGCTTTCATCGAACACAATGAACCCGACCTTTATGCATGTACAGTATGTGAGTACATACATCGCCTCATTGATCATAACGCTCGCAGTATTTTCTCAACAAATGGATTGACGTTGACGCCATGAAATTTCCAGTTCAATGCACAGAAGTCAGCTGATTCAATACGTTCTTTCTGGTGATCAGGTAAATCAACAGTATCCTCAGTGCTAGAATGAAAGATGTCAGCACATATAGTGCAACTTGTTGCAATGGATTACGGGTGGATCTAGGAAAATTTGAAGGCCGTCCAAAAGAAATGAGTGTCAAATTTGCAGGTTGTAACTATTTCTGATGAAGAGGGCAACCTAATGCAGCTATCAATGTGAACTCTGACCCCCCTACATCAGTGATAGATGCTTTCCAGACGTCAAAAACATGGTGATTCCTGAACAAACAGTTTAGAAAACTAAGGATCCAGGGACACCATGCCCGCTTGGTGAAATGCTTGACAATCTGACAATTCAATATTCAACACCTCCTGGTGAATTAATACAGTAATCAATGAGCTTGACACTTATCACAATCGTAGAGCTTGTCAAGCACTACAATTCTGCAATTGATTGTGGTTACTGGTACGAATTATGCCTAGGTACCAATATATATGGAAATACCACTATTCAATGTCCCCTGGTGATTATATAAAAATTCCAAATACCATGAAATTCACCATAATCATAGAGCATATCAAGAGCAATGATTTTGCAAATGATTGTTGTAACAAAATATTCCAAAAAGTACCAATATACATTGAAATACCATGTTATTCCATTATTCAACTTCCCCTGAACATATACAGAAACCAATGACCTTGAAACACCATAAAGATTTACCAATATAATGATGTCTCATATCCGGTGGTGGTCATTTTTTAAACCATCAAAGCCCTAGTGAACCTCAATACTAGGGGAAGGTGGAATTCTGTCAAAGCGATATTGTTGGTTTTGCATCTTATGCTGACATTTTTTTAGTTTTATTCAATTCAATATCAATTCATCAACTAATAATTGGAATGCTAATGGGCTCCTGTACTGTTTCCTTGACAAATGTAAGAGAGGATTTCTATACATCAAAAGTGAGAGGAAACATGGCTGATTAACACATACAAGGAGGGATCAACTTCAAGTTGTATTTCAATGTCTTGAAGCCTTTAAACATCATTTAGTACGCTAAAAAAATATATTATTTCACTTTCAAATTTTTTTTTTTTTTTTAAATCAGCAGCCCGGCACTTTTCAAAGCGTGGTGACAAAATGACTATTGTCTTAGGTTTGCAGTGACGGGTGTTTTTAACATCTAACATTTTCAATAAGGTCTCAAAATGTCAAAGGTGAGGTCCAGAACACAAGGTGAAGCCTTGATGATGCAAAGAATGGCATTACGCATTTAACCCCTGAGGAATTGGATCCAGTAATCACTTGAAACTTACACAAACTTTTGATAAAGCAAACGTTCCGCTAAGGCCGCAATGCCTGAAAACAGCTTCTGGTCAATTTTGCTGTCTTCATCGATCTGTATCAGATCAAACATGTAATTCATTTGTTCGGCTGTGATTGAATTGATCAAAACATCCTTCAATGCCTTTTCTAAATCCTGAAAGATGGTAACATAAAAAATAGACACTGTAAGATGATTCAACAGGTGAATTAATTTACTGTTAAATCCTTATATACTACCCACTACCATATATCAAATTTACATGGGTCCGAAAGTCCATGAAGTCAAGAGCTTATGAAATAAAATTGCAGCAAAACAAGTACCAGCATTTTTTATTACTGCCCTTGATTTTAGACCTCTGATCCCAGGTGCTTTAAATAGGAAGTCACATAGCACTTTCAGGAATACCTTTGGGGTTAGGACTCCAATTTTTCCATCCTTGTTTTTCATGAATATCTTGCTGTACAAAGTATTTCTTCTGGAGGAAATTACGCAGTATTCACGAAGATACTCCTGTGGGGACATAGCTACAAAATTTTAAAGTACACCACATGAAAATAAGCTTAGGTGAAAATATCTAAACTTGATGAACTTATTACATTTTAATTGTTCACGCATCGTACAAGATATCATTTTGGTAAATTTCTAAAACTAGGGGTCCAGGGACACCATGCCTACCATGCTCAACAATCTAACAATTTCAATATTCAATGCCTCCTGGTGACCATATACAAAAACCAATGACCTTGAAACTCACTACAATCATAGAACATGTCAGCTGCTACGATTTTGTAATTGATTGTGATAACAAAATATGCCTTGTTACCAATCTAATGTGGAAATACTAAGTAATTCTACTATTCAATGCCCCCTGGCGACCATATGCAACACCCAATGACCTCGAAACATACCACAATAATAGAACATGTCATAAACTACAATTTCGCAATTGATCATGGTAACAAAATATGCCTAGGTACCAATCTAATAAGGAAATACTAAGTTATTCTACTATTCAACGCCCCCTGGTGACCATATAGAATAACTAATGTCCTTAAAACTCACCACAATCATAGACAATGTCATGAGCTACAATAAGCAATTGATTGTGGTAACAAAATATGCTTAGGTATCAATATAATCTGGAAAAACTTTTTCCCAACTACGAATGAGTGCTGATGATACCAAGATGGCCGCCAATTACGTCATAATTGGCCGATCAAAAATTCCTGACACAGGTATAAAACATCCCTTTCCAAAGAATACCCTTCACAAATTGCAATGAGAAATGGCAAACCAGTAGGAAGCTACAGGACTCAGAATTTGGGCCAAAATTGACATTTTTGGGCACTAAAAAGGTCATAGGACGGCCATCTTGAGTCGAATCGACCCAATTTTTCTTATGGTGATGGGCCCTTGGGGGATTCAAATATATACGAAAGATCAAGGTAATTGATTTAAGTGTCTTCAAAATTTCCCTCAAAAAGTTCAATAAATTGCCCATGGGCAAAGTGTGGTTTACCTTGAAAGCTAGAGGTTGTTTGGGGTAAGGGCATTGCTTGAAAAATCTTTTTAATTCGTGACTTCAAAGTTCTATCTTGTATTTCATCTTTCTCAAAGAATTATTTTGTAGTCAAATAAGACCAAAAATATACATTTCGTAGGGTACAGGTAGGGGCGGCAGGGAAACTATTTTATATTTTCAAAGAAATATTTTTCACAATATGAAAAAATATTCAAATAAAATTCATATGATGTCACATATCAGAGGGTGGCTGAATATTTAGTCTTGGAAACCTCTTCCAATGTATGGCCGCGGAATCTAAACCGGCACAGTAAGAAATCGGCGTATTAGATCGTTTTAAATCCTGGAATTTACTACTACAATATTCAGACCTCGACCTATACTTGTAGTTTGCTGCTTAATATTTTCAGGTCACAAGAAATCACAATTTATTATAAATTATATCAAACAGAAAACATAGCGCTCATCTTCTGTTGATGAAATGTCAGACGCGCCAGCAAGCAGCGTTTACAGTATCACTATAGTAGTGTATACTGTACGAGCGTGTGTTTGTGTATGCAACAGTCTATAGCACTCCGTGCGCACATGGAGGCCTTGTGTAAGTGAATGTTCGCTTGCACTTCAGTGTCAATCAAATCAATCACCGGGTATTAAAATGAAACAATACCTATGGCGGAAAATAATTACATTCTCATCAGCAATGAGCATTTGAAATTTGCACGTATACGGCACCTAGTCCAATGAAACGTTCGCCATTCTATGGCTTTCCCATAATTATTTTAGTAGCCCCGGAATTCCCCGTATATCCCAAAAACAGCCAATCGCATTCGCTCGTAGAGACAACACCCCCCAATCGAGGTCATTGCAATTTTATACGCGAGAGCTAAGAATTTTCCCGCCAAAAACAGTTTATCGTAGAATTTTAACAAAGTTGACCATGTACATCGACAGAGTTCGTCATGTCTTCAAGCGCATCGATTATACGTCGTTTAATCCGAGAACCAATGAAACAAATGCTCACATAAAAAAACGTACCGCGATTTTACATGAAATTGGCTCAATGCCAACTTCATATCGCTGACAAAGGTAAACCAAAAAGTGTAGAAAGTGCTGATTTTGACGAACAACAATGGCTGCCAGTCGGCCATCTTGATTGTGACAGGGCCAGTTTTTGGGCTGAAGATGTGTCTAGGGTAGATATATGTATAAACCAAATATCAAGACATTACCTTGAAGCGTCTTCAAAACTTCCCAAAATAACTGGATTCCGTCTACGGACGGACGACGGACGAAAAGTGAACGCAATGGCCCACTGGGACTAAAGTCCCAAGTGGGCTAAAAAATCAGAAACCCACGACTTTCAACTTTGCGCAACATAAAGAAAAACTAATTACAAAATATATTGTTGTTTAAACCGCTCAATTCGCCCATTAGTAGTGAAATTATAGGCTACCGAAATTGCGTTTGAGTTTGCTAAAAATAGCTTTGAGCGAAGTGTATTAAGCATAGGAATGATTTATCGATCCGCCAGACCGTTGACATAGGCTAGCTAACGCGAGCCAGAAATATGGAAAAAATATCCAAAGGGCTTGTGGCAAGCGACGCATTCTACCAGAGCCATCGCTCAAGCCATTGCCAAATGCAGTTATATTTGTGAGCGGTAGATCATCGCTAACTAACTTTCACAGATATCTTTTTCATTGAATATGTAAATCTTTTAATCATAATTTGTGTAGAAAGGCCTAATGTTTTGACTTACTTTCTAACTTTCTCATGTCCATTGGCAACTCAAACCGACAAGATTGTTTAGACAATGCTAAACGCCCAGTTACAGCGCCTTGTGAAGTAAGTTTCTGCAAAAAGCAAAATGATCATTGGCATTCAATTCTTCTGTCTCAGATTGCTTTTATAAGCGATGCTATGCAATGTAAAATACCTTGATATCAAAGGTTGATTTATCCACTTTGGGAATAATCTTTATTTCACTATGATCCTGAAATATTAAGTAATAACATCCACATTCATCATCAGTCGACTTCAGTAATCCAGGAATCCACTTTTGGCAAACAATACAAAAGGGTATCCACACAGGGTCAATTTAACATCTGAGATTCAATTAACTCTTTGCCTGCCAGGCCTATTTTTCAGGAAATTCTGCGCTTTGCCAGGATTTCTGTGATTTTCAGAGATTCATAAAACAAAAACTAAAAGAGATATCATCATCAAATTTGTTTATTTTGTTCATCTGGTCTTGCTTTTTCATGGAAAATAAGCAGCATTTCTTCTAAAAGTGATAAAATCTGCAGCAATCACCAGAGCAGTGGGGTTTTTTTTAATAAAATATGCCCATTCATACGTGTTCAGACCCCATTTCAATAGATGATGTCACTAACACACTGCATTGAACGACTGATGATAGTTTGTTTTAGTAGTAAAGGCATTAAACTAACTGGTGTTGTGCAATGAATTCGCCATCTATTGTTAAAGTTAAGCAACAAGTCAACCGTACCAGCACGGTTTTGGCAGGCAAGTGATGGGAGATACCAAACGTACCAGTACGTTTTTGGCAGGCAATGAGTTAAATCTATCAAAAATTCAAAAATTCAATGGATAACGAACATGGAAGGTTAACCCTCAGGAACTGCAAGAATTTGGAAACAAGTCCACCAATAAATATGCAACCAGGCATTTCGTTTGCCTTTTTAATGCCGGGATGATTTTTTGTTGTTTGTCCGCTGTGCCTTAAAAACAAAAATGTAGCTTTCTTTCATGTGTTCTGCTGTGCAAAATCAAGCCAGTGTAATCGAGTATTCACACTCTACCAGTCCAGTGACAGTTGATAGTGAAATTGGTGAAGGCAAATTAAGGTTGTTCAAACACGGTCAAATCGTAAAGATCATACAGTCGGCTACATTTCTATCGATATAAGCATAGTCGACTGTAGTACGCAAATCATTACGGCTTTGGATAAAACATACCGGTAAGTGAGAAGTTATCGATAGTCTAGCGTGTTTGGATGATTCATACACAATAGCGATACAGTCAACCCCGATATACCAACTCCTCCCAATAAACTGCCACCCCTGCCTAATGCTGCGTTTTTACTGGCAATGGAGCATTTGAATTCAAATCAATAGGAAAATCCCCTGATATAATGCCGCCTGCAATTCACCATTGCCAACGCACTTTGTAGTACATCTCTAAAACATCTTGTAAAACAATGGCATTCCGAGACATAAAATCTCCCAGTTACTGAGTATCAAAGGGGCTGACGCGTTTCGAAAAAGATACAATGAATTTGTTGATATGCACTTACTTCATTGTTTTTACTTGGCTTCTCTGTCTTTGTGCCCATATTATTATCCGTGCTTTGAAGTGGTGGCTCAACTTTGACAGGTTCTGGCTCACTGCAATAACATTATATACTGATTTACATGGTTTCCTGGCAATCAATTCACATTCAATCAGGCAAATCCATTCATTAGCGATAACTAGTCCAACTGTGAACGGCGCCAACACTACGGCTAGGTAAAACACAATATTTCCAAAGGGAAGGTTTTATAAAACTCGAGTTCTGTTTCAAAGACAATCCTTTATTGATATCACTGAGATGGCAAAAATGAAGAAACTGTGTAAATTACAATTAAACTAGGGCACGGGGTTTAAAGTTCTAAAGTTCAAATGCATAAGCCACATTCACGCTGCAAGAATGGAGAAAGCATTTACATGTGCGAAAACTCTGCGTTTAACTGGTTTGTTCAATTTGGAATGGAGCAATTTATTTACAAGTTTGACCAAAAATCGAGGACTGCTCTGTGTGCAGAAATAGAAACTGCTCTGATTTCAATCCATGTTGCGTCTAGTGGGCCCAGTAATACAAGCGGATTATAAAACATGTGCAAACGCCCATGTCTGGTTCGGTCAGCTTAAAATTGTTGTTTCAGGAATGGGCCAATATAGAATGAACTCACTGGAGAGCGTGAACGTGGCTATATCATTCTATAAAAACCTCTTTTACCTGCATACACCGAACAGTTAAACTCAGTTTAAGGAAAACAAGTTTCGTGAAATCGATCGTATAAACCATCTACGATATACAAGCTTTATGAGCGACTAACCAACTAGAATTCTCATAAGTATAATATTTCTACACGACTTGATTACATACATTTAGTGAAGTAAACTATACTTTTACTCCCAAAGCTTTATGTGCTATGGGCATTTTGTTAGTGTAGTCAATATTTGCCAACATTAGTGGCTTATGTTTGCATACCAAGCAGTCAAACAGGTTTTTCTCTGTTACCTCTGTTTTTGTTTTTGTTTCTTTACATCTTTAATTTGAGGAAATGGCTATAGATTCTTGCACGATTTGAGTTAAACTGAACAATTGAGTTTTGATAAAATCAAGCATTTGTTACCACTAATGACATGATCATTCCAAAAAGATACAATTTGTCTATGTATACTAGTTGCATACATAATATATACCTTATTTTGTTTGATTCAATTTTAGCAACAGGCTTTTCCATCAAACGCAGAAAACTCTCTGGTTCAGGCATATACATGCTGATAAGTATGTGTTTTGTAATCCACTCGGCAAAACGAATATCAATGAAATACTAACGTTCCCAATCAAATCGATTGCATATTTTCATAGAGCATAATCAAGTTTGTGTACATGTACTCCGTCAACTAAACTATTCAATATTCCTGCGCTAGCCAAATATCCAATAGTGAAATAATGCGAGAAAAGCATGTTCTTATTCAGGTGACACCGCAATTTTTGAAATATACGCCTGAGTGAAATCCGAATACATGTAACACTCTGGATAACATTTAATGATGATGAAGATCATCAATAACAATAAGTTCACTGACTAGATAAACAAGATTGAATAATTAAGCACTGTTGTCGCTATTAATTGAGGACTTAAAGTCGTCACTGTGACAAGCAAACATTGCTTTGAAAGACACCCTTACAGATTTCACAGAGTAGTGGTGTTACAATGTATCCCTATCAACTAAACTAATCCATGGGTATATTCACGTGATATGATTACCAGTCATTGCCTCGTACGTAAGTAACTTTGTATGTAACATTCGTAGCTATAAGAGTATTAGAAGTAATTCGATTGATTGGTAACCACGAAGCGGTTTTATTTATCACCGGTCGGCATGTCGAAGTAAGTTATTAGTCTTTCGTGTTGAGGGACGTCAAATTTCTCAAGAAAATGCAATTAAGAATGACTCCTGAACAATCAATGATTGATATCGTGGGAGCCAAATATCAATTGAACTATTTAGAAAATAGAGAGCTCTGAATAACATCAAGGTCTATGAGGTGTTTGTGCTGATTTACACAAGGAATATATAACTCGGGTCAAAAATGATAATTTCAGCTCTAGTTCGACGGCTGAAATATCATTCACTTCCATTTCAAATCTATTTTCACAAGAAATACAATTACCGGTATATACTTTTATTTGTGTGCTCAAAATGCACTAGATTTCTTGAGTTTTTTGGGAGTATTTTTGTCAAAATAGGGATATGGAGTCGAGTAAAACTACATACATTTACTAGTAATACTAAGCCTATATCTGTATCTAACAGGGAAATTAAAAGCATTTCTGATGGATAAGCTTGGACGGGAAGATCCTAAATGACAGATTATCACCAGCCAGTTACTTATAGACAATGTACGGAGGATACCAGATGGTTTATTGACCAATTTTACCTTAACTCACTTTATTACATAATCAGGGTGGCCATTTTTATTTGACTTGCTTTCTCCCTGACTATTCATTGACATTGACATTGTTCTTCCCCCCCCCCCCCCCCCCCCGACTTGATCTGCTAAGAATGCAATCAATTGACACAGTCTAATATGTAAGACATAAACAGAAACTGTTTGATTTTGCACGCGATCTAGCAATCTCAATCAATTTCCCTGACTTATCCCTGATTTTTAGGTATTTTTAAATGCCAGTCAGGGCATTTTAGTAGGTTCGAGAAGATTTATCTCAAACTTTTGACAAAGAAATTCTGCTCATATAACACCTGACTGGACCCCGGCAAGTAAATATTGGTCTAAAAACAAGCCCAAGGATTCGCTGCGGTAGTCTGTGATGAATCAGCCAGTGTGCAATGTAAGTATTTAACATAGCTAAATGAAAATATTTTTTCTCAGCTGCAGACAGGTAAAATTGCATAATGAATGTTGTATCCGTAGATATCATATGTTTTTATGTTAAAATAGAAAGGATCCAACAATTCAAATGAAAAGAGACTTTATTGGAAAAGCCCTAATGTATCAGCTTTTTTTCAAATAATCAAAATCGTCCAACCTTATACTAGAATATAAAACAGAATTAAAAACAAATTATGAAAATTTTGAATCAAAGAATTACAGCGACATAACAGTGGTGTTGGAAGTGCCACGACTGCAGCAGCGAAAGCCACAGCAATAATTCACTGACTGATATTTTTCTTTCTTTGAATACATTTAAAACTGTAAAAAATCGGCAATTTGCTGTGGCTATCAAAAATTACTACCAACGTGCCTGCATAATGCTTGTTCTACATACTACATACAGACCATTGTCAATTGAGAAATGTTGTAGTAATTTTAATTCTTTGATTCTAATCTGATATTCTTTTAATTCTGTTTTTGAGTAACATGATACATGACTAACTTCTTGGTTGGATTTACGTCAATAAACTTGAATTAGTTTATTACCCCATTTCTTTATCTTTGGAGTAAAATGTGGAACCGATTTCATTGAAGTTTGTAAATATTTAGTTAGCCATGTCATACTAATTATTCCATTCAATAAGGGTCTCTTTTCGATTATTTTTTCATTGTCAGATACTCAACATTTCCATACATATCTACTTACCCCATGTTCCAGTTGAATTGGACGTTTGAATCTAAACAAATTTCACAGAAGGCATATCCATAAAAGTTGATAAATAATTATAGCATCTTCAATCAATTCCGGATGATTGAAATTAGGAAATGAACACCAGAGAAAACATCAAATCGCTATCGGTCTATCTGAAGTTTTAGTTATAACAAGATATCAATCCAACGACATCCACCGAACACAAAAAAACAGGAGCTACATCAGCAGTTATGGGTTTATATTTGACTCTAGGGTTAAACTGTAACAAAAGAAATTAGAACTAATTTCAAATCTGAACCCAGCTCCGCATGTGAGTAAAATGTTTCAAAACTCTAAAAGTAGAAAAAAATTTCCTAGTCCAAGTATAAGTTCTTTTCAAACTCCAAATCGACAAGCATGCAACTAGTCCTGTCTTCGAAGCGTCTAGCCTCCTGGTTCCACAGTTTGCTTTCAAAATTTCAATTTTTGTCTTCTGACTGTTTGAATGTACAAACCGAAATCCTTATGATAAATTTACGACGCTGGTTCATGCCCCGACTTAAAGTACGCTTTAATTGCCAAAATTTGAATGAAATCAGTTGGTAGGTGAATTCACGTGTAATCCAGTTCAATCTATTTATACAAGTACGCATTGCCATACATAGAGCCAATTTTTACACCGCTATCAAATGTAGTAAATATCAGTCTTAAAAGGGCGCCTGCCATCAATACTGATGGCTTCAAAACACACCCACGGCAAATCATAGTCTTTAAAGTATATATCAGGTATATATCGCACGTATAGAAATCTAGACCGTTTTTGAATGAAATATCTTTATGAACAATACGAAATGACTTCTCAACGAGTACTTATAAATTGAATAAATCAACGCAGGCAAACGAATACACGGAAAAGAAAAGGCTTTTATTATGTGTAAAGATAATTGACTGATAGGGTTTATTTGGTTCTTATGGCAAAACTGGTTTGATTGTGTGAAAGTGAACAAAACTCTCTTTCATTGCCATGGTTGAAGGAATCATAACCTTTTGTTTTATATCGGTGATCAATTTTCAAACAAACTGTTGGCATTGAATGAATTGTGAAGGGGAGAATTACTGTGGGAATTAGGAATTTAACATCACTATACGCAATGCCGATAATAACTGCATTTCCTTCGTTGTTACAATTATAAATATTGTCGTCATTGTAAGTGGAGCAAAAAATCTCATGTACGTGGAAGTGGCCTTTTAAAGCCTGTAGGCTTCCCAGGGCCTGCATAGCGTATAATGTGCATATATTGGTAACAGGTAAACATTCCCTCAGTAAAAATGCCCCAAATCCAGTTTTTAAGCAATCAAATTAGAGTTATTGGGTGGTACCTAGCAAACTTGAATGAACTGATAATTATCGTCTCCACCACGGAGGTTCAGGGTTTGAATTTCAGAATTTGTCCTCCACAGCAAGTTGCTTTCAGAAATGCTGTGGATGGCAGAAACGATCCATAGCAAGTCTAGCTCTCACCACAGCAAGTGCCTATCTTGAAAACAATACCCCGTTAAATATGTATTCCATGAAAATTGAAAACTAATTCTATATGAGAGTCAATGTTATTTGATTACTTGACTTAAACATTTAAATATATATAAAAAATATATAAAATAAATTATAATACTGTCAACAATATTTGTAAAAATTAAACACTAAAATGAAATCATTAGAGTTGGGTCAGTTCATAATGATATGTGATTAAAATTGAATAATTGATTACTAAATTATTGAAAGAACTTATAACATAGTTATATTCTAATAATCTATAATTTCTCAAAGATACGTCAATGGCTATGTACAAATACATCATCGGCAAAAGCCGTCGATTGCCGTCGTGAAATTCGAACCCTGAGGTTATATTTTGCGGATGTTCATCTGTCTGTTTGTCGGTATGTAAGCAGAATTTTGTCCAAAATAACGCAAAAAGTAATAAATCGATTTCCCCACACATCAGCAAGTGCTCTTAAAATCAAGATAGATTCCTCTTTGAATGAAAATAA
Organism: Tubulanus polymorphus; assembly: GCF_964204645.1. NCBI lineage: Eukaryota > Metazoa > Nemertea > Palaeonemertea > Tubulaniformes > Tubulanidae > Tubulanus > Tubulanus polymorphus. Next base: position 10,755,120 of record NC_134026.1, read on the forward strand.
TTCGTTTTCAGTGACCACTCATAATTCACCAGGACCTAGTTCCATAGTTGTGAATTAGAGTTAACTCTGAGTTAAAGTTAGTTCATTTTCAATGACTTAACTCAGAGTTAAATCTTAACTCGGAACTGTGGAACTGGACCCAGTAGTTTAATTCTACCATAGAACTCAGTTTATATGATTGTAAATGATTGAATTCAATCAATCAACTCGTAGAATCAAGGCCTAGGGATATTTACTCATGGTTCCCTCAGTTTCATATATCATCATGCTGCAGTCAACCTTTTAGTGGTTGCTGGTTGGTTTGCAAGGGAAATTGCTGAAGAAAATTGCCCTTGTAGATGTAGATGAATTTCCCATATATTTCCAAACTGGGAATTAGTGTTTCAAAATCCCCTAGTTTTTCACAATTTCCCAGTTCTGTCATCCTCGCTTGCCAGGGGTCCGGTATCACTCCCGAACTCGCTTCCACCAGCCCCCTTGCCTCACGAAGCGTGATTTTACTACTGGCGCTGTTGCGCATGACGTCATATATGGATTTGCGAAATACATACTTGTTCGGTAAAACGTTTGCTGATTGGTCCATTTAACGGGAAAACCAACAGAAGCCTATTGTTGTTTGTTACAAGCGCAGTGATTGGTAAAACCGTATTCTGGTTGGCTAGTAACGATTCCAACGACTCGTGAGGTCAAGGGGTTCGGGGAACAGCTTTAGCGTAGTGGGTTCAAATCTCTTAACTGGTGAAGATGCTGTTCTGTGGGAACCATGTTACCTACATTTGTATATATTATATTGTACGTAATATTTTCTGGTAAAAATTAATAAAATACAATGTATTGTATTATATTGAATTAACCCTCTTGTTATCGATTTTTAAGCAAATTTTTTAGCACAGTACCTCAGCAAAATTAGTCGTTTCAGTGCTCACTGAAGTTAGCATTTTAGTATTCTACACAACTATACACGCTTGTGCAGGATCGATCAGTGGCATTGGAACTGCAGCGACGAAAGCCGCGGCAATAATTACAGAATGACGTTTTTCTTTCTATATCAGTACTATGTTTTTGACGAAATTGAAGTAAATTTGTCGCGCAATATTAGAACCTGTCAAAAATCGGCCATTGGCCACGGCAATCAAAATTTGCTTCGAAAGCGCCTGTCAATGTACCTAATGCATAAGGAGCAAGAGAGTAAAATAGATCTTACTACAGTTGTGCATTTTGCAACTTTTGTGACTTTATATTGATTAGAACAATGCATACCAAACACAGACCTGCCAAAGGTGCACGCACAGGAGTACATTTTGCGTTGCGCTAAGTTCATACGTATTTAGCAAAGAGTATAGGCGCACCCGCACGCTAGCCGAAAAATGCGCTCAGCAAAGGGAGCTGTGGCAAGTGTGCATGCATCATACAACCATATCTACTGCCTGTTGCCACTCTGGGGTTCAATTTTTTCACCTTTAGGGGCACTGAAGTTGCTATGCTTTATATTGTCATTTTGTTCATACATGTCACCTAAGACATGTCTTTCTCTCAGAAATCATAAATACGATATACAAAAATAACTATAAGATTTTCTTATTTAGTCCAAAGATCTTACATTATCGAATGTCTGAAATCTTGTTACACCACTTAGATTATCATTGTTGTCAGTTGCTAGGCAATGACATCCAAAAAACTGCAGAAATGCATCAAAAACTGTATAAGTGGGTGTCTGAAGTTCTGACTTCACAATTGGTATAGAATTACCTTAAGGTGATAGGAAAAAGTTAATCTAAAGGCACAACCGAGATGACCCCTACATTTGAAAAATGGCAGCTTTTCAAAATGGCCATAACTGCCACTACTGAAAATCACATTTCCAACCATGATTTTGCAACAAAGTAACCTAGGCTAGTAAAAACAACGCCTGTACCTACTAAATCATGGTTAAACTATCAGATAAAACCCTATTCAGATATCACCAACAATTTGGCCAATTTCAATATGGCTGCCACAGCCATTACTGAAAATCACTTTAAACCATAACTTTCCAACCAAGTTACAAATCAAAAATCAAATCAAATCTGTTTTTTACACACTGAATGAAATATTCATTTCACTAGTGCTATGCTAGCTAACCCTCAGGCAATAGAAATATTTAACAAAGGAATATCAACTTATGAAAAAAATGGTAAAGCCTTAAGAAATTTCTTCTTGCAGAACTTATCTGATCAAAAGTGGCCAACAGGTAGCCAACTATGATATGGTATCCAAACTAGAGTCTGTTCAAGTGTGCTCCAAATTTGGTATTATAACCCCTAGCCTTTAACTCTATTCATGGATCAGTTATCTCTCCCTGGGGAGAAGTAATATCCGAGCAGCTGCTAGGCGCTCAGGAGTCATCTATCTGGCCAAGTACCCATTTACCCCTGGGTGGAGAGAGGTGATGAGGATCAGTGTCTTGCTCAAGGACACTACGGTAATGTATGGGGTTCGAACCCACGACCTAGCTTCCCAGAGTCGAACGCTCTATCCACTCGCTCACACCGCTCGCACGTTAAGAAAAGAAATGTCCTAAAGTGTACAATTAATCTCATTTTCCTATTTTTGTCTTTGAAATTGTATTATTCTACCACCACCTGCACTAGCATAGGGAAGACAAAATTCTCGTAAAAACAATGCTGATATCGTAGATGTTGTCTGTTGTATATCGAGTATAGGTTGTATAAAAAAATCAATCTTCCTTGTGAGAGCTTATTAAAGGAATTGAAAGTATATTGATTTGATGTAATTAAATAACCCGGTACTGTACATTATTGTAAGAAAGTCTTAATTACATGATCATACATAATTTACGTATTTGAGGTATTCCAGAGTTAGTAGATCTTCAGCCAGACATTTTAACCCTACAGACCAGGCAACCTGATATCTCTAATCGTAGCTGTTTTCACAAAATATCAGATTCTGATTTTGAGAATATTTTGATATTCTAACCACGAGGCGCAGATCCAGGGGAGGTGCTTTAGGTGCAAGAGCACCCTAAAAAGGCTCGGAATGCATGAAAATGAGACTACTTTAACAAGATTTTCTAGAGAATGACCAGCAGAGCACCCCACATGCAAAATCCTAGATCTGCCCCTGAACTAGCCTTATAGTTCTTAAAAACAAGTGAAATTAGGCTACTCCCAAATATGTAGGCCTAGTCGTAGTCAGGTCTGACCCCACCATTACAATTGATTATGGAGTAGGACATTTAATGGTCTCCCACGTATATCTGACCATTTCAATATGCAATGCGCCCTGGTAAACATATATCGAAACCAATTACCTTGGAACTCATCCAATCATCAAACATCTCATGAGCTACAATTTTGCAATTGATTGAGGTGTATGGCTACATATGTATATGGAAACACAATCTGATTCCAATAGGCCTATATACTATATGGGTGCTAGGGCTATGACCCAAGTGGGCAAAAAGCTGCTAACTTAAGGACATTAGGATGTTTCCAATTTCTAGGTGCCATGCTGTGTTGGTCCATACGTTCCCATTGTTGCAATAATTATACCGAACTTTCGTGCAATAAATGACAAAATAAATCTCCTGATATCTATATACGGAAACAAACAACTAAATCAGAGGATAGGCCTATGTAAAGCGCTATTTCAAAAATGTATGCATGGCACTATTTTAAGCGCGGACTATGTGAAGCGCTATTTCAAAAATGAATGCGTGGCACTGTATTAAGCGCGGGCTATTTAAAAAATGTATGCGTGGCACCATTTTAAGCGCGGACTATTATTTCGGCAATATGTAATTAACCAAGTAACAAAAATTCACCATATACGAACTCAACATTCTATGTTTCATATTTAAGCAACTGTTTCAGACACGTACGTGGCGTTAAACGGACGTAATCGTTTGATGTGACGTGTACTATGTACTGTCGTCCTAAAAATATTTAGATAAAATTCGAATGGGTGACTAAATATTGAAAGTTTTCGCAACCTCTTCCAAAGTAGGGCCACGGAAGCTAACTCACTGGTACGGTCAACTACCGGTAGGGGTCCAGGCAAGCCATGCCCACTTGGGAAGGAGTTTCGAATGCTCAACAATCTAACCATTTCAATATTCAATGCCCCCTGGTGACCATATGCAAAACCCAATGAACTTGAAACTCACCACAATCATAGAACATATCATGAGTTACAACTTTGCAATTGATCATGGTAACAAAATATGCTTAGGTAACAATAGAATAAGGAAATACTTAGTTATTCTTACTATTCAACACCCCCAAGTGACCATATAGAATAACCAATGTCCTTAAAACTCACCACAACCATAGAACATGTCATGAGCTACAACTTTGCAATTGATTGTGGTAACAAAATATGCATAGGTACAAATATGATATAGAAATACTAAGTTATCGTATTAACGCCCCCTGGTGGCCATATACACTAGGGGTCCAGGGACACCATGCCCACATGGACAGTGGTTTAAAATGCTCGACAATCTAACAATTTCAATATTCAACGCCCCCTATGATTTTATAATTTATTGTGATAACAAAATATGCCTCGTTACCAAATTAATATGGAAATACTAAGTTATTCTACTATTCAACACCCCTTGGTGACCATTTGCAAAACCCAATGACCTTGAAACTCACCACAATCATAGAACATGACATGGCCTACAACTTTGCAATTGATAAGGGTAACAAAATATCCCTAGGTACCAATCTAATAAGGAAATAATTCTAATAATTATAAGTAATTCTACTATTCAACGCCCCTGGTGACCATATAGAATAACTAATTTCCTTGAAACTCACCACAATCATAGACGATGTCATGAGCTACAACTTTGCAATTGATTGTGGTAACAAAATATGCGTAGGTACAAATATAATAAAGAAATACTAAGTTATTGTATTATTCAATGCCCCCTGGTGGCCATATACAAAAAGCAATGACCTTGAAACTCACCTAAATCATAGAACATGTATTGAGCTACAACTTTCCAATTGATTGTGGTAACACAATATGCTTCGGTATCAATATAATGTGGAAAAACATTTTCCCACCTATGAATGAGTACTGATGACAGCAAGATGGCCGCCAATTGCGCCATAATTGGCTGATCCAAAATACCTGTCTCAGGCATTAAACATCCCTTTCCAAAGAATACCCACCACAAATTGCAATGAGAAATGGCTAACCAGTAGGAAACTACAGGACTCAGAATCAGGGCCATAATTGACATTTTTGGGCACTAAAAAGGTCATGGGACGGCCGTCTTGAGTCCGATCGACCCAATTTTTCTTAAGCTGATGGGCCCTTGCAGGATTCAAATACATATGAAAGATAAAGGTAATTGATAAAAGCGTCTTCAAAATTTCCCTCATAAAGTTCAAAAATGTGTAAAAAGTGCTGATTTTGGCGAGCAACAATGGCTGCCAGTCGGCCATCTTGATTCTGACATGGCCAGTTTTTGGGCTGAAGATGTGTCTAGGGTACATACATGTGTAACCCAAATATCAAGATATTAGATTGAAGCGTCTTCAAAACTTCCCAAAATAACTGGATTCCGTCTACGGACGGACGAACGAACGGACGAAAAGTGAATGTAATAGCTGGCTGGGACTTAAGTCCCAAGTGGGCTAAAATCGGCGTATGTAGGTGGATCATTTCAAACCCTGGATTTAATAACTAAAATATTGACCTCAATTGATACCCTGAGCGAAACAATAGTTCGCTGCTAAGTATTTTCAAGCCAATTAAATTCACTTGTAGAGATGACCCCCCCCCCCAATCAAGGTCATTGCAATTTCATATGCGAGAGCTAATAAAACTTCCTGCCAAAAACAATTTTACCAAGAACTTAAACTAAGTTGACCATCCACGGAGCTTTCGAAATTGAACGGGTTAACACTATTTCAAATGACTCCAAATTCAATGACTTTTGGATCCATCCTTTTTTCATTCACTCAAGAAGTCACACCCAAACATCTACCACCAATGTTTTATGGCATAAATACATACTCATAGCGGTGCTACATTTCCAATCAGTTTTTTCAGTAATTTTCTTGTTTAGAATTAGACAGTACACGCATAGAATCCACTCGTTCAGAGAGACTGTTTTATTTCTGTCAGAATCAATTTTCTATCATCTAGAAGCTGTCACCTCTTGAAGTCAAATTTGATAGGAGAAACATTTCATAAAGTTTATACTATTTCTTTTCCACCTTTTTTGGTTCATCAACGAAAAATGTGGAAAAGGAACAACAAGGATACTCCATAGAATAACAATCGGGTTTTCTGCCAAGTAGCAGGTATTCCAAAATGGTTCTTAAAAGAAAATGAAATCATCTTGAGCACATGCATATTTGATCAATTTTAGAAAATGTGAAACTTACCACTTATTCATATTTAATAAAGATGATTGTCTCTTAGGTAGACTAATTATCACTCGTTTAGGTGAGGTAGGTCGTTTGTTTTCTAGACGCAAACAAGGACGTATAGCTGGTTTCTCAGCTTGCACTGGATGTGGCAGTGGTTGTTTCACCAGTTCTTGTTTCGGTGTTGGGATACTTGGTTGGACCCATGGTTCAGCTGGAGGGGCAACAACTGGGATAACAGGTTTTTCTTTGGGTGGGGATGGCTTCACCTCATCCTGCCAAACTTTCATGGGTTCCAAAGGTGGTTTTGACTTCTTGCCAATTTTTAGTCCTACAAAAATATCATCCCATATTTACTAGTTGGCGCGAATTGTTCATCCTGATTTCAGCCGTTAAGAATTTTCTTACCTGGAACTGGTTGTTTTGGAGCAGGTTTTTTCACAATTACCTCTGAAAAAATAATGATCATCAAAATTTATGGGGGTCCTCATCTGCTGATGACCTGGAAACTCTTCATAATAATAGAACATGTCACGAGCTGCAATTTTGCAATTGTTTGTGGTAGCAAAATATGCATAGGTACCAATAATATATGAAAATACTAAGTTATTAGGCTATTTAATGCCCCCTGGTGACCATATTCAAAAACCAATGACCTCGAAACTCAAAGACAATAATGCAATATGTTATACGCTACAACTTTGCACTTGATCTTGGTTAAAAACTATCCATAGGTACCAATATAAATAGGCAAATTGTATATAATTCAATATACAACTCCCCTCAAGGGATTCGAACTCACTAAGCTAAAGCCAATCCTCAAAGCTTCTTCAAAACATACCAAAATTACTGGATTCCATCCACAGACGAATGGACAGATGGATGAAAAGTGAATGCAAACCCGCTGGGACCTTAAGTCCGAAGTGGGCTAAAAATGATTGAACCGAAGCTGGTAATCAGTTGTATTAATCAGTATGACTCTCCTAACAATCAAGTATTGACAAAGTGATTTCTCTGGAAATGATTTTGCTGTTTTTGCGCCTCTCGGCACCGGTATCCATTCGCACTATTAAGTGATGTAGTCATTTGCATATTTATTGACTTTGTAAATGAATAAATATCAATGACTTTATGACAATGATAAACACTTAAATGATTGTGATCGACTATCATCATCATTCGGTGTGATATAGGCCTAAATGATGTGAAACGGATCTAACAAACGATCGGATATTACGAACTTTTTGTTTTTCCCCCAGCGGTTCGTTAGAACCAGGTTCCGCTGTATATACAAGGGATAAGCATTTAAACAGGTTTAATAATCAAGGAGGATTAACCGAAGTTGACTATACAAAACTATCCATATGCATTAATGCATCCTCCCTTGGCAGGGATCGAAACCTGATAGCATCAAGACTTACTGGCCAAATAGCCCCAGCAGCTCAGGGTAAAAGTATATGATATCAACTACACACCAATGATTTCCTCAACGTGCCCCGACTCTTCAGCTTCAGCCTGTGATTCCACATCATCAGAAAGTGACATCTGTGATAGTTGTTCATCGGAAATAACGATCTCATCTAGGTCAACTCCTAGGTCATCATCTTGCTCTGAACAGCGCGATGATGGAGGCTTTGGTGAAGATGTATGTGAGTGAAGCTCAACAGGACGAACAAAATTACAGAAGTGCACAACTCTTCCACGCACCAACTAAGAAAAAAAAATAAATATAACTTTTGTGTATCAGTTCCTGTATATGGCTCAGCACTAAGTTTTAATAGGCTATAAGGTGGTCCATGAAGTAGATTAACATTTAATGAAGAATAATACCAGGAAGATATCAAAATTTAGTGAATATCAAATAATTGTCACATCGTATATTTCTTGAAGCATAGTTTAAATCATCAAAGCTACAGAGTGGACTGTTTAGCAAGAAATAGGGAAAACTTCATTTCTTTAATAGGGATAACAAACACATTGTGAAACCCATATGATGTAAATATTCTATAATAGTCTAGCACACAGAAATTATTAGAAATCATTGAAATAAGACAAGACATTGAAGTATTACCACAAACAAATCCATGGAACTTTCAATTTCTTTTGAAATATGCATGCAAAATCTCTATCTTAGCATTTATCCATCATGAAAATGTGTAATTTCAAATAATCATAATAAATCTAGCTTGGGGTCTAGGGACACCATGCTCACTTGGGAATTGGCCTGAAATGCTTAACAATTTCAATACCCCTGGTGAACAAATACAGTAAACAATGACCTTGAATAAGATAAAAATCCACTATCTACAAATTTAAAGAATTCAAAAACAAGAAATTTATTTATTCGGACAATCTAAAATATATAAAATCCACGACGTTTCGATCTCACCCTAGAGATCATCGTCCGGTGTGACCTTGAAACCCATCAAAATCAGAATTTGTCATGAGCCACATTATTCCACTGTTCACACTCCCCTGGTTAAGATGTACTGAAAATAATGACCTTGGAACTCAACACAATCATGAAATGTCATGAGCTACAACTTTCAATCGATTATGGTCACAAACTATGGATAGGTACACAGATTGTATAATTAGGGTTTCTGCTGCGTCGGCAGAAACCCTATTGGATTCCTGCTGATTATTATTTTAACATATTTTCCACTGAGTTTCGTCACATAAAAATCATCTTTTATTAGAGTTGACTACTAACAACTTTGAAATGAAATGTTAAACTGATAATAATATAACAGTCTCTTTCTGCGCGTAGTTTCTATGGATGTACTGTGCTTCCTATTTTAAACTCGAAGTTACTTAAAGATAACACCGGTGGAAATAGCAATCATCAATCATGGCACGCATACTGGCGCGAATCTGAAAGTTTGTGACGTTATTTCATAAATAAATAAAGAAGGAAGGCTCCGAGAATATCCAAATCACAGGTTACTGTGAATAACTGGGGTTGGACCATTCACAAGTTAAAAATGTACTTCCTTGTTAGTGAAGTAAGTTTATTCATACTGTTATTAAAAGCAGTCTAAAAATCAACAGCGGTTTATTTATTTATTGTACCGGTACGCGTTTTCTTAATCGAATTGAATTGGTCTCGTCCAAAAGGCAGGTTATACTAGTTAGCGTCAGAAAATGTCAGCCTCGGTGATACTTTGTTATCGCTGATATTAAACAGTCTAAAGTCAGTTTATACATCACATACATAACAAATTGGAGGTCCCTTGTACATGTTCATCACATCATGACGCAGCGGCGATGGTAATGTCATAGAAGAACAAAGTCAGGTGAACATACCTACCCACTGCACCGATAAAGAATGATTGCTAGCAAGAGACCAGTGACAGTCTGTAATGGGGAGTGATGGTACCGTTCGTGATTATGTTTTTATAATGGTTATTGGACGTCAATTTCATATGTGAATTGCAGTCCCCATCTGATCGCTTGACTTGTCACTGACATAATAACCGAATATGCGCTTAAACTGTCACTAGGGAATGGTAAAAACACTGTAGCTTCGTTCTTCTCGATGTTATTTCCCCCAAAACCTGGCACATGAGTACTTTGCGCGTAGTAGCACATGCGCGTAGTAGCACATGTGGGTCAACATATCCATGTTGTGAGCTGACCCCTAGGTGGCACTCTTTCAAAAAAACGGAATGTAACGAACTGATTTCGGGTGAAATCTTTGCTCGCATCCCTGAACGACATTCTATCCAGAATGGCAGAAACCCGTTATCGCTGCTTGCAGCTATATTTCAATGTTTAACTTACCCATATGAAATGTATCTTATGAAATTGCTAATACGGTACAGCCTAGGTAAAACTTCCAATGTGGATAAGACCAAGTATTATGGTGCATCCGCAAAGCTAACACTAGAAAGCAATTTTCTAAGAGGACATCGTACCTACATGTCATGAGAAATAGGTTCATGTATAACTTGAAGCCTAATAATTGTCAGTTTCCGGGGAGTGCGTTGCTACGTGTATCCAAATGCTCATACATGCGACGGGGGAGATTTTCCAGATCTTACTTTTTCAAGTAACTAGGTATCTCATCATTCATACCTTACATCACTGAATGTCTCTTAAAAGCAGATAAAAGCAGCGACAATAAAACTCATAGAAAGTGAAAATAAATTGCCTATGGGCAAAGTGTGGTTTACCTTGAAAGCTAAGAGGTTGTTTGGAATAAGAGCATTGCTTGAAAAATCTTTTTAATTCGTGACTTCAAAGTTCCACAAGTTTATATTGTATTTTATCTTTCTTAAAGAATCATTTTGTAGTCAAATAAGATATACATATGTGCATGCTTTTACGTTACCAGCTTTAATATAGTTACTATGAGAATGAATGGTAGCTTATTGGAACACTGCCGGTTTCCTGGAAAACTTAAATAAGGCCACATGTCAAGGCATGTTTTCACACAATGCACACTTGAATTCAAACACACGTAGCTCATACGTTGGCAGTAGGGGGTCGGTCGGTCGGCCGTTTTTATAAAAAATAAAATTTATTTCAAAGAATCCCAGAAAAAAGTTTTCACTTGGTACCTTTGAAGTTGGGTCGGTCGGGTTACGGCAAACAGACCATTAATATGGGATGGCCTAGAATTCATATGATGTCACATATCACAGGGTGGCTGAATAATGGGCCTTGGAAACCTCTTCCAATGTTGGCCGCGGAAGTTAAAATACTGGAACAGAAGAAATCGGCGATTAGATCGTTTTAAATCCTGGAATTTATGACTACAATATTCAGACCTTGACCTATACTTGTAGTTTGCTGCTTAATATTTTCAGGTCACAAGAAATTACAATGTATTACCAATTCTATCAAACAGAAAACACAGCACTCATCTTCTGCTATGATTATTCAGCCTATTTTCATGTCAAACGTGCACGCGTTACAGCATCACCTTTAGTAGTACGAGCTTGTGTGTGTGTTGTGTAGCACTCTGCGCGCACATGGAGGCCTCATGTAAGTGAATGTTCGCTTACACTTCAATGTCAATCAAAACAATCACTGGGTATTAAAATAAAACAATACCTATGGCGGATGTGTGAAATAATTACATCCAGCAATGAGCATTTGAAATTTGCACGTATACGGCACCTAGTCCAATGAAACGTACGCCATTCTATGGCTTTCCCATAATTATTTTAGTAGCGCCGGAATTCCCCGTATATCCCAAAAACAGCCAATCCCATTCGCTCGTTGAGACGACGCCCCCAATCGAGGTCATTGCAATTTTATATGCGAGAGCTAAGAATTTTCCCGCCAAAAATAGTTTTTCGCAGAATTTTAACTCATCGATTATACCTTGTTTAAGCTGAGAACCAATGCAACAAATGATCACATAAAAAAACGTACCACAATTTTACATGAATTGGCTCAATGCCAACATCATATCGCTGACAAAGGTAAACCAAAATGGTTGTATCTTAACATATTCAAACTTCTCTTCAGAAATCTCTTCTAAAATATTACAATATTAGATGTTTTAATCATAATTAAACAATACATAAGTCCATATGGCGTTTGTAATAACAAGATATTTGTCAGCTCAAACAAAATCATGACTTTTAACAGCATCAACAAAATATCTTTTTATTTATCTTTATTTTTTAATTTGGAACCGAGGCCTAAGTGTTCAACCCAAACACATTAACAAAACTGTCTTTGTTGCTTATATGATCATTGATTTGTAATGCAGTCACTGGTATAGCGTGTGTAGTGCCAGATGACACACACACACGCACGCACGCACACACGCACGCACCACCACGCGCGCGCACGCACCACCACGCGCGCGCGCACGCACCACCACACAAGCGTGCGCACATGCACACGCACACGCACACACAGCAGCAACTGCAGTGTCCGCCTACAATGCTTCGAGAAAATGAAACGCTCCTTTACAGTTCATCAATTAGCGAACAATAGTGTTGTCGTTTATACCATCACTCACTGTTTGAATAGTCAATTGACAATGTCGTCTATCCTGAGAGTCGGCTATCATCAGTTTCATCTGAGACCAACAGAGGGGAATGTCCCCCTAGTAAGGCGAAAGTAGCGCCCGAAAAATTCTAAGTCTTTCACCTTTCATATTTGGTAGTTTCATTCTTTTGGGAATTATTTGGGGGATCACATCCGAGCATTTCTTTATACTGCCATTCACGTTAAAACGCCAAAATTAACCAGGTCGTTGGTGGCGTTATAACAAGATTTGACTGTAGTCATGGCTTTTAAGAGGCGATTTAGGTGCGTCTAGTACACACTCGCATTTAATCACGCTTGGAACAAGCGCATAACAAAGCTGTTACTGCGAGTGAAATAAACTCATTTTAACTGCGATTTATACGCGTTTTATGGGATGTTTTTATCTAGGCTGTTGATATTTTCATCAAAAACCTTTTTTCATCTACGAGTGAGGAATGGCAGTTCAAAAACCTCTCGAATGTGTTAGAGATCACTTCCCGCAGGATATCCATCACAAATTTCAATGAAAAATGGCAAACAAAGGAAAGGACGAAAAGTGAACATAATCACATAGCTGGGACTTACAACAAAAAGCTTTGGGCCTATCAACAAAACCATTCTCTAGTTCCCATAATTACCTTTCCATAGGGAAGGCCTGCATAGTCTTGTCTCTGTAACGAAAAAATATTGGCCTACACATCAAATTATTATTATACATCAAATCACGTTATACAATCAATCAAATGTACTACATCTTAGCTGGTAATCAAGAATTACAATAAGAATCACATTAGAATCCAAATTCAACACTAATAGGTCAATGACCTGTCTTTCAGTCATAATTAATGTACTGAGGAGAGGAAAAACTTTAAAAATAAGACTCAGTAGGTTGCTTCAGCGTTACAGGATAAAGGGTGCAGACTACTGAGAATCTTCAATCTTCGTAGAGCAGCTGTGTGAACCAGGTGTAGAATGAATACGAGATGAGTAAGGTTAACTATTCTATTAGACGCTGAAGCGTTCGCTACTTAGCCTATGTAGCAGCTACTATACAATAGTAGCAAAAGCTAGTGCGTCAAACAAAATAGTTAACCTACATAGTACCACTCGTCTCGTCTTATGGCAGGGATGAGAACCAGGGATTACGAAAAAAGTGGGACTTTTGATGAAAATTTCTGTTAATTACTGAAATTGCAGCTAAACTGCAACATAGGCACTAAGCTCAAAGTGGGGGTTCCCAGCATGATTTCCTCAACAGCCTTTTTTCAATTCTAGATGGCAGCACGAACTGGTTATTTTTTCACATTTTTTGGTTAGTTTATATTGGCAATACCAGATGGTAGCACATAACGAAAATCTTTGGGCGATGTACCGTAGCATGCTAAAATACTCTTGTGAGCCGAAACATAATGCCAGACACAGCAAACCTTCCACCCCCCCCATCAATTTTTCAATGGACCTGGACAATTTGGAAAACTTGGTTTTTTTAAATTTCTCATCACAAAAAAGCAGGAAACCGCCAAAAAGCGGGAAATTCTCATCCCTGGTATGGAAACATGACCTAATCCTCATTTCCTACTTACACTTGATGGAGCCGTTCTAGGTCGTCGCCGCCTGATACCGATGCGTTCATGCAATGCTGGTGACGCCGTGTGAAGAAACGTGCTGGTGTGCTCGGTACCGCAAGATCGTGCGGCGCAACCATCACCAATCGCGCGTGGACGTCGACACAACAGGTGAGCATGCAAATGGTCATGTCCTAAACAATGCGCGTGCCGGTCTAAAAACCGATAATCGGGATCGGGTTGAAAATGCTTGCTATTTTCAACACGAGATCGCGATAACGCAGAGAATAATCGCCGAACATTCTTATCATCATTGTTATTATTACTTTTATTACTGATATCACCCCTTATAGTTCCTGCGCTGTGAATTCTACGTTTAGGAAATGCATTTGGGTGAGATCTTTTCGACGAGATAATAGACGATCGACTGATTATTCCATTCTTATGAACAGGTGTTGTCACTGGAGTGGTAAGCGGTGTTACTGATTGCTCTATGTCTTTAACGGTTATAGTGGCACTTTTCACGTGGCGTTGAGAGTGTGGTGATGGCGATGTTTGTCTTACAATCCCAGAATCATCTTTTGATCGCGCTGTTCTAAGTGTAGGTCCGGGTGACCGTCTGCTGCGAGGGTTTTTCCTTGTATTTGAAAAACTCATGAAGGGGCCTCCATTAGCTCGCCAACCATCAGCAACCCATGGAATACTCGGATGCAAATTCATTTTCTCATCTAAAAACGAAGACTGAACATTGTTAGAAGGAATATGCATGTAGAATTTCTTTTGGATCCCCAAGCTCTATAGGCCTTTGATGGACACCTATAGATAGTCAGGGATATTTCGAGTATTAAGTACGGTAGGGCTACATGCCACGGGGGTTTCAGGCCCACCCCCAAAAAAAGGTTTGAAAACTAGGGGTCCAAGGACACCATGTCTACTTGGGCAGTGGTTTCAAATTCTCAACAATTTCACTATTCAATGCCCCTGGTGACCATATACAATAACCAATGACCTTGAAACTCACCACAATCATAGAACATGTCAGCAGCTACAATATTGTAATTGATTAAGATGATAAAAAATGTCTAGTTACCAATTTAATTCGCACATTTACGGCACCAGTCCAATGAAACGTTCGCCATTAATGGCTTTCCCATAATTATTTTAGTAGCCCCGGAATTCCCCGTATATCCCAAAAACAGCCAATCACATTCGCTCATAGAGACTTTGCAATTTATGCGCAAGAGCTAAGAATTTTCCCGCCAAAAACAGTTTTTCGTCGAATTTAAACAAAGTTGACCATGTCATCGACGGAGGTTCGTCATGTCATCAATCACTTCGATTAAGTCGTTTAACCCGAGAACCAATGAAAAAAATTCTCACATAAACAAACGTACCGCGATTTTACATGAATTGGCTCAATGCCAACCTCATACTGCTGACAAAGGTAAACCAACGAGTAAGAATTCTTTTTCAGAAAGGTTGATCACCACAGCCATATCGGCACGGAAAAGTCAAGGGATATCCCGATATGATATCAGGAGGGAAAATTTTAATCTTTTTACAGAATTCCTTCAATTTCTTCTTTCAGAAATAAATTCATTCTTTCTTTTAACAAACTCAGGAAAGCGCAACGAATTTCAGACTAACTGAGCAAGTTACAAGGCTATCTTATGTCAAATAACAGAGAAAACTGGGAAAATGAAGTGCAAGTCGAACCACTAAAACATCGCAACCCGACCACAAAAATTCAAATGAAATTGATTAGAAAATATATTCATTTACAGTAGACTCCGCTTACCTCGGAATTCTTGGGACTGGAAAATTTTTTCTGAGGTATGCGAATTCCGAGGTATATAAGGTCCGCAAATTTGGTCATAAAAAAAATTGTTGCTGACACGTGGGCTCAAATTATCCTTCTTATACTAATCTATGTTGAATAAACATTGTATATGTACCATATCTGCCAGGTTTTTATTGTTATTTCAATCAAAACCTCATATCCCCCGGGAGATTTGACTTGTCATCTTTTATATAAAAACATCGTACTGTAGTACACCAAGTAAAGCCTCCTTCCCAGTTGAGAGAATTTAAAAACACGTGGGTTTGATGTGCAGTGACAAGTCTATAGCTCCGCCTACATCCATTCAATTGACTATTCGTATTAAAGACAGCTGAGAACTAGCGCGACTGGCACGCTTCCAATTCTTACGATCATCAGCATATCTATCGCAATACACGTGGTAACACAGTACAGATGTTGATTCACGTGGCGTCCAAGAACAGGTATTGATTAATCTGTTTCAAGTTGTTATGCAGTAGGCTAGGGGTGCGTTTTTGAAAAAATATTGTCGTGACGATGTTCAGAATTTCCAAGGTACACGATTTTAGGACTCAATTTATAAAAAAATCATTCTGAGGTATGCGATATTCCGACGTATGCAACTCTGAGCTACTCGGAGATTTTCATTTAAGAAATAATTGCATTAAGAAAAATATTTTAGATTTGTTCTGAGCTAAGCAATATTCCGAGGTGTATGACTCCGAGGTATGCGGAGTCTACTGTATTTACAAGAGAATAACATAAGGTACTCGAATTTACATAAGGCTAGTTATAAATGAGTTAAAAGATTTAAGAACTGGGTCAGACCTGTGAATTTGAACTTTGAAGAACAATTGATAGAAGTGACTGAAGTTTGACATTAGCTAGGGGATATCATATATTGATATATATAGTTATGCAATCGCTGCAATAGCCAATAGTAAGAGGATAGCAGAATCATAGAATCGTGAAATAGAATCATAGATATGATGAAAAATGCGATTATCATAACTTAGTTGGTAGAATCGCTACAATCGCAAATAGTAAGAGGATGGCAGAATCATAGAATCGTGTAATAGAATCATAGAAATGATGAAAAATGCGATTATCATAACTTAGTTTTTAGAATCGTAGAATCGCTACAATCGCAAATAATGAGGATCGCAGAATCCTAGAATCGTCAAATAGAATCGTAAGCGACAAAATCGCCGAGAAATCGCCTAGTGTGGTCACTGGCAACCATTGTCGGCCGACAAATTGTCGCCGGCGACAAGATCGCTCAGTATAGCATGCTAGATATTTGGCGACAAGATCGCCGAGGATCGGCAGCAAATCGCCTAGTGTGCGGCTAGTAGCGACGCAACGCTTTGAATTCAATCAAAAACAGCCAATCAGCGCCAGTATAGAAATCATGTGCATTCATAAAATGGTGACCCCCCATAGCCGAAAATGAAATGTGGCCATTTTGTAATCATGTGGCACCACTTCACGACCTGTGATTTATCCTCAATTGTCAGGGTTAGATTTCCACGTGTCGGGGCTCACGTCAACAAAAACCCTGGCCGCACACCCTTCATAATAATGGTTAAAAAGCCCAAGATTTCTTGGGCGGACAGGTTAACACTCATTGCCCTCCAGTCTATATATCTACCAAACAGATGCATTGAATTTTCCCGGCAGGTTTGTTCTATATAATTACCACGCATCTGATTTGTGGACTGAAATTTAGACTGGTGGACGCTGTCCGGCCAAGAAATGGGCAATGTAATATACTATAGATAATGAGGGTTTGCGGCCAGGGTGAGCTCCAGTGGACGGGAATCAAGCCCCGGCAAGCGAGGATGCCTGCGATTCGGTGATAAAAATCGTCTAATGTGCGGTCGCTGACGACGGACGGCGATTTTCATGAAAATCGTCGACGATTTAAATCTTTCTACTGGCGACTAAAAATCGCCTAGTGTGCGCCCGGCTTAACCCTATCAAAACCCTAACCATAAACCCAATATAATGATTTTATTGTTACTTTCATTAGTTAACACTACATACGTACGTATGTACGTACATACATACATACATACATACACACATACATACATAGTTATAATGTTCGGTAAAATAGCGGTAAAATACTTTGCCATATACGGCTAAATATCCACTTCGTTGTAGAAATGATGAAATATGCGATTGTAATATTAACTTAGTTTTTAGAACTGTAGCGAATGTTCGACACCGCACCATTATATTTATGGTGTTTTGATCCAACAACAAACAATAAATTTCATTGGCCGGGCCAGTCGCAATTTCGAGAATTTCAACATCAAGCATCTGTGGGGTCTTCTTTTTCTTCTTCCGTTTACTGTCAGCATCAACTTGTTCTGTTGATGAATATTATACTTATAGCCTACTGTCTGTCACACCTACTCTCCGTGCGACGTTTTGGTCCGTAATTTCGTTAATAATCGGTTTATCTACCTTTATTATGCATCAATTTGTTCAGTGAGGAATTTGCATTCAGAAATAAACAACAATTTTTACTAAAGTTGTTTTTGTTTTCATTTATGAGCGATAGTTTACTCAGCATACGCTCGCGTAATGCTGAAAAATCCGCTCCGCGGACGCTCGGAAACGTTACAGTGACGTCATCACCTGCTCATTAGCATATCAAAATACAGTAGGTGGCGCTACGTGACGGGCCATAAAAGCCGTTTTTCAGCATTACGCGAGCGTATGCTGGGTGAACTATCGCTGATAGATGAAAACACAAACAAATTTATGCCAGTTCATGATTTATTTCTGAATGCAAATTCCTTACTGAACAAATTGATGCATAATATTTACAGATCAACCGATTATTAACGAAATTACGAACCAAAACGTCGCACGAAGAGCATGTGTGACAGACAGTAGTTTTAGTTTTCGTTCGGGTGTAAATTTAAAATTGAGGTATCTAGCTTTGATTTTGAATCCGGAGCTTCATGTGACGAAATATTACCTGAGTTTTAGGACGGAAAAAATCACCCGAGAGATTTATGAAGACTGAATAGACATTTTAATTCAAAGTGTCAAAGTTGCTAGGGAAGCGCAGCGTTAGTTGCTGTAGGCATAGCCCTAAACGTGGAGCATTAACGAGAAAGTGTAAAACAGGGTCACGGCATCGGACATGGCTAGGTCACGATACGTTCGACACCTTTCTCATGACCATGAGATGATTTTCAAAAACAAATTTCTGCGTGTTTATTCTCAGAGAAAAGTCTTATTACTTTTTACCCACGCTATGTCAGATTAAAATACAATACTTGGTTTTAACGTGACTTTAAAACGATGTGTTAAATTGAAAAAATAAATAAATATGTGACGTGCCCCGAGTCGGCGTCAGCCAGCATGTGTTGTCTTCTATGAATTCATTTTCTGAGAAAATCATGGCAGAATGTATGTATTATGCTTTTCTGTGACAATATTCAAATAAATCCAATAGATCTCAGTACGGTAAGGGGGGGCCGACTAAATAAGGCGTTATTCAGTTTTGCTGTGCCACCCTAATTTAAATCAAAATCGATAGAATTTACCCCAAACGAGCATTCAGGAGCGGGACGGGTGTGTTGTGGCGTGTGCACATCTCCCCTAAAATTTGTTTGCCCTTTTTCCGACCCGCTTTTTTTTAATATGTTTTCACAAATTCCTTTCGTCTTGAATTTCCCATAACATCGATTAAAAATAGTTTATAATTGTTTTTCGGCCACTTCTTGTTTGGGGGATGGGTGCGATATCACCATCAATGCCGATATGCGAGATTCAAAATGAGTTATGCAGCACTGTATTTGGCGATCCCAAGTAAAGCCTACCGCACATCGACACTGCGATTGGAGACAACTAGTTGCAAGGCAGTTTTCGGCGCATGAGAGGAACTGGCTGGATACGATCAGTTGCTTGAATGTGTCGATGTGAGCGAGCTTACGATTGGTAAGCGTCGATCTATCTCCAGTTCCAGCCAGTTGCCCATGTTCTACTTTTGAGCAACTGGTTGTACTCAATCGCAGTCATATCCGTCGATGTGCGCGCTCTGGACGTATCGGCCCCACTCCGCGCGGTTCCGCCACCGTGCGGGATTTACGCGAAGCAGCAAACACAAACATGGCCACTCTCTCAATTTTCAATGATAGAAATCGTGTGTGCATTTCAATTATTTCGGCTGTTAGGGTTTTAAGGCACAATATAAGTTGATGATGTGATATGGCGATGTTAATTAATGATAATTTCGCAGTGAAGCTAGTCACGAACGGTGCCGATTGAGTGTACAGCTGCCAAAAACACTGAAATGTGCGTAGTTGCGAAACTATTTGCAGTGAATTGCAGACGAAACATGAAGCTTTGACGGCCGTTTAAAAAAAAATTATACCAATCGCAATTGTAAAATAAAAATGAGATAGAACCTAAGTTAAAATTCTGGCCATTTCTAAAAATGTTATTACTAATTTTTAGTCAGTGCCGAACGTTTAGTTTTCCAACAGTAATGAGGGGTGGTAGGTAGTCATGCAATTCAAGTCATCATTTATTACACGTTACTTCCGTGTTGTTGAAAATCTCGCGAGTCCTGGACCAAACCCCATTGAACAATGTGATCTGTGTGCTGGCCACAAATGCACACAGATCACACTACACTACCCATTACAAACTCCAGTAACCACAGCTTTCATATATCCATCCAAATATTTAGAGTGTCTTTCTTCCTGGATCTCGACGATCGACACGCGCCATGCAGTTGCTGCAACTGACCGGTTGTATAGATTTCGATGTGCGCGGGGTAATCGTTCGGTAGCAACTAGTTGTCTCCAATCGCAGTGCCGATGTGCGCTAGGCTTTAGTGCTTGTGAAATTATGTGCCTTAAGTAGAGGCCTATTGTTTTTACCTTTGTGACGGTTTAAAATTTCACCTTAGTACATGTTGTAGCCATATCCTGATTTAAAAAAATAAATTTTCTTTGTCACTAAAAATAGATTCAAGATTCTCCTGATTTTAGCCTTCGTATGGTGTCTTTGCTGGTGTTTTGAGCAGAAAAGAGGCCCCGAAGGTTCACTTAAAGAAATCTTGATTTTTCACAAGATTCTTGAGAGTTTAAGTGAAATGGAGTTAGACAAGCAGGGCGGATCCAGGGACCACTGTCGAGAGTAGCACAACTTATAAAAAAGGGCATTATGAAACAAAAGGGTATTTTAAAATGAAAAGGGCATTTTGAAATCAAAAAGGGCATTCTGAAATTGAAAATCTGCTTTTTTGCTGCGATTTCCAAGCAGTCCTGACACGAAGTGCTTTAGCAAATTAACTGCATTGAGATGTGGTTTCCAGGTAATAAAGATCAAATCATGAAGAATTGTGTGCTTTTTGTTCAAAATTATCCACCTCATCTTGTAAAAATGTGTCCTTTTCTACTTTGGGCATGAAAAAAGAGCTGCACGAGATTTTCGCGACGGTAGCTGCTGCACGTGCCTACCGCCTGAATCCGCGCCTGACAAGATTGTTCTGTACAAATTCGATTCGATGACCTCGGTGAACTAAATGTGCAACAAACTGAGCGTGTTTCATGGACCTTGACGAATTCGCCAGTGGAACTGGGAAATAAGTCTCCATCACGGTCAATGTAGAAGACAGAGCTGCTCGCATCGAGATTATCATTAATCTGGGGACGATATGCCGTGACGGAAGTGAGTACCAAAATCACCGCCTTATTTTTCTATGAGCATTTTTAAAGTTCATAGTACCGGTACGAGTCTTTTACGCCACATTCAACAGGCATAGCGCACCACGCAACCGGCCTCCAAAAGCACCCGACTCCAGGTGCCGGGTCCGGCCTTGTGTCAAGGGCGTGCTCACCGAATTTTTCTCAGCTTGTAATGATTTCATTCTTCGCCCTATTTTCCTCATTCCGCTTACTTATTCTGAGTTGACGGTTGAATAAGATCGGTTCATTTTTTTTCATCCTTTTCCGATGATGTATACCCCGTGCCTGCCGGTACTTGGCCAGGAAAAATTCCAAAACACACGTCAATAATATTATAATTTTATGAGTGAACGGAATAGGTATGATGAAAAAGTAAAAAAGAGGAAAAAGTAAATAAAAACAAAGTGCGCCATAAAAAAAATAATTGCTTTTCTGTACTAGGCCTAAAGCAAAATGAGAATGAAATAAATTGCCCAAAATCATAAAAGGCAATCTAAGGCAGTCTGTCTAATTCAAAATGTTTTTAAAGGGGCACTATTCTAAAAGAGACATTATTGTTGCTCTATAAATTTAATCGAAAAAGGGCAAATTTCGCCAAAAATCTAAAACAAGGCATAAGCAAATTGAATGTGAAGGCAATTTTAGTGGCATGATACCAATGAATGGCACTCAAACACAAACTCACTCGCTGGGCATTAATACTGGCCCTTTCCCTAAATTGGTGCCTTTTTTCACTGTGCTGTAGTCACTGTATGGCCCTGGATCCGCGCCTGGAACAATCTTGTCCGAACCGACCTTAACAACATGAGACAATTGTAGTTACAAATGGAACTCCATTCAATTCGAAACGATAAACTGATGCGTCTTAACTAGGAAAAATAATCACCAGTCATTATAGAACAAATTGAACCAGTCAACCCCGCATAAGTAGTAGTCCTTGGGACTGACAATTCTACTTCGACTTATGTGATGTATATGGTGGCTGATAAGGGCCGTGAAAATATTTCCAGACAAAAAATAATTTTGTCATAAAAAATTATTTTACATCGAAAAATATTCATGAGTGAAAATAATTTCATGAAAAATAAATTTCTATCGAAAAATATTTCGTGAGTGAAAATAATTCCGCTATGAAAAATAAATTTTCATCAAAATATATTCGTAAGTGAAAATAATTTTCTTATGAAAATAATCGCCTTCATACGGAAGCCCCTAGGTGACATACGAGAAAATTATTTCACAATTTTGACTTATTAAGTCGAAATTCGACTTAATTAACACGAAATTCGACTTACTATGTCGAAATTCGACTTATTATGTCGAAATTCGACTTAATATGGAATTATTTAAAAAAATTATCTCATATGTCACCTAGGGGCTTCCGTACCTTCAAAAATATATGCTAACAAAAATAGTTCTGCTATGAAAAATAAATCGCCTTCCTTCAAAATATATTCCGATACTAAAATATTTTTGCAGTGTAAGAAATAATCGTGGGTTTTCCGCTAGTGCGCGTGTGACGCGTGCGCGCGCGCGTTTGTCGATTGAACTGTCTCACTTGAACTTATTTCATCCATGCTACTAGCCCTAAGTATAGTATCGCAGTAATAGGGAAAGCACACTCTCCCCAACCTTTAGTTTGAAAACACACTTTCCCTATTACTTTTCAGTACTTTCATGTGTTAAATTCTTATAAAAGTAACGAGAAATTAACTAGTGAAATAATTCATATTTAAATCAGTGAATATTTATATTTATATGTGTTAAATTCTTGATTTTAACATAAAAGTAACGAGTAATTAACGAGTTGAAGAAAATATCAAGCAAAGGTCACAAGGTCGAAAGAGTAGAATGTGAGTGAAATAATTCATATTTAAATCAGTGAATATTTATATTTATATGTGTTAAATTCTTGATTTTAACATAAAAGTAACGAGTAATTAACGAGTTGAAGAAAATATCAATTTTAATTTTAATAAAAAATTTAGTATTAAGATGGAAGCAAATAAGAAGTACTACTGTCCAACGTGTAAAATCAATATAGATAAATCTCAAAAATCAAGACATAATAAAACTAAAACACATTTAGAAAATAAATTAAAGTTAGAATATAAAGATGTTATATTTGAAACTAAATTAGAAGAATTAAAGAATGAAAAAGAAATATATAAATGTGATACATGTAATCAATCATTCAGTGAAAAAAGATATCATAAAGAACATTTAAAGAACATTTAAAGTCTAAAAGTCATATTAGAAATATGAATAAATGAGTTAAATAATATAAAAGATAACGAGTAATTAAAGAGTTGAAGAAAATATCAATTTCAATTAAAAAATGACTAATAAATGAATGAACAGATACTACAGTTTAAAGATATCGATTTAAATGAATTAGAAAAATATTTAACAGTTAAAAATTTCATTCCTATTAAAGATTTGATTAAAACTGCACGTTTTCGTTTTCAAGTGAAAAATATCACTGAATGTTTAAAAATCATTATCTAATAATAGAGTTATCGAATGATAAAGATAAAATCTTATTCAATACAATAATTCCAAAATTCACAACATTTGAAGAAATAGATCAACATTTAATAATTACAGATGAAAAATGCAATCACTTATTAATAATGAAAATTCACATAAATCTTTATTTTTACACTTACGTTATTGCCCTTTCAGAGAATGCTATGTAATGTTTTTCAGAGTAGAGGAAAAAAGATTTACCCCTGATATTCCAAATGAAAAATCATTCAAAGATGTTGGAATTCAATGTAACTTAGGCAATGAAATCGAAACACCTAAATATGAACCTAATGAAAGCGTTTTATGTAATTGTGGAAAATATTATACTCGAAGCAATAAATCACACCATCTTAAATCAAAATATCATAACTCAAAAATAATAATTCAACTCTAAATATTCAAAATAAGATATTTCAAATTACTTTTAATCTTTTTCTCAAATAAATGGACGGTTTCAGCATTCCAACTGGGAAAAGTGATTTGAAACATTATCTTATAGCAGGAGGGTTAATATTGGCTGCGCTTTTCTTTTACTATGAAAATATTAGTAAAGATTTGATGAATGAAAATATAAAATTGAGTAAAAAGTTTAAGAAGTTAAATGGAAACAATCATTGAAATAAAAAAGTTAATGATTTAAATGATTTGGAGGATTAAAACAGCATCTTTTAATTTAATTCATTTTATATATTTTAGCTATAAAAATGAGTGAAAGTAAGGTATTAAATTTATTACATCTAATATATAAAAATCAACAGAATATTAAATCAATTATCATGCTTACAGGTTTATTTTCTTTTTCAATTTATAGTATAAAACAGTTGTTAGAATTCTATGATTCTTATAAAATTAGATACGCTGAATTAAAAGAAAACATTGATTATTTATCAGATAGAATTAATAATATTAAATGCTGTGAAATATGTAATAAAAGATATAAAAATTCAAAGAGTTTAAAAACTCATAGACATATTCATGAATTAGATGAGAAATTACATAATTCAAATTAAGTTTTTTAATGATATTTTAATAAAAATATGTATGATAAATGGAACAGCCGCAAACTATTGATATAAACAATAATACTGGGGTTATAAATATTTATCAGAAGAAATGTTGGAAGTGTAAAATAACTGAATAAATCATTATCAGAATATTATAATCATAAAACTCAGAAAGATGGTAAGCAAAGTTATTGTAAAACTTGTAGTAAACTATATGTTAAACAATATTATAGAAATAATATTGAAACACGAAAAGATAAGATTAAGCAATATCAAGCAAATAATTCAGAAAAATATAAAGCACTGAAAAAACAATGGATAGCTAATAATGGAGAACATTCTAATGAATATTATAATAATTATCAAAAAGAAAGGCGTCGAACAGATTTTAATTTTAAATTGAAACAATGTTTAAGAAAGGAGATTATCAAATTCATTCAGTAAAGATACACACTCAGAAACACTAACAAATTTATTGGATTGTTACGATAGATTTTTAAAATCATGGATTATATTTCAGTTCAATGATGATATGAATATTAATAATTATGGAAATTATTTTTAAATAGATCATGTGTTACCGGTATCTAAATTTAACATGAATGATGAATACAACCAGAAATTGATATGGAATTGGAAGAATCTAAGGCCCCTCGAAAAGAAAGAAAATAAAATTTTAAATCTAACAAACTAGATTCACAATTATATTTGGATCAATTAGATAATGCAAAGAAATTCATTGAATAATGGAACAGTGACCCAAATAATGAACAATACATTGAATCTTCATTAAGTGGTTGATAAATTATATAATTCAAATTAAGAATAAGACTGTTAAATTGGTTGTAATATTGTAGAAATAATATTTCATTAAAAATGGGGGGTTGAGGTATTAATGTATTAGATACGTATTAAATACCTATTAATGTATTAAATACGTATTAATGGTATTAAATACATATTATGCTTTATTTCTGAAATTCAAGTCACAGAAGTAATTAATGTTTTAATTTATTCGTATATGATATCGTGATTTCTTTACTCGGAACTAGAATAATACAAGAGTGATATTATTTAGTTGATTTATTCAATTAGAGAAACAATAAAATAATACAAGATTGATACTAAGAGTTAAAGTTATTTAATTTCTAGTCAATAATCTAGTAAATTCTAGTCAGTCTATTGTTTAACAAGAATTCAAAAAGATTTAAATAAAAAAACAATAAGTTACTTTACCTAATACTAATTTATTTAACTTATTGTTTTTTTTATTTGAATCTTTTTGAATTCTTGTACTCGACGCTCGATCCCAGCATGGTTCGTCATGTCCCCGGTCATCGTATCATGAGCAGATCCTATATCGCTCAATCAATCGATTAAAGCTGCAACGTGCACCACGCAGACAACGTCACAAGAAAGTTACATTGTAACTGTCTGAACACTATGGTGGCTGATTCGGGCCATGTAAAAAAAATCACAAATGGTGCAAATTTTTTTTTACAGACGCCTAAAAGTCGTTTTATCGCGCAATAAAACGAGAAATTACCGTGTTAAAACAAGAAAAAGTCGTTTCATTGCGCAATAAAACGAGAAAAAGTCGTTTTATCGCGCGATAAAACGAACTTTTTCGTTTTATTGCCACGTTAAAACGAAAAATAGCGCGATAAAACGAAAAATTAACGCAATGAAATGATTTTTCATTCGTTTTACATCGTCATAAAACGAAAGAACAAATTCCGCTTTCTCCATTTTTCGTTTTAACGTGGCAATAAAACGAAAAAGTCGTTTTATCGCACGATTAAACGATTTTTTCTCATTTTATCTCGCAATAAAACGACTTTTTCTCGTTTTAACGCGGTAATTTTGGTTTTATCGCGCTATTTTTCGTTTTAACATGGCAATAAAACGAAAAGTTCGTTTTATCGCGCGACAAAACGACTTTTTCTCGTTTTATTGCGCAATAAAACGACTTTTTCTTGTTTTAACGCGGTAATTTCTCGTTTTAACGTGGTAATTTTCGTTTTATCGCGCAATAAAACGACTTTTAAGCGTCCGCAAAAAAAAATTTGTAACGTTTGTGATTTTTTTTATTACATGGCCCGAATCAGCCACCATAGAACATTAACACTGACAATATTGTAGCGTATTTTCTATCTGCTGCCGGCATTTCGGGCACGCGATGTATTTTGAATGGTATCAGAAGATTTGGCTTCTAAAATTGATACGACTTACGTGAAAATACGAGATTTATGAAGTATGACTGAAAATAAAACATATGCAAACTCGAAGGGATCTGGCTGATTCGTGCCATGTAAAAATCACAAATGGTGCAAAATTTTTTTTACAGACGCCTAAAAGTCGTTTTATCACGCAATAAAACGAAAATTACCGCGTTAAAACAAGAAAAAGTCGATTATCGCGCGATAAAACGACTTTTTCTTGTTTTAACGCGGTAATTTTCGTTTTATCGCGCTATTTTTCGTTTTAACGTGGCAATAAAACAAAAAAGTTCGTTTTATCGCACGATAAAATATGGCGGCTGATAAGGGCCATCGTAAAAAAAACACGAATATGCAAATGAGGGCGACATTACGACAAAACGACAAAACTAGAATAACGCGACAAAACAATAATTTTGGTTTTGTCGCCCGCGACATTTCATTATTTTTGTTTTGTCACCCGCGACAAAACAATAATTTTGGTTTTGTCGCCCGCGACATTTCATTATTTTTGTTTTGTCACCCGCGACAATTCAATATTTTTTGTTTTGTCGCCCGCGACAATACATTATTTTTGTTTTGTCGCCCGCGACAATTCAATATTTTGGTTTTGTCGCTCGCGACAATTCAATATTTTTATTTTGTCGCCCGCGACATTTCATTATTTTTGTTTTGTCGCCCGCGACAATTCAATATTTTTGTTTTGTCGCCCGCGACAATTCAATATTTTTGTTTTGTCGCCCGCGACAATTCAATATTTTTGTTTTGTCGCCCGCGACAATTCAATATTTTTGTTTTGTCGCCCGCGACAATTCAATATTTTTGTTTTGTCGCCCGCGACGATTCAATATTTTGGTTTTGTCGCCCGCGACGATTCAATATTTTTGTTTTGTCGCCCGCGACAATACATTATCTTGGTTTTGTCGCCCGCGACGATTCAATATTTTTGTTTTGTCGCCCGCGACAATTCATTATTTTTGGTTTTGTCGCCCACTTTATTAGCTTTTGAATAATTAGGCCAATTAATAACGTAATAATTCGCCTATTTTGAAGTTGATTAATCTGATATTGTGTCGATTATTAAGGTCATTTTGGCAGATTCTTTTTTCTTAATAAAGTGATATTAAAGCGATCATTCAAGTGATCCTACTTAATGAAAGATCACATATCATTTCTTTTTCTAAAGATGTACGGAAGCTTATATGTACGGAAGCGATAAAGGGCCTCGAGATGTCGCGTTCAAACTTGACAAGTCGCCATATTTATGTCGATATATCGCGATATATCGCGTCCAGTCGACATGAATATGTCGACATATCGTGACGTTTTCACGACAAATTTCGCTTTTTCGTCCATTTTCCTCGGGACAAGCCATCATTTGAAGACATGTCTAAATGTAAGATGAGGACACCAGTGATATGACGACTGAGTTTCAAGTCGTCATGAATATGTCGACTTGTCGCGAGGAAAGTGGTCGAGAGAACGAAATATATCGTCAAAACGTCACGATATATCGACATATACATGTCGACTTGACGCGATATATCGCGATATGTCGACATAAATATGACGACTTGTCGAGTTGGAACGCGACATCTCGAGGCCCCTTATCGCTTCCGTATATATGGGACCCGTACAAAACCGTCGCGACCTTTTATCACGACGAAATTATGTCGAAAAAACGTGATATATCGCGATTTATCGACATTACTAAGTCGGTATATCGTGTTAATATCAAGTCGTAAAATCGTTATACGGATCTACGGAAGCGATAAGGGGCCTCGAGATGTCGCGTTCCAACTCAACAAGTCACCATATTTATGTCGATATATCGCAATATATCGCGTCAAGTCGACATGAATATGTCGACATATCGTGACGTTTTCACGACAAATTTCGCTTTTTCGCCCATTTTCCACGGGACAAGCCGTTATTTGAAGACACGTCAAATGTAAGATAAGGACACCAGTGATATGACGACTGAGTTTCAAGTCGTCATGAATTTGTCGATTTGTCGCAAAGAAAGTGGTCGAGAAAACGAAATATGTCGTCAGAACGTCACGATATGTCGACATATTCATGTCGACTTGACGCGATATATCGTGGTAAGTCGACATAAATATGGCGACTTGTCGAGTTGGAATGCGACATCTCGAGGCCCTTTATCGCTTCCGTACGGATCACTCCTTTCACCAATGTCGACGCGTGTATCTCAACATAACCGTACCGTCGACATAATTTTCACTACTTTAGCTAAAATGTCGTGATACGTATGGCAATTTATTGAGACAATATCGCAAAAAGTCGACATAAAAATCACCTCATTTTAAATAAGGTCTACCTAGTTACATCGATATATTGAGATAGTTAACCTAATTTCAATAAGGGGACGCATACTCAATGATGTTTAATGTTAGATGAATATGAAAGAAGAAATAAGGTTGGCAGAAAACTTAAAATGACTTTATCATGACCAGAATCTGGTGGACATATGGAATGTTGGGGTTCAAGTAGAATGACCCCAAATGCTGGGGCACAATAATAGTATTCGCTGATTTGCGGCATGCGACAAAACCAAAATATTGAATTGTTGCGGGCGACAAAACGAAAATAATGAATTGTCGCGGGCGACAAAACCAAAATAACATAATAATAATAATAATAATAATAATAATAATAATAATAATAATAATAATAATAATAATAATAATAATAATAATAATAATAATAATAATAATAATGATAATGATAATAATAATAATTTATTTACTTATAAAGCGCATTTCTATAAAACATAATCATTTCACTTCACATTATTAAAACATATTAGACAGAAGCAGATTAAAACACTAATTGTACAGGTTTCTAAAATAAAAAGTTTTTAAACGTGATTTAAAACATGAGACAGTTGGACTTTCACGAATTTCCTGTGGTAAGACATTCCATAAAGTTGGTGCCATGAAAGTAAAAGCTTTACGTCCAGCAACACGACTGTTATTAAGTTTAACTAAAATTGTTGGGTCATTGCTAGATCTAAGAAGTCGACTTGGAACATACCTAGTTAAAAGACTCTGCAAGTACACTGGAGCAGTGCCATTAAGACATTTATAGACAATTAATAAGATTTTAAAATTTACTCTATCTAAGATGGGCAGCCAGTGCAAATCACGTAAAATAGGAGTAATATGGTCATTTTTTCTAGCCCTAGCAATTAGGCGAGCAGCATTTTTCATTACAAGTTGCAGTTTTTTAATATTAGACGCAGATGTACCAGAGTTTGCATAGTCTAGCCTGGAAACCACTAAAGAGTTGACAGCATTTTTACACGATTGGTCATCCAGAAGGTGACGAATTTTGCTAATGCAATAAAGATGATAATTTGCTTTGCGGCACACATTATTGATATGATCTGACATCGACATGTCCTGGTCAAACAACACCCCTAGATTATTAATTACTTTACTAGGTAGAATCTCATCATCATCAATTTGCAAAACAATATCACTCGGTAATTTCTTGCGAGCTTGAGGGGACGCCAGTACAGCAAAGTCAGTTTTATCGCCATTATCCTTAAGTTTATTCACATGCATCCAGTTAAAGAGTACTCTGACTGAATTACTGAGTACAGACAGAGCTTCATACACTTGCTCGATGTTGTTGGGATTAACAACCTTCTACAACTGGTCGTCATCAGCATATATATGATAAGGATGATTAAAAGACCTTATAATTTTACCAATAGGCTGCGTGTACAATGTAAAAAGTATAGGCCCCAGGACTGAACCTTGGGGTACACCACTGAGTAACGGTTTGCTAGACGATTTAGAGCCATTTACCACAACAGTTTGTGTAACGTATTGTCGCGGGCGACAAAACCAAAATAATGAAATGTCGCGGGTGACAAAACCAAAATTATTGTTTTGTCGCGTTATTTTAGTTTTGTCGTTTTGTCGTAATGTCGCCCTCATTTGCATATTCTTGTTTTTTTTAAGCATGGCCCTTATCAGCCACCATAATAAAACGATCACAAAAAAGTCTCGTAAAACGAAACACTTGCGGTCAATCGAAATCCAAGCTGGATCTGATTTTTTGAGAGTTGAATTGGCTGAAGATGGCAGCACTAGCTGGGTACTTTGCGCGAAGTAAATCCCGGATAAAAACGATTTCGAAATTTATGTTTGGTGATCAAGAGTTAGAGGTAGTTGAAGATTATGTTTATCTCGGAGTAAAATTTAATTGGAATGGTAACTTTGCTAAGGCAAAAAAGTTTTACGATAAAGCCATGAGAGCTATGTTTTCGATCGTTCAAAAAGGCAGACGTTTTAAATTGCCCATAGATGTTATGTTTAAATTATTTGATACGTCATCCTCGCTTGCCAGGGGTCCGGTATCACTCCCGAACTCGCTTCCACCAGCCCCCTGGCCTCACGAAGCGTGATTTCATTACTGGCGCTGTTGCGCATGACGTCATATATCGATTTGCGAAATACTTCCTTGTTCAGTAAAACGTTCGCTGATTGGTCCATTTAACGGGAAAACCAATAGAAGCCTAACGTCATTTGTTACAAGCGCTGTGATTGGTAACCGGATTCTGGTCGGCTAGTAAGGACTCCAACGACTCGTGAGGTCAAGGGGTTCGGCGAACAGCTTTAGCGTAGTGGGTTCGAATCCCTTGACGGGTGAAGATGTGATACGTGTGTTGCTCCAATAGCCATGTATGGGTATGAGATCTGGGGATACGAAAATCTTGATTTATTAGAAAATGTTCATTGCTTCTTCTGTAAAATCTTAATGAAAGTGACGAAATATTCTCGCAACTTACAAGTTTTATCAGAGCTAGGACGTTACCCTTTGAATATAGATGTTAGACGCAGGATGATTAACTTTTGGGTTAAAACAGTATCTGGAAAGCAAACCAAACTTAATTCAATACTTTATAAAATATCTTTCAATTTATTTTTAAGGGATAAATTTAAGAGCCCTTGGTTATCATATATAAAGAAAACCGTCTTTGATGACTGTGGTTTGTCCTGCATTTGGACGCAGCAATTCATGACTAATAGTAAATCTTTTTCAAAACGAATAAAACAGATACTCCGTGACCAGCACCTTCAAGAAACTGTATCTGCCATAAATACTAGTCCGATATACACTAACTTTAGGCAATATAAAAATGATATTAGGTTAGAGAAGTATATAATAGAACTTGGTGTAACTTAGGAACTAGTTTATTTGAATTTAGGGTCGGGTCCTATATTTTACCTGTGAACAAATTTTCAAACCTTCATATAGACAGAGCCGATAGAATAGTGTTGTTTTGTAAATATTTGTATATACATGTGTAATAGTTTTCCTCCATATACCATGGAAATGGTTGGAGTGTAAATAAATCGTAATCGTAATCGTAATCGTACATGTACGTTATTATCCCTATGGAGTGAATGAAATAAAATTCCGAATTGAACAACTGGCCGGTCCCACGACCGAAGCCGATACCCAAAGATTAGGATTTAACGGGTTTTGCAGAATGGCATTGAATGTTCTCCACAACGTAAGATGGCGAGCGAAGTCGCTTTACAAACTCTGCAAAAACAACTCTCCCGAGTCTCTAGAATTAATTTGCCGGGTAATGTCTATGACAAACGACCCAGTTATTTTCTTTCTTATACGAGAGCAGTGGGTAAAAATGTTAGATGTGCCAATCTGAAGCCAGTGAAAAAAATAGAAGTTTTATTCGACCCGTATCATCAGCTATGTCGCTCGGCCAGGTGAGTGTCTTCGACACCGCAAAAAAACCACCGCCGGTGTGGTACTCGTGCAAAATCTGTAGATCTCCGATGTCTCCGTTTCTCTTCACCAAGAACCTTTAAGACACGAATGACATTTTCTCGATACCTTTAAATCACTGACTTATGCACCAGTCAATAATGAAATCCCCGCCTGGGGGTCGGGAAACGAAAATTGGCGCAAATTAAGGATCGCTCAATTGGGTCTTTTTCCCCGCTACCGGTAACGTTATTTTTATCCCTGTTGTAGCGCTATGGATCGCCTACACACACAGGGATTCCTGCGTTAAGTATGCGGGGAATTGTGCGCCACAGATCCCTGTGGATGTGGTATACGGGGAATACTTTTACTGAATAAAATCAAACTACAAAGCTAGGTATGTTCATGTCCGCGCGGGGCGCCACTATCGATTGTGACGACCATTATTGATTAGGAAAAGTGTGATGCGCGTTTTTACTACGCGTTTTGACATCGCGTAGTAAAATCATTCATAAAACCTGTCTATCAATGCAAATAAGCTAAAATCTTTTGGAATCAACCAATAAGATCGATCTTTATCACTTGGGGGTTGGTTTAGTGTATAAATCCGCATTTTAGTCGAAGAAAATAGAAATCGAAATATACCCTTTTTCAAGAGCAAAATTCGTCAGCTTAGGACCAGGAATAAGCGACTAATCATCAGGGGCCGGTTCCATTGTCGAGACTTAAGTCCAAAAAGTGGTCTTAAATCTTAAGTCTGGTCTTATTTTCTTAAGACCGAACGTTTTCTGTTCCAGAGAGAAGACTTAAGCTTAAGCCACAGTCTTAAGTCTGATATTTTTAAGTCTGTCCATTAGTGGACTTGAATATTTAAGACCGGTCTTAACATCTAAGGAAAAATACAAAATGGCGCGTTTACTTTTGGGTATAATTTTGCCAGCTCGAAAAGAAAGAGAAATTCGTCGGTTAGGTAACCCATTAGAGGTTTTTACCGCTGATGAGTTGAAAGAACGGTTTCGATTCAGGCCAGAGGGCATCGATTTTCTTGTGAGAACATTCGGAGACGCGTTGACGCCTATGCAGGATAACGAAAGAGGGAAACCAATCTCAGTAGTTTGGCAGATTTTAATCGCGCTTCGGTTTTATGCCACAGGGCATTTTCTGCAAGTAATTGGGGATACTTTTGGTATAGCGAAGAGTTCCGTTTCACGCATAATAACTCGAGTAACAAATGCAATCTTTGACCAAATACCAAGATTTGTAAGATGGCCAACCGACGAAAATACAAAGCGCGAGATAATGCAAGGATTCTATGACATAGCCCATTTTCCATCAGTTATTGGGTGCATCGACTGTACACACATCCGAATACAAAGACCACATCATCACAAAAATGACTACGTAAACCGCAAGCGGTATCATTCATTGAATATTCAAGCTGTTTGTGACAACAAAGGTAAACCCTCACCAAATTATTGGCATATTCATATTTTCGTCAATCCGAAGTTGATCAAAGAAATATTGGTTCATAGAAAATTGATATTTTCTAGGTCGTTTTACTAATGTAGTAGCGCGCTGGCCAGGAGCCACTCACGATAGCCATATCCTGCGAACTTCACAAATCGTGAGGTAAGTTTCACATTTTCAAGAATTGTAATGTAGAATTGTGAGGTGATTTGACTAAATATCCTACGTATAATAGGTATTTTGAGGGAAATCCTGCAATCGGAGGATTGAGAAATGGACTGGTTTTGGGAGATAGCGGCTATCCATTAAAACCGTACTTGATGACCCCATTTCATCAGCCCGGAGACAGGTCCGAAGAAAGTTATAATAGGGCTCATAAGATGACTCGTAGCCTCATTGAAAGAACATTCGGAGTGTTGAAGCGTCGTTTCCACTGTCTTCATGGCGAAATTCGTATGGAGCCAGAAAAAGTTTGTAAGATATTTTCGGCGTGCGCGGTTTTGCATAATATAGCGATCAACTTGAATGAACCTTTAGATTTTGATGAAAACTTTGAAGTCGATTTGCCAGAACAAGAGGCTGTTCGTGAAGTACTTGGAAATCGCGGGCAAGAAACAAGAAATCACATTGTTCAAGAATATTTTTTGTAAATATTTAACCTCAAATATATTTTTTTTGAGAATATTTATAACATGTATCGTATGGTAATATAAATTCAAAGAGTTAAACATAAAATAAATCATAACAATAACAATATGTTAATTGGCATTTGATTAAATTTAAATTTCTTGTTTTTTCAGTAGATTTAATTCAATTTTAATTTTTTCTATTTCGAGGTCAGTCTTCATCATCTTTCTTTTCACATACTCCATCTGAAGCTCGATGAGATCTGCCTGTGTCGCCGTTCTCTTTTTCTTGTTGCCTATAATCAAATAGAATATTAAACTAAGCGTTCTATTCTAGTTCTTCAAAATTTCATTCATTTAAAAAATATCTACCATCAGCCTTAGATGAACTAGCTTGCTCTGTTTCTGCTGCCTGTAGTAGGCCTACTCCTGAAAAACACGTATATAATATCAAGATACCCAGTCGGGTTGCAGATGGAATACAGTATACCGGTATGTAACGTTTCCAATACTTACCTCCTTCAATCATGACATGCGGGCCATCTCCCATAGCTGTTTCAATCAGCGTTACATTTTTATTTGCTTGGTCATCTCCTTTAACGGTAAGAATATACTATTTATTCATGAAAGATTGAATAATTTCATACGAGAATACCAATAGAGCTAAAAATAACTCGAAATACAATTTGTTTTATGTAGCGTACTAGTACTACTTGTCTATTTTTCAAACAAAAAATACACTGGAATCATTTAAGCACTGTAAAAGAACTATATGTAAGCTTTACCTAGATTATTTGTCGTAATTGTGGGCAGAGGTATTGCATTGGGAGCTTCAATATTTCGGATTTGCTCCGCTCCATCGTCTAAAATTAGAAACAATATGAATTTACGGGATTCGAACTATGCGTCAATTTAGCTTAGAATGGGAATATACTTCATGGGAAAGAGCTGTCGCCTGACACTACGGTTTACGACGATGAGTTTATTAAATCATGTTTAATACTCGATTGCTATGGATTTAGCCGGGGATACAGTTCAGTCATGCAATGCTAGATTGGAATATAGTTAGATATATATGTGGATAAGTCTTCCAATAGCTGTCAAGGTAGGAATCTTCCTATAAAGTCAATTAGTTTGGGATTCGATTCAAATGTTGCCAGTTAGCAGGTGCGCGCCAGTTAGCAGGTGCGTGATCAGATGACGTACTAGGTCAGGGTCACCTTTGTTTACACACAGACGAAAATGAGTTAGGGCAGGCTAGACTGATTCTGATAAAACAAACAAACTATGAGCTCTAGACAACTAACAAACACCCCACACCCTCACCATTCTTAAACAAATGGTGAATCGTGAATGATTTAAATCCAAAAAGATAGAAACAATAAACTTACTTTGTAGAATGAACGTTTCGACGCCGTCGATCCCGCACCACGTTGGATTGTCACACCACAATTCGATCACGTTCTGAGTTGCCTGGTCCAACTCAGAGGGTGGAGGTCCTCCACCGGTTTTGGAAATCAAATTGTTTTGTTTAACGAATTTCTTTTTCGCCTCCCCTTTGATATTCTTCCACTTTTTCTTGATTTCATCGACCGTTCTTCGCGCTACGCCGATCGCGTTCACTTTCGAGCAGATTTCTTCCCAAATTTCGCGTTTTCGTTTAGCGGTTATAGTATTGCTAAATGCACCCGATAAAATTGCGTTATTGTCATTAACTAATTTAACTAAAAGATTAGTTTCATCCGTCGTATAATTGAAAGATCTCTTCCGCGCGATACTGTCATTTAAAATCTCCGCCATTTTGGATTCAGTCTTAAGTCCTTAAAAAAGGGCTTAAGACTGTCTTGACTAAGACCAACACTAAGACCACTCTTTGGAACGCAAAATTAAGACCAACTTAGCAAAGTCGGTCTTAGAGGATTTAAGACAAAAAATGACTTAAGACTAGACTTATTTTAAGTCTCGACTATGGAACCGGGCCCAGGAATCGGAAGGTTTAGGATCTTAAAATTCAAATACTGAAGACCGCGTGATTTTATTTCGTGTCGGGGCTTAGCGATCGCTGCCGGAAAAGTCGATGTCTAAGTTTTGTGTTGAAGCGAGCGATACAGAATGGCGGCCGGCACTTGTTATTGAATGACGACGCGCCGCGCTGCTCGTGATGAGATCAATATTCAACAATTATTCATCGGTCTAGCGGTGAATTATTGTATTTATTTTCCGATTCATAATTATCACTATATTTCTGAATATTAGGACAGATTTAGCGAAATGATCGGCAAAAAAAACATTTTTTTGAGCGCGGATCGCCACTACGCTCCCGTCGGTAAAGCGGCTGTTGAAAGAGGGAGGCGTCTAATGGGATGAATTGAGGGTTGTGACGGGCAAAAATAGAGGCGCGTGATGGGACAATGAGGCTCCCGAGGGGATTTTCCAAAAGCAGCAAAATTGAAATATATATAAAATATTGTGGAAATTTAGCTCAAAACAAAACAAATGGATTATTATTTGGTTATTATTAGTAGTATTATTACTATTGCTTGGTTTATGTTTCTAAACTGATTGATTTTATTATGATATCATGGATATATTTCAAATTTCAGCGTTTTGAGCTAGGCCAAGCCTGATTTTGTGCTTTTCTTAACTAAAATTCATTTAGCAAATAATATATAAAATTGGCATATTAAATCAATTTGCAATAGGAGCCTATGGCTATAGACCTAACTGACAGGCCTTGATAATCATGTTTATTCATTTCAAAAATTATGTAGTGAAAAAAAGAATTTCAGCTGAAATCATATCAATATTTCTCAATATTTCACATTTTTTCTTGCCGTTACCATGGAAACCTAATAATAATAATCTATATAATAATAGATATTCCTAGATAAACTTAGGGCAAACATAAACTATTGATAACTAGTTATTCTATCCCCTTTCTACATCATAACTTTTGATCTAACATCGATATTTTCATTATTTTACCATTTTTCGGCTGGTTTCCATGGAAACCATAGGCATTTGGAATCAGATAAAAATTTTGGGTCTTTCAACTGTCACCTGAAAGTACTATGAGTGTATTGCTCTTTAAATTTCTAGTCTATCTCTTTTAGTTTAAGAGATATTGAAGTTTGTTTACATTAAATATTGCCTTCTTAGATCACAGTTTTTGTGTATTGAAACATGAAGACACTTTTCGCTCAAATTTTCAAACTTCAATTTGCAATATCTCGAAAACTACTGAAGATAATTCAAAAATTTAAAAAGCATATTGTTATTTGAGCCCTCCTCATTCCAATAAGCTTTCTTTCATTAAGATTGGAGCTATTTGAATTTTTTATGGATATAGCTAACAAAGCTTTTGCAAGTATTTGGCCTAGTTTTCTCCATTAAGATTTTATATATAACAGTGCTTCATCTAGCATTAAAAAAGGGCAGGGTGCTGATTTCTAATAAGGGCATTTTTACGCGTGATTCCATTGGAGCAAGGGCACAGAATAACGCACTCACGTCCGTTTTAGGGGCAACCTGCAATGTTCCCTATTGCGTAGAATCGAGGTACCCCCTACTACAATTGAGGACTAGAAACTATGTTTCACTCTTGCCATGAGTGACACACTTGACCACAGTACATCCTTACACCTATGCCTGTCAA
Organism: Tubulanus polymorphus; assembly: GCF_964204645.1. Taxonomy (NCBI): domain Eukaryota; kingdom Metazoa; phylum Nemertea; class Palaeonemertea; order Tubulaniformes; family Tubulanidae; genus Tubulanus; species Tubulanus polymorphus. The sequence continues at coordinate 10,793,867 of NC_134026.1, forward strand.
TGAACAAAAATAATCAGATAGGGCTTTCAAAATTATTTGGAAAACCAGTTGCAGACAAAAATGGCAGAAAAAAGCAATCTCATAAAGCAAATGATACAGCGAAAAAAAGCCAGCAATAGTGTATAGGCCTACATGAAATTGCATTTTTTAATGTTAGAAATATCAAATTAATTGATTTAAATTGATAGTGTTAGTGATTGGCAAGTGTCTGTTGATAATTGGTAGGCAGCCAGCTTAAGAACACATTATTGCTATTAGGCCACTCAAACTAAATTGTCTCTGCAAGTCTCTCTGTGAGTTCACCGCAAAAAGTTTTTCACCTTGTGTATATAAAATTTGTCTAATAGTCTAGATGCATCACGATGTGTTCAAAACGAAACAATCCATCGAATAGGCCTATACACTACCAGCTTTACAACGGCAGTCGCTAGAATGATTGGCAGTAGTTTGGAAGGCAGCCAATTTCTTGGAAACTAAAACTAGGCCAAGCGTCTGAGGCACGTTTTCACACGATGCACACTGACTGCAGTACATTTAAATATAACCACTGATCACATGAACTACTATCGTTGATATCATACGAGATATTTCATAGCCGTCGCACGATTCTTACTAACAGTCGGGTGTGAAAGCTTATTTTGAAAGCCCTGACTGATTACTCGTGACTCGAGGGCGGACCTACGGCAAGTGATGAGGGCACAAGGGCGAGCATGGGACACATCTGAAGGGCACAAGGGCGGCTATTTTCGGGGGCGGGGCGGATAGCCCCTCCATTTTTGGCTAGATGAAGCACTGTATAATTTCATAATTATTTAAAGATTTGTTCATTAACACTTTTCAGTACGAAAACACATTATACTTTTGGAAAGGTTGAAAAATATCAAACAAGGAATACGTTGCAGAGATGTTGGATGGCGCAGTGGCTGATTGGTTTAAGCCGCCGGTCACTGGTCTCGTCAATCCAGGGTTTATGGGTTCAAACCCTGGTGGCGACAGAGTTTCTTTCTCGAAGGTTCTTCTCTGGTCTCTCCCCGATTGGGAAAAAGAAACATTGAACCTGCTTATAATGCCCTGTGTGGCGCTTAGCGGGTTGAGGGTGTTAAAAAAAAGAGATGTTGGATTTATTGACGGGCGTATGATTTTAAATATTGGATATCGGATATTTGAAAACCATTTCAACCATTAGTCTACGATGAAATTCGCTTTCTCAAGATTAAATGATATCATAAAAATATTACAAACCAATGTTTGAAAAAGTGATCTAATTGAGCTTTTAAAAACGGTAAAAATATGAATTTATCGAAATAAAAAGCTCGTTGTTGAAGATGGCGCTAGCTAGCGCTGTGGATTGCTCGGATCAGCATTGCGGGTGAGGACGTTAGCGCTATTTGACGCTGTGGATCCGGTCCGTATGCAAGGACTAGTAGCTAAAGCTGCGCTGTTACCGGTATGCGAGCCACTTTTTTCGCTGGATCGCCTCTGTCCTGGCACTAATTTGCGCTAATTTTCGTTTCATGGTCCCCGTAGGGCGGGGACTTTCATTGACTGGTGCATTATGACCACCAGAAATCCAGTTTCACTAAACGGATTGTGTAAAATAAAGGCAGTACCGGATCCGGTCACTGACTTTTGAACGCTATTTTGCCGGATATCGTCTCTAATTGGCTGATTTACTCTGCGCATGCGCAGAGAGGTGCGCGACTTAGAAAATTTGAAGGAAGTGTGGAGAACAGAGTTTGAGAAAATAGGGAGAGACTCGAACACGGGCCTGTAAATTACTAGCGCAGCATCATCCCAATGGACCACCGAGCTCGCTAAAAACCACTGGAATTTTTTAACTACATATAGCCTCACCTTACCCTAACTCTATCCCTTGTTGTGAAAGGGAACCCTCTGGACCCTCTTCTCACCCTCTTGACACTAACCCTACCGAAACCTAGTCAGTAACCTGTCTGTGGTTTAGTTTCACGATTGGATATTTTCACAAACCACAGTCAGGAATGGGAAGGTCATTTTTGTATGCAATCTTCGTGAGTCAATTTGACTCGCGAGTAATTTGTCTCCTAAGATATCCGTCTAATTTTTGTTGTAATCAACGCACAACAGATTCGTAGTTTGTTTGATACCTATAACACATCACTTGACGATCTTAATCAATGTGCAAATCGGCCATAAAGTGAGAGTAAATTAAGAAATCAACACTAATTCATATTTTTCTTCAACCAGAATTTATGATTTCATTATTTATTATGGAAAACATGAAGATTTGAAATATATATGGAAAAACCATTAAAAAAAAAATTGTCGTTTCATTTTGGAAGTTTTATATAAATCCTTGTAGGTCACCTTGTCTATCATGCCATATGTATGCAATACAGAGAAATGGCGGTCTATGGCGGAATTTGTGGAGAAATTAATTGATTTCTCAAAATAATGTTGATTAATCGCTGGAAACATACATAAGATTGGATTAGGCCCTATTTCGAAAGGTACTGTGTTAGTTTGTGAATTAAGCCATTAATTATGCACTGAAGTGAATAGAAAGTATACTTTTGAAGTGTTACTTTTTTCAACTGTTTTGGCCCTTGTCATCCCTAATGTTGGTATAAGCCCATCCGATTATGAAAAGCTTACCACCAACGATTAGGTAACTAACTCATCGAAACCCTAACCCTAAACCCAATAAAATGATTTTATTACATAATACATGGATCCGGCAAAATAGCGTTCAGAAGTCGGTGACCGGATCCGGCTAAATAATCACTTCCTAAAATAAACTCATTACAAACCTCACACATTCGGTTTTTAGCTCCGCTGTGACCAACCAATTCGTTATGGTGATCCCTCATAGAGGACATCAAATTGGTAGCGACCTTACAAAGTTCATCCCCGCCTTTATGAAAACCACAGTCCGGAATTAAGACTATATTTCGGCACTTGCAAAAAGGGGACTATAAAAGTGTACTTCCACGTGCTCGCACCATTGTCTACCACACTGATGTTTTGAAGTAACACGCCATATCCTGGGCGTATTATGGTTTCGGTCGGTAACGATCCCTGGATAAAAATCATAACTAGTGTTGTCCCTGAAAAAGTATAGGACACATTGTGAGTACAACGTAATTAGGAAATGGAACTACATCCGTCGTTTGTCCTTTTGCCTCCGAAATATCTCCAAGGGTGTTTTATCAATAAAACTATCTTCGAACTCCCATGTGCAATCTTTCATGCCACCTTCCATTTGACTAGGAATTGTTCATTTCCCCCTTATTAAAACGCGATTTCAAGATCTTTTCTACTGTAGGCCTATAAATATCATCTTCAAAATTATCCCCTGAATCATCGGAATCGGATTGATTCCCTTCATCCGCTTCGGTGTCAGGTAACGATTCGAATCACTAGGGTTGTGCACCTAGACACATCTTCTTTCCAAAAACTGGCCCTGTCAGATTCAAGATGGCCGACTGGCAGCCATTGTTGTTCGCCAAAATCAGCACTTTTTACACATTTTCGAAGTTTACAAGGGAAATTTGGAAGACACTTTGATCATTTACCTCGATCTTTCGATTATATTTGAATCTACCAATGGCCTATCAGCATAAGAAAAATTGGGTCCATCTGACTCAAGATGGCCGTCCTATGACCTTTTTAGTGCCCAAAAATGTCAAATTTGGCCAGAATTCTAGGTCCTGGAGCTTCCTACTGGTTTGCCATTTCTCATTGCAATTTGTGATGGGTATTCTTTGTAAAGGGATGTTTTATACCTGAGACAGGTATTTTTGATCTGCCAATTATGATGCAATTATGATGCAATTGGCGGCCATCTTGGTGTCATTAGTACTTATTTGTAGGTGGGAAAAAGTTTTTCGACATTATATTGATACCTAAGCATATTTTGCTACAACAATGAATTAGAAAGTTGTAGCGTATAACGTGTTCTATGATTGGGGTGAGTTTCAAGTTCATTGTTTTTTGTATATGGCCACCAGGGGGCGTTGAATAATACAATATCTTAGTATTTCTATATTATATTTGTACCAATACATATTTTGTCACCGCAATCAATTGCAAAGTTGTATCTCATGACATCTTCCATGATTATGGTGAGTTTTAAGGACATTAGTTAATGTATATGGTCACCAGGGGGCGTTGAATAGTAGAATAACCTGGTATTTCCTTATTATATTGGTACCTAGGCATATTTTGTTACCATCAGCAATTGCAAAGTTGTAGTTCATGACATGTTCTATGAATATGGTGAGTAACAAGGTTATTGGGTTTTGAATATGGTCACCAGGGGGCGTTGAATAGTAGAATAACTTGTCAACCAGGCATTGTTTGTTATCACAATCAATTACAAAATCGTAGCTGCTGACATGTTTTATGATTGTATTGAGTTTCAAGTAGTATACAAAATAGCGGTTCTGGCGCAGCCCGACCCCGGTTCTGGCGCAGCCCATCCTTACCCCGGTATACCGTGTTCCCTCTCAAAGCTTTATCTCCACCTAAATACCCTAAGAAGACAACCCCTGTGGACCGCGGTTCTGGCGCAGCCCATCCTTACCCCGGTATACCGTGTACCCTCGCATAGCTTTATCTCCACCTAAATACCCTAAGAAGACAACCCCTGTGGACCCCGGTTCTGGCGCAGCCCATCCTTACCCCGGTATACCGTGTACCCTCTCAAAGCTTTATCTCCACCTAAATACCCTAAGAAGACAACCCCTGTGGACCCCGGTTCTGGCGCAGCCCATCCTTACCCCAGTATACCGTGTACCCTCTCAAAGCTTTTTCTCCACCTAAATACCCTAAGAAGACAACCCCTGTGGACCATGGAAAACACGCCAAGGGGCCGGCAAACCCCCTCCGGCCCCTATAAACCAACCGCTATAATGCACCTACAACAAAGTGTTATTTACATAGATATTTACAGTATATACAAGTATGTGAAACGCTCTGACCTGGAATTCACCTCTAAGCTGACGCTATCAGCGGTGCGCTGCGACCTGATTGTCACTGATTGCGAAATAGCCTAGAAAGTTCTATGCTGACGCAGAAGCCGGCAAACAACCGAGACATCGGCAGGCAACCAGAGCCATGTCCCTTGGACATGGCCAGGCCCGGCCAACACACCAGGTGAAGCGCGTCTCGTGAAAGTCCTGGTTCACTCACCAAGGTGGATATAGATTCTGCGTGGTCAGAAATGGACACAGATCTGATCTATCAAAACCTGGTGAGTGACATTAAAGCCAGGTTGCCGAAAACCCTGAAACAGCGGAAATGTGAATTACGGAAGACGCTGTTCAAGAATGAAGCCGGCTCGAAAGAATTCTTCGGCCTAGTGAGAAAAATCAGCAAACTCAACAAGGCAAATCGGTTCTTTACAACAGCCAAGCAGATTATTACGGGTTCCCCGAGCAATCAAACGCTGGAGGATGCATTTCCGACTAAACGACGGGTGAAGGAATACTTCATGGACCTGTATTCTAGTAAGCAGACCGGTCCTATTCCTAAGCCACCCGTCAAGAACGTTGCGTTCCCGTTCGATATGTCACCCATAACCGCAGCTGAAATCGAAAAAGCCTTGAAGAGCAGCAACCCAAAGTCCGCTCCAGGTCTAGACAGGATCAAATACGGACATCTCCGTCAGCACACCCATCGACTCGCGCGATTTTACAACGACATACTAGATACGGGAAGGCCACCTTCGAAAATCTCGGTGTGGTGCACCAGTGTTGTGACGCTTCTATTCAAGAAAGGGGACCGCCGGGATCCTGCTAACTATCGTCTGATTGCGGTTACAAGCGTGATCTCGTGGCTCCTTCATCGGATAATGGCGAAACGCATAGAACGCCACGTCATTAGGAACGGATTCATCGACACTGCCGTACAAAAAGGATTCGTGTCGGGTCTTCACGGGACACTGGAACATTCTGAATTATTAGAGACTAAAATCATCGAAGCCGAAAAAACTGAAAATGACTCATTTGTGACTTTATTTGACCTTAAAAATGCATTCGGTTCAATCGAACACGAACTGGTAAGTGAAACGCTATCTGTCATTGGAATTCCCGCAAGTTGGTATAGGTACCTAACGGCTCTGTATTCTCAAATTTCTAGCAAATTCAAAGGTCCTTGGGGCATGGTCGATATCCCCTACAAACGAGGGGTCTTTCAGGGTTGCCCTCTTAGCCCCCTAATTTTCATCCTGTGCGTAGAACCCCTCGTTAGAATACTGTCAACCGGGACATCCCTAGCCTATGCAGATGACACAACGCTGGAAACAAAATCGGCAAAAGCCCACTTAGATATAACGTACGCGTTTAACAAAAAAGCCAAGGAAATGAACCTTGAACTCAGGCCGGACAAATGCGTTTCCCTGAGTGTTAGACGCGGATGAATTGAGCCATTCAAAAACGAGATAGAGGGCAAAGACACCGCGACCCTCACCGATTTGGACAGAACGTATCTAGGCAAAATTTTCAGTCCCAAGGGACAGGAAGGGGTGGGTGAAATTCTCCTCACAAAATTCAGGCAACGACTCGCAAACATAGATAACGCCGATATATAAAGCGGGACAAAGGTTCATATCGCTATAGACTATATGCTGAGAGCTGATTACCATGACCTCATGATCAACGACCTGTCTGATAATTGCTTGCAGTTAATCGACAGTGTCTTTGTAAACACGCTACATAAATGGGGTCACCGTCGATTGCTCACTTTTCGAGTACCGTCCACCGTATACCACTGGCTTCATGCATTGAAGGTCTACTTCCTTATCACTTCTCCCGACGAAACAATCGTTGAAGTAGCCATCTCGAAATTCGAAAACAGCCATTATCTCGATCTCGCTTTCGAATCCCTCAACCATAAAAACTCGAAGGCGTTCATAAAACGCCACTACTTAGGAATATTCGCACACGCCACCCCCGACCCAGAAAAATTCCCCTGTAGCTCTAAGGCGTTTGACGTATTCGACATCTATCCGGAGCATATACCCGAAGTGTATACAGACGGCTCGTGCATGAGAAACGGTGCAGACGAGGCTCGTGCGGGCTACGGCGTCTACTGGGGACCAGACAGTCCCTTAAACACCTGTGGCGTCGTCTATCCACCTACCAACAACAGAGGTGAATTAACCGCGGTCGTCATGGCTCTCAATCAGGCCATCCAGCTTGGTATTAACTCCTTGAAAATTTTCACCGACTCGAAATACGTTATAAACGGTATCACTGATTGGATCAAGACGTGGAAAGCCAGGTGCTGGAAAAACGTCAAAAACCGCGATCTCTGGACACAACTGGATGGTCTGAATAACCGAGTCTCCGTATCTTTCAAATACGTCGGGGTTCACCAGGGGGTACACGGGAATGAGATGGCGGACCAACTAGCTAAATCGGGAGCAGCTCTCAATGGTAGTAATCCGGGGGTGACGTGTCTCTGTAAAACTCTAACGTTAACCTCCATCCAGCTTTTTTATGATGGAAGCCCTGGCCTGCTCCCTGCCCTGCCTGATGAGGTCCTTTTTTGTAGCCTCGTCGATCGTGATCGACCCGTGTTTTTTACGAGCCTGTGACTTGATATCCTGTTTCAAAGTCTGATAGTTCCTCTGTTCGGCTAGAATCAGCTTGAACTCGTCATCCGAAACAACTCCATCACTTATTGCCCTCGATACAAGATCTGACACGGTGCTTAGTTTGGAAAAGGCTAACACTCGAATTTCGTCGTGCTTTTTAGCCTTGATCAGAAGCTTCCGACCGACTATCTTCCCAGACACGCCTAAGACACCTAGGACGGTCGCTACGGGGATGGTGATTATGTTTGTAAGCAAGCCAGCGGCTCCCGTAGCCGCGACTGCTATGCTAGCCGTCACGAAAGCCGCATCAAATCCATCTATGGTGTTTACCGCCCTTTTATACTTCTTGTAGAGCGCAGCGCGGGATTGTCCCTCGGACTCTAAAATTTTCTGGACTTCGCATATTTTCTGCAGTTGGAAGTTCGACGCATCTTCGGTTGGAGCACTAGGCTCAGTTGGAACCATTGGGTAAAGTTAAGTGTCGCTATCCATGCTATATACTATGCGGGAAAATGTCGAGCTCGATGTGGAGTGAAGCTATCGTAGCTATTGCTCGAGTAGCGGGCGATCTCGACGACTTGAAATTGATGACGTCGCCCTCGGCCAATTCGAGTGGTGGAGAGAACGTTTTGACCGCGGCTTGGAAGACTCCTTTACCTTGGGGTTTGATCGGGCCCTGTAAAAGCCGAGCCTCTTTCGTGATTTCTCCTTTTTCCACCCTGTTGACGGTCAGCACTACTGTGGTATTAGTTGTTAAGTCGCCACCGGAGAGGCTCATTTTTAGCACTCTCCCCCGACACATCATCGTGTAGCCCGCGTACTGGGCTCGCGACCCATCACCGTACGAAAGTTCGTAACAGCCCTCACCAAGGGGTCCTTTTTCCTCGGCCCAAACGGTTGTCACAGGTTTTGTGGTTGACTGTGTTTTCTCTAATCCCCTGTACAAGTTCATCTCTATTCTAATGCGAGCAAAATTTGGAGTGGTTCCTGGAATCGAATCTCCTCCATGTCCCGATTGAAAACCTTGACCACTACGTCGACGAAGCCGCCTTCCTTAATTGGTATCGGTACCCCGTAAACGTACTCGAATTAGTCGCCGTATTGACCTGCTTTCAGATGTAAAATGGCGATCAGGTCCGAGGGCACCCCGTTTAGGAAGTTTCTCGATTCGTCAACGAGATTGCATGTTACGCGGTATTCCGTATGCCTGGTAAACCTACATTCTTTCGTACCCCTTATGCTAACCTCTTTACCTTCGACGTTTGGGTAATATCCTTCCGGGACTCCCAACAGATCGGTGATGGAGCCGCTGAAGAGCACTCGGTACGGTTTTTTGACGTTGAGTTCGATGCGCCCCCTCGCCTCCACGTAGGCTATGTTAATGAAGCCCAGTTTGTGACCGTTTCGGGTTATGACTCGCTGAATTTCGTCGTTCAAACTCTCAACCGTGTAAAGTCCATTCCTGATAATCAAGTTGAACACTTTTTGTTGGTGCTCGTCCACCTTTTCTCTGGTCATGTAGCGAAACCTGTGGTTGTTCATTTTGTCGGAAACGTTGAAGTAAGCCAGAGGAATGACAGCCCGTCTTAAGGCCACAGTTTTGAAGCCACCCGTGTCGAGATGCGTTTTTAGACGCACGGTCGGATCCTTACCGTAACAGTGGATGACTAACATCCTTCCTATATCTAACGCGAGAATTTCTTGCTCAGGACTTGGAAAGACAGACCGACTGCAGCGATAAACAACAACACCAAGTGCTCGGCCACGAATCCGACTGCTTCTCCGGCTTTCCTCAACAGGAAGCTAACCACCGTTCCGATCATTCCCGGCAACGCGGCAGCTCCTTTCCCTGCGAGATATTTAAGAAACGCCGCGAACTTTTTCAGAGCTTCTCGAATCCTGGACTTGGGTTCTTTTCCCGGTCCAACCGGCGGACTGGGTGTTACTACGCTTTTGAGCCCGTTCGTGATTGCGAGCCCGATGCTCGTGATAGTCATAACGACGGCCGTGACAACGCTCACCAACATAATCCCTTCCTGTTTGAACAACTCCCGGATCTTTACGCCGAGGGGCCGATTATCTTCGTTCTTCAGAAGCCTCTTCAACCTCTCGATCTGAGAAGTCTCCCCCTGCCGTAGAGCCTCGTAGGTCCGCCTGTATATTGCTTCCTGAGCTTCGAACCTTTCTACTTCGTCGTCCCAGTATCGGATGTCTTGTTCGGACACCGCGTCATCGCGCTCTTTCTGAACCTTTTTTAGTTCTCGTTGGGCCCATTCCACGTTTACAGCTGCTGACTTAATTTTGCTGGACGTAGAAACCAAAGTGGTAGCTACCCCCCGGAGTTCACGTCTGTCTTCTGGTCTCAGCGGAGCCCTGTCGTCATTGACGATGTCCTCTATTTCCTGCTGCAAACTCAATTCGTTATCCACCGGCAATCGATCCACGATAGATGGTTCCAACGGGTCTCGTTCCATTCTCACTGGTCTGTCCGGGCCCAGAGCATGGAAAAACTCAGAGCCCCCTTTCGCTTTCGAGATGGTACTATGCGCGAGTACTTGTACCGGTAAGTTTCACCCGAACTGGATCACCGTTCAGTTCCGTCTGAAAGAACCAGGTATCGTCTTGTTTTCGTAGTTGCAGGCGCATCAGGGCTCGCTCCATGTCGTCCAGGTTACCGCCGAATTTACCGAGCAGCGAGTCGATGATGCCGTCTTTTTCTCCCAGGTTTTCCATGGGAATGAGCTCGCCTACTGCGTCATCTTGAGGCTCCACGTCCCAGTCTATCGGATCAACGTCGAATTCCGCCATCGTCTATAATTAACCCAGGAATTTCTGCAAGAATCGGAAACATCGAACTCGTCCATTTGTTTTTGGATCCACTCCTCGTACGCTTCCCACAAATTCCAGTTTTGTGCCAAAGCAAATTTCGACACTGGTTCTTTCCCGAACTTACGTTCCGGCTTTCCATGTAGCTCGAGGATTCGGTTTAAGAAGAATCCGTAGGAAAGGAAGTTTTTCCGACGAGGGAACTTTTCGAGGAAGAGTTGATAGACGTCGGCGAAGCAATATCTGATCGTCGCGCATGTAGGAATGTCGAGAAACCCACCGTCCAAACCGAGGTTTGATAGTCGTAATTCGCCGGAGGGATGTGGACTTGTTTCGGTTTCGGAACCTTTTTGATCTGCAACCGAAGAGGAGGGTTTACGTAGTCTTCGAGTTCTCTCTCGAGCCTTTCGAGATCAAACTCCTTAGGCAATATACCGTAGGGGTCGTCCATAACTTACAGATACTTGTACGCGATGACACCGGTCAGAATTACACCGCCTAATATAATGGCGTACTCACTGTTCAATTGGGCGTCTGAAGGGGTATAGAAATCGCCTAGCACCGGCCGCTGGCTCAAAGATAATTTGTCGTTCCTGGTACTGTTGTAAAGCCTAAGGGCCTCATCGACGTCCGAAAAGTCGGATTTTGTCTGCATCTCTTTTTGCAGCTCCCTGTTGAGGTAGTCCAGTGTCTTTTGCCGTTTCTCGTTCCAGGTCACCATTGCCGCGTTCAATCGCTCCATAGCCTTTTCGTGCCTCTCTCGTTCTTGGGCAGCTCCGGAGTCGCCTTGTACCGCTCTATAGATTGCTTGGCCTCCAGTAAATGCCACAGCGTTCGCTATGGCACCGCCGATGATAACCGCTGCAGTTGCCATGATTAGGTCCCTATATTTGGGGGCAGAATTTTCGACTTCTCCAGGTTATCCTTGGAGATGGTTGCTAAAGAAACCGCAACGGTGAGTTTCATAGCTTCGGAAAGGTCAGCCTTGGAGGGATCACCCACATCGAAGCGTAGCATTTTCTTCCCGAGCAGCGCGTACCCTATGGTCAGTCCGCTTAGAACGGCCGAGTGATAAAGTACATTTGCGATTGTTCGATAGTCTGGATTCGTTGCCATCGTGCTATATCTATCACCAGAAAATTTAGGTCATCTCCACAAGGCGACAATTTAAAGGTTCGGGTGTTGGTTCCGTGTTTTCTTCGGGTTTCGGGGTTTGGTTTAGCGCCATTCTCTGATAGTATAGAGCTCCGAGGCCCACTAACAACCCGCCTATCGCGATCCACATTTGCAGGTGTTTTGACTAGGCTCTGTTTTCGTCGTCGGAACCGACAATCGGGGCAGCCGTTTTCTTCGAGGCTCGCTGCTGCCTACTAATTTCGGCAAGCTTTTTGCCCCATGCGACTCGACCAGGGGACTTTTGTTTATGCGGGTTAGTCGTCACTTGTTCCACTTGTTCAAGTTCCATCCCTATATGCAAGAGCGGAAAATACGACTTACGGGAAAGTGGACAAGTTACTTATCGGCAAGTGGACTAGTTACTTGCGGACAAGTCACTTTCCTCAGAATCTGCCATATTCTTCCCGGTGATTACCGCCACGTTCGCGATTGCGAGTATGGGAGTCTTCAGAATCCTACCCAGATGGCCGAGCTGGTTTTTCATCTCGGCGGTGATAACAAAGTTTTCAGTCAACTCCTTGTTTAGCTGTTCTGCGTCTACGTTAGGTCTGAACCACTTGCAGAGCTTGGAATAACCGTAGAGTATGCTGTTGATCAGACTGTCGGAAACCGCGGCAGAGTAACGGTTTTCGTACTCCGTCCACACCCAAAGCGCTTGGCATCATCGACAGGCTGTCTAGGACGATAAAGGAGATCATTTTCAAGGATTTCACCGAAAGAGAAACCGTCGTGTGGTACGATCGTTTGCAAGATTACGTAGATGGCTACAACGCTACACCTCACGGGGTTATTTCAGATATGACTCCCGAAGAGGCCGGAGAATCCCGAAATGAAGAAAGGTTACTGTTCGAAAATATCGGCAAATCCGAACCCCCTGAGAGCCCGTTCAAGCCAGGCAACAGCGTAAGGAAAAAGCTGAAAAGACCCGCGTTCAAAAAGGGTTACAAACAGATATGGGGCCAAACAGTGCACTCCCTCGCGTCTGTGGAAGGCTTAAAAGGGGTCCTCGATAATGGAGAATCAGCTAGGTTGGACGATCTGCAACTAGTGATACCTCCAGCTGAAAAGAAGACGACGTTAGACGCTGTGTCCGTAGCCGACAAAGAGCACAAGATAGGGCTGACTATCAAGCACAAGGAGGGTTTGTCACCCGAAGCGGTAATGCCCTCAAATAGCAGATACAGCCTGCGATCTAAAGCTCGTTGAGCAATTCCTCGACGTACTCGTCCAACGGAGTCCTGGCATTTTTGTGGCCGTAAGCGAGCGTAGCGATACGCGGCTGTCAGCGTAAAGCTCCCCTTAGCGGCTGACGCAACCAGTCTGTCAAGTGGGGCCAGCAACAACTGCACAGAATCGATGAACTGCAAATTACCGAGACTGAATGAGATGTACTTCTCCATGTTATTCGGGATGCACGTTATCTTTCCTTCAGTCCGACCGATTGCCTGCATGATGAGATGAGAGTCGTAACCGCGGAGGTTGTGAAACACGACCGGTATAGGCGTGTATTTCGCGGACAGTCGCAACTTGAGGTTGCACTCGTCGTGGGCCGGGCCCCGGTAGTCACCCGTTATGTGATCGTGATCCCTGACCCGATCCTCATAGAGTGGTTTGTCGCATACGTAGCAATTTTCCGCTTCCCCGAATGATGTTTGCTCCTCCCGAGTAGTTACCATAGGCGCGGGATGGGCGAGCACACCCTTGATTTTCTCCTCTTCCCCTTGGAGGTGCTGAAGGAATACCGCCGCAGCGTCTTGGCCTCTATAAAGGACGGGTGGTTCGTGTTTACCGTCGCTTCTCACTACCACGTACGAGAACCCGCACGCCTCGTGAAGTTGAGTCTTTTCGCTACCTTTCTGGTTCGGGTTCCTTCCGGGGCCCTCGAATTTGGTTGTAATGGCTTCGAAGTCGGCGTAGATGACGAACGGAATCTTGAGCTGCTTGTAATGATTGGTGAACCGCAGCACTTTGTCCTCCTCCGAGGGCATACTGGTACGCATCGGACGTCCGTTGACTCCTCGACAATCTGACCTGTGCCTCTCCAGGAGATCTTCTCTGGTGAAACAATGAAGGCACCGCTCGCAGAAGTGTTTCCTCCCTTCAAACTTACTCTGGGTGAACAACAGGCGATTGAGGTCTTTGATCCATGTGTAATGCTGTTTCTCACCGCTCTCTACGAGTAGCAAGTTAATTCTAGGAATGGGGGCCTGGCCATCGCTGATATGCAGTGGGTACACGCCTTTGTCATACCCGAACACGTTGATTGCCAGTCCGTTTTGTCGTTCGACCATAGGAATCTGACTCAATGGTGTTGGTGAATCGATGCCTGTAAAGTCAAGCTGGTCCCAGTGATTCGCATACTTCGATGGCCTCTGGGGGTCTCTCTCTACGGGGTATTTCGAGGCCAGTATTGACCACTTAAGGCAGTAATCATCTCTATTTTTGACATTTACGACGGCGTGTAAGAACCGCCTCTCAACGGTTGATATCTGGCGATATTCAGGAATAGTTCGACTACCCTCTCTACAGCCCATCCGGAACCTTCTCTCATATAATTCTCAATACTCTGTAAAACCCTAGCTTCAGCTTTACCCAACTCCTCATTTATGTTAGCCGCCTTCGATACAACGTATTGCTTCGACCAGAAGGGCGGCTCGACGTGCGCATAGGTGCCGTCGTTCTTCTCCTTCCTCAACGAAACCCGCAGAGCAATGGAGAATTTTACACCCTTAAGGTCAATGATCTCCTCGACTAACTTCTCCCTTACATTGTTCCGCTGTCCGCGCAAGAATATCGACGGATCAGTCACATCGGTGGCTGGTCTCAAAACCCAGGCCCTCAGATAATTTTGGATAGCAAACGGGGCCCTATGAAACGCGGGTTCTGGCTCCGGTAGATTCTCATCCCAAATCGGATCATCGTCCGGTATAATGTTTTCTACCTTGTACTTGGGTTTTCTGGGGGCGGGTTTTGGCTTTCTCGGAGCAGGCGTCGGTCTGCGGGTCAACTGGTTGATGGCATCGGCATATGTTGCGACAGTAATCTGCCCGTCTTGAAGTAAATCGGTCAGACTTTTTACCGCGCTGTCCATTTTGCTTTCGTATATATGAGAAATGTATGTCTCCAAATGGAAATTTTTGGGGGGCCCCCTGTGAGAAGTCGGCACACGCCGTGTGTTGGCCGGGCCTGGCCATGTCCAAGGGACATGACTCTGGTTGCCTGCCGATGTCTCGGTTGTTTGCCGGCTTCTGCTTTAGCATAGAACTTTCTAGGCTATTTCGCAATCAGTGACAATCAGGTCGCAGCGCACCGCTGATAGCGTCAGCTTAGAGGTGAATTCCAGGTCAGAGCATTTCACATACTTGTATATACTGTAAATATCTATGTAAATAACACTCTGTTGTAGGTGCATTATAGCGGTTGGTTTATAGGGGCCGGAGGGGGTTTGCCGGCCCCTTGGCGTGTTTTCCATGGTCCACAGGGGTTGTATTCTTAGGGTATTTAGGTGGAGATAAAGCTTTGAGAGGGTACATGGTATACCGGGGTAAGGATGGGCTGCGCCAGAACCGCGGTCCACAGGGGTTGTCTTCTTAGGGTATTTAGGTGGAGATAAAGCTATGCGAGGGTACACGGTATACCGGGGTAAGGATGGGCTGCGCCAGAACCGGGGTCCACAGGGGTTGTCTTCTTAGGGTATTTAGGTGGAGATAAAGCTTTGAGAGGGTACGCGGTATACCGGGGTAAGGATGGGCTGCGCCAGAACCGGGGTCGGGCTGCGCCAGAACCGCTATTTTGTATACTACTGTTTCAAGGTCATTGGTTTTTGTATATGGTCACCAGAGGGCGTTGAATATTGAAATTGTTAGATTGTTGAGCATTTGAAACCACTTCCCAAGTGGGCATGGTGTCCCTGGACCCCTAGTTTTGGGGGGAGAGTACATTGCTTGCACGTGTTTCACTACGCGGCTACGGCCACAATGGTTGCGCTATCATAGGCCTAAATCATTTCCAAACCGCATTGTTTTGATAGCTTTGACAAAGCCATGTTTATATACTAAAACAGCTTTCCAGGGTAATATTGCATGTGAGTCATTGATTGGTCTCTTGGCGAAAAGAAGCTGCTTCATTCATGATGTAATTGATGCATCCTCGCCTCATTGCACATACGTGCAATGGCTCATTTGAATAAAGAAATCAACAAATACAAACAAAATGGCGGTCTTTCTCGCCGATTTAAAGCTCAATTTTCGAGAATATTCATCAATCCTTCAAAACAGTGTAAAATGGATATAAAAACTATGATTTATCTTGACTGCACAACTCTGCTGATTCGATTAAGACCTATTTGAGGTATGCACACCCAAAATTAAGCGAAATATCCCAAAAAGATAGTGGACAATCAAAAATAAATAGTATTAAGTCCTACATTTTTCTTCAGATCAATTCCAAATTTAGTATGAATGTTCTATGGACCAAGGCCTATAAAGTTATAGTTTTTTTTTTGATTCGTCCCCCCTGGGGGTGGAATTTCTCTTTCTTCAAATCGCTACTAGTCCTTCAGTTTTAATCAGATCAAATTGAAATTTAGTATGAATGTTCTATGGGCCAAGGCCTTTAAACTGAAAGTTATAGAGCCATTTTTAGCCCACTTAGGAGTTAAGTCCCAGCGGGCTATCGCGTTCACTTTTCGTCCGTCGTCCATAGACGGAATCCAGTTATTTTGGAAAGTTTTGAAGACGCTTCAATGTAATGTCTTGATATTTGGTTTATACATGTATCTACCCTAGACACATCTTCAGCACAAAAACTGGCCTTCTCAGACTCAAGATGGCTGACTGGCAGCCATTGTTTTTCGCCAAATTCAGCACTTTTTACACATTTTTGAAGTTTTTGAGGGAAATTTTTGAAGGCGCTTTTATCAATTACCTTGATCTTCCAGATATATTTGTTTCCCCCAAGCGCCCATCAGCATGAGAAAAATTGGGTCGATTAGACTCAAGATGGCCGTCCTGTGACCTATTTGGTGCCCAAAAATGTAAATTTTTGCCTGAATTCTGAGTCCTGTAACATCCTAATGGTTTGCCATTTTTCATTGCAATTTGTGATGGGTATTCTTTGAAAATAGATATTTTATACCTGAGACAGGTATTTTTGATCAGCCAATTATGACGCAATTGGCGGCCATCTTGGTGTCATCATTACTCATACGTAGGTGGAAAAAAGTATTTCCACATTATAATGATACCTAAGCATATTTTTTTACCACAATCGATTTGAAAGTTGTACCTCATAACGTGTTATATGATTGTGGTGAGTTTCAAGGTCATTAGTTTTTGTATATGGCCACCAGGGGGCATTGAACAATGCAATAACTTAGTATTTCTATATTATATTTGTACCTATGCATATTTTGTTACCACAATCGAATGAAAAGTTGTAGCTTATGACATGTTAAATGATTGTGTTGAGTTTCAAGGTCACTAGTTATTTCATACAGTCACCAGGTGGCGTTGAAAAGTAGAATAGCTTAGTATTTCCTTATTATATTGATACCTAAACATATTTTGTAACCATGATCAATTGCAAAGTTGTAGCTCATAACATTTTCTATGAAATCTGTGAGTTTCGAAGTCACTGGGCTTTGCATATGGTCACCAGGGGGCATGGAATATTAGAATAACTTAGTATTTCCTTATTATATTGGTAACTAGGCATACTTTGTTACCGTAATCAAAAAATCGTAATAAAAAAATAACAAACAGTAGACTCTTATTTACCAAGTACCAGCAATCTAATTGGTCTCTTTTCTTTATTAGGGAATTGGCGTATATTTTCACATTCAAGAAAATACGCAATACGAATTTAGGATGTGCTATGAAAACAACTGTGAAGTCGGACATGTCACCACCAGAAATTAAAATCCAATTCGGTACGTGTAGAAATTCGTATACATGATTTTTTGAAATTTTCATAAACGATTATTTTATCACTGGGATCAATTTAGACTTGCATGATTTTAAGCCCACTTTGGACTTTAGTCCCAGCAGGCTATTGCGTTCACTTTTCTTCCGTTCGTCCGTCCGTTAGACGGAATCCAGTTATTTTAGGAAGTTTTGAAGACGCTTCGATGTAATGCCTTGATATTTGGGTTACACATGTATCTACCCTAGACACATCTTCAGCCCAAAAACTGGCCCAGTCAGAATCAAGATGGCCAACTGGCAGCCATTGAGTTCGCCAAAATCCCACTTTTAACACATTTTTGAAGTTTATGAGGGAAATTTTGAAGACGCTTTGATCAATTACCTTGATGGTTCGTATATATTTGAACCCCATTGGTCATTGGTTTTTGTATATGGCCACCAGGGGGCGTTGAATAATACAATAACTTAGTATTTCTATATATTTGTACCTATGCATATTTTGTAACCACAATCAATTGCAAAGTTGTAGCTCATGACATCATCTATGATTATGGTGAGTTTTAAGGACATTAGTTATTCTATATGGTCACCTTGGCATATTTTGTTACCATGATCAATTGCAAAGTTGTAATTCATGACATGTTCTATGATTGTGGAGAGTTTCAAGGTCATTGGGTTTTTGCATATGGTCACCGGGGGCGTTGAATAGTAAAGCAACTTAGTATTTCCATATTAGATTGGTAACGTGGCATAGTTTGTTATCACAATCAATTACAAAATCGTAGCTGCTGAAATGTTCTATGATTGTGGTGGGTTACTAGGTCATTGGTTTTTGTATATAGGTCCAGGGGCGTTGAATATTGAAATTGTTAGATTGTTGAGTATTTGAAACCACCTCCCAAGTGGGCATGGTGTCCCTGGACCCCTAGTTGTTTTCATAAATTTCATTATTTTTGTATCAAATTGACTTTTTAGCGGATGATAAAAAAGTGATCTTCAAAACAGAAAACCTGAATTCGCTCGAAATATTGCAGAAATTCAACGCAATATGTCGGGAAAAAGAACCCGGATTAATACCTCCTAAGAAAGTCAAGGCTAAATCTCCATTCTGGGGAAAGAATGTCTGATGTTGACTTTTAGAATATTATCTTTTCCTTAAATGCTGCAAAGAATTTTATCTATAGTGTAAAAATAGTTGTAAAATAAATACTTTTCATGGTATATTTTTCTTTGTGTCACTGATAGTCATTGTTTGGTCTTTTCATTTTTTGAGGACTGGATCGATAGCATGCTGCCAGGAGTCTAGTCTATTTTCACGATCGGATATTTTTCGGTAGGCCTTGCTTCCGTATATAAAAGTTCCAGGGGCAGTTGACTGTGCCTGGGCATTGAATAGAAGACAAGGAAATGCATTTCTCATACGTCAATCGGACACATTAGCGAGATTCCATCCTCGGAGATATTGATACATGCCGGCGCTAAAAGATGCAAATTCCGAGAAAATGAGTGTCAAGTCTTGGCGAAAAGGGCAACCAGTGGGAAGGCAGGGATCCGCAGGAACCTCCCTGACCACCGCATCAGCCAAACGTGCGGGGCTACGAGCGTATAGTGCGTACGGTTAATTTTGCCGTTTCGACATCTCCCCCTAGTAGTACGATAATTGTAGTAAGGTAGGCCTACTTATTTTTGACCCCGACCGTGTACTGCATTTTAAAGGACCCCTCAACCAACTAATTGTACGCTGAGAATTTAATACGGTTTAATAGCGACGATGTGTCTAAACTTAGATACATCGTCGCTACCGTATCTATTTTAAACTTGTATGAATTAAATCTTATGAGTGCATGAGAGACTGCAATTTAATGAAAATAAATGGAAAAGGACCCCAGAATTTGTCGAAAATGTTTATTAACTTTTGATTACTATCGATCATCATTATATTCATTGACAGATTTTCAATAAGTTGTATGTGGAGGTGAAATTCTGGATATGCGCATATTTGACTGCGTACTATCACGATGTTTTGAGGGAGCGCAAACAATTTGTTTAGCGTTATCACTGTTGAAATGCGCAAGTAAGAATTAAAAGTGATAGGCTTGTAATGATTTATCGATATAAATGTTCCAGTTACAGAAAAATTTGTCTTTTTCTACCCATCTCCGATAGAAAGGTCAGTGCCATAACGCATCAATAGCTGTCCTCTGGCAGCCATCTCTGCTAGAAAAAGTTTTGTCACATGATAGGTTCGCACAGACACCCATCATTTCTTATGTCTGTAATGAATATTTTGGATGTATGTTTTGATTGTTTCATCGCTTTTGACATTGGAATATCAATGTTTTTTAAAATCAGTACCATAACGCATGCATGGTAGAATGGTGTTCATAACAACTGTAGCCCATTTAAAGAAAATTGATAGATACCACATTTCTACGTCAGTCCCATATGGGAAAATATATAACGGGACGCGTATTTTTCAAATATAAGATTTCTTTTTACTATCCTTTGTCTCTAGATAGGTGTATACTGTGTTATTTAAATCCCCATTAACTTTTGCGATGAATGAACTCTTCAATCATGTCACCAAGTCGTGGGCATGTTGTCCTCGAACTCTAGTCTTCTACATGTCCAAACAAAATTTGATATCGAGTGATTGTTGTGTAATCTGTATGTTACAAGCAATATTGAGCCTGTTCCCTTACAGAAATTGGAGAAAAAACCACGTTCGTTGATTATTTGTAGGAATAAAGGTTTTTTCTTGACTATTTACAAGAATAGTTCGATCTCAAGCTCTAGAAGACTGCCTGTACGTGTATTCTGATTACTATACGTTATAAGTCACATCAAGTTCAAGGAGGGCAATATGCACGTCTATTAATGTTCACAGTTGATTCGTTCGGTTTTGGTTTGTAACTCCGCTGGTATTACCAAATCACTTTTGCTTAATGATGCATATTATTGTACACCGGTAATTCATTGTTTTTGTCCTTATTGGGGACAGAATCTCGAGATGAGTGATGTATGATCTGAATACTATATTTGATTTCTGGCCTATATGGTGAATGCAATGGGGTTAGCAGAGCCGTCGATTGGGTAAATGCGCTGTCATTGTCTGTCAAGCTCAATTTAATATCTTGTAAAAATTTTGTAAACGAAAGTCAATTTTATCAGATCTCAAGCAAAATGATACTGGTGTCATGTAATTCTGTATTATTTTTATACTATCATTATGAGATTTGTAATAATAATCTTTATTTTACAGAAGATAAGGTTTTTGATTGGTGGTTTGGTGCATTCTTAGCATCACGTTGAATTAACGTTTTTACGTTTGAGATGAACGTCACCTAAACTTTCATTGTAACCTGAAACTAACGTAATCTCTTTCTTTTAAACGTTTTTTCAACGTTGAAAAAGGACTCCGATACAACGTTTTTTTTGACCGATTCAACGTTGATGACTTACGTCATCTCAACTTTCATTTTAAACTGAAAATAAATGTCGGTGCAACGTTTCATTTCAACGTTTTTTAGATATTGAAATTAGGTTGATGCGTTAGCTGGGCTATTTCAAGAAACATCGTAGAATCCCATGTCACTGTCCCATAACGCCAATCCCATAACGTCGAACATGTGTTACGCGTACTGACATTGGCAAATAAGGGTATTTATTGCCCGTGGCTTATATATATATATATATATCGTAGAAAAGGTTAGGTTATAGGTTATGCGCTGCTGACGTACGTTTCTAATACCTCGAGGCTACTTCTGTCATATGTGAAAAACCTAGGTTGATCCCTTGAGTTTTATTTTGCCATCCAAGCCGAAAACACCACATTATCGAACAAGTCTCGTGGCCACTACGCTGTACATTTTTAAGAGACCAGACTAATTCAGGCCGTACACAGGGTACGGTGGGTCATACCGAGGACATTCGTTTTGCCCCGTGTCACAATTGAATTAATTCACGGATCAAAAAAAAAATATTCTAATGCTATCATAAAGGGACTGGAAAAAAGCGTTCGTTCGAATACGATACCCCTGGCTCTAACGGGCCTTCCTGACCCGTATGAGATCTCACTTAAACCACGTGTACTGCTTGGGAGAGCGATGGTCACGAAATTCTTGATCTCTCCTTAATTTTTATTCATCAGCTAACTTCTACTTTCCGTTCTTTGTAGCTGTCCGCTTTCATACTGGTAGCCTACTGCCATTATATTTATGAATGTCGTACGAGTATGATACTTGTACGACATTCATAAATATAATATGTGACTTCAAAATGACGCTGTGGGACAATGCCCAACTACGGGTCCTCCACATTACTCTAAAGAAGAAGAAGAAGAAGAGACTTGGACGAATAAAATCTACGTACCGGTATCAATATCTCAAAACCTTTGTTGGCCGTAGGCTTATTGTGCTTATTGAAAAAATTCAAACTTTATTGATCTGTAATGTAAACACTAACATTCTAGAGATGAACACAATAAAGAAACAATTAAGGCTAAAAAAATTGATACCTTGTTTCTCCGCTCTGCTGAGCTTAAATGTTGACCCGGCCGGCCGCCTATCTACCCTATACATTACTTTTTTTTTAAAAATCGTGATCAATTTTACCATAACAGACCCGGCCGCTAAAGAAATGAACTGTTTATAAATTTTATCATATTTTACAAAAATGACCCGGCCTCTGCGGAGAAACAAGGTATCATTTTTGTTTAGCCCAATACATACAATAGAAAAATAACGATGTATTCGGCCGTGATTCGAATTTCGAACGCGTGTTGTACATGTAGATGGCGCAATCGTACGAACTTGGAAATGAGTTGGCGCGCATGCAGAACCGTGTTGTGGGATTTCCCCCGCGCACACAATTCGACGTAAGCCGTGTCATGATAAGCGAAGTGAAAGTATCCCTCGTACAATGTGTCTCGTCCCATGGCGCACGTCTTTGCGAGGTAATTATAACCAGTAGGCATATACTACGTTAACAGGTTAAAGATTTATCTGTCATTTTTAGTTCTAACATTGGCTCAAGACACACCGCGACTCGAGAAACGCCGTCGTGTCAGTAACTAATGTAATCAGTGACAGTGGGTAAGTAAGCAGCAGGTCAGTAAGTGTAACACAACATAAACACTGAAGAAATTTGTCCATATCAAACTTCAGAGAATTTCGGGTGGCCACTTTTTTAACCTTTCTTTAGGCCTGTAGGCCTATGTAGTAGTCAGACAGGGGCTTGTCTGTTTTGGGGGGCAGGCGCGGATTTAGACGGTACCGGTACTCCGTAGGCACGTGCCACAGTCGCGAAAATCTCGTGCCTCCTTTTTTTAATGCCCAAATTCGAAAAGGGCACTTTTTTACAAGACAAGGCAGATAATTTTAAACAAAAAGCATATAATTCTTCAAGGATTTGCCACAACACAGTGGATTGTGGAATTATTAGAGTTGCAGCACTACTAGCTGGCTGTATTTTTTGTTCGTGGAAACCGTGCTTTCAATATCATTTGCGACAACAGGGTGAAAATATTTTCATTGTAGGAGCAGTAGGCCCTATTGATTGAGAATTTCACACACTTTTGGAGCCCACTTGGGACGTAAGTCTCAGCCGGCTATATCGTTCACTTTTCAACCGTCCGTTCATCCGTCGACAGAATCCAGTTATTTTGGGACAGGGCCGCAGGAACGAATTGTATATGGCAAGCCCAAAATAAATTCCAAGTTTGTGGCCCGTAATGGCGCAGTCGTCATCAGCGAGCACCGCAGATGCGAGGCACCAAAAGGGGATTTGGGGGCCCTCCCCCAGAAAATTTTGAAAAATTAGATGCATTAATTTAGGTGCATTCTGAGCACTTTCCACAGTGAAATTGGGAGAGGGGGAAGTGAATCTTGGAAATGGTTCCATCATGCAAATAAATTGTCTACCAAACTTCGTACATAGTGTATGAAATATTTAGAAGAAATGGTCACTCAATGAACGTGGAGTGTCTATTTGAGTCAGTGGGGAAAACCAACTACCATGTATATTCTTGATGAATCACCATGCAGGTGTGTGTGATTACAACATGAATTGTGCTTCACGGAGATTGTGTCAATAGACAGGTTTTCATAAAAATTCAATCAAGGGGAACATCTTGGGCTTTTTTTATTACATGGAGCACTGATTTTCTAAAATTCTGCCAAAAACTTCTGTAACAATTGTCCTCTCACCAGGACGCGATTTTTTTGTCACAAGAGAGTTTCCACCATCTTGTATGCAGTGGGCATGCTCGACATTCTGTAAACACAATCCACACGTGTGCGCACTACAGTATCAGCGTTTGTGGCCATCAACCCACTAACAAACCACGTCAAATACCTGCCAACCTTTTCTACGATTTTATTTTTACACCTTATGATTAAATAAATTTCTGACGTTTTCGCATTTCTTCGTGTATCAAGTGTTTCAAGCATACTGGGGGACCTCAGTGGTTAAGATGGATCTTTGAACATGATGAAAATTTGGAAATGTTAATTTTTGCCGCTCTGATTCATATTTCAACTCAAACTTTTGTAGGATTTAGACGTTAGGCCTTTAAATGATCGCACAAGTGATCGGCCTCGCAATTAAATCAAAGAAATGCATTGGAAAATGTGGTTTGGAAATAAACTGAATATTTTAGCATACATGTAGTACCGTACTGTATTCTTGAAAAATTGATCTCTGTGGGGCAAATTTCTAATTCATTAGACTCGTCAACAAAGTCTTTTCTGTGTAAGTTTTAAACAAATTGATTGTGTGAGAAAACACTACGTCCGTGTTTGATAAGCAGGTTTTCCATCCGATTAGTAGTAGACCGTACACATATTAGTGTATTAACAGTAGTGTATACATACACTTCTATTACACGGGCATACACTACAGTGACAGAGTTCTGGACGGTGTTCAGCGATTCCATGTGCATTTTTTTATAAATACAGCAGAGCATGCGCACTGCGAACAAAAATGGTGGAAACTCTTATGAAAAAAAATCGCCACCAGGACAAAGGATTCCTGAAACCATAAAAATATTTTTTCAATTCTTGTTTGCTATTTTGCACCCTACTTGATTGATATTGTAGTAATCATGCCGTCAGAAAGATCAAGGGTTGATAGAAAAATGGTTTTTTGTATGCAATTTGTAAGACACAGTATGCTCACTGGTTACCACATACAGTAATTAATTAAATTCTCTAAATTAGTGTTCGAATTAGTAGGGTTTTTTGATTGAAATTGTATTTTTTTTGTTTGACCATTTACTTTCTTTACAGGTTTTTGGCGATAACG
Organism: Tubulanus polymorphus; assembly: GCF_964204645.1. Lineage (NCBI taxonomy): Eukaryota > Metazoa > Nemertea > Palaeonemertea > Tubulaniformes > Tubulanidae > Tubulanus > Tubulanus polymorphus. Next base: position 10,818,674 of record NC_134026.1, read on the forward strand.
CTATTGATAATCTTGTGATAGCATAATGGCTAGTTTTGGTTTGCCTGATGAAACCCCAAGTTTCGAAGAATATCTGCATCTCATGGCATCACTTCAGTCCCATAACAGTCACCCACAGATTCCTGAAGGTCTTGGGCATATGGCTGGACAATTTGCTCACGATCCTTTTGAGAACTTGAGAGGTTTACCTAGACCTGCCGGTAAGTATCTCATTATGGCTAGCTTATATCAGGCGGCGAAGTGACAGATATACTCAGTTACCTGTAAGATTTAACTTATATTCGTTCAGTTTGGTTTGTACCAGAGAAATGGTCAATATGCAGTCTGTGCTCATCAAGATGATCAGGAAATGGGAGAATGGTGATGAAAAAGTATTATGTATCTAAGGGGGTGGGTCCAGACTGCAGATTGGTGCGGTCTATATTTGAATTGATGGGACATGCTATTTTTATGATTCCTAATGTTCTGCATTGATTGTTGATTGACATTTACGGCAATATGTGTATATATTGAAAGCTTATGTCCAAAATGAAACAATGGAAGTTGATTGACTCAGTGAAAGTTTTACAATTATTAAATTTCAGGACCAAGTGTGGATGACTTAAGGTGTGAGGCTTACCGGTTGAAAGAACATGGAAATGCACTTTTTAAGGAAGGCAATTATGCTAAGGCATTAGATAACTACAATGAGGCATTTGGCATTGTTAATGTTCTACCAAGATGTGATGAGTTCCGAAATTTAACTGCTCTGTTATTGAGTAACAGGGCATACGTTTTCAATCGCTTGGGATTGAATGAAAACGCAATCAAAGACATTGAGCTCTGCATAAATCTTGATCCATCATGGATTAAGGTAAGTAATAAAGATTCCAGGCAGTTCAAGATTTGGAAATATAAAATCCCAAATCTACATTTTGATTATGAAATATTGAGTTTGAACAGGCTTCTGTCAGACAACCAGCCATCCGGGCATTCATAGCAAGGATTTGTGATTCCACACAAAACTCATATCTTGACGTTCAAGGGGGCCTCTGAATCAGTTAAATGATAAAAGGGTTTGGTGTGAAAGTGATGGAAAATGTATGCAATGAGGAAGGCTGATAAAAGGTAATTAATGAATATAATCATGTCACCTCGGTACATCCTCCCTCGGCAGGATTCAAACTTGATGGCATCTCTACACTTAACCATGGCACGAACCCCTGCCACAGTAGACCGGTTGCAGGTACATGCGCAGCTTTGCCACACAAAAACTTGCTGCACCAATCAGATTGCTTGTTGTATAATCACTGACGTAAATTTCACGGAAGAACTTTAAATGGGAAAACCCGGGCTGAAATAAAACAGGATATCTGATTGGTTAATAATGACAGGGTTTCGATGCCATTAGGTTCGAATCCCTACCGGGGGAGGATGCCTCGGTAGGGCTGGGTGACATTCTGTTTTACAAACATTCTGTTTTACATGCTTCTTTTCCCTCTCATTACCACTCTTCACCCTTCAAATAGCAATAATTTTTCCAAACTCGGTGGGTGTAATTGGATAGGTCCACTGATTAAACACTTTTTGAAAATCAAGTTTCTCATTTCAAAAGCCTTTATGGCGGACCTTTCATATTTCTTATTAGTGCTCTACTCACTACAAAATGATTTATCGATTTTGAATATTGGTGCCGAACGCTGGTGAGCTGTCAATCAAAGTATATATCATGGTTTTTGTGGTCGGGTTCGTGTGGTTAGTTTCGTTGCAATGTTTTAGTGGTTCGACTTGCACTTCATTTTCCCAGTTTTCTCTGTTATTTGACACAAGATAGCCTTGTAACTTGCTCAGTCAGTCTGAAATTTGTGGCGCTTTCCTGAATTAGTTAAAAGAAAGAATGAATTTATTTCTGAAAGGAGAAATTGAAGGTATTCTGTAAAATGATAATAATTTTCCCGCCTGATGTCATATCGGGATATCCCTTGACTTTGCGCACCGATATGGCTGTGGTGATCGGCCTTTCTAAAAAAAGTAAGTCATACTCATTGAGAGGTATGCCATTAGGGAGCGTCCAAAAATTACATACCTCTAATTGGGGGAGGGGGATTACTGAATTTTGGTACAAAGTGGTACATGGGGGGATGGAGGGGTCAGCAAAAAAGGTACGTACTTTGAGGGAGGGGTATTAATCAATCTTAGTATGTACTTTATGCACCAAACTCAAATGAAAAAAGCCGATACTGGTGTTTTATCGGCTTTTAGCGACTTGTTCAAGTGACTTGTAGTAGACTTCAACTGGGAATTCCCCATACCAGGTACCGGTATCGATCTTACACGCACTTGTTGGAATCAGGTATTTATGTTTTCTATATTTTATTTTGATTTGTGTTCTTTGCATCAATATAATTGGGGAGGGGTGGTCATGGGTGCCATGGTACGTACCTATGAGAGGGTCAGTGAACTTGGTATAGAGGTGGGGGAGGGGGGTCAGAAAAACAAGATATTGAGGTACGTAATTTCTGGACGCTCCCTTACCGGTTGTATCGTAGGCCTAGAAGCATTATTTGGTGAAATTCAAATCAACAATGTAAAGTATATTTGGTTATGAAATGAGGCCTGAGCAAGGATATAAAACCAGCACTTTTCATGTGCGTAAGCAGCTAAACGTTTGTATCGTTATGCAGATGAATTTTAAACAATACTAAATTGCGTTAAAAAAACACCCTATAATTGGACCAATATTGTGTAATATATGATTGGTTTCGAGCTCTTCTTTCGGTGCAGCTTGCTCGCAATGATACTGCTCTTGCGTCTAAGGTCTACATACCAGGATGCCTGTAGCTTGCACAGGCTTCCGTTCGGCGTTAGGTACATTGCCGGTAGAGCAGAAACTAAGAGGAGAGTAGTAGCTATTGCTTCTGTCCGATGAACAGATTTCACTCAAGTCTCACACCAGGGATGAAAGTCTTCCGACCATAGACAGATTTCCGACCTTTTATTCCATTTTCTTCATTCCTGAGATCGGTATAAATCGCCTCAATCGCTTTAATCGCCTCAATCGCGCGCATCACATCGGAACGCTCTCTAGTTAGGAGTGCTCCTTAAGACGGTTTTCGGCGGTGGTTAGCACAACTGTGGAGTTGGAGAAACCAATATGGTGTCTCATTCAAAAAAGCTGCTCTAATTCAGGCCCAAACTTTTAACATTTTGACCGAAAAAAGTAGGCCTAAGTTTTTTTTTTGGCTAAAAGTTACTGATTTTTGTTCCCCAAAAAATTCTGTTCAGAAAAATATTTTCTGACTTCTTCAATATGGGCCGTTTTCATCCATGTTACATGTGGTCGCGGCTGGTGTGGAATTCTCTGTTTCGCTATTACTGCATTTGCATGTGAACAGATTGTGGCCTAGGTATATACAAGTTGAATTGATTTGAATGTTTCTGAAATTGTTTATCTTTTGTTGCTAACCCAAGCACATAGAAAGATTCTTTCTAGTTATGTCCATCAATTGAAAAAAATCAAGTGAATCAAAAATCAATTGAACTTGAACTGATCTTGAACTTCGGAAAATTGCTGCGCATGCCTAGTGGTTTTCGCCGCATCAATACAGCCACAGGCAAAAGCGGAGCCGTTTCATCCCTTGTTATTTTGATATAGTAAGGCGACCGCCTGATAATGATCATCAATGACCAATTGTTTATCTGAACTTTATGGCGGATGAATTAACAATATCAACACAAGGTATATCTGTGATATTTTGAATTCATTTGCAGTTAAAATTTAGTGCCATTCTCGCGAGATTATCAACAACTTCCGGGTTTTATTCTAAGATTATCAATTGTACTTCAAGTTTGATTCCTCTGAAATCCATAGTTGATTTGGTTTTTGGGAGGAATCAAATCCAATTACATGCATCAACAAGAGCCCCAAAGGCCCCTACGGCCAGCCTGTGTAATATTCGCTTTCCATGAATGATACAATTTGTGAGTTATACGTGGCAAAATACTCTTTATGCTTCAATATGATTTACACAGTACAATCGTGTTTTTATAATCGCGTTATTAGCCCACTTGGGACTTTAGTCCCAGCGAGCTATTGCGTTCACTTTTCGTCTGTAGACAGAATCCAGTTATTTTGGGAAGTTTTAAAGACACTTCAATGTAATGTCTTGATATTTGGGTTACACATATATCTACCCTAGACACTTAAGCCCTAAAACTGGCCCTGTCAGATTCAAGATGGCCGACTGGCAGCCATTGTTGTTCGCCAAAATCAGCACATTTTACACATTTTTCAAGTTTTCGAGGGAAATTTTGAAGACGCTTTGATCAATTATCTTTATCTTTCATATGTATTTGTATCCCACAAGGGTCCATCAGCATAAAAAAAATTGGGTTGATCAGACTCAAGATCGTTGTCATATGACCTTTTTTGTGCCAAAAATGTCAACTCTGTTCCGAATTCTGAGTCCTGTAGCTTCCTACTGGTTTACCCCTTTTCATTGAAATTTGTGGTGGCTATTCTATGGATAGGGATCTTTTATACCTGAGACCGGTATTTTTGATCAGCCAATTATCACGCAATTGGCGGCCATCTTGGTGTCATCAGTATTCAATTGTAGGTGGAAAAAGGTTTTTCCACATTATATTGGTATCAAAGCATATTTTGTTACCTCAATCAAATGCAAAGTTGTCGCTCATAACATGTTCTCTAATTGTGGTGAGTTTCAAGGTCATTGGTTTTTGTATATGGCCACCAGGGGTGTTGAATAATACATTAAGATCATGCCTTTCCATCTCATTAGCTGAATGTGAAATAATATAGAATTGGCTTTGATGCATTTGTGTTCAAAAAGTAAAATGGAATTAGTACAGTTGTTTCTTATTCTTAAGAATCTAATTACATCCACTGATCTAAGTTGGGGAATTTTGGGTTTTGGTTGTACCATGCTTCCATGTGTAGTTTGCTTCGCTACAATTACTCATAAGCCGGTGTAAATAAAATTGATAGATTTGTATGATAGGTGTTGACAAATGGCCATCTTGGATTCCAAAATGTAGATTTCGTTGATAATTTTTTTTCGCTGATAACTCAGGGTTCGAATTTCAGGATGGCAATCGATGGCTTTTGCTGACGATGTATTAGTACATAGCCGTTGATGTATCTTTGTACCGACGGCTTCAAAATGTCGTCTATTAAATTTCTTTAAAATTCAATTTCAATCACTGACACCAGATTTTGTAATCAAAATTCTGTAAAAATTCTGAAAAGTTTGACATGTAATCGAAAGTTACAGCAGCTGATGCCTTAACTGTTTGCCGTATGGTGCTGCCACCTTGTAAAATTCCTGTGCTAGCGCCAACTACTGTTTCCGTACAGTGCTGTCACCTAACAAAAACAACTGCTATAAACGTGAATTTTGATCTGAATTTTTAAACTTCCAATACATGTAGGCCCAACATTCATTCCTTCAGTAGTTTAATTTAATAGTTATGCACAGTGCCATATTCTATCTTTGAGAAATTATTGATTATTAGAATATAACTATGTTATAAGTTCTTTCAATAATTTAGTAATCAATTATTCAATTTCAATCACATATAATTATGAACTGACCCAACTTAGTGTTTAATATTTACAATTATTGTTGACAATATTGTAATTGATTTGATATACATTTAAATCTTTAAGTCAAGTAACCAAATAACATTGAATCTCTAGAATTAGTTTTCAATGTTCATGGAATACATATTTAACCAAGTTTTCAAGATAGGCACTTGCTGTGGTGAGAGCTAGACATGCTGTGGATCGCTTCCGCCATCCCCAGCATTTCTGAAAGTAACTTGCTGTGGATGACAAATTCTGAAATTCGAACCCTGTAACTGTGAATGTTTTGAAAGTGGAGCATTGATATTTTACATGAAAATGTTAGATAACAAAAATATTAATAGAGAGTCTCGATCATGATATCATCAAAAATGTTTGACAGGCAACCATCTTTAAATCCAATGAACATTTTTCCTTTTAATTGAATGCATAACAATTTTTGTGGGATTCGAATCTTTGCCGTTCAAAGTAGGTTTTTAGTTAGCCTCGCAATATGTGGATGCCGAACCTCGGATTGGGAGTTTATTTTGGAATGCTCAGGGGAAAAGCAAATACCTAATTCTAAGAGACTAATTTTTGATGAACATAACATTCTTTTTGTAGGGGTACTGGAAGAGAAGTCAATTTTTGAGAGGAATAGATGATTTCAGTGCACTTCACTCATTACTTGATGGTCTTGTTAAAGCAACTGCCTCTGATGAAGATAAAGCTCCCATTCTGACTGAAGCTTTTATCTTGGCTTTCAAACTGAGATGTAAGTACATAACACCAATGTTGGTATCTAAGAAAATATGACTACATGAAAAGTGGAACCTCGTTATAATGAACTCAACCAATCATCTGATACAGAATTTCATCCCAAATAAGAAAATTTGATATATTTCATACTGGATATAATGAACAATCATTTATAACAAAATGTTTTTCTAGTCCCGTGAAGTTCGCTGTAACAAGGTTCCACTGTATAACGCATTTGGTTGTACACTGTGAAACAAGATGGCCTTCACGCATTGAAAATGGTCAGACCAATATCTCCTAAGCCTTAGGTTTATTTCTCGAGAAGCCTCGCTGTGAACATTTTCTACTGTTACAAGATGAAATCTAAATGATTTAGATGAGCATTTTACACGGGACAATTTTCGACGACAATGATACAATTTTTCGCAAATCAAGCAATGCGTGTTTCGCAGATAACGTTTTTCTGTTCAGCATTTTCTGTTTGACATCAATGCACTTCCCAAAATGAAAAACATCGAAAACGTTTTTCACGTTTTTTTTTTATCATCTTTATTTTTCCTTTACAATTTCAGTTACATATAATGCAAAATCATTATTACCGGTAATACACAGATATACATGAATACATATTTCAATATAAGTGAATGAATAAATGAATAAATAAATGGATTTATTTCACAGTATATATAACAGAAATAGAGAGGAGGGAGCAGTTAAAAGCCGAGGCTTGTAAGAAACTGGCCCCTAAACCCATCCCGAACCCCAGTTTTCATAGCCATACAACAATCACACAACATATTCACACAATACAATCACACAACACAATCACATCAAAATTTCTCATACGTATAAATGCATGTTTTTTTTAGCCCACTTGGGACTTTAGTCCCAGCGGGCTATTGCGTTCACTTTTCGTCCGTCGTCCGTCCGTCCGTAGACGGAATCCAGTTATTTTGGGAAGTTTTGAAGACGCTTCAAGGTAACGTCTTGATATTTGGGTTACACATGTATCTACCCTAGACACATCTTCAGCCCAAAAACTGGCCCTGTCAGAATCAAGATGGCCGACTGGCAGCCATTGTTGTTCGCCAAAATCAGCACTTTTTACACATTTTTGAACTTTTTGAGGGAAATTTTGAAGACGCTTTGATCAATTACCTTGATCTTTCGGATATATGTGAATCCCCCCAGGGCCCATCAACATAACAAAAATTGGGTCGGTCGGACTCAAGATGGCCGTCCTATGACCTTTTTAGTGCCCAAAAATGTTAATTTTGGCCCGAATTCTGAGTCCTGTAGCTTCCTACTGGTTTGCCATTTCTCATTACAATTTGTGATGGGTGTTCTTTGGAAAGGGATGTTTTATACCTGAGACAGGTATTTTTCATCAGCCAATTATGATGCAACTGGCGGCCATCTTGGTGTAACCAGTACTCATTCGTAAGTGGGAAAAAGTTTTTCCACATTATATTGATACCTAAGCGTATTTTGATACCACAATCAATTAGAAAGTTGTAGCTCATAACGTGTTCTATGATTGTGGTGAGTTTCAAGGTAATTGGATTTCGTATATGGCCACCAGGGGGCGTTGAATAATACAATATCTTAGCATTTCTATATTATATTCGTACCTATGAATATTTTGTAACCACAATCAATTGGAAAGTTGTAGCTCATGACATCATCTATGATTGTTGCGAGTTTTAAGGACATAAGTTTTTTTATATGGTCACCAGGGGGCGTTGAATAGTAGAATAACTTAGTATTTCCTTATTATATTGGTACCTAGGCATATTTTGTTACCATGATCAATTGCAAAGTTGTAGTTCATGACATGTTCTATGATTGTGGTGAGTCTCAAGGTCATTGGGTTTTGAATATGGTCACCAGGGGGCGTTGAATAGTAGAATGACTTAGTATTTCCTTATTATATTGGTACTTAGGCATATTTTGTTACCATGATCAATTGCAAAGTTGTAGTTCATGACATGTTCTATGATTGTGGTGAGTTTCGAGGTCATTGGGTTTTGAATATGGTCACCAGGGGGCGTTGAATAGTAGAATGACTTAGTATTTCCATATTAAATTGGTAACGAGGCATATTTTGTTATCACAATCAATTACAAAATCGTAGCTGCTGACATGTTCTATGATTGTGGTGAGTTTAAGGTCATTGGTTTTTGTAAATGGTCACCAGGGGACGTTGAATATTGAAATTGTTAGATTGTTGAGCATTTGAAACCACTTCCCAAGTGGGCATGGTGTCCCTGGACCCCTAGTTCCACGCTGTGTGGATTGGGCTTTAAAGACCTGACTACCACTACAATTTGAGAGTAGTTACTACTCCTTTAAAGCCTCAATTACTTTCAAAATTATCAAAATACTCTCAAAATCAGAATGGTTTCTAGTTCATTTTCAATTGCATTTTTCAAGCCAAATTACCTCCATTAGTGCTGAATGCTGCTCGGAAGCGGAAATACATGTACCAAGTACTCTGGTCTGATGTTTAGATACAGGGGAATATCGGGCGTAAAGTGATTTTGGTGTTAAAATGAGTGGCGTTTCAACAAGCTCTGACTATAATATGATTACTTAATCAAAAGTAATTTGTATTGATGGGGCAGGACTGCCATTGAATCGGGCTTTGTTTTGGATGTAACAGTTACTTGTGAGGCTTAAGAGTGCATTGTGCTTCCATCAGGAATGCCTCATGTGGGTCTAGTGGGTTTGAGCCCGCTGAAGTCCCAGTGGGTTATTGCTTTCACATTTTGTCCGTTGCCTGTCCATCCATAGCCAGAATCCAGTTTTTGGGAATTCTGAAGACAATACAATGTATTTTCGTGATATTTGGTTTATACATGTATCTATCATAGACAGATTTGCAGCCAAAAACAGGCCTGATCAATTTCAAAATGGCCGACTGGTGGCCATAGTTGTTCTATGGCAGCACTTTTAAAAGGTATTTTGTTTTCCAGGGAATTTTTGAAGATAATACCAATTTATTGGAAAGGAAAAAAGCGCTATAGAAATTGAATTACTATTACTATTACTAATATTGGTACATATGCATATTGTGTTTACAACCACAATCAACTGCAAATTTTTAGCTCATGACATTTCCGTCGAGTACAGTACCATTTCCTATGGTTTTTGCCAATATTTTCTAAATTTGGATTGATCGCCAATGGTTTTTCTGTACGACCCGGCCCTGCGGTATTGCATTTAGCCACTGACGAAATCCGCCATCTTTTTTCTTCGTGTTCTTGCATATGAACGCGTTGGATTTTTCACACAAAAATTAAGGGATTCAGGAAGTTAAGGGAGTTATCACTCTCGTAATGGTGAGTCCGTTCGGTTTGGGGGCTATCCCTTGTTTCTTTCTTTCCCGAAATGATTTAACTAATTTAATTTAATTTAGTTTAATCTAATTCATTATTGTTGATCGATTAATTGAATAATTATGCCGCCCCCTCCTAAAGGTCAGCATCATGGCGGTGAGGGATGTTATTCGGTGCCTGGGACGACCACGTTTCGTGTACGTCATGTAGGCGTTAATTGGGGCAAATCTGCTCCAGGAATACTCCTTGCAAATCTTGCGAGGGTTGGTCTGAGGACCTTTGGATTCGGGCTGATAAGGCTCGGAAACTGAAAGATCGTTGTCGCGTTAATAGTAGAGATTCATTGGTTTCGGCCAACATGCCCACCGACGTCTCTAATTCTATTTCAAATCGTATAGCGGAGCGGTCTCCGATCGTACTTGCACGGGTTTCCCAACTCCGTTCACCGGGGAGGAACGAAAATTCCTGACTCAGAAGGATTTCCGTGTATTCAAAGACAAAATTTTTAAACTTATCGTCGCCGCAACAAGTCGTTACTACAACTTCTACAACAGGCAAGCCTATTCCTGATTGTCGGTTAGAAGTTCGCCAGCTCACTCAGTTATTCGGAATTCTGACTCTGAATTCTTGGATGCTGGGGTAGGGTCTGATTTCAGTGAGGATCCGGTCCCAGAAGCGGCAATTCCTTGTAGAGTCGTTCCTGCCGCAAGCAATTTTGGGTTGCCCCATACAATAGGGACTTCCCTGGCTCGCAACAAATATATGTCCCGTTCAGTTTTATCCGAACCCGCAGGAGACATGCCATTTAGAGCAATGATTAGTGAGTTTTTTGTCAAACACGGGGCAACTCGCGCTAAGCCCACAGCAGCTCCTCTGGTCGGTGAGTCAATGGAAGCTTATCGCCCTCCAGACACGGATCTTAATGTTTTACGCGAATCGTCAGCGGTTTCAAGAGAATGGGCTAGATTAGATACTCAATTTTGAGGTGAATGTCGGACCGGAACGTTTTCGTTTCCCCCTCCAGAACGGGGTATGAAATCTGGAAAATATTTCAGTTCAACCGTTCCGCCTATAGGCGCATTTCGCCCAGATACTGGTTCAGCACAGTTGGGTATTCGTTTGCCTAAGTAAGGTTTGGTGGCCATGCGGTCAATCCTGGACAATCATACCAGAGTTGGTTCGTTTCAGGATATGGCACTTAAGAAGGGGGCTCCGACCCAGAGTCAGTTGCCCTAAAACTAGAGGGAATGGACCGGATTATCCAATCTTTGGCTCGGTCTCTTTCACATGTAATTCCGTTGTCAGTTTGGGGTCAGGCTAATCTTGTGTTAGCCTCCCGTCAGTCAGTTATGGACTCCAGTTCCAAAGCTCGTCTACCAGATATGGTGTCCAATCCATTTCTGCAAGCTCCATTGGGGACAGCTTCACGTCTCTTCTCAGGTTGGTGTTTCCGCTGAGCTGAGGAAGATGCGGGAGGTCCAGACCACGTTCACCGTCCGAACTCCGTGGAAAAAGCGTTTGGGTCTGGCGCCGACAGCGCAAGGTTCAGCACAGACTCAAACGGAACCAAACTACAACGCTTTCTCAGGTGGCTACAGATGCCGGTTGGAGAACTTTTCGGAACAGGCTGCCTCTTTTATTGCTGGATCTAAGCAGCCATCGACAAGTACCATTTACGATGCCAAATGGGGTTATTTTGCAGATTGGTTTGCTGCAGGGGAAATTGATCCATGCTCACCCTATGTAGCTCAATTGGAAATTTTTTACTGCATCTATTTGTAGTAAAAGGTTATAACTTTTAAAGTTTACCGCTCTGCGATGTACCATACATTACGTGGTTCTCGATGGCCAAATGTAACAGCGGATCATCGGATATCCCAGCTTGTTGCAGGGTTTTCTGTTTCCCGGCCTCGGGTACCGAGGATATTTCCACCATGTAATCTGTCATTAATTTTGAAGAAGTTAATGTAGGCTCCATTTGAACCTCTTTCCGCAGCGTCATTTGCGAATTTGTCAAAAAAGACTATTCTGACTGTTCTTGGCTTGCTCGGCCCGTCGTTCTGAGATTCATGCACTTTCAGTTCGACAAGGTCACATTGTCTTTGGGCCAGCAAAGGAATTTGTTTTGCTGCGGCCTGCTTTGAAGTTTTTGGCAAAGAACCAATGGCCAGGCTTGGTCGGTCGTCAATGGCGAATTGAAGCCCTAAAACATCGAGTGGAACTGGGTCTTCCGGAGAGGACGTTATGTCCTGTATGGTCGTTGTGTTCTATTTAGATCGCTCTGCTCCACGAAGGGGTATGCGGGAGCGGTTATTTATTCCGCTGTTGGATCACCTGTAGGGTGATATTTCTCGGGACACAGTGGCCCGATGTGTCTCTTCCCTGATCAATGACATCTTATTGAAAGAGAATCTTTCCTTGGAGGGAGTTGTTCCTCATCAAGTGAGGTGAAGTCTGTCGGGCCACCTTTTGAATTCTCCATCAACATTCACATCCTTTTATTTACGGGATGTTTCATCAGGCTCATAAGCGTTGCTCGGTCCTGTTGTTATGGCTCAAGGTGTCCGTTCTTTCGGATCGGACTCTAGCGTAGAATTTTTATGTTTGCATTATCAGGATCACGAGGGTTGTATCCATGTACATAGTTTGAGCTCATGTTTGCAAGTAATAATTTCGCAAAATTCCTCGAGCTGGACAGACTCATTGCAGCCAACCGGTCTTCCCTGTGCTCCAGTGCTCCATCCCGTGCTTGGGTTAGTGCTCTCTTTTTTCCCTCTTACCTTGCGCTTGAGCGGTGGTTTTTCTATCTACCTTTCCCCCACCATCCTTGTGCTAGGCTAGTCTAGCAAAAACCATAAGGGTACAAGGGGTACAGTACTCTAGTACTTTTTGGAACTAAAATTTGTATCTCCGAGTAGTACTTACCTTTTCTTATGCTGGGAATCCCGCCCACCTGCCCCGCATAGCTGCATTTTTGGGTCTGCGTTGGCGAAAAAAGATGGCAGATTTTGCTGGTGGCTAATTGCAATACCGCAGGGCCTGGTCGTATAGAAAAACCATTGGCGATCAATCCAAATTTAGAAAACATTGGCAAAAACCATATGAGAAGGTAAGTACTACTCGGAAATACAAATTTAGTTCCAAAAATTGTAATATTCCATGATATTATGAGTCTAAATGCCATTGGTTTCTGTACGTGTTCACCAGGGGGTGTTGGATAGCGCATAGCATTGTATTTCCATATATATTGGTACCTATTTACAGGGAACAGGATACATATTGGTACATAAAACTATAATCGCGAAACTATAAACTATTGCGAAATTGTAGCTTGTGACATGTTCTATGATAGTGGTAAGTTTTGAGCTCATTGTTCATCACCAAGCATTTGCCAAGTGCAGGGGCGGATCCAGGGGGATGGGTAGACAGTATTGGAAAGAAAATTAAGGGAACCTTTCTGATCTTAGGGCACACCCAGTATCCGGGTCAATGCAATCGTGGGGGGGGGGTGTTCTTTTTTTGAAATTTTGAAAATATGGTACCATTTAAAGGCTTTTAGAGGGCTTCTAGAGACTAGCAGAGCAATCCAGAATAAACGAATCCGAGACAAGATTTCAACAGATGCGGATAAAAATGAAGCTGGCGAACCCATGAAAGAATGGTTGTCGCCAACTTCAAGATCAACAATGAATTTCACAGAAGACACCCATGAAAAACACTGGCATTGTTTTTTATATTTCCCTAGTGCCCCTATAACCTTTAAATGTGCTCCTTAACAATTATACAGAATACGGCTGTGCCCCTTCATTGTTAACAATCGTCTTCACATTTATCCGTATGTCGTGTGCCGTATTCCAAACCAAAAGTGCCCCTAAAATTTGAAAAATTAGGCAAAAAAGTGCCTTTTTCTTCAGCATTCACCGCGAATTAAAGCCTGAGCGTGCCCCTAGAAAAGGTAAAGTGCCCTTTTTTTCAACATTCTCCGCGTAAAGTGCCCTCTTCTAACGTACGAGTGCCCCTTTAGCCCTCCCTGAAAAGGCAAGGACAAGGTGCCCTCATCTAAAGCAAGAGTGCCCCTTGAAAAAGGAAAGTGCCCTTTTTAATCTATCATGATTAAAGGCCTTACAGGGTATATCAAATATGATTATCTCTCCTCACTTTCTCAGCAGCAGTATTTACCGATTAATTTTACAATTATGCCCGGATTAAGGACACGGAATTAGCGGTTGCTGAGATAATGCCGTCAAAAATATTGCCGGTGAAATTTCGAAGGGCACTAAAAAATTCTAGACCGTATTGGGCAATACGGCTAATACGGTCTGGATCCGCCCCTGAAGTGGGCGTGGTGACCCATGAACCCCTTGTGCTAATTCCTTCAGATGGCCACATGATTGGAATATACATGTATTGTAAATTCAATTTCTATTATACTTCAGTTATTGAATTAATGTTGAATTTTCTGTTGCATTTCTCTACCTTGCATTGCCTAGTTGATAAAGGGGAATTGTGGATGGGGAGGTGGTCAAAGGTATCCCATGGTTCATAACCTTACATTTTGAGTAGCTGAACTTAGCATCTCTTGCTTTTGTATGATCGTACACCAAATGAAAGCTTGTACTGTCGCTTTTTTATATGTATCAGCTCCATTCTGTATACGTAGGTTATTGGAACTAACAGCCATATATTTTTTAACTCCGGTGACATAGTCATCTAAGCTAAAAACATGATTCATATCGTAGAGCCCTAAAATCAATCAAAAGAAGTCCAATCCTATACTTATTTACATATAATTAAAAACCTTTAGTCACATTCTTTAAGCCAAGAAATCATTTCACGACGTCTTTCTGCATTTTCAGGATCAACTGCGTTGATCCTTTATAGAATGGTCCTGAGAGTAACTTTCTGTTAGCTCTTGGTGGCACAAATTGTAACCACTGGATAAACACAGCTGATATTTTGTCAATAGGAGGGAGATAAGGGTTGGAATTAATGTGGAGACTCGTCAATCGGCGCTTAGCCGTTTGGCTTACTTTACTTGGAGGAAATGTGCAAAATTGCAATGAATATTTCCCCATTCTACTAATTGATGCTTGACCTTGTTGTTTCTTGATGATGATGATATCACTTGGAAATCCCTCTAGAAGAGCTTTCCTAGTGACGTCCTTGATCAAGATGATCAAGAACCTACCATGTGCTAGAGAGAACAAATAGATAGTGCTCAAAACTAAAATGTACTCAGTTGATTTCATACTTTCAATAGATGATGTTATTAAGTAGAGAAAAATCTTGCATGCATGTTAATCAATAAACAGATGACTACATAACTTGGTATAAACAGGCACCTTGTCATCGTTGTACCTGTTAATCTTTCTAAATCATCATTGCGACTCGGTAAAGCCATATATCACTGAAATTTTAGCCTTAGTCGAGTAACCCCTTCTAGTTGGTACAGCTTGACATTCATAAACTTTAATGAAGTATAAATATTCATAGGGAAAAAAATTTACCTGAAGTATTTGTTCCTGCCACATCGACCATCAACGTTGGTTAAAAATGGAAATAAAAATTATTTATCGGCTAATTATTCAATCCAATCCAAAAAGCACTCTAGCAGGGATCCCAGAGTTTGCGGATCAGCAGAAATCAGCTTTTTTGCTGGCGATTTTGTAGTCTCTGAGATCAATGTAAATTTGATGTAAAAATAAAGGGGGGGGGGGTAGGGTGAGCTCTTCCAATTCGCTTGCATCGTTATTTTTAGTGATGATGGCTACAGAATGATGATGCTCACTTTGTGCCGCAATGCTATCATTAGTGCGATCGTTGTTCTATCCTTAGCATTCAAAAAATTAATAGTGCACTATAGAAGGCGAGGTGGTGTGAAAGCGGATAGTGGCGCCGTACGGTTAAGAAGATACACATGCGTTTAGACAGGCAACCAGTCTGGACTCAGAATATGACAGGCAACCAGTCCATTAGCTGTTAGCACAGTCGTTCTCCACTAGTCTTCCATTTACACTATTTCACAGAATTTACCGCATTATCCGGATTCATATCCGGACGTGATAGTAGAGTCTTCCCCTAGTGTTCTCATTCAACGTTGATGGGACTCGAACCATATTATTTTTCACGAGACTAATGCCAGAATCAACATGGCGGCCCCATGGTGCGACGTGTTAGATAAAAAAGCCGGTAAAAATTCTCTAGCTTTGAGGGGGTACGCCCCGCTCGAGCTTTCCCCGCTCGCGCCTAGGGTGCTTTGCCATGATACTGACTTGTTCAATTTTCTACTTCTTATTTTTTTGTGATATCTGAAATTTCTGCGGATTTGCTGAAGACCCTCTAGGGTACACATTCAATTTATAACACCAGTACCAAAGCTTCAACACCCCATGGGCTTCTGGTTAAATCTTTCTGAATGTTCAAATATTTTAGGTGTGAAAGAAGTCCCGCGGTTGTTGGAAAGTGAGGTTTACCCAGCAACGGTGTGGGAAACTGTATTGAATCGAATTAGTTCAGAAGAACTTTGGAAACTGATGAAACTATTAACTCATGACATTTCTCCAAGAAATATTGAAGCAGTAAAGACTGATAGGATATGTCTGAGATCACTTCTCGCCCATTGCCTTGAAGTCTCAGCTGATAGGATTTGGGGTCAAAAATTGTGCATCTTCCTTCTGCGACATGGCTCAAGATATCAAAACATGGCTGTTGGATCTTCATCTGGCCTTCTAATGGCATTGAAAATTGGTATCGGATGTGGTAAGTTGTCCTCAGATCGAATGGAAGAAGTGTATGAATATCCTGTATGAATGAAATAAAACTTAAAATGATATGCATGTATTTTTAGGTAACTTTGAATTGTTGAAGTACCTTTTTGGAAATTATGCAATTGAAGGCCACATGCGAAATAGTGTACAAGATGATCAAGGAAACACTCTCATTCATTATTTGTGTAAGACATGCCAGAAAGATGGCACCGCTGAAGAGGCAGCATTACGATTGTTGCTCAACTATGATCTGGATCCTATGATTCTCAACAAGGAGAAAAAACTGGCAATTGACTATGTTCATAAAGATATGCAACTTTATAAGATTTTGAATGATAAACAGCAAAAAATTCGTGGTAGGTTAACTTAAATTCATATTTAGCTTAGGAGAATTATCAGCTGATAATACTTGTTTTTGATCAGGGGAAATTTGTTCCTTTATTTTTCTAGGATATTTTTTAAATTTTAACCATTTCAGGTCAAATCACAGCAGAAATTGAGACTATTAAAATGACAGGAAATATTGCATATAAAAATGAAGACTATGTGAAAGCAATTGCATTCTACAGTGAAGGAATTCAAAAAGTTCAAAAGATTAGAGACTTTGATCCTCAACAGCGGGCTATCCTTTACAACAATCGAGCTGCAGCACTGATTGCTCTGCAAAGATACCCAGAGGCTTACAAGGATGCGCAGACAAGTGTTACCATCGATAGTAACTATGCTAATGTATGTTAAAGTAGATGTTGCTATTTAGCCCACTTGGGACTGTTATCTAGTCCAATTTGGTCTGGGTGGACTACTGCGTTCAATCTTCCTCCATCGTCCATCTGTGCGATAGAATCCATTTATTTTGGGAATACGCTTCAACAGATTGTCTTAATATTTAGTTAATGCAGATAGTAGCTACCATATATATAAATATATATATATATATATATATATATATATATATATATATATATATATATATATAATGTTTATATGTTCTTTGATTGTGGTGAGTTTCAAGGTCATTGGTTTTGTATATGGTCACCAGGGGCATTGAATATTGAAATTGTTAGATTGTTGAGCATTTTAAACCGCTTCCCAAGTGGGCATGGTGTCCCTGGACCCATAGTTATTCATTTTGATCATTTGATATTTCTGAGATCAGTGCAGATCCTTTGACCTGTAGGGGCGCCCTAGAGGATGGGGCCCATATTTTTCTTTGAATTCGACACTAGTCCTACAGTATTTTTTAGATCATTAACAAATTAAGAATGGCTGTTCTGAGTTTAGTATGGATTTTTTTATAGGCCAACAGCAACTAAGTTGATATCCATTGAGATACTAAGTTACATAGCTATTCTTGAATTTGATCCCTTAGGGATGCTCTAACAATGGGGCCATTTGATGAATAAAGAATAATGAAGTTTCCATAACACGATGAAGCTTTATCAGCCCACAGGCTGCTTGTTTTGTTTTATAATTGTAAAACAATCTGAAAATAAAACATGCTGTCGCACCATTTCTTATCAATTATGTGCGCTTGGTTACACTCAAATTTAGTCACAGTATTGAATAGAAATTAGAAATAATCTCTTATCCGAAATTTGTATGTGGTGATCTGTAAAGCCTTGTGTACATCGACAAAGCGACTGGAGACAACTAGTTGCAGCAACTGCATGGCGCGTGTCGAGCAACTGTAACAATTGTATCCAGCCAGTTCCACTCATGCACCACAAACTGTCTTGTAACTATTGTCTCCAATTGCAGTTTCGATGTATGCTAAGCTTTAGGCACAATAAGCATGGATTTTTAGACCATGGAAATTGTGTACTATTTTGGTACAGATTATCGCTCTGGTACTCTACACCTTTCAATGATTGTATTATATGTTTGTATATTCAGGGCTACAGGAAACTTGCTCGAATCTGTACGTTTCAAGGAAAATTTGACAAGGCTGCCGAATCCTTTGCTAACTGCTTTGAAAAGCTCAAAAATAAATCAACAAAAGATAGTTGCGATTTGCTTATTGGACTTACAAAGTGTACGGTGAAAATTTCAGGTAATTTAGAAGCTTCTGCTAATTCACTGGATTAATGGTGACCATTTTGGTTTATTGTCCCCCGAATTGAAAGAGGGACTTAACGCTTTCCAGTCGTATACTGTATGGAAGACGGTATAAATCACATGAGCTTCTGACATATGTAGTATCTCATACAGTACATTCATTTCTACCTCTGGTCATCTAAGGAATCATGCACTTGGCAAACAAGCTCCTGTTTCCAAGGTAAACCACTTTGCCCAAGGGCAATTTATTTAATTACTTGATGCACGGATCCTCTGAAATAATGCCAAAATGTTCATACTGAAGATAGGTATGCGATTCCATACATAATTTGAAAAAAAAATGTTTTCTTGATATTTTCTGTCCTTATTTTTGATCTTATTATCTGCAATAAGTCAGTTTTCTACCATCATTTGAAATCAATCCAATGCAACTTTCACTAATTTTCAGTTTTTCCAAACATTTTTGTAGAAAAAACTTGCAGAAAAAAGTTACACACGTTCTCTCCCCCATTTAAAAACGTCGGTGATAGTTATAATTCATATTGTGTTTTTCCCAATCATCCTTACATTTCTAATGGTACAGCATAACTCGCTTAATTGTCCCCTGAGCGGCAAATGAAAGTTTTCCTGGGGAGAGGATGTGCCCTATTGATTTTGGGGTCCAAAGGTCAAGGTCATTACAGTTCATTGATGTGAAACCTTGTGTATGCGACTTAAGATGAACCATTGATAGCAGGATAATGATATTCGATAGTAATATTACCCCTAGGTAGAGGATGTGCCCTATCTATTTTGGGGTCCAAAGGTCAAGGTCACTAGAGGTCATTCATGTGAAACCTTGTGAATGCGATTCAAGAAGAACCATTCATAGCAGGACAATGCTATATCATAGTTTGATTACTTACCTTAGGGAGAGGATGTGCCCTATTGATTTTGGGTTACCAAGGTCAAGGTCGGTAGAGATCATTTGCGCGTAATTGCGATTCAAGAAGAACCATTGATAGCAGGACATTCCTGTTTCATAGTATGATTATACCCGGGAAGAGGATGTGCCGTACTGATTTTGGAGTTATAGGGTTGATTTTCAAGGTCAAGAAATCTTGGATATCAAAGATCAGGGTCTTCAGGGGTCGCAGGGGACGTAGATACGTAGTATCAAATTGCCTTGTTCAGATTGGTTTTATTCGGATTTTCACTTATTTCGGACTAAAATTCCGGGAAGTTATTTCCATTCAAATGAGAGCACATAATTTGGATTTAATATAGGCCTAATTCGGACAAAATTTTCCAGTGCCAGGTGATCTGAATTAAGCAAGTTCTATAGTAAAATCTGTACTCCAAATCAAAATTGCATAAGTGTCGCATATGGTAACTAGCTTGAAAATAAGCTCATTTCTTTGTCACTGCAGTTGGCAGTGAATGGAAATGAATTTGGGTCAGCGGTGGCACAACGAACCCTGAACTGCGCATCGCGTTGGTAATTAAAAATGCTTAAACTCGAGAGAATATTTACTGACGTTTAGTTTTGATAATGGATTAAACATACACCATCTTGTAAATTTGGGAAAGTCCATATTAAGAATTTCATTTCTTGTTTTCCACTTTATCAGGTCAACTCATGATATCCTGAAAATCTAATGGTTTTCATTTCTTCATATCCTCTTTGGTTTACCATTGTGAGTGCATGCATTTTGTCTCCTAATATACTGTTAATCAAGGCTAATGATTTATTGGGGTGATTGAAATCCTTTGCTGTCAAAATGGTAGGATATTGGACCACTTCCATGCATGCAAATGTGGGATAACTAGATTGCTTTCTTTTACATGTATGTAATTAATTGTTCAGCTTCCAAGTGGACACACTGTACAGTATATAAATCATATTGATTTTTTCAATCCTGGTAGCCCTATGTTGTAAGGAAGGTATGTTCATGATGAATCATCATGCAGTTGTGTGTGGATACTACGTGTATATACATGTGTACAGTGCTTCACGGAGATTGTGTCAATTGACAGATTTTCATAAGAATTTCTTGGTTCAAGGGGACACATGTTTGGTATTTTTCATGTGAACCCAACTGGCTGTGTAAGCACGGTATTTTGGTGAATTTGGCACCAGCGAAGTGCGGTACTTTATAAGCACAGAATCTTGTGTGAACGCCGCTTATGATTTCAATCCATTCTTTACCAATGCTACACACATGATGTGCATTTTCA
Organism: Tubulanus polymorphus; assembly: GCF_964204645.1. Classification (NCBI taxonomy): domain Eukaryota; kingdom Metazoa; phylum Nemertea; class Palaeonemertea; order Tubulaniformes; family Tubulanidae; genus Tubulanus; species Tubulanus polymorphus. The sequence goes on from NC_134026.1 coordinate 10,839,373, forward strand.
CATGCAGCGAAAGGGTAAAACCATTGCTTGGCTTGAATGTGATTAGTCCCTTCTTATGCCCTTATGATAACTGCCCAGGTCTGTTATTTAAATTCACTCATTCCTGGCTGATAGCTTCCATATTCTTAGCATCACTCTAGTTCTTTTTTATCAGGGTTTATCTAGATATTTCATGTACACAAGCATCATATTAATTTCAGGTAATAAACGTACGAAGCATCTTAATCGGTGTAATGCAAAATCCGAGATATGGGCGGATGTCATAAAATCTCTCGTTGTAAATCATGAGTGGTATGCAGTACACATGTTATTTCTTGGTGGTGGGCATGGCTATCACAAAGGACAAGGTGGTGCAGCTTCGTGTTGTGACTTAAATAATCTGAGCCTGTTTGATTTGACGCATGCTCTTTTGGCAGGTACGTGTAAGAATTGAATACAGAGAAATTAAGAATGAAATTGATAACTGCACAACTTATTCATGGTGGGTTTACTTTTGTCTTAAGATGGACAACAGAAATCAGAAATGAAGCATTTACTGAATGAAGTACTTGCCAAATTGATTGAGCATCATGCGGACATTGGTACTATGAAACTGGATGATTCTGCCCCGTTTCGTTCTCCAATAAATTCTGCCATACTATTGGGAGTTAATGTTGGTAAGTTTTTGATCTCCTTGACAGTCAAGTCAGAGCTCCACTGCCATATAGTCTCGTACAAATACACATGATGTTATACAGAATTGTGTACTTTGAAATAAAGATTATATATATGTTGTTCTGTATGTGATGGTAGGACAGATTTAAACATAAAAAGTACAGCGAGTTTCTGTAGAAGATAAACTTGATCAACGTAAATGAATTATGTGCCGCAATTGCCACCATAAACATTATTCATTTGTTAAGCTATTTTTGTATCATCCTGTCTTTCATATTGATTACATTGAATAATCTTGTTTATTGGTTAACTATATTTTATTTACAGGAAATTTCCAAGTACTCAAGGTTGTTGTACACATGTATCCAAACTTAACACGCTTTTGGCAACGAGGAATTCGAGGCCCCCTTCACTTCATTGCTGGATTGCATGTGGGAATGGGTTTCAATATTCCGGAACTAAACTGGTTGATTCAGTTCCTCATTGATAAAGGCATTGATCCGCTGTATCGAGATGACGATGGATCCTTGGCAATCGATCTCTTCATTCCGTTCAGTTCAGCTTCTCGGCTGCTTAAACAGAAAATGGAATCCGGTAAATAAAATTAGTAGTAGTGAGTAGTGAGAGACAGTAGTGTAGGTTATTGACATGAATACAGTAGTAAACTACTATTTTTCATAATCTTCGAAAAAACTTCTATTTTAAGAGAAAGACTACTCTTAAAACTACTCCCAATTTGTTTTTGATGTTGGCAGTTCTTATGCTATAATGAATTTGATATGATATTCTTGATCTGGCACATTTCCTATCTACCACCATTGAACAAATTCTAGATAAATGATTGTTAGACAAGTGAATTATGACTTGTTGATACTTAACGTGTCCGTTGAAACCATTTGCGTTATTCTTTAGTATTTACAAACGGTAACCAGAAATATCCCATGAAGTCCAGAGCAACCAGAACAAGTTTCGATGAAGATATACCATCAAAGATCAAAACAACGAAGCCAGAACAACCACAAGTCAAAGTGTCAAATGGTGACTCAGCAAGTCAAGAGAGATCTGATCAGTCACAGCCTCTGAAGGAAAATTCAACCAGGAAACCTAAAAATAGACAGCTTCAGCAAGAGAAAACCCAACAGCCATGGAAAGCAACACTTACTAACCTGCTGTCTAATAGTGCAGCAAAGATTGTCAGTATTCTCAGAGGTAAGGCATATTCAATTCTTCAAATACTTAATAATCCAGTACTGAAATCAACATGCAGGAATACTGATAACTACGCCATGTAACCATTCAGATATTTCAAGATAGCTTTAGATAAACCAGGTGGTGTCCGTGATAAATAAAAGATATGCATTTTTTCGTGGGTAATCAAGTCAAATCAAGTATCAAATGAAAGTTTGTATGTTGTGTGTTAAGTAATTTTGACTTGCCACACAAAATGTTGAAAAATACAGTAGAAACCACTAATTGTTGATCATTTAGGGACCGATTAAATTCATCGTCTTTGTGAGAATCTTGATTGGCAATCAGCAATTTGGTTTATGTTTGCAACCAGAAAAAATTGCCCTGCACTGGAATTAAGTTAGCCGACTGGCAGCCAGTGTTTACCTTGCCCGGATACTTTAGGATCTTTAACATATCAAACAGGTCTTGCCCGAATCTACTCGCGAAAACCGCATAACTAACCCTATGGATGATCTGAACAACCTGAAATCCATCATTGTGAAGTATCTGAGCATACCTATACCCGAAGGATCTATCAAGGATACTTTTAGGCTTGGCAAGAAACTGGCAGGCATCACGCTGGAAAAACTTTTTTATGCCCGTTATTAACGTAATTGGGAAAAAAAATTGCTGATTCAAGGTCGTTTACGCAAAGGCAAAGCTCGGCCGTGAGTGGGGGGAGCTCCAGGGGATATCCCTCTCTTAAATTCTTAATTACCTGTCCCAAAATGGTGTGATTTCAGTGAAGAGCACAGTAATTTAGGCTACTTACAATCTCCTTACTTACGACGCCAGTGATGTAGTTTAATGTTAATCATATCACGCCGTGTTTGCCGTAATCCGACCGACCCGACTTCAAACGTACCGAGTGTAAACTTTTTCCTGGGATTCATTGAAATAAATCTTATATGATAAAAACAGCCGGCTGGCTGACCGACCGACCAACCGACCCACTACTATGATGAGCTACATATAATATTCTCACTCCCTGTTGTGCGGACATACTGCAGAAATATATAGCTATGGCAAAAACCGGGACCGCAGCATGCTCGCACAAAGGCGAGAACCTACAATGACTTTCCCTTCTTTTTTTTTTTTTCAACAGACTTCCCTGGACTAATAAACAACCCCACTCAACAGTACAGCTGGCCCAACCAACTCTACCATAGCCAAACTGATTCCTTCCATCTGTCCGCAGCGCCACGTAGTGAGAATAGTATAATATTCTCACTCCCTGTTGTGCGGACATACTGCAGAAATATATAGATATGGGAAAAACCGGGGCCGCCCAAGCGATGGCACAGAAACACTCCGAAAAGGCATTACAAAAAACCCCAAAACAAACATCCCAAAACCCATACCCAAACCTAAAATGATGTGGACTCAAGGCGGTTTTCCTCAAAGTAGTTTATTAAGGCTTATTAACGCGACCACATACATTTCCTTCTTATGAATACAATACGGATTTACTTGAATAAGGGTTTGAAGCCCACAGCATTATTAGCACTACCATAATCATGAAACCTTGCCGAATCTTCACCTGATAAAGCTGATTTTAAGATCCCCGCAGAAGAGGAGACGGACAAAACTTTATCGACCGCCGAGTAGTACCTTGCCATTGACGGGCTCTTCCAAACCAATGTTCGGAGACACCCGCTGGAGAACACCCAGAAATAGCAAGGATGACAGATGTTCCCGCTCGAAAACTGTGAACGGTTTCACCCTCATCGATATTCAAATTGGATAGGTAATATTTTAATCTGCCTTTAATGCTAGAATCTACAAATGGCTTGTTTATAATTTGGTTTCTAGAGTTTGAGACCCGAAACAAATATCCCGAGGACAAGTCTACACTCAAACTGTTGCATGTATCAAAGTAAGCTTCTAAACCCTGAACTGGACAGAGAACCTCATCCTCTAATTTCATCAAAACTACAGTTCTTCTGGCGCCTCTAAGTGTTTTACCAAAGGATAAGTATCTTATCAGCCTGCCCCTTGATTAGGATTTCATTGGACTGCATAATCCCCAGATCGGAACCCCTATCACCCGAACAGAAAAGGCACTTAAAAAAGGCGCTGTCCCTGGCAAAAATGTACTTCCTCAGGGGATTGACCGGCCCCTGCCGCATCCTGTCAATGCCATAAATCAAAGCAGTAAATTTCGAAGGCAAGATAGGGGTAGCTTGATTTGGAACCAGCCCTGCCAGGGACTGCTCCCTTTTGATCGCCCTAAGAAAATTTGACACATACAAGGAAGCGGACGGATTCCCCAAACCAGTGAAAGGCTGCCAACTACCAACCCTACCCATCTCCTTGAAAAAGGCTCTAAGCTGGCCTATATAAGAATCGACCGTAGCCGCTGCGAGGCGTCGGGGACACAAACAACCATCACCGCTCCTCACTGAGCGGAATGAACATCCCCGGGAGTGCACCACAGTTCTACCCGCCTTATCCCGACTTACAAGAAAAGCGCAAATATCCCGCGGTGATGCATCGAATATGGATCTTCCAACCCTAAACGAAGCCAGAAAATCAGAAAAACCCCTGCACGAGACTAGACTTTTGCTTCCCATACTTCGTGGATACCACAGCATGCTCAACCTGTTCTAGACGATCCTCTATTTCCTTAGAAAAAATTCCACTGCCGCTCTGTAAAAAAGGAAAATAACATCCTCAAATAACTGAAAGACTGACGAAAATAAAGAAAACGGATGAATCATCACAGAGAAAATTATATTTGTCTTCAAAAATTTAAACATTGTTCGAAAATTAACATTCTTTACGGCTCAAAACGAGCAACGTATAGCTCAAAGGGCAAACCACTTTCATCCAAACAGAAACTGCGCCTAGACGGAAACAACAGAACACCTTTCTCACCCACAACAGAGAGACGCTTAAACGATTTAGCGCGCTTACAAACGAGGGACCACCAAAATGACCTCGGATCGAAACCAGGTAGAACTAACGTAATCGGGACTGCAAACTGACGAATGAACCTCAAAACAGCCCCAACCAGGTGAAAAGGGGGAAAAACATAGCAATTCCGCTCGGATGAAATATCTTGGGAAAATCAACCCCGGACGAATCAGGGGTTTCCCACGGCGAATCAGGGGTTTCCCACGGCGTGAAATGATGAAGACTGTTACCATCCACATCACTCATTACATTGGAGTCGAGCGCCATAAGGTCCACAGAATGACCCAAATCGGCCTCATTATCTAAAGACGGGACGTAAAACAGCTTAAGGGAAACATTCAAATCCACAGTGTGGAACAAAACCTTTACCGCCTCGTTCAATTCTCTAGATCGTGAGCCTTCATTCTCCCAGACAGATATCAGAGTTACTATCTACCTTCGCATCCACCCTAAAGTGTGCGAGGTGCCCCCGAAACGACTGTAAGACTTTGGCCAACGCCAAAGTCTCTTTCACTGATATATGGGCTCCGAGGACCTTTTCCTCCCAGTAGTCACCAACGATGATTTTCCTACCCTCCAACATTAAACAACCTCCCCAACGAAAACCTGATGCATCCGACTGAAGAGAGATAACGCGATGATTTTCTAAGCGCCAGGGCATAAACTTATCCCAACTATCCAAAAACTCCCAATGCAAAATTTCGTCCCTAAGGTCGCCAGCGATCGGAACAAGACCCGAATTATGATATGCCTTAGAGATAGCTCTTCGCCTCCCGGGTAAACAAACGCGTTGCTGGAACGGCCATCGAAAAAGAAATTAACTTCCCCACAAAACGCTGAATCATCTTTAAACTGACCCTGTTTTTTGACAGAATTTCAACCCTAAATTTCTCTCTTATGATCAGGAAGCTTGAAGCATTGCTGAATAGTGTCAATACGCATTCCGAGCCAGACCTTCGAAGTCGAAGGGTGAAGGTCAGACTTAATGATGCCCAAAAAATAACTAAGTCTAATCAGAACCTGGCACAGCATATATGCCGCCAAAGATGAACGCTGAAAATTGTTTAATAGCAACGACTGTTGGAGGCAAAGCTCGCCGGAGATCCTGTCATCGATGTATTGCAAGACAGGAACACCCAACGAGCGCAAGTAGTTCGTAGCAACCAAACCGACTGTATGATAGATAAAAGCCGAAGCCTTAAAACCAAAAGGAATGACCCTATAAACGTAGAAACTGCCTTGCCATTCCAAACCTAAGTACCTCTCGCTATCCTCCGTTACCCTTACATGGTCATAACCACTTTTATCATCAACCGTGGTAAAATGAACGCCCTCACTAAACAAGCATGGGATAAAGGCGAGAGTATCAAGTTGGAATGGATTATCCCGAATCCATAAATTCAAAAACCTTTCGTCATGGCATAACCTTGGTTTACTAGGTTCAACAGTCAAAGGCATCACAAGGTGAGGAGGAATACAGGACCCAACTTTTCCCCAGAAACGTAAAGAGCCATTCTTTAACCTCTGATCAATAGTACGAGATATGAAATCTGAAAACTGCTCGCAATTTCTGGCGTTAGCGAAATACCTCGACGGAGGAGCATCGTCATCAAACTTCTCCCCTTTAAACTGGCCACTAAAAGGTTTGAAAAACCCAGGAATATGAACGCCCTGCGAAATCCATTCTCTAACGACGCTGTTTTCTCCAAGGATCTTATCCCATTCACCCAAATAGTTCGAAAGATTTCCAGCGACAAAGTCATCAGGGTTTCGAAATAGATCGGCCGGGATGACATCCTGAAACGCCAGAGGGTCCGCAGCGACTTCTTCAGCAGAAACGACTTGGCTAGGGGGTTGGGAAAGTAACCCTTCGATAGTTACCCATCCGCACTCAAGACTAATGCCAAAAATATCCGCATTCTGCAAAAAATTAAAGCATCTCCAGGTAACTGAAAACGAGGAAACAAAACCAACCCCTAAACCAACATGACCGAAGCCATGACAACGGACACTAAGAGGCCCGCGGCAAGAGAGTCCGAAAACTGAAAAACAACCTCATGAAAAGGAAAAATTCGTTCCAATTAAATTAGATTTATTAGCAAGGAAACAAGCCATCTAATCAAAATACAACAAATTAATTAACAGGAGCCAAAAATGCACCCATGTCGACCCAGAGATCTCCAGCTGAATCTAAGAAGAATTGTCTATTCTAAAAATAAACACGTGACACCCAAATTAGCAAAAAAAAAGGACGCAAAATTAAACGTCACTCATCTCTTTCTTAGGATTAGAGCAAAACCTGGCTAAATGCCCCTTCTCCCTACAGTTAAAACAAACCATCTCCCGTAATGGAACACGCGGATTTACGTTTTAAAGATGGCGTCTGCGGGAGATCCGAAAACACCCGGTTCGCGTGAACTATGAGATGATGGATGAAGACATGACACTTATCCTCGGGCCATCCCGCAACCTCTAACAAATCCTCTAACTTCTTTCCTAAAATAAAACAAATCAAGAAAATAGCACGGGCGCAAAAAGAAATACAAGATGTACAAAAATGTCCCACCACAATACGTACCGGTAAGAATATAAACTGCATCCTTTAGATACTTCAACGGCGCCGAGTCAATAGGCTTAAGGCGCTCGAACCGAGCCAAGTCTTTTGGCTTTTCGCCCCGAAAAGAGCTGCACAGCCGAAAAAAGTCAAACAGGTCCACACCAACCAGCACATCAGACTTACGAAGCACGATAGTCAAAGGCATCACAAGGTGAGGAGGAATACAGGACCCAACTTTTCCCCAGAAACGTAAAGAGCCATTCTTTAACCTCTGATCAATAGTACGAGATATGAAATCTGAAAACTGCTCGCAATTTCTGGCGTTAGCGAAATACCTCGACGGAGGAGCATCGTCATCAAACTTCTCCCCTTTAAACTGGCCACTAAAAGGTTTGAAAAACCCAGGAATATGAACGCCCTGCGAAATCCATTCTCTAACGACGCTGTTTTCTCCAAGGATCTTATCCCATTCACCCAAATTGTTCGAAAGATTTCCAGCGACAAAATCATCAGGGTTTCGAAATAGATCGGCCGGGATGACATCCTGAAACGCCAGAGGGTCCGCAGCGACTTCTTCAGCAGAAACGACTTGGCTAGAGGGTTGGGAAAGTAACCCTTCGATAGTTACCCATCCGCACTCAAGACTTTAGCCAAAAATATCCGCATTCTGCAAAAAATTAAAGCATCTCCAGGTAACTGAAAACGAGGAAACAAAACCAACCCCCAAGCCAACATGACCGAAGCCATGACAACGGACACTAAGAGGCCCGCGGCAAGAGAGTCCGAAAACTGAAAAACAACCTCATGAAAAGGAAAAATTCGTTCCAATTAAATTAGATTTATTAGCGAGGAAACAAGCCATCTAATCAAAATACAACAAATTAATTAACAGGAGCCAAAAATGCACCCATGTCGACCCAGAGATCTCTAGCTGTTTCTAAGAAGAATTGTCTATTCTAAAAATAAACACATGACACCCTAATTAGCAAAAAAAAGGACGCAAAATTAAACGTCACTCATCTCTTTCTTAGGATTAGAGCAAAACCTGGCTAAATGCCCCTTCTCCCTACAGTTAAAACAGACCATCTCCCGTAATGGAACACGCGGATTTACGTTTTAAAGATGGCGTCTGCGGGAGATCCGAAAACACCCGGTTCGCGTGAACTATGAGATAATGGATGAAGACATGACACTCATCCTCGGGCCATCCCGCAACCTCTAACAAATCCTCTAACAAATCCTCTAACTTCTTTCCTAAAATAAAACAAATCAAGAAAATAGCACGGGCGCAAAAAGAAATACAAGATGTACAAAAATGTCCCACCACAATACGTACCGGTAAGAATATAAACGGCATCCTTTAGATACTTAGACGGCGCCGAGTCAATAGGCTTAAGGCGCTCGAACCGAGCCAAGTCTTTTGGCTTTTCGCCCCGAAAAGAGCTGCACAGCCGAAAAAAGTCAAACCAGCACTTCGTTTTTTAGCCCACTTAGGACTTTAGTCCCAGCGGGCTATTGCGTTCACTTTTCGTCCGTTCGTCCGTCCGTAGACGGAATCCAGTTATTTTGGGAAGTTTTGAAGACGCTTCAAGGTAACGTCTTGATATTTGGGTTACACATGTATCTACCCTAGACACATCTTCAGCCCAAAAACTGGCCCTGTCAGAATCAAGATGGCTGACTGGCAGCCATTGTTGTTAGCCAAAATCAGCACTTTTTACACATTTTTTGAACTTTTTGAGGGAAATTTTGAAGACGCTTCGATCAATTACCTTGATCTTTCGGATATATGTGATTCCCCCAGGGCCCATCAACATAACAAAAATTGGGTCGGTCGGACTCAAGATGGCCGTCCTATGACCTTTTTAGTGCCCAAAAATGTTAATTTTTGCCCGAATTCTGAGTCCTGTAGCTTCCTACTGGTTTGCCATTTCTCATTGCAATTTGTGATGGGTTTTCTTTGGAAGGGATGTTTTATACCTGAGACAGGTATTTTTCATCAGCCAATTACTACGCAATTGGAGGCCATCTTGGTGTCACCAGTACTCATTCGTAAATGGGAAAAAGTTTTTCCACATTATATTGATACCTAAGCGTATTTTGCTACCACAATCAATTAGAAAGTTGTAGCTCATAACATGTTCTATGATTGTGGTGTGTTTCAAGGTAATTAGATTTCGTATATGGCCACCAGGGGGCGTTGAATAATACAAAATCTTAGCATTTCTTTATTATATTCGTACCTATGCATATTTTGTAACCACAATCAATTGGAAAGTTGTAGCTCATGACATCATCTATGATTGTTGTGAGTTTTAAGGACATTAGTTTTTCTATATGGTCACCAGGGGGCGTTGAATAGTAGAATAACTTAGTATTTCCTTATTATATTGGTACCTAGGCATATTTAGTTACCATGATCAATTGCAAAGTTGTAGTTCATGACATGTTCTATGATTGTGGTAAGTTTTGAGGTCATTGGGTTTTGAATATGGTCTCCAGGGGGCGTTGAATAGTAGAATAACTTAGTATTTCCATATCAAATTGGAAAACGAGGCATATTTTGTTATCACAATCAATTACAAAATCGTAGCTGCTGACATGTTCTATGATTGTGGTGAGTTTCAAGGTCATTGGTTTTTGTATATGGTTGCCAGGGGGCGTTGAATATTGAAATTGTTAGATTGTTGAGCATTTGGAACCACTTCCCAAGTGGGCATGGTGTCCCTGGACCCCTATTTTTTTTTATTATTCTGTTCCTATATTCTCTCTTATTTCTAAACTTCTAAATAAACAACGACCGATGCGGAATAGGGCCACATTCATCAACTCCGAGGCTTGCGGTTCAAAAGCTCAAACACAATCGTCTGCAGTGGACGACGGGGGAAACAGCCCTACAGCCTGCACACAGCAGGCAACAGGACACACAGTCCTGCGAGGCGCACAGCATCCGGTCCATGCGCAACGGACTCCGGGGCACACAACCCACCGGCCCGCACACAGCAGGCAACAGGACACACAGTCCTGAGAGGCACACAGCCTCTTGTCCACACACGGTGGACAGCCACAAAATTTTGTCCAAACACATTGGATCCGACCACCGAAGTGGGCACACAAAATATACGTATCTATAGAATTTGTCCAAACACATTGGATCCGACCACCGAAGTGGGCAATCAAAATATACGTATCTATAAAATTTGTCCAAACACATTGGATCCGACCACCGAAGTGGGCAATTAAAATATACGTATCTAAAAATTTGTCCAAACACATTGGATCCGACCACCGAAGTGGGCAATCAAAAATTCTCAAAGTCCAAGCACATTGGCCATCCACACACAGGGGACTATCCCCTATTCCACACACAGTGGAATACCCGGACAACAGACTCCGAACTGCAAAAAGGAAGCCACACAGTTCAACATAAGTACACACGGTCACAGAACAATGCCAAACTGTGAACCACCACAACAGTAAAAGCACATCCAAAAGCGAGGAAAAACCAAAGCCAAACTGATTCCTTCCGTCTGTCCGCAGCTCCACGTAGTGAGAATAGTATGTTTGAAGTCAAGTGTGCATCATGTGAAAACATGCCTTGACGTGTGGCCTAGTTTAAGTTTTCCGGGAAACTGGCAGTGTTCCAATAAGCTGCCAATCATTCTTAATGACTATATTAAAGCTGGTAATGTAAAAGCGCGCATATATACAATGTACTGTTTCATTTTGCACCGAGATGACGCTCTAGCGGCAGTCCAGGCACACAGTAGAACTATAGTAAACTTCATTTACGTTATTGTAGAGAACATGTTTGCATTTTAACGATGCTTACAACATCATAACAAATAGAAATAATTTTTTAAGCCCACTTGGGACTTAAGTCCCAGCGGGCTATTGCATTTACTTTTTGTCCGTCGTCCGTCCATCAGTTTGTCCGTAGATGGAATCCAGTTATTTGGGAAGTTTTGAAGACACTTCAATGTAATGTCTTGATATTTGGGTTACACATGTATCTACCCTAGACACATCTTCAGCCCAAAAACTGGCCCTGTCAGAATCAAGATGGCCGACTGGCAGCCATTGTTCTCCAAAATCGGCACTTTTTACACGTTTTTGAGACGAACCCATCTATGGCATCGTCATGTCGGTCTGTTTGTCTGTGGATGTTTCTTTATGACACGATTAAAGCTGTTTGTGTGGACCGATTTTTCTGTAAATTGGCACGTATATTCTGTACTTGGTGTAGATGGTGCAGCTTGGTGTAGATGGTGCGGCTTGAACAAGTGTTAGTTCAAGCCGCTGTAGCACGTTACTACGGCGACGCTCAATACACTCGCTGTGTGTGTGTAACACAGAATACGCTTGTACATGGAGATATGATACGCTCGTACAGCACGTGCGCACTGATCTAGTCTAACGCCTCGCGCGCGATATTCAGCGCTTATGCCGAGAGACTGGGGAGTGCTCCGGACACTACGCAGTGAAGACTTTTTGAATTCGGATAAGGCATCATTTAACCACCGAAATATTATCGGCGCACCACGGCAGGTAGCGGTGCATCTACTATTTCTGCAGTGATAACACCACACGCCCAAGATCCGTGTTTTGATCAATGCTGAGAACTAAGTAATTATAGATGGCATTAAGTGTCATCAATTGAACCTGTAATTTTTATGCCCTTACGTTAGCAATCATTGGAGTCCGGCTATATAGTATTTAGTTATGATTTTGATATTTTTGATACTTAGTGCACAACGCGAGTCGATTGCATTGTCAGCAATAAGCCGTTAACGGTTTACCATTTATGTATCAATTACGTGTAGTAATAGATAACGCTTCCCATGGAGAAGATTAGTGTTTTTACCGCGTGCACACAGACGTGCATCAACAGACCCACATTTTAATTGTCGAATGGTCATGAGAAGACATGGTGTCACAAAAACGTTTTAAGCTTGGGCCTAAATTGCTTTACTATTAAAAGCTATAATGAATGAAACTATTGAAAGCCACATTCACTCAGTTGCTGAACTTGATTTCAACAGTAACTGGCTGTCCTGGTTTAAAATGTACTGCCCTGAAATTTGAAAAACTTATATAGCAACTTCTGATTTTGTTTGTCCCGAGTAGTTAATGTTCAAGTTTTAGTTATTTATGTCATAGCCTCACGGGATCAAAATTGTCGAGTCCAAAATGTCCATAATTAAACTGGCGTAACTGTCGTTCTTCCGCTGGTGAATATTGTATTCCTGTCCCACTTGGTTAATCGTAAGACTAGCTATAGGCCCTCAGGGTACAGCTAGCAGTTGGCCTTAAGGTTCAGTCTGTGAACAGCTTCAAGACACTCATGTTGAAATATGGATGTGAAGCATGTACCCAATGGAGTGCATGGTCATTGGCCTATGCCATGGGTTCTTGGCGATTGTGCCGAGAGCAGACTGTATCCAGTGGCCATGTTAAGTATATTTACTGACGTTTTACCTTGATACTATGGTTTAAACATGAACCACATCAACACAGTTATTTCCATTCACTTTTCAAGTTCTAAGTCAATACCGAAACCCATCATGGAAAGTTTCTTTCCGGATGAACTTTTGGAGGGAAATTTTGAAGATGCTTTGATCAATTACCTTGATCTTTCGTATTTATTTGAATCCCCCCAGGGCCCATCAGCATAACAAAAATTGGGTCGATCGGACTCAAGATGGCCGTCCTATGACCTTATTAGTGCCTAAAAATGTCAATTTTGCCCCGAATTCTGAGTCCTGTAGCTTCCTACTGGTTTGCCATTTTGCATTGCAATTGCTGATGGGTATCCTTTGGAAAGGGATGTTTTATACCTGAGACAGATAATTTTGATCAGCCAATTGTGACGCAATTGGCGCCCATCTTGGTGTCATCAGTACTCATTCATAGGTGGGAAAAAGTTTTTCAACATTATATTGATACCTAAGCATATTTTGTTAGCACATTGAATAAGAAAAGTGTAGCTTATAACCTGTTCTATGATTGTGGTGAGTTTCAAGGTCATCGGTTTTTGTATATGGCCATCAGGGGGCATTGAATAATACAATATCTTAGTATTTCTATATTATATTTGTACCAATGCATATTTTGTTACCACAATCAATTGCAAAGCTGTAGTAGCTCATGACATCGTCTATGATTGTGGTGAGTTTTAAGGACATTAGTTATTCTATATGGTCACCAGGGGGCGCTGAATAGTATAACAACTTAGTATTTCCTTATTATATTGGTATCTAGGCTTATCTTGTTACCATGATCAATTGCAAAGTTGATATGTCATGTTCTATGATTGTGGTGAGTTTCAAGGTCATTGGGTTTTGAATATGATCACCAGAGGGCGTTGAATAGTAGAATAACTGTATCTCCATATAAGATTGGTAAACTGGGCATATTTTGTTATCACAATCAATTACACAATGGTAGCCGCTGACATATTCTATTATATTGGTGAGTTTCAAGGTCATTGGTTTTTGTATATGGTCACCATGGGGCGTTGAATATTGAAATAGTTAGATTATTGAGCATTTGAAACCACTTCCCAAGTGGGTATGGTGTCCCTGGACCACTAGTTTCATTGGGAATTTTTTTGTCAAATTGGGAAAATTCAATTAGCTTTGGAATGGGAATATGTCCGGCTTGAACATAAATGCGGCCCAGCGTGATGCCTTGTTAGGTAAACGGCGTCCCCTAAAAGTAATTTTAGGTTATAAAAAATGTAGGCAAGAGATCCTCTCAATCAAATAGCGAAAGTCGAACGATGAAACCACTGTTCAATCTTAATGATAACTGCTACAACACCTGCTGACATCCTCTCAAACTAATAAAGCCTTGCTGCAACAGGTTGAACACCAGAAAAAACTCGTTTAGAATCAGATATGTTGATGAATGGAGTCGGCTGCCTGCGTGTGTTGTGCTAACACCCGATAGTGACAGTTTCAAAAGAGAACTTAGTCAGCTCTGGGAAAACCCTCCCCTCAAATATGAGCCATCATACGAAAGCTAGCTTGATCGAGTGCTCCGATTCACGTGTGTTAATAGTCTTGATTATAGTTGTACTTATACTTATAGTCTTGATATTTGATTATTATTAGCTGTCATCGGTGTTGATATAAACAAAGTGTTGAGTTGATATAAACAGACAGTGAATATAATTCAATTTGTCTATTTGTATTGGTTCCTATGCATATTTCTATCTCCGCTGTAACCGAAGGTCAGCAGAGCTAATTGGTTAGGGGTGAGCCGTTCGTTATTGCGTCTGTCCATTTTTTCTTCAAATTGCTACTAGTCCTACAGTTATAATCAGATCAATGCCAAATTTGGTATGAATGTTATATGGACCATAGCCTACAAAGTTTCAGAGCCATTTTTGGATTTTTCCCTAGAGGGCACCATATGAGTATGAAGACTCTTAATTGATACAGATTTATGTATTGATAGATACACCAGAACAATTTCTAATGACATCATCTGCTTTTGGTGAAGAAACTGTCAAGCAAAACAAAGCAATTCCATCAACAACATGGAAAGGAGGTGCTCGACCTAAAGAAAAATTGATAAAAGAATCCCAACAACCTGAAGAGATAGCGGCCAGACGAAGAGTGCAGATATTTGACCGTTTGAGTGAATTACCTCAGTCAAAATACAGGGAAATTTTGACACAATGTTCAAAGCAGCAGCAATGGAAAGACATATTTGATTTGATTAAATTGAGACGTCGGAAGAAGAACTGTACCGTTGAAGGACTAGCTACTTATATTTGTCTTACATCATTTATCAAGAGTCAGGATTTCGATGTTGAAAGGTATGCAAGTGTTATCAAAATTAGATATACATGTTAATGTTTATAAGGCTTGGTTTGCCTTCTGTCTGATATTGGTTTTTGAAATATTCGGATTTCTTCTTTGAGGATGGAGATACTTATTAAATGTGGAGCATCAGTAGAAGCTAAAAATTCTGAAGATCCACCTATACAAGCTGTAGCTAAATTGGGAAATGTAAGTGCTATCAATATTCTTCTGAAAAATGGCTGTGACTACAACAATTTGAGTACAGAAAAGGGTGATACGTATCTTCATGCTGCTCTCCGGCTTTGCATTAGTAAAGGTATGTACGTACCTGAGATTAACTTAAGGAATTAGACACGCCTGAATGAAATTTTGATTTTGCTGTATCGTTTTAATTATAGGAAACTTTGATCTTCTGGAACATTTCCTGGACGAAATAAAATACCCTCACGTCAATCCAAACATTCAAGACAGTGATGGAAATACTCTATTCCATGTTGTTGCTTCTGAAAGATTTACAAAATCTATTTTGAAGGCAGCAAATATACTAAACGAACACTCAGTTAACCCAAATCTATTGAATAAACATGGAAAACCAGCTGCTGCTTGCTTGGAAAAGAAAAATGACAAACGTCGGCATATCCTGAACCTGGCTGGTGGAAAGTATACAAAACCAGACATTGCCACAAAAGCAAACAATGGGGTTCATCACTCAGCAGAGGAAATTCCAGTCAATACAAATCAGGCATCACCTTCAAATGAAACGACTAAGCTAACACTTGCTAGTGTTAAACTTCAGTTGCAGAAACACGTAAATTGCTTACCTGACCAAATCGAAAACTGTTTCCTTGATCCATTGGGTAAAATAGATCCTGATGAAGATACAGATGAGGAAGAAGACCAGGACAATTATTGGACTGGTACCTGTTCTGCATCATGTCGTAGTGATGAAACAATAGCTGTTGTTTCTAATTGTAGTCGACCTGAATCAAGATCAAGTGTAGATAGTAGTTCTCGTTCGACACCATCTCCACTTCTTCATGAGGAAGAAGATGAGTGCGCAAGTTATGATATCAGTACGGATAATTTTGATGGTTTGGAATGGGAAGTCGAATGCACTCCTGACGTGTGGAAAAAACTTTATAATAAGCGAAGCATGGACATTGATCTTAAGGAATGTATCGTTAAAAAAATTAAGATGCTTGCTGGAGGAGATTGGCGGCCTAACCTTGTTCACAAAATCAAACAGGTTTCCAGTGATATACGTCTGTTCAGAGTGAAGATTCCGGGTGGCCGATCATTTATCTGGGAATTAGCTGTAGCATTCTCCCCACGTCTTAATGATAGCTTCTCTGAAACTGATGACACTGCTACTGAAGAAAATGCAAAAATATATAGCGAAATCATCAGAATCTGGGATATCATTCTTGACTACAAAGATTTCCACCATGTTTTGGAGAGAATCGTCAAATCTCACAAACGTGGTCATGAGAGCTTTTTGCAGAAACAGCTGAAAAATTCAAAGCAAGTTATTCATCAGAAATCTGAAGAAAACAAGCGACTTCCAAAGCTGTTCTTGGAAGAAGGATTAAAAGACATTCCATCAACCACATCATCAATGTCGCTTAGTCCACTTGCATGCCCATCTGAAACAGAATATCAGATCATGAAGTTTTACTCATTCAATGCCTCCCTAATAAATACAATTTTGCACAACCAAGGAGTCAAAGTTGATTTTCCATTTAGGGTAACAGATGATGAGCACAAAATCATCAACCTACAACCTTCACCGCCATGTCCAATCCTTCTAGTTGGCCGAAGTGGAACTGGGAAGACAACATGCTTATTGTACCGTTTATGGACTCGTTTCGTACGTTATTGGCAACATGCTGTTACAAATGGTCCTTGGATACCTCGCCATTCTAAATATGAGCTGTTACCTGTTGAAACTGGAGAAGGAAGTGGTAATGAAGATGAGGAAAAGGCAGAAAATGATGATGACGAAGATTGCTGTCAATATGATATTTTAGCATGTTTGAAGCAGGAGCCTGACTCATCTGAGGATTCGGATCCCATATATGAACATCTCCATCAGATATTCATCACAAAAAATGCTGTGTTGTGTACTGAAGTTCAGAAAAATTTCAAAGAGCTCACACATGCATCTGAAATAACGCAAGCCAGAGTTGCAGTAGAGAATGAACCTCTACCAAATCGTATTCAGGACATACATCCAGATGCCTATCCTATATTTGTGTCATCAAAAGAATTTCTTTTGTTGTTGGATGCATCACTACCAGGAAAAACATTTTTTCCTCGGAATGAAGATGGGAGCTTAAATTGTGAAGTAAAGGGTTGGCGAGGTGATGATGCCCCGATGAGTTTTTTACCCGAAATAGATGTAGAATCGGATTCTGAGAATGAAGAAGATGAAAATGATCTGCAAAAAGCATCAAAGAAGAGAATGAAATCTAGTTGTCATGAGTGGCGTGAGGTAACTTACGAAGTCTTTGCCCACGAACTGTGGCCATTCATCAATAAAGGTAGAAAATATCAGTGTCATCCAACTTTGGTGTGGATGGAAATCAACTCATTCATTAAAGGATCGGCCAAAGCAATGATGAATTTTACTGGTTACTTGACTAAGGATGAATACCTTCAATTTGGCAATAAGCAAGCACCAAATTTTTGTGGAAGTCGAGAAGATGTGTATGAAATGTTTCTAAACTATCGGCATGTCATTCGTCAGTTTGGAATGTTTGATGAGTGTGATGTGGTTCACAATGTCTTCTATAGGCTAGATTCCCTGGCATCTCCTGATTGGTCACTTCATGAATTTTACGTTGATGAGACGCAAGATTTTACACAGGCAGAACTTTGTCTTTTGATCCGATGTTGCCAGTCTCCAAATGACATGTTTTTGACTGGTGATACTGCTCAGAGTATTATGCGAGGTGTGGCATTCAGATTCCGCGATTTGAAATCATTGTATTTCTTTGCTCGTGATTCGCTGAAAGTCATAGGTAAAGAAGCCGCCATTGGAATACCTAGACGCATTTATCCACTCACACACAATTATCGGTCACATGCAGGAATTTTAGCCTTGGCAACAAGTATCGTCGATCTGATGGAGCACTTCTTTCCTGACTCGTTTGATCATCTTGAAAAGGATCAAGGCCTTTTCACTGGACCAAAACCAGTATTGTTGACCTCGTGCTGCGTTAAAGATCTTGCACTACTGTTATGTGACCACAAACGAGATACCACCCACATAGAATTTGGTGCCCATCAAACCATTCTTGTGGCTAATGACGAAGCTAGGAAGAATTTACCTATGGAGCTAAGCCATGGATTAGTGTTGACAATCTTTGAATCTAAAGGTTTGGAATTTGATGATGTGCTTCTTTACAACTTTTTCAAGGACTCCCAGGTAAGTATTTTCCCCTTATGGCAAGAAGCGAAGTGAGTAGCAGCTTGTATGACATTGTTGGTTTTTTCTGTATACATAATTTAGGCACATAAAGAATGGAGAGTAGTAAGAGAATTCATCGATGAACAGGTAAAAAAACAGAAGGCTGACAAAAATATCAACAGTAATCTGAAGGTGGTAGACCTAGGTAAGTACGTCACAGAATAAAAAAGTTAAGTACATATAGATGAATTCCGCAAATGTATATAGAAAGTTTTCTATTGACATTTTAGATGTTTTCAAGCGGTCAGATGCCTCAAGACCCTTGCATTTTGATCCTCAAAAACATAAAGTGTTGAATTCTGAGCTGAAATATTTGTACACTGCTCTCACACGTGCTCGCGTAAATGTTTGGATATTTGATGAAGATGAAGAGTTGAGAAAGCCTATGTTTGAATACTTCCAAGCTCTCGGACTTGTTCAGTGTGTCGATGTCCCCGATGGCAAAGGTAGTCGAATATCATGAGATTGAATGTTGAAGTGATATATGATATGATATTCTTAATTCCTGAATGCATTGAAATTACATATAACATAGAAACATTATATACAGAAAAAAATAATTTACATAAAGTCTGAGTTATAGAGTTATTGTTCGCCATTTATATTGTTTAGAATGAAGAGACTGTGCTAACACATGTATCATCATCCTGGCTAAGTTATAAATAGTTGTTGCAACCGACAACAACAAAATTATTCTCTCGTGAGGCGGTAGTAAGTCCTGTGCGCTGTCATCGTCCAATAAATACATCATAGCTGGCGGCTTTCGCGTCTCCTAAAATACAAAGCAAATAAATATTAAAGAAACTTTTATTTTCATAGTTGTGTTAAGCCTAAAAATTCGCTTCGATCATAAGTCCATATGATAGGCTTTGTCATTGATTGTTATTGGAGGACAACTGTTTTATCATTTTGATGGACACTTCCTGTTTTGATATATCACAATCTCCATCAGCTTCGAATTCCAAATTTCTCTACTCCAGAAAGTTTGAATCTTGCTTTCCAATGGTCGCTTAATGTTGGAATCCGCATTGGGACTTGCTTTTGCTTAAAATGGGCGATATTGATGATATCTGACTTAGCTAATTATTTGCTGCCAGCTCTAGGATGACAACATTTAGAAAACCTTCAGAAAATGTAACTGCCTAAACGTTACATTGTAACTATCACAACTTTCACAAACGTTGCCGAATGTTGTGCGAATGTTGTGCGCTAGCTGGGTACATGTCAACAGAAGTTATTAGGCCAGCCGTAGGCTGAGCCTATTACTATACAAATAGAGCGAATTTAAATGACATGGTTTCCAGGTAAAGGCTGTTTGACTGTGCAACTGAGCATGTATTCATACAAATCATTCATTAGAGCATTATCCATTCTCCAGCCTTTACTCTGGGGTTTTATTTTAAGATCTAAAATTGTATTTCAATATCGATTTCTGTGAAATGTTTAGTTGATTTGGTTTTTGGGAGGAATATCTTTATTTGCACTACAGTAAATATCATTGACAATTGTGCTAAGTCCGGGAAAATAGCTTTTTCTCAAATCGGATGGATGACCTTGATATGCTAATTAGCCATGTGCTCAAACTGCAAATTCAATGAAATTTATTCTGCAAAAAGAATATCAAATCCAATTCTATTTTACTGTATTGAACAAGGTAAAACAGCAAATCCAATTCAATTTTGTTTTATTGAGCAAATTTCAGAAAATTCAATTCCATTCCGCATTCAAATCAATAAGACCAAGGGAAAAGATTATTAAAAAGACTAAGGTATTTGTTCCTGCCAGCTCCAGTCGCTGTCTGTGCTACTTATGAATACACGATTGAATTGTGTAAATTATTAGCCTGGGATTGACTAGTCTATAAGCTGGGAGTGTATTTGGACAAATTTAACCCACAGAATGCATCATTTGCCATTTTATGAAAAGCTGACAGGCTGGCCATAGTGCCCCTTGGGGCTCTTGTTTTAGTTGTGGATAGTGTATTAGAATAGAAAAAAATACCTGAAATAGTTCAGTTTAAAAAAAATCTTTTTGGTGGATTTGGTTAAATTTTTCCGTTCATAGAAATTAATTTTCAAGTCATACTTTTTGGAAAAAGGCTCTAAATCCAATTTTTTAGTCGTATTGGAGGATTTTTCGATTAGAGGCGACATGAAATATTAGAAAAACAATAGCTATATACCTCATCAAAAAAAAAGTATAACACAAAAGTTTAAAAGTTTTACTCAAGATAATTCTAATGCATCACCATGACTGTATATGACATATTTTACTCATTTCTATTTTGTAGTGGCATCTGATTTGCTATTTGCAAAACAATCAACTGTTGGTGAATGGAAAAAGCGTGGTGATGAATTTTATCGCAAACGTATGTTTGAACTTGCGGCGACTTGTTATGACAAAGCAGATCGGTCAATGTTGCAGAGCTACTGTCTTGCCCATCATCATGCAGTGGAAGCCGGTAGTTTTCGAAATGAACCAACGAAGTTGCGTTCATCATTCCTTAAAGCTGCTGAACTCTACCTGATGTGTGAGCGCTTTGAGGAAGCAGCTAAGTGCTTATACAATGCCCGGCAGTTCCATACATCAGCGCAATTATCTGAAAAACTTGGGCATGTAAGTACATTACCGGTATATCTCATTGAAGTAGCCTCAGTAGGCTACTGAATTTACTTTCATCTATGTTTCAGTTCCAGAATTCATTATTTTTTTCTGAAAAATTATGGTGAATTCAAGTTGGGTATACTTTTGGAAAGGATCTTCAAGGTATTAGATAGGCTTTTGGATAAATCATTTAGTCACGTTCGTCTCGGATATCTTTTAACCACAGTCAATTTCAAAGTTGTACCTCATAACATTATATGTGATGATTATCATCATCATCATTAACTAAGCATTTGTGATGGGCTCAGAGAGCCTGTCGTTATCCGTTATCTATTATTAGGGTCACTGTGTTCTACAGTCAAATTTGGATCATACAATTCGAATAGTACATTTTACCCATATACTATGACTAGCTAACGAATTTGCATAGTTTTTGATATAGAGACTGGGGTAATGTTTGTAAGATTTTATCTTATAATGCATTTCATTTCCCGTCCATTTCATTTAGTGATCTTGCTCAGTGGGAATGACATAAACAAACCACCTGTCAGGTAAAGAATCACTGACATTGTTCTGATTCTCAGAAACTAGTAATTTTGGGAAGTTTTGAAGATGCTTTAATGGATTGTCTTGATATTTGGTTTATTCATGTAGCTACCCTAGACACATCTTCAACCCAAGCACTGGCCAGGTCAGATTCAAGATGGCTGCAGGGGCGGATACAGGATTTTATAAAGGGGGGTGGCTGTTGTAGGTTTAGTAATGTACGAGCGGGGGATGGGGTGCTCAGAGGCTCTCACAAGCATTCTAAAACTCCTCTCGGTGGCAAATGAAAAAAACATTTGGGCTGCCAGAAAAATAAGTTCTGGGCCATTCTCACACATGAATCAAGAAAATATAGCCTATAGGTGTTTAAAAATTTTTTTGGGGGGATGGCTAGCCACCTCGTGCACCCCCCCTGTATCCGCCCTTGGGCTGACTGCTGGCACTAGAACTAACAAAATGTTTATAATCAACATAATATTCCAACCATTTCACATTTTAATAAACTATCAAAATTCAAAAGTCTGGAAACTCACCTCCCGACTACAAAACTTACAAATCTGAATAGAAGTGAAGAGATTTATTTAAACAGATCAAAGAGTTGACTTGATCTTGACCAGCCAGTTGTCTTATCACAATTTCATAGATATCGTTAACCCAAACTGTAATTACTGTAAAGTTAAAATTTTAACAAAACAATTTTTAAGGACGACGATTCGTAGTACACGTCGTCCTATTGTTATCGTGAAATCCGTCATGTCAAACGATTAAATGTTACTTGGTTGATTAAATATTGCCGGAATAAAAAAATTGAAATCCTTAAGTAAACCTGTCTAGAAGTAAATCTATTAGTCCGCGCTTAAAATAGTGTCATGCATACATTTTTAGAATAGCACTTTACAAAGGTCTATTCTCTGATTAAGTTGTTTATTTCCGTATATAAGTATTGGGTCATGTATTTTGTCGTTTATTGCCAGAAAGTTTGGTATTTTCTTAGTGTGTGTGTCAGTTGATTAATTGAATGTTTAATTGTTTACGTGTACTCTAGTCTAGTACACGCACAGTATAGTTTTTACAGATCGTAGTCTGTTGGGCAACGCTGAAAACTTTCTGTTGGGCAACGCTGAAAACTTTCTAAACATTAAGTAAAATGATTAATTGTTACAAATTCGCTTGGACTTTCGTACTAGAGATCCGTTTTTAGAGCCTGGCTATGTGTATTTAGTTTGCGGCACAGTGATGAGAGTGCGCGTCAATAACATTAGGTACGGTCCCGTCAGCAATATAGCCTGATACACTCGGCGTTCACTGTGTATATATCAGTAATAGGTAATGCGCATCACAGAGTGGGTAGCGCGTACAATCCACAGACCCATGAACCTACGCTTGATTTGTCAAAAAGGTCTGGAAGTCGCAATTATTATACTACATGTATAAAGAATTATCCTATTGTGAAACTATTAAAAACCTAAGTCGGTTAACTTAATTTCATCAGTAACTAGTTTTAACCTGAGGTGGCCGGTTAAGTTTCACGTTCGCATATTTTCACAAAAGTCCCATTTGATTATAAAAGCTTACCACCAACGATTAAGTAACTAACTTATCAGTAACCGGTTAACAATGCCCTCATTGTTATAGTTATTTTCTATCATTTTCTCTGGATCCATCAAACATTTGTCAAGTCAAAAATTCCCATAACCAATCTTCCAAGATATCATTCAAGAATTCTAATGAGACTGCTGGTAAATATTCATTCTGTTCCACTTGATCGATTGTAAACTAGCTCAAGGCCCTAAGGGTACAGCTAGCAGTTGGCCTTTGGTTCAGTCTGTGAACAGCTTCAAAACAACCGTGTTAACACATGGATGTAAAGCTTGTACCCCATGGACTACATGGTCATTGGCCTACGATATCTCATTCTTATTTCATTTGTGATATATTTTTCAGTTCTACGAAGCTGGTGTGAGATATCGCAAAGCAAATAGTATCATGGATGCTGCAAAGGCTTTTGAAAGAGGTCACCGATATAAGGAAGCAGTGAATTTGCTCGGGTCAGGATTGACTTATGAGCTTGCCATAGATATCGTTGAAAGGTTTAACAAGCTGGCAAAGGTATGTACACAACGTATCTCTATAAATACTCTATATAGTTATTGATCAAAGATGTTTGTACCGGGTAGTTGTTTTCTCCATTCTAAGATGTTTTTAAGTCAATTAAGACTGTATCTGAAATGGTTCAAAACCATAAACAGCCACTCTTTGAACATCTCTGTGATAACTACAGTATAACCTATAAAATATAAGTCCCACAATCACAGGATCGAAAAAGATTGCCAAAAACCATTTTCAGGAGTAACTAAAAGTATGGCATTACACAGTATATATATATATATATTAATTATTATATAAATTTAAATATTTTCGATGTTTTAAAATCTCTTTCCATCCTGTGATTGTGGGACTTATATTTTATTTGTTTCTCGCGATTCATTGCGTAGTTTTATCACAGTACAACCTCTCTACAGTGTACACTTGGGGTACCAAAAGAATTGTTCACTATAGAGAGGTCTTCACTCAATTGAGATAGCACATATTTGTGTCATGTCAGCTACTAGCAGTTTCAGTCACTACTTTGCAATATGAAGCATTCTGAGTTAAATCAGCAGTTCTCTATGACCAGGTCTGAGTTAAATTTGACGCTTAGGCTAAAACATCGAAAGTGAACTGATTTTAACTCATTAACTTTAATACACAACTGTGGAACTGGGCCAAGGAGAACTTGAAAACAACACTACAAGTTCCTTGCTTTTGTGAAACATGTGAATCTCTCCTCTTTCAGAAAAGTCAGGGCTTGCCTCCAGAGGCCACTAGCCCTGTCCATACGGTAAAAGATCTGTGTCTGAATGCGGCAAGTTACTATTTAAAGCATGATAAGCATGAATATGCATTGGATGCACTGAGACGAGGATTGGAAGATCGCCATGAGGAGATTGTTGCATTCTTGACACGTGAACGTCAATACCTAATTGCTGCAGATTATCTAGGACAACGAGGTGAGAACATAAATTTCATTACACTTAATTGGTTTAAACTGCATGTAGATTTAATAACTGAAGTATTTACTAGAAGAGTTACATGTCTCTTTCAGATAAAGTACTTGATGCTGCCCAATTACTGCGCAAATTTGGAAAATTAGAAGATGCACTGAAATTACTTGACCAGTTTCAGCCACAGAATGATAACGATAAATGTTTCATTGCTGAATGTTTCTTGACTCTAGGTCGAAAGGCATTGGCTAGGGAAAGGTTTGAATTCTCAATGTCCGAAAAAAGTGGCACGACAGACATTCAGTGCATATCAGAATCTGTTCCTATGAACATAGATCTGCCTACAACAAATGTTGAACAGATAGGTAGTATTGATTCTTCAGATAACGTTAATTCATCATCACCAATGAAGAGCACGAACCAGCAGTACACTGAAAAGGTACTCAATCTAATTGACAAAGCTGGCAGGTTGTATGCATCAGCCAAAATGAAAGAATTCAGTTCGTCTACAATAGCAAATGTTGCAGAATGTGAGATGTACAAAGGCTACTTTTCTGGCAGCTCTGATGCTATTGTCAAAGCTTGTGAAAAGTTTGTGAAGATTAACAATGCAATCGGGGCATTGGAATGCTTAGACCTGATGAGTAAACTCAATGGCAACGCATTCTTTAATTACCAAACTTGTAGACAACTCGTTATACCTTGCATTGAGAAGCTCAAAATTCTTGTACCATTGTTCTTTGGAAAAGCAACGAGTTATCTTGAAAAAGATATGATTCGTCAGTGTGAACTGTTTTATGGGCTTGATTCTACTGGAGAGGATCTAGCAATCAAACAAGAAGAAGGAGCAAGGATACTTCATTTACTCATCCACAAAAATCCTGAAAACAGGGAGTCTACTTCAGTGTGTTCAAGTGTTATACTTGCTGATATGATTGACAAACTTAGTCACATACTTGGTCCCTGTGTTGATGTTTTCCATGAGGTATTTTTGAGTAACGCTCCATGTCATTGGCAGAAAGTCGGTTTAGAATGTATGGCTGGTGCTGCTTGTAAACAAAGGCATGAAGTAAACCTCAGAGAACACCATCACAAGCAAATAACCAGTGCCGTCAATCTGATTATGATATCTGCATTTGTTGATGTCCTGTTTGATGGTATTCGTGGAGCCGAGAAAATTGCTTCATACCAGTGTAAAGAAAATGTTGAAAATGCCAGAATCCTCTTGACTGATTTATCTCAAAAAAGAATTGACAACCTCAGAAAATCGTGTAAACGCCTCATGCGTGCGATCTTCCCTGTTCATCGCCAAGAATTATACATGTGTGATTTCTATCCCCAGGCAAGAGACCTGATTAACTTTACGAAAACAGTTTCCGATGATCTATTGAAGCAAGTCGAGCATCGTTGGAACACAGCGAGTGAAAGCGAAAAGGTCTCATCGATAGAATTGTACATGGAAATACAGAAAATGTTGCAGATTGCTGGGCGACCTCATCTCATTGATTTCTATTTGAAGAAGGCTGAAACCATGGAAAATTCTCCGACTAACAAAGGATTCTTTCGAATCAAAACTGGCAATGAGTTCCATGAAGTTAGTTACTACCGTATGTACCTGATCAGTAAGCATACACTTCATGAAAAGAAATTTCCGTTCCGTTCTGTTGGTAATGTTAATGAGCTCTTAATGAAAATTGCAAACAGAGCTCATAGTATCATGATTCCTACATTCGGGGACACTATGTTGCTTCTTGAATACCAGCTTATTGTTTGTTTTGCTATGTTATTGAGAAGCAGTCAAGGGGCACATGTATTTATACCATCGAGTTACCTGGCACAGATCCATCTAATGGATGCAATTTATGCATCACAACGGTCAAAGACTTTATATGATGTTGTTCAATATCAAGAAAGTGAATTCAACAAATGGAGACGTATTCAAGGCCTCGTGGATCAGATTGTCAAATTGTTTTGTGGTGCTTATAAAGAGGATTTCAATATTTTGGCAGAAGCATTTTCTGAAAGTGACTATATTCAGAGTGGTGAGGCTGAACGAGTGTTAGTTTTTGCTTTGGTGTTGCTTGTCAATTTGGATATCAATGGACCAGTTCATGTTTACCACGAGACGCCATTGAAAGAAATTCTCAATCAAATCCAGTGTAACCCAGATGTTTCTCCTAGAAGATTGATAATCTCGGTGAATGCTGTGCAAAAAGCAAAAGGATGGCATGATATTTGTCGGGCATTGCGCTGGTTGTTAGATGCACGTGGCAAAGAGCATTTGTATAAATGTTCCTGGATTTGGGAACCATTTCGTAATGGTAGGAAAGGTCTTCAATATCAGAGGTTTGATGATAAAATTCATACCACTCCAAATGTCTTTAGCAGTTGTGTGGGGAGAAAGGCTGAAGATGAGGCATCAGTTTATGAACAAGATAATACTGGGAAACTGACAAGTGATGAATTTAAATCAATTATCAAATCAAATCAAGTTTATAAAGATAGTCAATGTGAAGAGCCGATTGAAGATGAAGATTATCAGACTGCTCCAAAATCCATGATAGAATCACTTTTTCCGTCAGATCCAATAGATGATTCCATGTGTAATATATGTAATATACACTTCACACATCACTCACACCAAATGAGAACTCATATTCAAGATATTGATTATGCGGAAGAAAATGATCCAGAGCCGAATCAATCAGATGTCACCAGTTTACGGATTGCCCACGAGAAAAGTGATGAGCACCGTAGAGGCGTAAACATATACCAAGAATGCAAGAATAACATTCGAGTATCTTTCGAACCACTATTTGAATCAATTGCCTTGATCATGGCTAAAGGAAAGCAGGTGTATGATGATACTACTTACGCTCAGCAGTGGGTTCAATCTTTGGAGTCATTGCAAAAGGTGCATGAACAAGTGAATGCAGAAATTTCCAAGATAGTGAAAACAAAGGAGTGGATGCAGTACAAGAACTTGCAACACTTACACAGTGATTTATCGCATTGTTTGAAATTCGCACAGAAGATAGATAAAGAGGCACACTGTCAGGTATGTAAAGTATTTTGAAAACAAATGTTGAGTACAGTGTTACAAGGGTCTTTTCTTAAGGGAATATTTTCACAGACCATTTGACATTCAGAATCACCATTTAGTTTCATCTTTATTGAAGGTAAAAATACAGTAGATTCCGCCTAAACCGGTATAGTTGGGACCTTCAGGATACAATACGTGGGGCACATATTATTACTATAAGCTACCTGAACTTGGGAACTATACTACTAATCATTTTTGGACCACTTGGGACTTCAGTCCCAGCAGGCTATTGCGTTGACTTTTTGTCCTCCGTCCGTCCGTAGATGGAATCCAGTTATTTTGAGAAGTTTTGAAGACGCTTCAATGTAATGTCTTGATATTTGGTTTGTACATGTATCTACCCTAGACACCTCTTCAGCCCGAAAACTGGCCCTGTCAGATTTAAGATGACTGGCAGCTGACTGGCAGCCATTGTTGTTCGCCAAAATCGGCACATTTTACACATTTTTGGCTCGTCAGCCTATGACAGCCTATGTCAACGGTCTGGCCGATCGATAATCATTCGTATGCTTAATACGCTACGCTCGAAGCTATTTTTAGCACACTCAAATGCAATTTCAGTAGCCTGAGTCTCTCGAATTGAACCCTTGGTAACGGTTTTGTGAAAATGTCTGCTGCCATTTCCTGAGTTGGACAATATTCAAGAGCGATTATCCTGTTCTCCACTGCTTCCCGAGTGAAATGGTACTTCACATTAATGTGCTTAGTTCTTTCGTGCGCAACAGGGTTTCGTGCGAGACATATTGCTCCTTGATTGTCTTCCAGCATCCTTGTTGGTAAGTCCTGTGGAACTCCTAGATCGGACAGTAAACTTCTCAGATGAACTGTCTCCTGAGTTCCAGAACACAAAGCAATGTACTCAGCTTCTGATGTTGATAATGCTACTGTACATTGCTTCTTGGATAGCCAGCTAATGGCTCCATCTCCTAATAGAACATTTCCAGTAATTGAAAACTGGCCCTGTCAGATTTAAGATGGCTGACTGGCAGTCATTGTTGTTCGCCAAAATCGGCGCATTTTACACATTTTTTCGCTCGTCAGCCTATGTCAACGGTCTGGCCGATCAATAATCATTCGTATGCTTAATACGCTACGCTCGAAGCTATTTTTAGCACACTCAAACGCAATTTCAGTAGCCTGTAATTTCACTACTAATGGGCGAATTGAACGGATTAAACAAAAATATATTTCGTAATTGGTTTTTCTTTATGGTGAAAGCTGTGGGTTTCATATTTTTGAGAAATTTACCAAAAAGTTTCAAAAATTTGATTTATTTGAGAACATTTTTTATGCAGCAACTTTAGCTGTCCAAAATAACACATGTGAAAATTCAATGCTATTGGCGTCGGAAGAACTTTATGTTGTCAATTCAACTATCAGAGTAGCATCCAACGCAGTGGTTAATTGAAGCTAGTTTATTAATGACGTAAGTCAATCACAGGAGCACATAAAGAATAATAAAACACAACACTCTGAACAGGACCTTATATACACTGGCTAGAGAATCTTCTAGAAACTCTGGAACAATCTAAGAACTTTAGTAACATCTAGAGACAATACACAATAGTTGTTTACCCGTTAATTACTGAGTCATCATTCTAGAATTGTCTAAATACATAAACATGTTTACCCCTGCATCTAAATAAATATGTCAGTATGTCAATCAAACAATAACATGTTGGATCATAATAGAAACACACATATTTCCACACTTTATACAGTCAACCTCGGTTAATCCGTTATTCCCTTAAAAATTCTGTGTCTAATTCGTACTCCATAATCCGTATTTTCACTTATTCCGTAGACAAATGCATGGTCCCGTTGCCCAATCTATATGTAAATCCTTACCTGTAATCCGTATCAGCTGTATCAGCTGTTGGGAATGTACACTTGAAGTGAAAAAAGTATAAACATTTGTAATCTAATGAGGTTAATGTGGTCAGTATAGGGAAATATATAGTAAATTAGGAAATATGAGAAACTCCAGAAAACACTGAAGTTAATCCATCAAGGTCATAGTCTCAAGCTTCAATAAATATTCAGTACTGATGCTATTATCTGTCAATCAACCAAAGTCCTTTGATGAATCGCCCCAAGTACATGGCCTGTGGGATGGGTTATCTGTACTAGACATACGATGGCTTCAAATAGTCCTACTCTACTGAAACCAATTGGTTTGTGTTTCATCACACCAGGGGTGTTTTCTTTTCATGTATAAATGATATCAAATGGATCCAATGAACTATCGGATGCTATGAACTTTTTATTCCCTCCAATGGATTGTTAGAATGTGGTTCTACTGCTGTAAAGTTTTAGTAGTCGTCTACAGTTTTAGAGATAACTAAACCAGCGATTAAATGGAATGTGCACTTAAATCATAGTTTATACATGTAATAGTTAATTCGTATCAATCACCTAATCCGTACTAAAAAGCTCAGTCCCTTGCTGTTGACTGTATCGCCAAGATCCGACGCTTGGTTTGGTAGTTATGGGCTTTCAAAGACGAAACCCCTGAAAATCTTGGTTGTTGACCCAGTTTTGACTTCACAATCATGTCATCATAAATTGAACGAGGTGGATCAGCTGGTGCGCGTTTTTTCACAAACAAAATGGCAGCACGATTGAATATGTTGATATTCATCATTTCTAGCGCGAATACTGATATTCAAGGCATATGATATAACGATTTATTGTGTGCGATGTGTTCAATGATTCATCTAGTTTTGATATCCCGTGCACAAGGTAACGTTGCATTAAGATATCTGACGAAGATGTGGTTTCAAAATGCAGAAATTTACCTCTGTGTTCGCCACATGGCTGAATTACTGATAGCATCGATTTTTTAGAGACGAGTCTGATATTTACACGACTGGAATACTTGTTTTATCATCATTAATTGAAGTAATTTTATTAACGTTTGCATTAGCGATCCGTTTTGGAGCCTGATTATTTGTATTAGTTAGTTAACTGCGGCACAGTGGAGCGTTCGCGTTTAAAACAGTCGTGTACAGTCGCGTAGGCAATACAGCCTTATACTCTCGTGTTCACTGCATGTATGTATCAGTTATAGAGTATGCGCGCCACGGTGTAGGTCACACGTAACAATGATTTGTCTGAGTGAAGATGAAAGCTACTTAAAGTGCTCAATCCTATCGTGAAATTATAAAAAATCATGTCAGTCAATAAACTTTGTTTTGTCAGTAACCGGCACTGGCCCCAAATTTGAAGAACTTGGGAGGCTTCTGTCCAGATGGGTCCGTATGATAAAAATGAAAAACCTCCGATGAAACCCAGTCTCTCACCAAGTTTGTACTGTATCTTATCGGGCCACTCAGAGATTTAGTTGTTTTACATCATTCAAGGGATGTATTACAATTATGATCATTTGTTCAGACAAAAGGCCCATAATCAATTTTTCAAAGATTTCATTCTCGTTAAAAGTCAGTTATCATTAAAAGGTCACACTGACCAAAATTGAGTCCTTTTTTACCTTCATGACGTAGTAAGATGATAGCGAGTCGATGAGGTCATTTTCGTATCGCCACTTATAACTTGTTGGTGGGAGTTCAGTGGAAGATTTGTCAAACGAATAAATACTTTAATCTTATAAATGCAGAGTGTGAAATTTCGTTTTTTTAAATATTTCCCTAGATTATTAGAAAATGCAGATAGTAAGACCGTGGGAAAGTTTTTAGCCCACTTGGGACTTTAGTCCCAGCGGGCTATTGCGTTCACTTTTCGTCCGTTGTCCGTCCGTCCGTCCGTAGACGGAATCCAGTTATTTTGGGAAGTTTTGAAGTCGCTTCAAGGTAATGTCTTGATATTTGGTTTATACATGTATCTACCCTAGGCACATCTTCAGTCGAAAAACTGGCCCTGTCAGATTCAAGGTGGCCGACTGGCAGCCATTGTTGTTCGCCGAAATCAGCACTTTTTACACATTTTTGAAGTTTTCGAGGGAAATTTTGAAGACGCTTTGATCAATTAGCTCGGTTGTTCATATATATTTGTATCGCCCAAGGGCCCATCAGCATGAGAGAATTGGGTCGATCAGACTCAAGATGGCTGTCCTGTGAACTTTTTTGTGCCCAAAAATGTCAATTTTGGCCAGAATTCTAGGTCCTGTAGCTTCTTACTGGTTTACCATTTCTCATTGCAATTTGTGGTGGGTATTCTTCGGAAAGGGATGTATTTCCGTCGAGTACTGTACCCTTTCCTATGGTTTTTGCCAATATTTTCTAAATTTGGATTGATCGCCAATGGTTTTTCTATACGACCCGGCCCTGCGATATTGCATTTAGCCACTGGCGAAATCCGGCATCTTTTTTCTTGGCGTTCTAGCAGTAGAATGCGTTGGATTTTTTCGCCGTAAAAATCTGGGAATTAGGATATTAGGGAGTTTTCACTCTCATAACGGTGAGTCCGTTCGGTTTGGGGGTTATCCCTGGTTTCTATTTTTCCGTAAGAATTTTATTTACAAATATGATTTGATTGAATTGAATTGAATTTATTATTGTGGCAGAATAATTATGCCGCCCCCTCCTAAGGGTCAACATCGTGGCGGGGAGGGATGCGGGCATTTGTTTGGCGCCTGGGACAATTACGATTCGTGTGCGTCGTGCAGGCGCAAATCCGGTCAAATATGTGCAAGGAGCAATCCTTGCAAGATTTGCGAGGTGTGGTCCGAGGACCTTTGGCTTCGGGCCGATAAGGCTCTTAAACTAAGAGATCGTCGTCCAGTTAATAGCAGGGATTCGTCGGTTTCGGCCGACGTGCCAACCGACGTCTCTATTTCTATTTCTAATCGTATAGCGGAGCGGTCGTCGGTCGATCTGGTATGATGGGCTTCCCGACTCTGTTCACCGGGGAGGAACGCTGGTTCACCGGCACCGGTCTCTGGTCGTTCACCGGTTCAGCCGGGTCGGCCGGTTCAGACTACATGTTCTGAACCGAGCGCGCGCCGCAGTAGTCGGGAATGGCCCGTACCGGTTCGGTCGGTATCGGTCCGGGTCGGGCATCGGTCCGGTTCGGGCACCGGTCCAGTCCAGACGTCATCCGGTTCAAAACATCCGGTTCGTTCATCGTCTGATTCTGATCGTTGCTCCGGGGATAGAGCTCGCTCTCCCACTAGATCTAGACGCTGTGAGCGTTATAAACGCACAAGATCTCCTTCTCGCAGATCAAGGTTTGATCGCGAGAGCGATTACAATCGTTATTGTAGGAAGTTTCGCCGTCGGTCTTCTCATCGTTCGTCGACGTCGGTTAGCGATGAAGGCGATTCTTCTAGTAGGTCTTGATCCCGTTCGAGGGACCGTCACCGAAGTCGGCATGATCGTCGGGATACTGGAAAATTCCTGACTCAGAAGGATTTCCATGTATTTGAAGAGAAAATTTTAAACTTGTTATCATCGTCGCGACAAGTCGCTGCAACCTCTACAACAGGTAAGCCTATTCCTGATTGTCCAGTTAGAAGTTCGCCAGCCCACTCAGTTCTTCGAAATTCTGACTCTGAATTCCTGGATGCTGCGGTAGGGTCTGATTTCAATGAGGATCCGGTCCCAGAAGCGTAAATTCCTTCTGGGGTCGTTCCTGTCGCGAGCAATTGTGGGTTGCCACAGACGATGGGGACTTCCCTGGCTCGCAATGTATCTCCGTCCCATTCAGTTTTGTCCGAACCAGCGGGGACATGTTATTTAGAGCGATGATAAGAGTTCTTTGTCAAGCACGGGGCAACTCGCGCTAAGCCCACAGCAGCTCCTCTGGTCGGTGAGTCAATGGAAGCTTATCGCCCTCCGTACTCCGATCTTGACGTTTACGGGAATCGTCAGCGGTTTCGAGAGAATGGGCTCGATTGGATACGCAATTATGGGGTGAATGTCGGCCTGGAACATTTTCATTTCCCCCTCCAGAACGGGGTATGAAATCTGGAAAATATTTTAGTTCAACCGATCCACCTATAGGCGCATTTCGCTCGGCGTATTACGCAACTCCAGGTGCTGTGGATCACAGTCATAACTGCCTGGATGCTGATTATACTTTGATCAGCCCGGATACCGTTACAGCACAGTCGGGTATTCGTTTGCCTAAGTCCGGTTTGGTGGCCATGACATCAATCCTGGAAATCTTACCAGGGTTGGTTCGTTTCAGGATATGGCGCTTAAGGTGTTGACGGGTGAGCTTCGCGAGACTCACGCCGCCGTTCATGCGGGCTCCGACCCAGAGTCGGTTGCCCTAAAACTGGAGGGAATGGACCGGATTATCCAATCTTTGGCTCGGTCTGTTTCGCATGTAATTCTGTTGTCGGTTCGGGGTCAGGCTAATCTTGTGTTAGCCTCCCGTCAGTCAGTGATGGACTCCAGTTCCAAAACTCGTCTACCAGATATGGTGTCCAATGCTGTAAAGTCGTAACAGTTCTGGTTCGTATCGAGGCAAGGGGAAGGCTCCAAAAAGGGGCTCTTCCTTTCGGAAAAACTCGAAATGAATTCCTGGTGCGACCTTTTCGGAGACGGCTGGCCCTCCCGGGTCGTCTCTCGTGGCTACCGTCTCCGTTTCCTAAGGCGACCGCGCCTGACGAGGTCACCTCCCGACATGCGGCCAAAACCAGGTCAGGAGGCCTTAATCTCTCCGGCTCTCAAGGAATTGGCCGAGAAGGGAGCGATAGAACCAGTTTGCAACGAAACTTCTCCCGGCTGGTTTTCTCGAATATTCATGGTACCAAAGGCCAATCGGCACCTAGACATTCCAAGGTTCCGGATGACCAAACCCAAAGACGTGATTCAAGGGCTCCGTCCGGGTCAATGGGCGATGCTTACTTTCAGGTTCCAATTCACCCAAAATCTCGGCGATTTCTCAGGATAAAGTGGAAAGGCCGCCAGTTCCAATTCAGGTCTCTTTCAGTTGGCCTCAGTACGGCCCCGTGGGTTTTCACCAAGTTGGTCAAGTCAGTTTAGAAGGTACTTCAGTCAAGGGGTGTTCGACTGTTCGTTTACCTCGACGACTGGTTAATAGTCGCGAACTCGGCTCAGGAATGTCGGGAGGCAATGACCTCAGTCTTGCACTTAGTCCATCAGCTAGGGTTCCTCGTAAACAGGGAAAAATCTCAGTTCACTTATCTTGGCATGGACTTCGATCTCCGAATCGGCATGTCTTTCCGTCTATGGCTCGAGTAGCCAAACTTCAAGAAGCTGTAGCGGGAGTGTCCACAACCCCGAGAACAGCTCGTTACTGGTCACGGCTTCTAGGCTCCATCAGCTCCATGGGTCTGGTCGTGCCCTTTGGCCGCCTCAGAAGCAGGCGCTTGCAACAATATTGGAAGGTCTTCTGGTCTCGGTCGAAGGGCAACTGGGAGACCTTGATTCCCGTACCTCCAACCGATCTAAGTCCGGATCTTCAGTGGTGGGCGGCAACTACGAATCTTCGGCGCGGGGTGTCACTAGCCCCGTTAGAGGCTCCAGTTCGTGTATTCACGGATGCCAGTCACCAAGGATGGTGGGCACATCTGGAGAACCGAGTCAAAGCTGGGAGATGGTCTCGCTACGAGGCCACCAACCACATAAATTTCCTAGAAATGCTGGCCGTGTGGAAGGCCCTGAAGTTCTTTCACAGGAGAGTGGAGGGCCACTATGTTTGGTTAGCCACAGACAATTCAACAGTGAGGGCTTACCTTCAGAACCAAGGGGGCACTCACTCAGAAACCCTCACGGGTCTGTCGGCCAAAATTCTTCTTTGGTGCCAGACAGGGCGTGTCCCTGACTGTGGCACATTTAGCAGGGAAAAGGAACGTGATGGCCGATGCTCTGTCTCGTCGAGGTCAGGCTATTGCGACGGAATGGGTTCTCAACCAAGAAGTAGCCGATCGGGATGTTTGGCAATCCGCTGCTGGATCTGTTTGCCACCCGGTTCAATCGGAGGTGTCCTCTGTTTGTGTCCCCGTTTCCAGACACGGAAGTGTGGGGGGTCGATGCCTTCTCTCTGGACTGGTCGGGGATGCATGCATATGCGTTCCAGCCCACACCAGTCCTGCCGCGCTTACTGGATCAAATAGAGAGGTCAGTCAATTGCAACATAGTTCTGGTAGCACCATGTTGGCCGGCTCAGAAATGGTTCCTACCACTTCTCAATCTACTGTGCGACAACCCCAGGATTCTTTCGAATTTCCCATCGCTTCTGTCTCAGGGGAACTTTCGGCATCATCCAAACAGCCAGTGGTTAAATCTGCTCGCCTGGCCATTGGCCAGCGATCCTTGTCAGCTTCAGGCTTTTCAGAACAGGCTGCCTCCTTTATCGCAGGATCTAAGCGGCCATCAACAAGTACCATTTACGATGCCAAATGGAGTCATTTTGCGGATTGGTGTTGCTGCAGGGGAAATTGATCCATGCTCACCCTCTGTAGCTCAATTGGCAGATTTTTTACTGCACCTATTTGTAGTAAAAGGTTTGCAGGTCATAACTATTAAAGGTTACCGCTCCCCGATTTCTCATACATTGCGTGCTTCTGGATGGCCAAATGTAGCAGTAGATCATCGGATATCCCAGCTTGTTGCAGGGTTTTCTATTTCCCGGCCTCGGGTACCAAGGATAGTTCCACCATGGGATCTGTCTGTAATTTTGAAGAAGTTAATGGAAGCTCCATTTGAACCACTTTCAGCAGCGTCATTTGCGAATTTGTCAAAAAAGACTATTTTTGCTGTTCTTGGCTTGCTCGGCCCGTCACTGAGATTCATGCGCTTTCAGTCCGACAAGGTCATATTGTCTTTGAGCCAGCGAAGGAATTTGTTTCGCTGCGGCCTGCTTTGGAATTTTTGGCAAAGAACCAACGACCAGGCTCGGTTGGGCGTCAATGGCGAATTGAAGCCCTAAAACATCGAGTGGAACCGGGCCTTCCAGACAGGACTTTATGTCCTGTACGGGCGTTGTGTTTCTATTTAGATCGCTCTGCTTCACGGAGGGGTTCACGGGAGCGGTTATTTATTCCGCTGCTGGATCACCTGAAGGGTGATATTTCACGGGACACAGTGGCCCGATGGGTCTCTTCACTGATCAAGGACATTTTATTGAAGGAGAATCTTTCCTCGGAGGGAGTGGTTTCTCATCAAGTGAGGTCTATGGCTACTTCCTGCGCAGCCTTTTCTGGTGCCTTGTTGGAGGAAGTCTGTCGGGCCGCCTTTTGGAATTCTCCATCGACATTCACGTCATTTTATTTATGGGATGTTTCAGGCCAGTTAGGCTCATTAGCTTCACTTGGTCCTGTTGTTATGGCTCAAGGTGTCCGTTTTTTTCCGATCAGACCCTTTAGTGTAGAATATTTATGTTGCATTATCAGGATCACAGGGGGTGTATCCTTGTACATAGTTTGGGCTCGTATCTGCAAGTATTAATTTCGCAAAATTTCGGGGGGGCCCCTGAGCTGGACGGACTCACTGTGGCCAACCGGTCTGTGCTACAGTGATCCATTCCGTGCTTGGGTAAGTGCTCTCTTACCTCGCGTTTGAGCGGTGGTTTTTCTATCTACCTTTCCCACCATCCTTGTGCTAGGCTAGTCTAGCAAAAAACCATAGGAAAGGGTACAGTACTCGAGGGAAATATAACAATTTTTGGAACTAAAATTAGTATTTCCGAGTAGTACTTACCCTTTCCTATGGTGGGAATCCCGCCCACCTGCCCCGCATAGCTGTTGTTTTTTTTGGGGTCTGCTATGACGTGAAAAGATGGCGGATTTCGCCGGTGGCTAAATCCAATACCGCAGGGCCGGGTCGTATAGAAAAACCATCGGCGATCAATCCAAATTTAGAAAATATTGGCAAAAACCATAGGAAAGGGTAAGTACTACTCGGAAATACAAATTTTAGTTCCAAAAATTGTAATTTTATACCCGAGGCAGGTATATTTGATTAGGCAATTATGACACAATTGGCGGCCATCTTGGTGTCATCAGTACTCATTCATAGGTGGGAAAAAAGTATTTCCACAATATATTGATACTTAAACATATTTTGCTACCACAATCAATTGGAAAGGTGTAGCTCATGACATGGTCTATGATCGTGTTGAGTTTCAAGGTCATTGGTTTTTGTATATGGCCACCAGGGGGCGTTGAACAATACAATAACTTAGTATTTCTTTATTATATTCGTACCTATGCATATTTTGTTACCACAATCAATTGGAAAGTTGTAGCTCATGACATGGTCTATGATTGTGGCGAGGTTCAAGGACATTAGTTATTCTATATAGTCACTAGGGGGCGTTGAATAGTAGAATACTTAGTATTTCCTTATTATATTGGTACCTAGGCATATTTTGTTACCATGATCAATTGCAAAGTTGTAGCTCATGACATGTTCTATGATTATGGTGAGTGGGGGCATTCAATAGTAGAATAACTTAGTATTTTCATATCATATTTGTGGTATGCAGGGGTTAAGGTCCGGAGGGGAAGAAAACCTGTCCCAGGCACATCAGCAAAACAGACTATAGCATTGGTGCCGATGAACAGTTTATTTAAGTACCATAAAGCCGGAACTATCGGAAAGTAGTAGAGCAACTATAGTAGTTATCAACTAGCAAGGTCTACAAAATATAAAAAACATATCTTAACATTTGCATAAAACATAAAGTATATTAATTCATTAATGCAACTCATCTCAAACTGAATTAAATAATAAGTACACTATAATTAATTAACTCTCAAAACAATATCAATCACTGCTAAGAAAAATCTATTGAATCTATATTAAGTCATAAAACTTATATCATTCAACATGGAAATGCTATATTATTTAGCTATACCCACGAAGAACATGTAAAGCTTTGCCACCTATGCCACAGGAAAATAAACTCGAGAGACAGAGCAAAATTGACAAATTCGAAGTATAACGTAAAACTCACCAGTAAATGCACAGACACTTGTTCCTGCCTTGCTAGAGTCTATGAATGAATGCGCCACACTGGTATGTGCGGGTTAGATATATAGGTTTTGCTATCAATTGGAATTGCTGGTGCATGAAGTGTGAAAAACATGGTTATAAGGTTACAGAAATGCTAGCAACACGTACATGCATTATGATAGACTGAAAGGGGAAATCTGAAATATAAACTGTATTGGTCAATGGGTATTTTCCATAATTTCCATCTGAAATCACTTCCCAAGTGGATATAGTGTCTCTGGACCCCTAGTTTGGAATACCTGGTACGGTACAATGGCAATGCCATGAGCCATATGACTTAATTGCGTCTTTAGCGCTGCCATATCTCCTTCTATTCTGGTCAGGATACGTTATGTGGGGCTCATTTTAGAAGTTTACCTTAGCTCAGGAAATAACTGCTAAATGTTTTGTTGAATACTCGGCACTATACGGTGGCGCCGCCACAACCAACCTGACTCGCCAGCCACTGGGTGTTGGTTCGATCAGGAGGTGACATCTGGTTAAAAAGTCTGTGTTTCAATCCTGGTTACCCGTTCTTGTCTAGGCCCAAGTTCTGTTGTTACACCAAACCCTCGACTTTGCATCGGAATTTCAGTCCGATCGGAAATCAGGCTCCTTTCAAGTTGCTCGGTTGGACCAGGAC
Source organism: Tubulanus polymorphus (assembly GCF_964204645.1). Classification (NCBI taxonomy): domain Eukaryota; kingdom Metazoa; phylum Nemertea; class Palaeonemertea; order Tubulaniformes; family Tubulanidae; genus Tubulanus; species Tubulanus polymorphus. The sequence goes on from NC_134026.1 coordinate 10,878,875, forward strand.
TTGCAGCTTCCCCAGGGATGGCGAAGTCTTTGTATTTCTCTTGAGAGCTCGTTCGCCAGTGCGTTGCTCCCCTGGAAAGCGGCGTAGGAGACGGTCCCCATTGCTGTCGGGCCCAGCCTCTTTGAGCAGGAAAGCATACAACCGTTCTCGACAGAAAATGGCTCACTCACGATCTAGTTCTTCCTCAAGATACAGATCTTTGAGATCTTGAGTGTCCTCAATGTTATTACAAGAGCAGTCGCAGGGGGATTTTATTGCTGGCGCCGCCTGCCTCCACGTGTGGTTTCATTTCTGCTGAGGATTTTAAAGCCTTTCAGATGGAAATGCAGAGTCTGTTGTAGTTGGTAAAGGGTCGGACCGACATCATCCAATTCAGTGAATTCCAGTCCCATGGATATTCCCCTCATGATTTCTGCCCCCCATGGATCTTGATGAGTTCAAGTTCAAATTTATTTAAAGGAAAGCATAACAGGCTATATACAGAGATTGAGAGAGAAAACAAACAATAAAATTTACAATTTTTAAACAAGCACCAATTACAAAAGAGGGTGAAAAGTAGCTTTCTGTGTGGGCCAAGTAAAGTTAAAGGGCAAATGCCATCAAAATTGTACTTTCCGCGAAGAAATTTAAGTATATATATATATAATGACCCGTGATCTGTCTGATCAAAAAAAAGTACCCCTAATTAGCCATAAATTAGTCATTTATTTGTCCTTCACTTTGTGTGTATTGTTCACATACTACCCGCAGTGGCGCTATTTATGATGTTATCTATGACAATCAACACAAGCACGTGTGTGCGCTAGTAACATCATTTGCTCACCGTATTCACAGACCGACAGCACAATTCACTAATATACGTTTATGTCATATACAACAGTAGCAAAAGGATACAATGGTAAGAGTTCAAAATCCAAAGACACTTCTAAAATGATCAAATACCCTATGAAATGTCTAATGAAATGAATGGAAGGAAGCTGTGAGCACTTGTCAGAGATGACGTCAGAAAGTTGCACCTGCTAACATAAAAAATAACAGTGCGCACGTGCTGAAATTGCCGATTTATAAGTTGTATTTCTCAGTAACGCCTGAACTAAAATTCAAACCAGTTGCATATTTGATATTTGTGAATATATCACATTTGACAATAACTTTTACACAGTATTCTATTTTGATAGCATTCCAGGGAGTCATCACCTAACATTCCTCCATTCGGGGTGACCACTTCTCATCCGCCTGCAGTATTTGACCAGCTGCCCAGCCCTTTGGGCTCAATCGCCACAACTTTTTGGTTTACCTTTCTCAGCGATATTGACATTGGCGTTGAGCCAATTATGTAATAATACTTGTTGATTGCTTTGATTGACATTGAAGTTTAAGCGAACATTCATTTACATATAAAGCCTCCACATGCGCGCGAGTGCTTATGATTATTCTGTTACACACGCCGATCTCCAGTACAGTATACACTACTATATAAGTGATACTGTAACGCTGCTTGCTGTTGCCTTCTGAATAATCATTTAAACTTTTATAGCAGATGATGAGTGCTGTGTTTTCCGTTTGATAGAATTTGTATTAATTGTAATAAATTGTGACCTGAAAATACTAAGCAGCAAACTATAGGTATAGGTAGAGGTCTGAATATTTTAGTGGTAAAATCCAGGATTTAAGCTTCCGTGGCCCTACATTGAGAAAGGTTTACGAGACTTTCAATATACAGCCACCCTCTGATTGGTATCATCATATGAATTTCATGTAAATATTTTTTTAAAGATATAAAATAGTTTCCCTTCCTACCTGTACCCTACGAAATTCTTAACATGGACTGTAAACAAATGTATATTTTTGGTCTTATTTGACTACAAAATAATTCTTAGAGAAAGATAAAATACAATTTAAACTTATAGAACTTTGAAGTCACAAATTAAAAAGTTTAATAAGCAATGCCCTTGCTCCAAACAACCTCTAGCTTTCAAGGTAAACCACACTTTGCCCATGGGCAATTTATTTGCTCTTACAAGAGGTTTTCCACAAGCATGGCACCACGGTGCCCAAGCCTCACACGTTTGCGGATCAGGTGGAGTGCATGGCTTCTTATGCCACCTCTGCAGGGACTTGCGCTCTTTGCAAGTCCTCTGCCGCCTGGTTTGGATGGCTGAGTTTGCCTACCATCCTTAATATCAGGGAGGAGAATTCCCCGCGGATCTGCGGTTTCCCGCAGATTTCGGTATTGAAAAATATCAATTTTGATGATCTCACTCAATTGGTCTGGCGCGATTGGTAATCAGGTGAACTGTAAAAGCGTTCAGTGCCTGTTTTACTTATCGTCCCGTAAAAGTATCGCATTTCAATGCATATTCACTGAAACTCTGATTTTGTATTTGTACTACGATGAGTGTATGTATTTTATCGATCGGTCGCGTGCGGCAACAGCAGTAGTACAAAGGCCTGCTTACTGTTGCCGCACGTGTGTGGCGAATGCCTTCAGATATTATACACTAATGGGTGATGATTTTTAGTGAGCATTCTTCGGCGCATTTTAACTGCAATAATTCAGGGCTCGACCCGTAATGCATGAGATGCTGAATGTCATCGAATGAGGATGTACCACATTCGAACTAGTCATTACCTTCCAAAATATAATAGTCGTTCATGGGTTCAAGATCGCTCTAAGTGCTCGGGAAACGCTTTTAATTCCAAAAATTTTCCCCAAACCCCCCATCATTTTTGCGCCTTTGGCGCTCACGGGTGGTGAGGGCTACGCCGTCAGCTGGTTCACTTGTGTAACTCAACAAAAAAAAACCATGGATTTTATAGGTCGGTGTTCTCATCTCTGTAATATCCAGATGCCTAAGGTGGGGGTAGTCTCTTCCTTGTTCTTCTTGAAGAATATTACGCATATTAATCAATGAGTTTTCAAGAAATGGCGTTAATGTTGTCGCTGATTGCTCGGTCTCTACTGCAACAGGAAACAGCTGATCCCTAGGAGATGCCATAGCTGGCATGGCTTGAATTATCCAGTTCCTTGGGTGGTCGGCTTCACATGTGATTCTTCTTGCCATCAGGGCTCATGCCAACATGATCCTGGCAGCAAAGATCTTCCTTGATCAAGGATTTTGGTGCTAAGCTCCAAAAGGGTGACTCAAGATTCTCTGCTCATGGCTAAGCTGGGCTACTGTCTGGAATGCGGCGGACCCAAAGTATGTAACGACCAACACAGTGTTGTAATATGAAGTTGAATGTCTAACTGCTTTATTTAGAGGACTGTTTATATATAGCGTACATGTATTATATAGTTAGTTGACATTTTACAGTTGATTGAGATATGACTGGATGCCAACTTTGAGAATACTGTATACAAAACCATAGACTGTAAACTTATAATACATTGAAATGTAGAATATCGCATATCAGTCATGACAGCCACTCCAATCAGCTATTTTTCTGGTTGGTGTGCCCCAGTGGCACTTGAATTTCAGAAGATCAAATACTGTAGTCCCAGGCAATGTCTTAAGGACCCTTTAAGATTCTGAGGAAGCTGCCTATCCAGACTTCAAATTCTAAGCCATCTCCAGCGCCATCTCATTTCCAGGATTCAAGGGTAGAGAAAAATCCTTGTACAAGACCAAAATTTCAAAATTGAAGGCCTCAGACCAGAGGGTGGCTGTCTTCAAACGACTGGTCCGATGATTTGGGTGACGGATGGGCACTGAGAGTAATCTCGAAAGGTTTTCGTCTCCAATTTGAAACAAAGCCTTGCCTGATAAGATAACCTCCAGATAAAAATCATTATCCCTCAAGTCTAGGAGTTGCTACAGAAGAGCGCACTCCAGCTTGTCTAAAATGAGTCCTTTCCGGGCTGGAACTCAAGATTGTGTACAGAACCAAAGACCTCTGGAGGCCTACGCACTGTGATAAACAAGCATCTCAGGGTTTAGTAAGTTCAGGCACTCCATCCCGGTCAATGGGCGTCGTCGATCATTTTAAAAGACACATACTTTCAGGTACTGATTCAACCCAAGTCTCGCTGCTATTTCCGGGTCAAGTGGAAGGCCAACTCTGGGCATAAAGTTCGACCCTCACAAGGGCTGTGTACTTCATCCAAGCAAGGATGCTGTATCAGGCCTGTCAAGCACAACTTGATCAATGTGGTACTGGTCCCGATTCCTTGGACAAACTGAGCTCCCCTTGGTGGCTCCCCTGGGGTGCTTTCAGTGCTGGCCGTTTCAACGATTTTGGAAGGCCTGCTAACTATGATCGACAGGAGTTTGGGAGGCTCTGCTTCCGCTTCCTCCAATTCAACCCCCAATATACCGCCCACATCAGTGCAGAACGATTTTGGCGGTACAGAGAGTATGGCGGTATATCGGGGGGGTTTTACTATGTACTTGTATTGAGATGTTCAATGAGAAAACCTGGCGGTACAATGTGGTGGTAAATGGGAGGGCGGTATATCGGGGATTGTTTTAAAGTTTCACGTATCTCTTAAATTCTGCAACACTTTCCTCCATTTTGGTTTACTCACAGTGCACTTGCATAATGAAAACTGTGTCCAATTTAGGTCATGAGTGTGTAGTAATAGTAACGGGCCTAATGATCGCTAATAGAGATAGATGGCCCCTCCAGATCTGCCTCTGTGGTATTTGTCTACAGGTAACATTATACTGGTCCCGGTGCTACCACTATAGGTGGATTCTACTGTATATTGAACATTTATCCATTTTCCTCAAAATGTCGATGCTCATAACCCAGCATTGTATTTTAGGGTCATACTCGAGCTAATGATTTGGACATAGATGATCCAATTGGAATGTCTGGTGATATTGAAGATGATTTTTTGCCTGTTCATTATGGGAGAAAGCGTAAGCAACATAATGGTAAGACAGGACGCAAGAGCAGACCATAGCGGTATTAGTGATTATGAGTGATCGAATTTACTTGCCACGGAGAAAATATATTGGTTCCACAACGTCTGATGTAAGTTGGGTCTACTTAACAACATTGAGCTGACAATCTAGGGAAGTATATACAGTCAACTTTGCTTAATTCGTATCTCTTAGTCTTGCTTTTTTCTATGTATAAGACATTGTACGGATTAATGTACGTAATTCAAATCTTATCTATTGATTCCCATAAACTGCAAACAAAAACCTACTAATAATTGTTTCCATTGGCATTGGAATAAATGCTGCATCCTGCTGCCATTCATTGTTTAGACTTAACTGGCGGGAAATATGTTGCCGTGCCGGGGCATGCTCAGTGGCTTTGACTGACGAGTAATTGCATTCTCCCTCGGCAGAGATTCTAACTTGATCGCATCGCTACCCTCAGCCACGGCACAAACCCCTGCCATGCTAGACCGTGTGTGCAAGTAAGTACATGTGCAGCTTCGTCGGAAGAAAACTTACTATAAGGCACCAATCAGATTGTTCGTTGTATAATCGCTGAGGTAAATTTCACGGATGAACTACAAATGGGAAAACCCGGCCTAAAATAAGACACTTAGCATTTTCAATTGTTTTTAAGAAAAGGGACCATGGATAATCAAAGGGAATAACGAAGGAAAAATCCTTTCATTTTTATACGAATTAGGTAGTTATAGGAATTAACTGATGATAAATTGAGTGAGGTTGACTGTATTGGGGAGCGTTCATTAAGTTTGTATGTAAGAAATTTAATAGATTTAGATAGTCCTAGCTTGTTTTTCCAGAGCATACTTGGATTAGATATCAATGACCTACCTTGTGTAAGGATATATCATTATCCAGAAAACTAAAGGTTTTCTGGTGTTACTAAATGCTTGTCTTGCACATATACACTGAAACGCCATAGAATAAACAAAAAGACCATTGCATTATTTATTTATTTCATTCAGCATCAAACATTCAAAACATGTACAATAAGTCAATAGTGAAGTGCTGGTACATACATTTTACTTAAATGGCTACCTAGCTATATACGCAGATCATTACACTTATTACTTTTTGGCCCTAGCAACAGCTTGCATACATTGTTTATGAAAGCTCCTTTGCCTGACAATTGCAGTCGAACTGTTTCAAATGTATCTGTGGCATTGTCCGATGTAACAAGTCTCACTTGTGAAATAATGTACCAATAAATTGTATAATCATTTACCGAAAATCTGTGTTCCGTATGTAGGAAAGTGTATGGCATGTACATGGGGCTCATTAAATCATTGGCACTGTTATGTTTGAATTATGTAAATACGTTTCGTTGTTGAGTTCAACAATTAATTTCAGGCTGATTGTATTGTCATTCATCTATTTTAGCACTGAATGCTTCTTTGTTTTAATCATCTGCTTCCCGCGGTGTTTATCTCTTATGTATCTATGATTAAGACTATAAGAGTTGATGATTTTTTCAAAAAATTCTATTGTAACCATTGTTTTCATTATGATTATGTTCACTGTTTATTTCGATGTTCTTATGAAATACAAGTTATGACTATTAAAAATGGAGTCCAAATTATTTGAACAATGTCATCGAAATTGGGAGGAAAACTAATGCAAATGTACAGTTGACTGGTTTCCTCCAACTGAAGAAAGCAAATTCTTTCGTTTGAAATGTGAATACCGAGTTATCTTAAATGGAACTATTAGGTAAAAGTATCATGTATTCATTACAGAAGAGCAGGGACTTACTCAACTGATTGAAAGGTTTCGGTCAATTTCTTGGAAAAGTAATTTTCGAGCTCTATTTGCAGGTTCTGTGCAGTAACCCCTATTTTTGGGATGATGTGTGATATTGAATGTAATTCAACAATCAAGGGTGCTCTGAATTTATTGCTGTAGATTGTATTATTTGTTTGATCACTTATTAACCGAACCAATTGTCCAATATTTTGTTTGCGAATAATTCAAAAGAAAGTATGCTGGTGTCCTATTTAGGTCTTCCAAACTGATTTGAATCTGGACTAGATTTTCTAAGATGGTATAGTTTATTCATCGTTCGTTAATATGTATATTAGGGTGCTTCGTAAAAAAGTGGAGTAGGCCAGTTCTCATGTATATTTGTATACGCTACGAATATATTTTAGCGTTTGAAATATAGAAAGGTACATTATACAATTTGTGATACCTTGATTGCTTTAATCGGTACATTGGCTTGTGGATTATGGTCAATTATAAAAATGAGGTAATTCGGTATCTTAAGAAAGTATGAATATGGAATGCTTCGGTTTTTTTTGTCATACTCCAAATTATTGGAAATTCTATCCTTTCTATGGTAGTTCTATCAAAATAAGCATGACACAGTTTACTGTCCAGCAGAGGGTTTTTGAAATTTAGCAAGTCATATCTCAAAAACTACCGAACCGAATCAGAAAAACCGAATATGAAACATCTTATATCTTCTTATACAAATGTATTTGGTATACGTCCTATACGGTAACAGATAAAATTCCCCCTAGGTAAAAATCTCCCCTGGTAAAAATCCCCCTAAATTTGATTTCACAGAAAAATTCAATGGAATACTTCAATATTGTGTTGAAAACTAGTTGAAAAATAGTTTTCAAAAATTTACAAATTTCCCGTGGTGTTACATTATTGTAAACAGTATTATCTGTTTTCATTTAGATTTTATACTGAAGTTTGATAGAAAACTGAATAGGGAGGGGGATTTCACCGTGTTTGATTTTTAGCGGGGAATTTTAACAGTACATTCGCCCTGTACATGGATACATATGTACATAGGACTTATACTTGTATTGCGCTGTACTACATGTATTAAGAAATAACGATATCCGTTCTTCTTTTTTTGGACCTCACTGTGATAACACACCACACTATATATACTGCATCGATAATCTGCTTAACGATTTGCACTTAGCTTAGTTGTAGTTAAGTTGACTCCTCCTCATTACTCGGTATACTGCTCAAGTCGGTGAATTTTACAACTATGTTTTTTTTCTCATCACACCTTATAAGCCATGACTAAGGTGGGAGTTTTTTTTTTCAAAGGAGTTAAACAAAATTGAAACAAAATCGTTTGCCTGCATTTTCCAGACACTGATGTATTGTATATATATCTTGTTTATTTTTATTTGCTATTAAAGATCATAGTTTTCTTTGGAAATATATAAGCCTACCAGAACCTTTTTGAAATAGAAAAACATAAATAGTATTAAGGCTACCGTGTTAGTGGCTTATTAGGGGTTTCTGTTGTTTCACAGAAAGCCCTATTGCAATTACAACTATCATTTGGACGGATTTCAACATTGGAAAGTCCGTTATAAATTAAGATTTACATGGACGCAACGACTATGAGATTATTCTGAGTAATAACGGGTGTTGTAGGTTTGACATTAAGTAGTATCGTTCATTGTAAAAAATTGGGAATAGATTAAAACGATGTGCTTGTTGTTTGACTGCGGGCGGGCGCTAATTTGAAATAATGTATAATATGCATCTATATACATGTTTATTTTTATGGTTATTTTGCTGATGCGGCCAGGATTTCAGAAAGTGACGAGAAGCAAGGTGTATGTATTATTTTTGGACATAAGATTTATTTGGTAAAACTAACTATTTCGGTATCCGGTCAGCTCGATGATGATGGTTTACTTATACATGTACAGTCAACCCCCGATATACTGCCTGTATATCGGGGGTTGACTATATAAAAAGTACTACCGAGAAGGGCGAAATCTTATTTGAACTAACGCAATCATTGGGTTGTGATTTTCAGTTTGATTTAGATCTTCTCTTTCACATGTGGTTAATTTGTTCTTTCAATTCATCAAAAGCTTATGAATGTATTCTAAATGTATAATGAATATAATTTCATTCCTAACTTTGAAATGAAATTTGTATTTGTTGTGTTTCTGTGTTTGGTGTATTGGAGTTCGATCATCAACACCAACATCGACCGACCCGTTATTTATCCCATTATTTATCCTGAAAGTCTCGGCACTGGGGACTATACCTAGCATTTGCATTTTAGGCGTAGAGGAATCCGAAAAGGGCAGTTCTATAGGATATAATTATACATGTATTTGCAAAGAACGCACTAAGAATTTCTAGGGGCCCCCTGCTATACGGCCTTGGCACGACCAAATATCGTATTGGCGAAACGCAGGCTCGACTGACGGCAAGACGCAGCTCAAACTGAGAAATCCGTCCATCGTATGATAATGCAGTTAACTCCGCTTAACTCGTATCTTAGGGGACCGGATTAAGTGAAATGCGATTAGGTGACTTACAATTTCCGACATCCCCAAAGTGGTCATACATTGTTCAACCGTGCCTTGGTGTTAAACTTATAATGAAGCCTGGATATTTATGACAGAAAATACTCAGTTATTGAAAATAAATTGTATTGTATGTGCTGTATTGAATATTGACAATATAAACCCTAAAATCGTCGAAAGCATGAAACAGAGAATGACTCCTTTGGTTTGAGTGTCATGTTTTCGGGCGTTAAAGACATCTTTTCAGATAATCCTCATTCCTTAAGCGCAGTAGGAGAAGACTGTAAGTAAACGTGCGTATGCTACGACTATTTTATTGCAACAAAAAAGAGATTAGTTACAGATGTGTGATGAGAACATAAGCTGGCGGGTATTAACACATACTAGTAAGTACATGTATATAATCAGGGCCGTCGGAACAGGGGTAAAGCGATCAATCCCTAGTATTTTCATCTATGATGAACTTGGATGTTTTTGTTAAAATAAGAATGGTGAAATGATTTTCCAAAATTAGCCAATGAGACAAACAATATTTCTTCGTTAATTTTTGAACACCGTATTTAGTTATTACGCTAAACTGATGAACTGTTACATGCACATCAATGAACAATATTTTAAGAATATCCTTGTAAGTAATGTACTTCTGGGATAACCAGGCAGTCCCCTACAACCATCTAATTGCTCGCGACTATAAGACAGACAGACTTAAAGTTAATGAAATTAAAAGCCCAACCGGTGACTTATAGAAGAGTCGCGGGTGTGAAGTATTATTTTACCAATGCCACAAACGAATGATTGCAATGCAAGTAGGACATGCAAAAAAATCTGCTTAGAATGAAGAAGCTCCTTAAACCTAAATCAAACAATACCATTATCAAACAATCTGAAATTAAATTGAAACTGAGACAATCATTTTCGCTATTTTCACGCTTCCTCGCATTGAATAAAATGAAGTGAGCCTTTCGCTATTATTGTCACCGTAGAATTTCGATTACCAATATATGAAGGATGAGCATCGGCAGATTTTTGCGTAAATATTAAATGGATGGTCCCTCGCACATTACACAGCAATGCAGGGGAGCGGCTGTATGAACATAAGACGATTCATGCTTTGCCGATGCGGGCGAGCGCATTTGACTTTTTAATTTTTATTCGGGTCTTTTTGTGACGCGGGTGAAATTAAGGTATATCTTTGTGTGGCCTTACGGAAAATTTAAAAATCATGCCGGCTTCAAATTTGGAGAATATGTAACTACAGGGTGTCCCATCAATTACTACACATAAAGAACAGCCTGTATCCTCCACATTTCTTAATGAAATGTTTCGATTTTCCACCAAATGATAATGTAACGGTACTTTTTGATTATTATCGTGGTTGCTATGGTAATTTGATTAGTGATTTCCTAGCAACCAATTACATTGTTGTAGTGATTTTGTTTAATTCTGATTTAGAATAGATCACTGTTAAATCATGTATATGTCTCTGAAACAAAAAGCCTAGATGGTATGCTGGTTTTAGGAAACCAAATTTCTGTCAGTCTGAACCATAGATTTTGGTGTTAAGAATCCCTATTTGATTGCAGAGAAGCCCCTTAATGTCATCAAGTGAGCTGTCTGTTGTCTACGAGGTGTGATCTTTGGATTTGCCATACAATAGGTTATCCAGTGGCCCCATAATCGGGCCATGCCTTTTTTGACAAAAAAGGAAATGCTGACTATGAATGGAGCCAGCTCTCATAAGATGCTGATTCAGTACTCCATTACAAAACTTCATAGATGTCTAGAGGAATTCTCAATCCAGTGTGGTTCCAACAGGATGGTGCGCAATGTCTTTCAGCACACAAAACAATTCATGTTCTGCATAGGCATTTCGGTGACAGAATCTCAGCGCTCCAAACTGTAAACGACTGGACCGCATTACTCGCCTGACCTAAATCCACTGGATTTTTACTTGTGGGGCTAGCTGAAGAACACAATGTACCAAAACAAACGATAACTATTCATGATTTAAAGAAACATCTGCAATAACACAGTTGATTGTCAATGTACTGAGCTATTTCAACAATAGACTGAATCATGTGATAAAATTGAAATGTTCTCCCATCTAGCATATTTTGTAAACTAATTTGATTTTAGTCCATTAATTTATCTCAAGCAGTTTGAAAATGACAGGTAGTTCTTTATGTATAGTTATTAATGGGACACCCTGTACTATGTCTTTTAACCTCCGTGAAGAGATGCTCCAATCACAATTTTCCTATACAGAGTGTTTCAAAATACCAAGACTTCAGAAAATGGACTATAACTTCGGTTGCAGTCAAATAAAGCCAAATTTTATTGAGATTGAAGAGGGACTGTTCTGAAGCTATCGACAAAAATGTATTTGATGCGAGACGAATAAGTGGGAAGAAACAGAGCGTGACTTAACTCAGTCAAATTTACTTGCGCAAAGCTGACTGACAGAATAGATGATTAACAGAAACAACAGGATACATAATTGATTTATTACACATTTTGCATCATCAACCTATTCATATGAACTCAAAATACTTTGTTGGCAACGTTGCTACTTAGATTTCAGTTGGTCACTCTCAGATTTTATTTCAAAGATATCATTAGCAGTGCAATTCCATGGTATCCTCTTATTGGGAAAACGAAGTTATACCTAGTTGCAAGAATTAAGATGATTTACAAAACTTCTCAGAACTTCTCAAAGTCGGATTCGCTAAAAGAAAACAAGGAAATGATTACATTCTTATGATACATTGATATTATGTTATTATTGACATTTGTGGATTAAAGAACTTTTATCCCAAAGTCAAATCTGAAAAACCAATGATTGAACTGCCATCTAATGATTTTAGGACGACCGGTACGTAGTAGGCCTGTTATCGTGAAATCCGTCGCGTTAAACGATTACGTCCAGTTAACGCCACGTACGCGTCTGAAACTTCTTCGCTTAAATATGAAACATAGAGTTCGTATATGGTGAATTTTTGAGACTTGGTGATTGAATATTGCCGAAATAAAAAAATTGAAACTCTAAAGTAGCGCCGCCCTGTCTAGAAGTAAATCTGTATTAATCCGCGCTTAAAATAGTGCCACACATACATTTTTGAAATGGCACTTTACAACCCTATGTTCACCATAAAATTGAAAATTTGCAACAACATTTTTGGGATCGGTTGGTACCCTAATTATTAACATTTTTCCATTATTAACCAATGTTGTAGAATCGCAACACAAAAGTAGTTCTTTTAAGCCCCAAGAGATGACAGCACCTTACAATACCTTCAACTGGTTGGCATTGCACAATCAATGCCTCCAAGACTTAAATATGTCAAGAACTTGTTGTTTCCTTGAAAAGTTCAGATGTTATAATATTGAAATATAAAGCCTAAAGAGTGCATATATCTATCGAGTTCATTTATTTTACATTTGGAAATCTGTAATTTGGTCCATGAGTTTTAGTGTGCAAAACAACATTGGTTGACTGGGGTAAAATGACATTTGGACAAATATCTTTTTAATTGACGTTTCCCCCTTTAAATCTATTTCTATTGATTTTAGCATTTTTATCCTTGCATTCAGTTGCTGAAGCAATGATCGATGCTGGTAAGAAATCTCATGTTGGTTACCCTTTTCTTGAAGCCCAATAATCCCCTCCAGCCACGAATAAACATTGGTCTGTTATAAACCTATTATCTCGATGATGTTAGATGTGATTTCTTAGATCATTAGTCGACAATATCGAGATTCACCAGAGGTAGACTATGCCCATGTGGTTATGCCGGAAATTGTTGTTCAAAATGCGATGTATACCTGTAGTCAGCCAGCCAACCTTAAAAAACTATCCTAAAATTCGACGATCACGGCATTTTTTGTTACAGCTTGGCATCTGGGCTCATTTGATAGCAGAGTATGTGGGCTATCATGTGTGGTGGATGCCTTTTACAATTTTTTCGTTTTTTGGCCTACAGGGGGCGTTAAAGTCAGACATTTTGAAACTTAAACATCTTCATTTTCATTCGGCAAGGAAATACACTTTAAACTACTTTTGCTAAATAATTCGAATATCTCATCTTGGGTTTGGAGTAATTTTACAATCTACTGTGTTAGAAGACTAAAACAAACTATTTTGTAAGTTTCCATTAGGAGAAACTGTTCTTTGAAATCAGAGGCATAAATCTGAAAATATATTCTTGTCAAGTGTATGGAAACTTTCCATGTTTTACCAATGTTGCGAATTTGGAACATTTCAAAAAACTATGTCAAACAGAGGCAACAATTAAGATAACTATCATTACTATTAGTATCTTAACACGTTAAGAAAATGAGTAATTTTTTGCCCACTAGAAATGTGCTTGGTTAACAAACGGTCATATAGGCGCCTATTCTCTGCTTTAGTTGTTTATTTCTGTATATCGGGAAGTTTATTTTGTCGCTTATCGTCCGAAAGTTCGGTATTTTCTTGGTGTGTGTGACAGCCGATTTTTTACACATTTGGTGATTTTGACTCGGCAAGTATACGTGTCCCATCGATTCAACACAGCAGCTAATGTCGAATCGATACTCAGCGTTCACGTGCGCCCAAGTCTAGTACACGCACAGTATAGTTTTTACAGATCGCAGCACGTCGAGCAACGCTGTAAACTTTCACTGTTACTAAGTAAAATGATTACCGGTAATAGTCAGTAGGGTTTCTGCTGCTTTCGCAGAAACCCTCCTGTAATTCTGTTGATTATTATCATTATTATAAATTTTCCACTTTCCAGCCAAAATTTTTTCATGAAATGTAACAGCTTATAAACGTAATTTTCATTTCTGTCAGAAATATAACTCAGTGCCTGACCATTTCGAATTTGCGTATAGTAATTTATTACGAATTAATCCCGTGTATTTACCGGGTCTAAACAGCGACAAGAATAACGCAAAGGATTGTCATCCGGAGATAAAAGTACATCCCGAAAAGCCTACAAATTACCGGACGACCTCGAGCGTCAAACTCAACCGTAAATCGCGAATTCAGGCTCATAATTAGTCCGGATCCGTCATTTACTGCGGACAATATGCAGCCAACATGGCGGATGGTTGAAATCATTTCAGCTTAAATTTATCGCAAATTCATTGCGAGTTTTAGGACTTTAATGAACTATGATCCCTAAAATGAGTCAATTGATTAATTCTATTAGTAAATCAATTTACGTTGGCTACATTTCCTGAAGATTTCTGGCTCAAATCAACGTAATATGGACAGGAATGGTAGGGATCTTCCTATGGAATTTTACTTCCGCGTTCACTTGACGACTCGGATCGACGACAACGACAGCAGAGTTTATGCAATTTAAGGTGAGAATCCACTAACCAGGGAATGTTAGACATGATTTCTTGGTCTAACTGCAGTTGAGGTTACCTTTCCACTGGGTGGTGCTATGATATGAGTACATATGATAGCAAATGAGTACTCTGCAAAGCAATCATCATTGTTGGCTACCTACTTGCCTAATGCCTAGCTTTTTGTGGGGCTAGAATAGATGTAGGCCCGTAATGTAGTGTGTAGAGCCATTGGAAAGCCTTAGTAGTTAGTAAGGGACTGGTTTACACTTGTGTATTCGACTATTTATTTCGATTACTTTCTTTCCAGCTATTAATCGTGGAATGAACTGTTCACTGCAGTCTTCAATTCTTTTGCCGATTCTTGCAGCTGGTGGGAATATATTTAAACCACAGTGTGCAAGTGTACGTTTCAAATTAAGCGTCTCAGATGCTGTAAGTACTTGACGTTTTTGTGTAATTGTTTTTTTTTCTAATGTCATGTTTAAAATATTAGATCAGTAATCTGTCGTGCTAGTGTACATGCAGAATTTGATTCATTGTTATTATGGGATGATAATTCACGAGCATCAAGAGTCCTACGATATACCCTAGATATGAAGCTTTTAAAAGTTTTTCAGAGACTTGTTTTGGAGTAAACCGAATAATCCTTAAAATACCAATTCCACATGGCTTAACGGTCGGTGTCTATGCTCTGCGAGACAGTAGTAATAGATGTTTCACGACAAACGCACGATTTAAATATTTATTATACTTTCTTTCACTCCTCTATTATATTACATAACTGAGTAATTCTTACATTAGATTGCTTAATTACAGGTGGAAAGAGGTCAGATGGCATGAAAATCGACTGTGGCTGACTAATTGACGCGCGCAGATAAAGCGTTGAGGTTTCAAAAGATGTAGCCAAAATGCTTGTATCATCAGGGGTAGTCGAATTATCCGAAGATAAATGAAAACTCCACCTTGTTGATCGTCAGTTGATTTAGCTGTAATTATTTCGTCTGGATCAATCGACACATAATTCATTTCTAAATATGTGTTCAGTAGAATTTCTTTCAATACAATAAGAATCTATTTGACTAATTTTTAGGCCAGCCGTAGGCTGAGCCTATTACTATACAAATGGAGCGAATTTAAATGACATGGTTTCCACACAAAAGGCTCTTTTGCTTGCCAAGTGAGGGCATATTCGAACAAATCACGTATTTAAGCGTAATCCATTCTCGGAATCGTAGCGAGCAGAATTTTGAAATAGGGTCTCATAAAAATGTTTTCTGCATTTTTCACGAAAGTTAAATCGGGAAAATTTCAATTTTTATCAGCCAATCAGGAAGTTGTGTCTTCCGTGTGATTGGTTTATCTGAAAATATCAGCAGCTGTTCACGTGAATTATCGCGATTTCATTACTGGCGCTTTTGCGCATGACGTCATGTATCAACACGCGACAATACTTCCGCGTTCGCTACGTGTTCGCTGATTGGCCCATTTACTGGGAAATTCCACAGAAGCCTAATGTGGTTTGTTACAAGCGCTGTGATTGGCCCGACCCGATTCTGGCATGGCTTTAGCTTAGTGGGTTCGAATCCCTTGACGGGTGAAGATGATGGATCCTATCAATATCTATTGAAACAAATAAGTTTCCCGGTTGGGCAGCCGCGGATATCTACCGGAAGTGTTCCGGTTCGATATTTCGAGGTTTCTTTGAATTTTGGAGTGATATTGAAATCCGGTAAATACGGCAGCGGTAGATTGTGAAAACCCATTGCATGATATTTGTATTACTTAATCAACGAAAAGCGTCGGGGCCGCGCCAGGAGTTTTCGTGATTCAAGTAGCGCAATAGCCTACTTCTTCGTGTTCTTCCACCTCAATTTTCACTCCGCCGATTTCTGACACGGCTCTGTCCCCGTCGGCGCTGTGATTGCACTTTCGTACCACCAAAATTTTTTATTTCTATATCAGGGAGGTCTGGAGAATAAAAAAGTCAAAATTTGGATATCACATAGGCCTGATTTCATCGAATAAGTCGACCATGGTCGTTACGTTTCCGTACTTATTACCACCTAAAACCGTCTGAACAATTTTGTCACAACCAACATTTCGTTTACAGAAATCAGGTGTTCACGTGAATCCACGGTATCGTCTACTGTACTGTTTTACTTCCGGGTTTTATTTTAAGATTTAAAATTGTATTTCAAGATCGATTTCTATGAAGTCTTTAGTTGATTTGGTGTTTGGGAGGAATTTTTATTTGCTCTACAGAAAATTCATCCTTGACAATTGCGCAAGGTTCGCGAAAAAAAGGTTTTACCAAATCGGGTGTATGACCTTGATATGCTAATTAGCCATGTGCCCGAATTGCAAATTCAATCAAATTTTATTCTGCCAAAAAATGTTAAATACAATTCGCTTTCCGAGAGTTAATGGTATGCTGCATGGAACAAAGTTGTTTTGAGATGGGTCTTGAAGCTATTGAGGTCGAGAGATAACCATCTAGATAGTTCGTGAGAGTTCCAAAGTTTTGAAGACGCTTCAAGGTAATGTCTTGATATTTGTTTTATACGTGTATCTACCCTAGACACATCTTCAGGCCAAAAACTGGCCCTGTCAGATTCAAGATGGCCGACTGGCAGCCATTGTTGTTCGCCAAAATCAGCACTTTTTACACATTTTTGAAGTTTTCGAGGGAAATTTTGAAGACACTTTTATCAATAACCTTGATCATTCGTATATATTTGTATCCCCCGAGGGCCCATCGGCATGAGAAAAATTGAGTCGATCGGACTCAAGATGGCCGTACTGTGACCTTTTTTGTTCCCAAAAATGTCATTTTTGGCCTGAATTCTGAGTACTCTAGCTTTCTAATGGTGCGCCATGTTTCATTGCAATTTGTAATGGGTATTCTTTGGAAAGGGATCTTTTATATCCGAGAGGGTATTTTTGACCAGGCAATTATGACGCACTTGGCAGCCATCTTGGGGTCATCAGTACTCATTCGTAGGTGGAAAAAAAGTTTTTCCACATCATAATTGATACTTAAGCATATTTTGCTACTATAATCAATTGGAAAGTTGTAGCTCATGACATGTTCTATGATCGAGGTGAGTTTCAAGCTCATTGGTTTTTTTATGGCCACCAGGGGGCGTTGAACAATACAATAACTTAGTATTTCTATATTACATTCGTTCCTGCTGTCTGTGTTAACACACGATTTTACTATGTAAATGATATTGAGCAGGGAGTGTATATTGATAAATATAACCCACAGATTACATCATTTATAAAAAGCAAATCTGACAGGCTGGCCATTGTGCCCCTTGGGGCTCTTGTTTACGAATGTATTCAGGAGTGAATTTTAATTGATCTCAAAACCAGAGAAAACATTCTTCAAAAATTTAGAAAATCCTAGACTCATAATCAAATTCTGTGAAGTCATTTAAGGTCTTTTGCTCGATACAAGCCAAGGGCTCAGGTGGCTAAAATTTAATTCATCACTGTCCTATAATGCCGAGTACGACGTAGTTTACACACTGAAAACGTTGCGCTGTGTAAGTGTATTTGGATAAGTCAGCAATATAATGACGGCTCTGCCCCGCGCGCTCCATCTGAGACATAAACAAGTTGGACTGTATTGCTTCGATGCTTTGACAAATGGACTCCTAATATCCACGTATCCAGCATATGTTGACCCAGGTTGCGCTTCTTGGCAATAGTCATATGTTATGGGCTAGAATTATTTCGATGAAATCTTCGTACGCTTCCCAGTTCGACATATGAACCAATTAGGCAGAAACCCGTTATCGCTGCTATGCAGCTATATTTAATTCTTTTGGACTTTCGCGTCAGCGATCCACTTTAAAGTCCGGCTATGTGTGTTTAGTTTGCAGCACAGTGATCGGAGCGCACATCGATAACATTGATAATAAATCACGCAATAATTACGCATCCACATTCTGATTGTTAATTTTATTTGTATAATTTGTGAATATTGTTGTCACGGTACTTTTGTGTTTTTTGTATGGATGCTAGCATTAAGGGGCCTCTCTAGCTTTGCTAGGCCTGCGTAGATTGTATATATGTATTCATATTGTATTCTATGCAAATAATATATTGAATAGAATTGAATTAGGTACGGTCCCGTCGGCAATATCGCCTTTTACCAGTAAAATCTAGAACAAGGCTCTGGCCGCATCAACACTATAATTTATTTCAAAAACTCTCTAAAAGATCGCCTAAACCAAGAAATCATGCTTCAACAAAACCTTCATATTTGGAGTCTTAAAGGGCAAATGCCATCAAAATTGTACTTTCTGCGATTTCTTAACCAGAAGAAACTTTAGTATACATATAACGACCTGAGATGTGACTTATTGAAAAAAGGAGCACGAATTAGCCGTATAAGTTAGCGGAATAGTCATCTATTTATCCTTCACTCTGTGCGTATAGTTCATATTCAACCGGAGGGTGGCGCTATTTATGATGTTAATACTTTAGGTGACGAATCCCATTTTCTGTTTGACTGTACCTTACTTAATGAACCCGGCAAAAACTATTTGAATTTGAATACCTTTAATACCCTTGATATTCTGAAAAACCCAACGGTCAAATTAGCTAAATTCATTAAGACCGGCATTCTCATTCATTCTCTAAATTTTAATCACTTCAGTGTTGTTTTGTAAATATTTGTATATACATGTGTAATAGTTTTCCTCCATATACCATGGAAATGGTTGGAGTGTAAATAAAATCGTAATCATTATCGTAATCGTAATCGTAAACTATGACTGAATCACAAGCGCGACACATTTCGATAAGGCGATTACCGTAATTATTTATGACGGTATCTTTGGAATTTCGGGGTTGAATTAAATCTCGATTTTGACCGATTGAGAAGGATAGATATACGAAAAAGAAAGCTGATGAAAAATGATGGCGATTATCATGTCATATACAACGGTAGCAACACTATACAATGGTAAGAGTTTATTAATTCAAATCACTCTAAAACGATAAAATATCGCATGAAATGTCTAGTGAAATGATTGGAAGCCGTGAGCGTTTGTCAGAGATGACGTTAGAAACACGCACCTGCTAAGATAAACAATAACAAATCGCTATTACCGCTAATTGCGACACTCCTACTGTACAGACGTACTTTCGGCGCGCTCGTTTCAATCGACCTTTGAACCAGTCTTCAACTCAGTATGGCTTTACACCAGGCGAAAGCATTTAAATACGATAATTCGATGGCTCAGGATTTCGAAAATTTCTTACTGATCCCTAAGATTAGGGTACAGTATAACAAACTTGATACTTCACAAATCTGTGAAATTCTGGCGACTGACGATACAGCTCGGCAGTGCGTTGAAAAAGTGATCGATTTCAACGCTTATAACGTAGGAGTATTCTGTGGTTCCCCGGAGAAGTACGAAATTCTAAAAAAACACAGGATTACATTCAGAGGAGCAACGATAAATTTCCGATCGGCACTTGAAACACCAACCATTGTCAGAATCGAGGGTATTCCGGCGATCTGCCCTCATGAAGCGGTAGATAAGATGATCCGGCCATATGGAAACATTCTTACGGGATCCTATCACCCGACGATAGGAAAAACAACTTTCCAGAACGGGGAGAAACGCGTACTGGAGGTGGCAATTACATCGCCAATCCCGAGAAACATTACTGTGGATTCCAAACGTTATGGTTTACTCCTTGTACGGGTCTGTTATAACGGACAGCCCGAACATTGCGCTATATGCGGACAATTTAACCATACCTGGGTTGAGTGCAATGTTACATGTACCCACACAACCCATACACCAGATCGATGCCGTCAACTCCACTTTCGACAGGCTGTTTCTTTACAATCGATGAAAAGAAGAAACCCAACACCAGCAGAGGCAACGGAGGAGAAGGATGAAGCGACGACAGAAGTGGATGTTGTCACTGAGGAGTCGAGGAAGAGGCCACCCTCCCCAACTGAACTGGTACAAACTCCGAAAAAATCACAAAAATCAAAGCCGCCCTCGGAAGGAGAAAGCTCACCAATACAGAAGCCAACAGAAAACGAACACGAAGAAAGTGACACGGACGATACGTGCGAAGTTGCTGCAAAAACAACAAAACCAAGCACTGCGCCACCAGCACCAGTCCGAATGCAGAAAAGGAATCAAACAAAGAATGGAACTAAATCAAAGACCAAAAAAACTACTTAAGGTGAGGTATTCATAACGTTTTACTAATGTAGGCAAATGAGATATAAAATGGCGGACGTGTTAGAACGTATTAGATTACTATCACTAAATTGCAACGGCTTAGTTTACTCGAATGCTCGAATTTTTGGCATTTTTGAAAGACTTAAACACTACTCACATATCGAATGACTATGAAGTTCAAAAAATATTTAAGCCCTTGAGGAAAGATTTTGAAATTATATCTAATATTATAAACGAAAGAAAATGTGGGGTAACCATTGGTATTCGAAAATCTTTAGACTATACAATTTTAGATAAGACTGTAGATAGACAAGGGAGATTGATATCCTTGAAAATATCCCTATTCAGCCAAATTTACAATATCGTTAACATATATGCCCCAAATAAGGAACGTGATAGGAAAATTTTCATAAGCAATATCAGTAATTATCTTAATATAAACCCTAATGAGCATACAATAATAGCCGGAGACTTTAATTGTATAGAAAGTCCCATAGATCGTGATTCAACATCCGTCAATTCATCAATACGTAGTGGTTCAGAACAATTAGCTAATTTATGTCAACAAAACAGATTAGCAGACGCTTACAGACTTAAAAACCCAGACACACCAGCTTTCTCTCGAGTAGCAAAACGCAATAACAACGCCATTAAAACAATAATAGATCGATTCTATGTATCAGACACTTTACAGCCAGACATAGAACAGGTGAAACATATCAACTCTATTCATTCCGATCACAAGATCGTCGAATTGACAATTAACACTTCTCAAGTCAAACGTGGCAAGGGATACTGGCATCTCAACAAAGAACTACTTAAAAACCCTAATTACATCACTGTGATAACAGAATTTTGGAATCAATGGCAAAATCACAAACAGTTTTATGAATCGATTATTGAATGGTGGGAAGAGGGCAAAATTCAAATAAAACAAAGATCTATAAAATTTGCATTAGAACTCCGCAGAATTAAAAACAATCTTAAGAAATCATTAGAATCTGAATTATTCATTCTCGAAAAACTTTCTGATTTAGGAGTAAACACTAACCAAAATCAAATTGAATATCTTACCAAGCGTATTCGTGACTTCGACATTGAAAAAGCAAAAAGTGCAATGATAAGATCTAAAATTGAGTGGAGAGAATTTGGGGAGAAAACAAGTACCTTCTTTGCAAATTATGAAAAACAACGCGCTAAAAAGAATCACATCAGGACTCTCAAAAACATTCTGGGTGAAATTAAAACTGGTCAAAAAGACATTGAAAAAATTCAACTAAAATTTTATAAAGACTTATATAGAAAAGAAGAAACGGATTTAGAAACCCAAAATCTATTCCTGAGTAATCTACCTAAAATTTCTAATCAAAAGAAACTCCAGCATGACTCCGTAATAGATATCAATGAATTAACAAATTCAGTCAAAACTTTCCAAAATAATAAATCCCCTGGTATAGACGGACTACCTATTGAATTTTATAGAATATTTTGGCATACTCTCCAAAATGACTTTCTACAATTAGTACATGCGTGTATACAAGAAAATAGACTTTCTAAATCAATGCAAACTGGTATTATTTCATTAATTCATAAGAAAAATGACAAAACAGACTTGAAAAATTGGAGAACAATCTCATTACTATGTACAGATTACAAAATATTCACAAAAGTTCTCGCTAACAGATTAATTAACTGTCTAACAGACATAATACACCCAGACCAGACATGTAGCGTAAAGGGACGTCGAATTCAAGACAATGGTCATATCATAAGAGACTTAATTGATTACGTTAATAATGATAATTTAGAAGCATTTTTAGTGACCATCGATCAAATGAAAGCTTTTGATCGTGTTGACTGGCAATATATGTTTAAAACTTTAGAATCTTTCGGTTTTGGAGAAAATCTAATTCGGTACATCAAGACTTGCTATTCAAATCCAAAATCCAGAATTAAAAGTAACGGCTTCTTAACTAAACCCTTCACCTTAGAAAGAGGCGTAGTTTAGTTTAGTTTAGTTTATTGCTCCAAAAAAGATATACAATTTTTCCGAGCATAACAAAATAGTATGAATAGTATAAATATAAAAGCTGGCAAATTTATACATATTAATAGCCCTAGCTATAACAACCGTGTAGCAGTCGTAATGTATTTAGATAGACTGTAATACAGGTTTTCATTACTGAGCAATTGCTTGAATTTATAATGATTTGCGCCAATTCTATATCTGTTAGGTATATACAAAATTCTTAAAGCGTTGAAAAATTCGCACTTCAGTATGAAATGATATTCGTCCCCAATAGTATTCTCGTTACATTTATTACAAACTCGTTCGTTCCGTGGTTTGTTTTCATATCTACCAGTCTCTATTGGTAATTTATGGTTGGAACATCTAAATCTACATAGTGAGATTCTTAAACTTCGTGGTAGTGATGAAAGATATTTTTCTTGTCCCCAATCAGTTTTAAATATTCTATACGTATCTAATTTAGAGGATAGTACCATCGATCCATGCCATGTCTGTTTAAATTGATCTTCTAATCTAAGTTTTACGAGTTCCCCAAGGTAGGGAATATTCGGAAAAGTTTGTTCCAACCATATATTACCAAGACCACAATTCTGTAAGATTGATTTGATACAGGATATCCATTTACTTTGCGAACCATTTAAATGACTATTATAAAGAATGCGGTACATTTTACCAGAGTATGTCTCTTCATGCAGGATCAAGTGTCCCCAAAATTTTACCATACGAACTTTGATACGAATTTCAAATGGAAACCTTCCTGTCTCACCGTATATCATCAAATTTGGTGTTGACCTCTTGAGGCTTAGCAGATATTTACAAAATGTTAAATGAATTTTTTCAATAACATCAAAATTTCCAAAGCCCCACACCTCACAACCAAATGTTAAAATCGATCCAACCATTGCGTCAAAGACTTGGAAAGCAGTATCAAAGTCAAGAGAAAAATGTTGAACTTTCTTAAGAACAAATATAAGCGCCTTCTTTGCGTGTTCACAAATCAGCTTTTTACATTTTGCAAAGTTTCCTGTATAATTAAAAAGCACACCTAAATATTTAAATTCAGATACAGTTTCGATTAATACTCCATCGATATTAAATACGGGTTGTCTAATAGACTTCCTTTTTTCGAATACAATGGCTTTAGTTTTACTAATATTGATTACTAATTTCCACCTTTTACAATAAGCGACCAACATATCGAGGTTTTTCTGAAGTGCACTTGCACTATCGGCCAATAAGATCGTATCATCTGCGTACAGCAGAACTAGTAGCTGAACCCATAGATCTTCGTTTTCGAAGGGAGATGAAATCCCTTGACAACCACTTTCAATTAATGAAGCCTCAAGGTCATTGACAAATATAGAAAAAAGCACTGGCGATAAATTTTCCCCTTGTCTCAATCCTATGTTACTAAGAAAACAACCTGAGGATTGACCCTGCACGTGAACCATGGATTTGATATGTTTATACATATTATGAATTACGTTTAGGATATTTCCGGTGATACCTGTTGAGATAAGTTTGTGCCACAGTGCCTTTCGCCATATTGTATCAAATGCCTTTTGGTAGTCAATAAAAATACAATAGAGCTTTCGCTTCTTACTAAAAAGGGTGTCAATTACTGAGTGAAGGGTGAAAATGTGATCCAAAATGCTATGATTTTTTCGAAATCCGGCTTGATTTCTATTCAGGAGTTCATTTGATTCAAGAAATTCATGGAGACGATCGTTTAATATACTTGTGAATAACTTACTAATACAACTCAGTAATGTGATTCCCCGATAATTGTCCGGATCACGTGGCTCGCCTTTGTTCTTAAAAATAGGTGTAACTTTACCAATTGTCCAGTTCTCAGGGATAATCCCAGTTTCCAGGACCTTATTAAAGAGATTGACTAAAGTGGGCATTATTATATCTTCAGAGGTTTTAAGGAATTCGTTCAGTATCTCGTCACATCCAGGTGCCTTGTTATTCTTAAGTTTCTTTATACATTTAGAAATTTCCGATTCCGTAATGACTCGATTGAGGGCGTCGTCATTGTCAACATCGATAAAGTTATTTACATCAAAATAATTACTATCATCGTCGTCGTCTGTTGGTATTTGATTTAGTTTTGAAAAATGATGAAAAAGGTCGGATAGGGAGGCTTTACAAACATTTTGTTTGGCTTTAGAAAAAAACTTCCAATAAGCTCTTGGATCGGTTTTCGACAGTTTTTTCAAAAGGTTATTTTGATCCAAAAGGTATTTTTTTGTTTCGCTTTTTTAATAGCCAAATTGTATTTCCTATAAGCCAAATTCATGTGTGTTCTTCGTTGTGGTGTTGGGTGTCTTTTACAGCTCTTTCTTGCTCGCCTATAACATTTTCGGTGTTTTAAAACTTCAGGGTCAGATAAAAACGGCTTTTTACGATTATTTTTTGAAACAATCTTTTTTCTACCCATTGTACGTTCGGAAGCTCCAATCAATGTCTCCGTTAAAATATTATTCGCAGTTTCACAATTTATTTTGTTATCGTTTAGATCAAGATTTAACTGACTTAATTTCTGTTGGTCAATAGCATTCCTAAAGAGACCCTCTTTATCTTTTGACCACCGGATTTTGCCCTTCTCTCTGGGTGGTAGAAACTCATTCCTTTCAATATTACAATCTGAGGCTAGAGTACAATAAATAGCACAATGAACATCGGACAGTATACGGTCAAGTCCATAACATTAAAATCAGAGCATTTCGTGAAAAGTTCAGCTGACATTAAAATATAATCCACAACATGATGATTTACGCCCTTTACACAAGTAAATTCTCCAACGCCCTGATCTTTTCCTAATCTTCCATTTGCTACAAATATATTATGATTTTTACACAGCTCTAATAATCGATAACCCCAGTTATTCACGTATTTGTCCTTATTTTTTCTGCTTAAAAAACCACCATTTATCATTACAGCTAGACTATTAGCAGATTCATGGAATATCTCATTTATAGCTAGAATATTAATCAAATTTTCATCATGCACAACGTAATCCGGTAACTCTAAAATGTAAATGTATTATTATCTGACGTTAAATTAATCATATCTGTATCTAGTTGGTCAAACATTTCAGTTTTTCCGTAACTACTCGACACCGGTGGTATGTATACACCTCCCAAGGTCAGGTTTTTATCCCAACCTAAGTACGACTTATTCAGTTCAACCCAAAGTACATGGCTTGATGTTTTTGGTAGAACTTTAACATAGCTATTAAGATCTTTCCTTATGGCAATTAATATACCCCCCGATTTTCTCAGAGCTAATTTAAATCTATTGTTCATTACCACATAGAAACCAAGCGTATCAAAATATTCTTTGACCCATAATTCGTCTGTTTCATCAATTTTAGTTTCTGTTAATACAATAATATCTGCGAGTGTACAAAAGTTGTTGAAATCCAAGGAGTCTATCTTTGTTTTTAATCCACCGACGTTTAAACTATATAACCGCAACTTATCAAAGTTAGGAAGGCCAGACGATTGTATGTTACGCTCGACAGTTTCCTATTCGTTTTCTAACGCGGCTCGCGCATTCGAAATTATATCGCTTAGATCGATGAGATTGTTATTCGCATTGGGGGATTTGGGATTTAACGGTTGATCTAGGGTGAGCATCGTATCATCAGGCTCTAACATTTCGTTAACAGAGGGTGTCTTTGTTTTTGTGCTGTCCATCGGGTTTTCTGCCGTTGGTGTCGGATTGTCCACCGGTTTTTGTTGGTTTTTCGGTTGGTGTTCTGCGGCGATAGTGGGGTTTTGGACTGCCTGATCGGCCAGGCTTCGGCTGTGCGTATTCGCTCCTGTCGGTGGTGATCTCATGTTTGGTTTTCCGTTACCCACTGGTGACCAACGCGTAACTTTCACTATTTCGCTATCGATAACTTTGAATGAATCTGATTTATACACTAACCTATCATACGTAACAAATGCTTTCACGTGGGGTTCTTTCGCTTTGATTTCACGTAGCTTATCGAGGAGAATTTTGCGTTTCGCTCGTATTTCCAGTGGAAAATCCTCATAAATTCGGATTTTCGTATCTGTAATTGCATTTTTCCGCGCTTGATAGACTGAAGTGCGATCGCAATAATCTCTAAACTTAACGGTTATAGATCGCGGCAACTTGGTGTTTGGGCCCACGTAAGTAGGGTTCCTATGTGCTCGCTGGAATACCATATTTGTAACCTGTGTTCTATCCATCTGAAATGAATTTATAAGCGATTCGTGAATTTGTAATTCGCAATTCATATCTGATTCTGGCACTCCTACAAAAACAAGGTTGCTACGGCGTGCTCTCGCTTCTTGGTCGATTAGACGGTCTTCGAGCAATCGCAATCTTTGACCACTCGGCTGACGTGTAGTTGTTTTTTCTAAATCGCATATTTTGCTACTGAATTCGTTTCTTAGTTCGGTTCTCAGTTCGTCTTTCGCATTTTGTATTTGGAAATCAATGTTTTTTTCGATTTCAGTTTTGTATAACTCCATCTCTTGTTTGAGCTGATTAAACTTACAGTCGATCTTCCTTTCGAGAGTAATTTTCATCTTGCGTATCTCATTTAGTAGCATTTTGTTGGAGATTTCATCATCCTCGGCGTCTGTTTGATATTCGCTCTCACTGCCCATATGATCCTCTGTTGCGCATTTTTTTGATGGATTGGGAGCGTCGCCAGAGGTATTTAGGGAGCCTTCTGAGCGATCTCTTTTTTTGCGGTTTTCCTCAGTAGAAGGCTGCTCTGTTTCCGTCTGCTTACTAGCACTATCTTTAGGAGTTGCCACCGATTTACATTTCGAATTTTGTGACTTTTTTTGGGTGCAGTATTTACTGTCGAATTGACTCCTCGTGGTTTAGGCCCCATTTTAGCGGTTTATAGTCAGTGTTACAAGCTGTAAACGCAGTCAAGCGGAACGAGTGATTGTGTTGAATCTCTGTACTGAACGTTTATATATGGCCGTGTGGAAATAACCAAGTTCAAATTTGGAGGCTTTGAGAGTTTAAAGTTCTAATTACAGCATTAACGGATGAGATAGAAGCAGTATATTCTTACATGTTCGTTTCACTGAGCATCAATACTATCATTTCCAACGAGTAAGCAGGACGATTTTTCCGTTAAACGAGCTAAAACGTCAACTTTGTTGGAGAGATTTCCCTCGTGCGTTCTTGTATACAAATAGCGGAAGTATACACGTAAGACAGGGATGTCCCATGAGCGCAATACTCTACATAATAGCAGCGGAACCATTAGAAATTAAAATACGCGAAAACAACAATATCAAAGGAGTAAAACTACCAGATGACACAGAAATTAAAATCAAACAATTTGCAGATGACACTACATTATGTCTAACCGACTTAGAATCATTGAATCAAGTCCTTACAACCTTAACTCTGTTTGAAAGAGCATCAGGTGCAAAAATTAATAAAGATAAAACTGAGTGTATGTGGATAGGATCTTGGAAAGCTAGAAACGATAAACCTTTAGACTTAAATTGGAAGAAATCAATGAAAATTTATGGAATTCATTTCGGCAATGAAAATACTGATGATTTAAACTGGAATCCGAAAATAAATAAAATTCAAAATATCATAAATCTTTGGCGCCAAACTAAATTATCTTTACATGGCAAAAAGGTTGTCATAAACTCTTTTATACTACCTATATTATGGTACACTTCCGAGATTTTTCCAATTCCAGATAAATATATCAAAATCTTTGAACCAAAAATCATCAATTTCCTATGGGATAATGGAAAACGCCTTGTCAGTAAAGACATAATACATAAAAAAATCGAACACGGAGGTCTCGACTTACACAACATTAAATACAGACAACAAACGCAGGCAATTAAGACGATAATAAACCACGCTCTAAAACCAACACACTGGAAACCACTTATCAACTACAATCTGCAAAAATATCTAGGCCCAGGCTGGAATATTTCAAACATCATTCACAATGAAATACCCAAAAAAGTCATTACAAATGACTACTACAGACATTTATTAAAATCATGTACAGTTTTTCAACAACATCTAGTTACAACTGAGACCATTACCGAAATTCTGCAAAAACCTATTTTTGGCAACCCAAAAATTAAGCTCAACAAGAAAACCAATTTCACAGAATACATACATCACGGTATAATCAATCTACGACATCTATTCGATAATCGTGGAAACTACAAAGCATTTAACGAAATTCCATTAACAAATAAATTTAAACACACATGTATATACAATGCGATACCGCAACATTGGAAACTAATTCTGTCTGACCAAAATTTAGATCCCGATGAATTACCAAAAATCTATGTACAATTTGGTTATATAGTGTGCACTATAGGAAAACTTTTATCATCTCAAATTTATCGAATTCTATTATTAAAAAATCTCCATCAAATCACACCGATAGGGCAAACCAAAATTACTGAAATGTTAAATGCTGATCTGAACTGGCCGGAAATTTGGAATGAAGTTGAAAATAAATAAATTGATAGACGATTTAGTGATATTCATTGGAAATTAATGCATAATACTCTGGCAACAGCTTCAAAACTAGTACTTTGGAAAATAAAAACTGATCCAAATTGTAAAATTTGTGGACGCGCGGCAACGAATGACCATGTAGTATTCTCATGCACAGAACCACAGCAATTATATTCATCTATACAACCAATCATACAACGCATACTAGACACACCAATAAATATCACTCAAGACATCGTCTACACAGGAATTACTAAAACAATAGAAAGAGATTTCTTCAAACGCACACTCGCGAACTACCTTTTGTTTCTTGCACAATCCATTTTGTACAAAAATCACTACAATTTAGAACAAGGCTCTGGCCGCATCAACACTATAATTTATTTCAAAAACTCGCTAATAGATCGCCTAAACCAAGAAATCATGCTTCAACAAAACCTTCATATTTGGACTCTTAACAATGTACTTATACACCTGGATGCAAACGGACTGAATGCAGTAAACAGAATCACAATCGACACCATTAGCGTAGTCTATTAATTAAACCCAACGCCTTTTTTATTACTTACACCTACATATCCCGACTTTGACACTTGAGGTATGTTCTGATTTAGATCGAACAGGGATGACGGTCTATCAATACGCATAGAACTGTCTGACCACTTTTGCTCTATATCATCACATACGTATTAGTTTATTAGTTTACTGTTTCTGATGTTTTGACTGTAAGCTCAGTCTCATTGCCACGATAGCTGGAACGCTGCCTCCGTTTGTGACCTTAGGATAGCAAGCTCAGTCTATCTACGCGCAATGGTGACTGGAAAGTTGCCTCTTGACATCAGTCTCATTAAAAGCTACCAAAAATCTAATAGTGACAATGTAAATAAAACCCGATCAAGATTGTATATATGTAAGTGTACAAACATGTATTCACGTGTCTGTGCCGCTTTCTTACTGACGGTCTATCAATACGCATAGCACTGTCCGTTTGATTGCGATACATTCACGGACCTAACTCACTGTATATTAGAAACACATAACTGCTCCCAGTGTAAAACTTATACTTTTAGGCAAATTCAGCACCAGATGTGAAGTACCAACTGCGCACCCCTTGACGGAGAAACCCATCCTAATCGGAGCTGCACCGTCGATGTCATACAACTACACTTCGGATACCCCAGGGCCATACTCTCATCTGGAAAATTTGCTTTTCGAAATGTGCTTTCTTCCTATCTAGTCAACACGCGGGATCATCAACTTAGAGGACTTCTACATCAACATCTACCCGAGGAAAAAAACCACACTAAACTATCGGACTATTTACACGTAGAAAACGACCAAAAAAATATAAAAATGGACAAAATGATCTTGTAATATAGCTATTTCCAGAATCTCATTGTATTAAATTAGGCAGCCAGAAAAATTCATCCAAATCAGTCGCTTGCCGGTTCAGACTGAATGGAAGATTGTTTGGATGAACCGGAACCGAATTTCCAATTATGTACTTCGATTTTAAAATATTCTGTTTACTCGACCGCCGATCACACATCTATATCTGTACTTCGATTTCCGATTTCAAAATCAAACCCCCTCTTTCGCTCCCGGCAGGTGTGGTGGGTCTGTAAGGGACACTCAATCGAAAAATCAAACAAAATTAACCAGCCAAATAAATAAATAATGGGGACAATCCCTATTTTAAGATCGAAAAAAAAAAGATAAACAATAACAGTGAGCACGTGCTGAAATTGCCGATTTAAAAGTCACATTTCTCAGTAATAGCTGAACTGAATTTCAAACCAGTTCCATATTTGATATTTATTTTATTATTCTTTATTCACGAATTAAATTACACTAGAAAATTACAACAAGATAATATAATAAAATAATGTAATTCAAGTCGATGGACACCAGGAGAAGTTACAAACTTATATCCATGAAACATGGCCCTGGCGCCCATAGAAATCAAACACACGCACGCACACATTTGTGAATACATCACATTTGAAAATGGATTTTACACAATATTCTATTTTGATGGCATATGCTCTTTAACAATATACTTATACACCTGGACGCAAGCGGACTGAACGTAGTAAACAGAATCACAATCGACACCATTAGCGTAGTCTATTAATTAAACCCAACGCCTTTTTTAATTACTTATACCTACATATCCCGACTTTGACACTTGAGGTATGTTCTGATTTAGATCGAACAAGGATGACGGTCTATCAATACGCATAGAACTGTCTGGCCACTTTTGCTCTATACCATCACATACGCATTAGTTTACTGTTTCAGATGTTTTGACTGTAAACTCAGTCTCATTGCCGCGATAGCTGGAACGCTGCCTCCGTTTTTGGCCTGAGGATAGCAAGCTCGTCCATCTACGCGCAATGCTGACTGGAGAGTTGCCTCTTGACATCAGTCTCATTAAAAACTACCAGCCAGAAAAATTCATCCCAATCAATCGCTTGCCGGTTCAGACTGAAGGGAATTATGTACTTCGATTTAAGAAAATTCTGTTTACTCGACTGCCGATCACACAACTATATCTGTACTTCGATTTCCGATTTCAAAATCAAACCCCCTGTTTCGCTCCCGGCAGGTGTGGTAGGTCTGTAAGGGACACTCAATCGAAAAATCAAACGAAATTTACCAACCAAATAAATAAATAACTAACGGGGACAATCCCTATTTTAAGATAAAAAATATCGCCTTATAGACGCGGAGTTCACCGTGTATGTGTCAGTAATACGTAGATAATACGCGTTACGGAGCGGGTCGCGCGTAAGCTACAATCCACACGCTCGTTTTGTCAAAAAGGTCTTGAATTAGTGAAGAATATTATTCACGACTTTTACCATAAAAATTATCCTATTTTGAAACCATTGAAAACTTTAAGTTGGTAAACTTAATTTCGTCAGTAAGTAGTTTTAACCTCGACTGTGGCCGGTTTAGTTTGACGTTCGGATGTTTTCACATCCCATCTGATTATAAAAGCTTTAACCACCAACGATAAGGTAAATAACTTGTCAGTAACCGGCCTGTAATGCCCTCATCGTGGTTGTTTTGTATCATTCTCTCTTCGCAAAACTTAAGAACTAGATATATCCCAATACATATCTGGCGGGCGCACTTCCCAGATGAAAGTCAACTCTAAAATCTTCTCAGTTTATCCGAGTCACCCATTCTCAATTTGGCGATATATTCCACAAAAGGTTTGCAATTATTGTATTAATATCTGGTATGTTCACCGTATTGTTACAATGTGTACGTGTATTGTAATTGTTTTGTTTTCTTTTTTCTATCTATCTATGAATATATTCTATTGTATGTTCTGCTTTGGCAATGAGGTGGAGCAATAAACTCAACTATGAAACTAACGTCTTGCTTTCAATCCCGATTCAATGTCGTTGACGCCAACATTTCCCCGCCGTGTACAAACTTAAAAAAGTCACCCTCGTCACTTTTGTTGGAATTTTGATTAGAGTTTTCTTTTTTCAAAAAGGGAGGTTTAAAGTAAAAACCTGCCGCCCTCGTCACTTTCCGAAAGGGTTGACGAGAAACAATGGTATTTTTAGCGTGTCCTAGTTTTTGTATATTCAACGTTATGGCCGCAATTTAGCAGTACATCTGTTTCACTGTGCGATGAATGAACATTAAGCAAACACGGAGTTGGTGTTATTAATGACACTTATAACGAAAGGATTTGTGCTGCCATTCGATAATTTATTGCTTTCTTTTTTTATTTTAACTGAAATCATACTGAAAATCTCAAAATGAACGGAAGCCCCATTGTTTCGTTATTGGATTGATTGACCCTTTAGTTATTGATTATGGAACTTATTCACGAGTACAGGAAGTTGGCTTGAGTTGTTGGAGCTCGAATATCTGAATAGATGGCAATAATGGTTATGTCGTTATCCTTGATAATTGGAGTTCAATCTATAAAGTTCCTTGAAGAAAAGAATACTTGACCAGCCTACAGAGGCACATTATTATTATGCCCAAAATAATCAGTACGATTTGGAGCATTCGATGAATAATCCTTATAATTTGTTGGCGCAGCTGTCCAACGCACAAAATTAGAATTTAGAATATTAAATCAATGAATACAAGTTATATATTGGCAACTGAACTACTGAACAGGATGGCTACGATGAAATACTGGTGTTTGCTTGTCATTGTAGGTGCGTTGTTTGTGTTTTTTAAAATATCGACTGAAAACCGGAGCTTGGATACCTGTCCTAAGTTGTGGCAAATAAGTGAAGAGTCTAGGAATATCCATCTGTCGGAAAATGTTAACAATTCGTTAAATAGTTACTTCGAATTCATTAATGATAATGAATTTGGCAACGTGAGCGGTTTTACTAATCTGTCAGCAGACGTTCTGGATAAATTCGTTCTTGCGAAGTTTTCAGCAGAGGAGAAATCAAAGTACAGGTTGCTTGTGAGACAATTTGATACCTTGATGCGAAGATTGAATGTAACCTATTTCATTTTCTCGGGAACTCTGATTGGAGCATATCGCCACCACGGCCCCATTCCGTGGGATGACGATTTTGACGTCCAGGTACCAGCGACAGATTTAAAAAAGATAAGGAGATTATTCGCAGAAAGAGATCCTCAAATCACCGGTATGTTTCTTAAACAGCCGGACAGACGTCCGTGGAAATTATCGCTTTTAGAATCAAGATGGCCCTTCGTCGATATGTGGCCTTATTCGCATAACGGAACCTACATGCAAGACCAGACATACCAGCCATGGGTAAGACGAGATTATGAGGACATTTTC
The DNA here is from genome assembly GCF_964204645.1 of Tubulanus polymorphus. Lineage (NCBI taxonomy): Eukaryota > Metazoa > Nemertea > Palaeonemertea > Tubulaniformes > Tubulanidae > Tubulanus > Tubulanus polymorphus. Next base: position 10,912,978 of record NC_134026.1, read on the forward strand.
CCACTCATTAAAGTCCCATTTATGGGATATATGTTACCAGCACCTCGCCGGTGGAAAAAAGTTATATTTGATCGTTACGGTGACGTCAACAAGAAATGTTCTTCTCTACATCTGTCTCATAGAACCTGGCGTTATGGCAATGTTACGAACGTGGATTGTACTATTCTACATGATTACATTCCTTTCATCACTCGGACTTGTAGGGCTGGAATTATGACGGAGACTCTAAGAGTGGGCAGAGTAAATCTAAGTATATGGAGATATTCAATAGGCTTGCGAGGTGTCCCTATTGATGATACAGTAAAATGCGTTTGAAGGTACAAAGCCTACTAACTGGAATTATACCAGATGACCTAAAGATTGCAAAAGTTCGACCCCTCCACAAAAGCGGTGATACTGAGTTATTTAATAATTATCGTCCAATATCGATCTTGCCTTGTTTTTCAAAAATTTTAGAAAAAATTGTGTCTTACCGAATAATCTCCTTTTTTGATAAATTTTCGATTATAAATCCAAGTCAATTTGGCTTCAGAAAAAATCACTCTTCTGCTATGGCATTAATTAAAATAGTCGATGAAATTCTAGATAATTTGGATAATAAAAAAACAACAATTGGAGTCTATACGACTCTGTAAATCACAGCATTTTATTAGATAAATTAAATTTCTATGGGATAAAGGGATTGGCTCTGTCATGGTTTAAAAATTATCTGGAAGATAGGCGTCAAGTAGTTCAACTATAAAATTATCAATCCGTACCGTTAAATACAACAATAGGTGTACCCCAAGGATCAATTCTTGGACCCTTACTTTTTATAATCTATATCAATGATTGCATAAATGTCAGCGACACCATTAGACTACTTTTCGCTGATGATACAAATGGTTTCGTCAGTGACTCTAACCCTATACGTTTAGTGCAAACTCTGAACCATGAACTTGATAAATTGGCTAAGTGGTTTCAATCCAACAAACTATCTTTAAACTTAACAAAGACCCATTTCATGGTGTTCGGTTCTAAATTGCCCGATAATACCCCAATTCAAATAAATGGTCAAGTAATTAACAAGGTCCAAAATACTAATTTTCTAGGTATTCATGTTGATGAAAAGTTAAAATGGGATAGTCATATTGATTATGTTCGTGGTAAGGTTGCCCGCAGTGTGGGCATATTAAATAGATTAAAACGCTCTTTACCTAAATGTATACTTATTCGTTTATATTTTAGTTTAGTTGAACCATACTTAAGTTACTGTAACATAGTTTGGGCAAGTAATTACAATATGAATTTGCAATCCTTAATCTTATTACAGAAACGTGCCGTGAGAATAATATCAGATTCCCATTACTTAGATCATAGTGATCCTCTTTTTAGTAGCTTAAATACTTTGAAAATCCATGAAATCAACAAATTACAGCTGGGTTGTTTTATGTTTAATTATGTAAATTCAAATACACTGCAGAGTTTTCAGAAATATTTTAGATTTAATTTTCAGGTCCATAGTCGTCAGACACGTAGTATAAATAATCTGCACGTACCCCATTATCGAACCCGTAAAAAACAATTTTCGATAAAAGTTTCTGGTCCAACTTTATGGAATTCCTTAGCAGTCGAACTAAAAAAATCTAAAAGTATTAATATATTTAGGAAACACTATAAAAGACCGTTAATCGGGTAAAAACCACCCTCTCATAATGCGATGTATTATGATTGTGTAGTTAAACGCTATTTGATGTATTGAAATTATTTATACTGTCATATACTGCTTGATATATGTCTCCTGTTTATTACGTGTGTGTGTGCGTGCGTGCATGCGTGTGTGTATGTTCGCGTGTGCGTGCATTTTTTTCGAGTTAGGGGGCCCGGATTCGTATAAGTCACTTTTTGACTTCTCTGGGTCTCCTGCATTTTCATAATTGCGCTTCATTGTAAAAAAATTCATGCGAAACCCTGTAAACTTTTCTATTTTATAATGTAATTTTGAATTGCAAAATAAATTCAATATTCAATATTCAATATAAGGTCTCAAAAGGTCATTGGCGCTATAATTTTTGTAATATCTATTTTAAAGTTTAATACAATCCCGATAATCTATTGAAGCATTTGTCATCGTAATTTTACCGATTATTATGTTAATGCACCTATGGCTGAAAATGATACATTGTTTTTCTGCAGCGGCCAGGTCGGAAGGATCATGCTGAAAATTTATGAAAATAGACTGCTCGTGACCAGGTCCCTTCGAGATACTGTTGTGAATTTAATCTAAAAATTAAATTCGGCCTGCCGGGTGCAAATAAAACTTGATTTGACCTCATATGGGCGACTGAGCGGAACCAATCCGATGAATCCTCTGTAAATAAATGATTCGTAGCGTGACGGTTGTTGATTTTCACAGCGATTGAATTGAACACGAGGCTTTTTGACACGTATTTTATTTCAGGAAAAACTTTGGTTTACCATGCATATGATTAAAAACTTTCTTCTCAAGCCACGTTAGGAGTATAGTGTTGGGTTGTTCTTTTGACTCAATGTCGAACCATTGTACCTGGTATTTGCATAGAACTACAGTGTACAAACGGGGATGCCCACTCCAACTCTTCATATAGTTCTATGGTATTAGGTACCGGTAATATGGCAATATGTCACTTGATAACATTGATATAGTAACATAATAGTCAGTAGGTTTTAAATGCATACTCGGAAATTTCAATCTTAGTTTTTATCTGAAAAAGATTCCATAATTTGTTTGAAAAAAATAAATCCGGCAGTGTAGACTTTCCGCAAATCTGTGTTTTTTTTCTAAATTGTGATCAAACAAGAAAACTAATTTGAAAATATAGCTGCAAGCAGCGATAACGGGTTTCAGCCTTTCTGGCGGATAGAATTTCGTACAGGGGGGATGAGAGCAAAGATTTCACCCGAGATCAGTTCGTAACATTCCGCTTTTTTGAAGGAGCGCCACCTAGGGGTCAGCTCACAACATGGATATTTTGACCCACATGTGCTCTACGCGCATGTGCTACTACGCACAAAGTGCATTTTGCAAAGACATTTTGCTGGCCTGCAATCATTCTTTATCGGTGCAGTGGGTAGGTATTTTCAACTGACTTTGTTCTTCTATGACATCACCAACGCCGCTTCGTCACGATGTGATGTACAGAGGACCTCCAATTTGTAATGTGCGTGATGTATAAACTGATTTTAGACCGCTTATCGACGACAAAAAGTTATCACCGACGCTGACATTTTTTGACGCTAACTAGTGTGACCCGCCTTATGGACGGACCAATTCAATTCAATAAAAAGAAAACGCGTACCGGTACAATAAGTAAATAAACCGCTGTTGATTTTTCGTAGTATTGATATCCACGAACAAAACAAATACTATTATAGAATGTTTAAAAGGAACTGGTTTTAATAACAGTATGAACAAGAGGACCATAAGGTCGAAGACAGTGCATGAGGAGTGCATCAGTTTTATTAGTGAAAGCAGGGAGGTGGGAGTGAACTCCCACCTCCCTGGTGAAAGCAATTCACGCGTTTCCAGGTTCTTTTAACCATTATGGACATTTTCCCCTAGACAAAAGTGGTCCTATTTTCCCCAAGTCCTGAAAAATTCTTTCTTTGAGGAATTGTGAAAATAAACTGATTATTTTTTTCAAAAGACATTATAATGTTCTTATTTTAGTTTATTTCAATATAACGGTTTTTTCAATAATAAAATGCGTGGATCTACATTCCCTAAAAAGCATAGTGTAATCGTCCCAGACATCCTACCCACCCTATTTCCCATAATGGTATAGTCCGGCACGTTAACTAATGAAACTTGTGTTCTCTGTGCATGTGATGATTCGATGAATGAAGTTCATGTGCCAGGCACTACTACTAGTGGGAGATTTTATTACCACAAAGACCACATGGTAACATAGGAATGCACCTAAAATGCCTCTAAAAATCCTCAAAACTTGGGCTTGACGCCTGATGTGCTCGACTTGGCATAGATTCGCTTGTACAATTTTTTCGCAAATAATGAGAACGGACATTTTTTAACGATCACGGAAACCGTGCGTATCTCATTATATCTTTTTTTCTAGTACCGCGCGCCGAACAGTTGTTCTTTCGTCAGTCAATCGGAGTCGGCCTGTGTTTATACGAGGCGGGACGCATATGGGCGGCCATCCCCGCCAAAAAGACAAACTTCCTGTTTTCGTGAAAATGACATCAATGCGTGAAAATGTCAGTAGGCGGCGCTGTATATCTAAAAGATAAACTCGTGTTTTCGTAAAAAAGACATCGATGCATAAAAATATCTGTAGGTGGCGATACTAGGGCATAGTTGTAAACCGGAAATTAATTACTTTTAATGGAAAATAAAAGTAATTGAAATTGAATCAAGGTCGCATGGAAGTTCCTTGCTGCAGTGTACCTGTATCGAATATCGTGCTCGCCGATTATAATAGTATCTGTATCTTTATCTGACTTTATTCATAGGAATGTTTATCCAAACGACCTTGATTCAATTTCAATTTATTTTATTTTATCTATTAAGTAAGCGCATATTCGGTTATTATTAGTTCCGAAAAAAAGTCGACTAGATAAGAAAACCGAATTTGGCCCAAAGCACAAATTTGGCCTATAGGGTAAACTATGCAGGAGGGAAGGCCTTATAGTGTTACTATTAGTAGAGGAGTGACAAGTCAGTCTGACAAGTCAAGCGATCAGATGGGGACTACAATTCACATATGAAATTGACGTCCAATAACTATTATAAAAACATAATCACGAACGGTACCATCACTCCCCATTACTGACTGTCACTGGTGTCTGGCTAGCAATCATTCTTTATCGGTGCCATCCTCGCTTGCCAGGGGTCCGGTATCACTCCCGAACTCGCTTCCACCAGCCCCCTGGCCTCACGAAGCGTGATTTCATTACTGGCGCTGTTGCACGTGACGTCATATATCGATTTGCGAAACACTTCCTTGTTCGGTAAAACGTTCGCTGATTGGTCAATTTAACGGGAAAACCAACAGAAGTCTACTGACGGTTTGTTACATGCGCTGTGATTGGTACGACCGAATTCTGGTCGGCTAGTAACGACTCCAACGACTCGTGAGGTCAAGGGGTTCGGGGAACAGCTTTAGCGTAGTGGGTTCGAATCCCTTGACGGGTGAAGATGTATCGGTGCAGTTGGTAGGTATTTTCAACTGACTTTGTTCTTCTATGAGATTTCCATCGCCGCTGCGTCACGATGTGATGTACATGTACAAGGGACCTCCAATTTGTAATGTATGTGATGTATAAACTGACTTTAGACCGTTTAATATCGACGATAACAAGGTATCACCGACGCTGATATTTTCTGACGCTAACTAGTATGACCCGCCTTTTAGACTGGTTACCGGTCTCTATCTTCAATTTCATATTGAATGGGACAGGCAACCAGTCTAACCCGCCTTTTGGACCGGACCAATTCAATGCAATTAAGAAAACACGTACCGGTACAATAAATAAATAAACCGCTGTTGATTTTTCGAAGTATTGAGTCTTAGTCGTTTCGACAAGTGCCGCATTTTTGATTTTGTCATTTTTGAATTGTCTTACGCAACTTCTGTTGTTAGAATATGGACACCATGCTAAGACAACCATGTATTACCTTTCTCACTGCGATGGGTTGTATGGAGTTTTCATTTTAACTAGCAATTCAATTTCTGTAGTCCTGAAAAATGCAAACCATGTCGTTAACGGTTTCATTCTCTTGTGCAGCAGCAACTTCAGAAATGACATAAATGTCGGTGCATCCGAGTGTATGATTAAACGAAGAACTAACGGTGTTGTCGAGAAATAGGTAAATTAAGAGATTTCAAAAGAGCCCTATACAAACGAAACAGTTTTTTTTTGTATCACACACGTGATCGGCAATATATCAAAACAAGAAAAATTTGCAAAACGATGAGCAAATCGGAAATTAATCAACTACAATATATAATAAATCATGTCGCTAGAATAGACAAAGAATTTTTGTTGTTGTGTTTCCTTGCTTTTTGTCGCTGGTCAAGTAGCAAACTATTTTTCATATTAAGTCCTCTTTAAGGATTTAAGATAACAGTAGACTAATGCAACGTTAAAATTTCAGTGGTTTAATGTTTCGTTAAAGAACTGTCCTCATCGTCCTACAGTTTATGGCCTCACAATTTTCACATTAAAACAGGGAAAATGATGGTATTGTGACGGAACCGTATTAATAACGATACTTGATTCAATATATCTATGATCAGAATTATGATCTACGATGATTTACTGATTACGTTGTTCAAAACTATGAAGACAACAAATTATGATTATGATCAATCAAACTTTAATCTAAACGTAACACACGACTATCGATTCGCCGAATTGGTGGCCATCTATTATCAATAAATATATAATATTTTCTCGAATTTCTTAAATCAAAATGCATCTCAAAAACTATATTTTTTATTGAAAACCCTTTAAATATAAAACCAGTTTCTTCCAAGTCGAAAACCCGGAATAAGGCTAAATTAAGATACATTGTTCGTCATTTTTCGGAGCAACATTTTGCGATTTCACCAGAATTACACTCATTTTTCAAATCACAAAAAAAATGTTCAACCGTTCAACCTGTGACGTTTCCTGACCGATTATCAATGAACTACAATGCCATTCATTGTACTCAAAACGGAAGTGAATTTATTCAGTCAAACTAATTACCGAAAGCTACATACATCACACTTCTCCACACCAGTTAAAAAAAAACTAAGCATTATCTTAAAATGCATAAGCTCCATATTAACATCTTGTAAGTGTAATAAAAGAAAAACTGACATAATAAAACCACATTTAAGTTTCTTCGATCAGCCTCTTAGGTGGTACAGAAACACGACAGGATTTCCTGACACTTATAGGAATACTATGGGCTTGGGGTTGATCAGAAACTGAATCACCAAAATCACCTGAGTTTCTAACTCCACTTTCGACATCTGGGCTTGAACCTTGTTGAGTACCCAGATCAGTACTGACTGGAGGTACCGCTGGTACAGTAACACTAGGCATATCATATTGTCGATTATCTACATCATCCACACGACTACTATTTACATGAACATTTTCACTACAGGGAAATAAGTGATCAATGTGACAATAACGATATCTGCCACCAACCCTAACTAGGTAGGTAAGAAGACCTTTCCTGTGAATAATTACACCTGGAAATTATTTTTCAAGACCTCTCACATTAGATTTAACCATAACATTTTGTTTCTCAACAAACTCTCTAGGTTTTGATAATACAGAATCATGATATCTCCTCTGAATATCCTGCTTTGCACAAATTTTGGTATACAGTCAAACCCGCTTTATTCGGATCACTCGGGACCGCTAAAATTCGTCCGAGTTATGTGAAATCCGAATTAAATAGATAGCCTTTTGTGTAGCAATTTACCATGCCTCTACCATTGAAAATGACAACAATGAGTGTTGCACTTTAATCGAAACAAAATATCAATCTTTATTGTATGTATTATTACATTGTATCATGAATAACCTATACGCCATCGCAAATAAACAGTCTCAATCGTTTTTCACAAAGAAGGCAGAAATCAATGTCTGCTTGGCGCGTTTCAGGACGTCCCGTCGAAGAAAATTCTCATATTTCCGAGAGAAAACCAATACTCCATCAACTAATTTCTCGTCGGTAGACTTGGCCAGTGCAAATCTGTTTAGAACATCCAAAGCCCCATGAACGTCGGTGACTGTCGGGTTGGGCTTTAATATTACAGCACACTGTAAGGCCTACTATCGCAACAATCGATACCGTTAGCCTATTCTAATAGACTGTTGCCTGATCGTATACTGTATATTGCAACGCAGCGACGCGTAATGCAGCACATCACTATGACTATCGAGCGTGGATTGCATCATGTCGCGTCGCACGGCACTGTCGCTTTGCTCTGTTCAATATCAAAATTTATCACACGAATAAAGTGGTAAGATTTCAAAGGAAATGGACAAATGGGACTTGAAAATTCATCCGGAGTAGCCGAAAATCCGAATAATACGAACCGAATTAAGTGAAATTTTTGTAAGGTATTATAATAAGAAACTGAAGGGAATTTTAAAAATCATCCGAGATACGTCAAAATCCGAGTAAAACCGATCCGAATGAAGCGGGCTTGACATGTACATATCAGGTTTAATAAGTGACAGCCTAGACCTTAACTGTCGTTTCCTGAAAAGTTCAGCTGGAGATCTACCTGTTATCGAGTGTGGTGTTGTTCGATACATGAACAAAAAGTTATCCAGTCTTTTCGACGAATCAACCTTATCAACTCGCTGCATCAAAATGTGTTTCTTGAGCGCTCGTTTAACTATTTGTACTGACCTTTCGGCCGCCCCATTTAAGCTTGGGCTATAAACAGGTACTGGTGTATATTTGACACCATTATTACATAAGCAGTCATGGAATACCTCCGAATTGAATGGGGGCCCATTGTCACTGACCAACTCCTTAGGTAATCCCTCACGAGCAAAAACACTTCTCAAGGTATCAATTACTTTTGGTGCAGCTGTTGATGACATCATAAAACATTCCAACCACTTAGAGAAACTATCAACAATAATGAGGTAATGTTTGCCTTCAAGTTCACCAAAATCTATATGAATCCTATCCCATGGACCATTTGTTGGTCGCCATGGCAACAAAGGTACCTTAACCGGATCATTTCTCATACTAAGACACAATTGACAGTTTTGTACTAAATTTTCAATATCTTGATCAATGCCAGGATACCACAAATAATTTCTTGCTAAAGACTTGATACCAACAATACCAAAATGTTCCGAGTGCAACTCATCCAACATGATCTGTTTGAACTTTGGTGGTATAACAACTCTCATTCCCCAAAGTATGCAACCCTGATCCACAGATAATTCATTTCTGCGCCTAAAATAAGGCAAAATATCAGGATCGTTGCAGTGATTAGGCCAACCATTAAGTATATATTGATAAACTTTTGACATTGTTGGATCTTTTCTAGTCTCAGACTCAATGTCTGCAGCATTAATATGTAACATATTAACATACGTAAAATAATTAATATCCAGTTCCACTGCTTCCATCTGAGCATTAGGATTAGGAAATGTAGACAACATATCACAGTTTTCTTGATCTTTACCACTTCTATGTACAATTTCGTAATCGTATGCCATTAAAATAAGTGACCACCTTTGCAGACGCAGAGCTGCCAGGGCCGGAACTCCTGTTTTTGAACCAAAAATTGTTACAAGAGGTTTGTGGTCGGTGACCAACAGAAACTTTCTACCGTATAGATATTTGTGGAAGTGCTTGACTCCATAAATGATTGAAAGAGCCTCACGTTCAATTTGGGAGTAATTGCGTTCTGCAGGAGTCAAACTACGATTACCAAATGCTATGGGCTTCTCTGATCTATCTGGAAACCTTTTAGAAAGAATCGCACCTATACCATATGGATTCGCATCACAGCCTAGAACTAGCTCTGCCTTGGGGTCAAAATGTACTTATAACTGGATACTTGTCAACAACCTTTTTGACTCTAAAAATGCCTTTTCACATTCTGAACTCCACACATATTTAACATCCTTTTTGAGAAGTTGATGTAAAGGATACAATAACTTAGACAGGTTTGGTAAGAATTTACCATAATGATTCAACATGCCAAGGTAGTACGCAACTCAGAAACACTACTAGGAATAGGTACTGCATGTATAGCTTCAACATTCTTGGATGTTGGATGAATACCTTCACTATCTACATTGTGACCTAAATACTCTACTTCAGGTACAAAGAACCGAGACTTTCTAGAACTTGCAGTAACATTATGTTTACGTAATCTACTAAAAATTTCTCTCAACAATCTCACATGTTCTTCTGCAGTAACAGTAGCAAGCAATATATCGTCTTGGCTTGCTGCTGCCTGCGGAATACCTACGAGCAGTTTGTCCATAAATCTCTGAAAAATAGCTGGAGATGTTTTAACTCCAAATGGTAAACGGTTGTACCTAAAAAGACCAAATGGTGTATTAACAGTGCATAATTCTCTGGACTTATCAGATAATTCCAATTGAAGATACGCGTTTGAAAGATCGATCTTTGAAAAGTATTTACAACCATTTAGTTTTGAGAAAAATGTCCTCTGGTGTTGGCAGGGGATAAGGATCACTATCTATCAAATTGTTGATAGACACCTTAAAATCACCACAAATTCTCACATTGTCATCCTTTTTTGGGACAACTACAATTGGACTTGAGTATTTGCTAGTCTCAACTCTACTCATAACATTCATTTCAACAGATATTTTAAGATTGTTTTCTACCTTGTCTAATAATGCATACGGTATAGGTCTAGCTCTGAAAAATATACCATCGGTTTCCTATTTAAGTTCTATCTCTGCAGTGTAACCCTTGATTGGCTCTTTATGAGCTTGAAAAATATCTCTGTACTCATCGACCAACCTTGACACTTGACCTTTATAATCATTGACATCAAATGAAGTTACAGAGAATAATTCAGACCAGTTTAGTTTAATAATGCTAAGCCAATTTCTGCCTAAAAGAGGAGGCTTGTTCATCGCCTTTACAACAATGACAGGCAGATAGTATTTCTGACCTTTATACTCAACCAAAGCCTGAAAAGAACCTAACACAGTGATATTTTCACCTGAGTAACTAGCAAGTTTTACATTTGACCTTGACAATTTTATGTCAGAAAATTTCTCTTTATATAAACTCTCAGGAAAAATTGTGGTTGATGCGCCTGTATCTACCAAAAGATTAACTCTAACCTCATTGACAAAAATATCAACATTTACATTATTACAATTGCCAGTTGGACCATTCACGGTGTACAAGTCGTCAAAACTAGTGTTGTAATCATAATCTGTATCGGCAACAGAATTTTCTTGAAGATACGAAGTAGCACCACCATGAAACGATCTGCTTGTACGATTGTTAACACGACCGGCGGTTTTTCTCCTATCAGTGTTTTTCAAATTTGTACGACACGCTTTCGCAATGTGTCCAGTTTTATGACATTTGTGACATTCAGATCCACGAAATCTGCAACTGTCCGCTAAATGTCCGTTTCCGTGACAACGATAACACTGTTGATTAATCTGCGGCTTTCTACCAAAGTTATTATTATTATTGCCGGTACGCGATTTGACCATATTAACATCGCCTTCACCGGGATTTGAAGTCGACCCGACTGACATCTCCTTTGACACCAGGGATGCCGTTTCCATAGCAAGGGCATCCTTACATGCGTCTTTCCAAACTAATTTTGACGAACCAAGTAGTTTTTTGCGGATTGGTTCGCTTCTAATTCCAGCGACAAACTCGGAGTTGATCCTCCAGGGATCCTCCAAACTCACACGACAAAGTAAGTTTCTTCAGCGCTACAATGTATTCTGACAAAGTCTCTGTCGAGGACTGGCGCCTCAAATTTGTACCGTTCACCCATTGTTGTGGATGGAGGTTTGTGGTGCAAGGCTGTGAGATCATCGTATTTTTCATCCGAAGGAGCCTTTGGCATGGTTAGATTTACTAAAAGTTCGAAAGTTTCAGGTTTAATCATTGATAGAAGGACGTCCGTTTTGCTTTCATTTGCAATTTTATTTACCCTCATCCACGCCTCGAGTCTACATTGGTAGTTTTTCCATTCTTCCTTTTGCGGAGAATACTCATTTATCGAACCGATATAAGCAGAAGCCATACTCATTCCTTCTATACTCGGATGGAGAACGATATTAAGTTTTCCTCGTCGCCAATGTGACGTTTCCTGACCGATTATCAATGAACTACAATGCCATTCATTGTACTCAAAACGGAAGTGAATTTATTCAGTCAAACTAATTACCGAAAGCTACATACATCACACAACCATCCTTCCGCGCTACACTTTTTATTTCATGATGACTTTAAAGCAATCCACAGTACCATTGTTTCTATCAAAACCCTTTCCCATCTCAATTTATTTTCAAAATGTTGAAATGTTTGTTATTTGATTTTAGGCAATTTCTGAGTTTTTAGAACATCCATAGAATCTATGCGGAGAAAGAGAATGTTATATTGCCATCAGAGTTTAACATTTCGTTTAAAAGCTGTTAGTAGTCGAATCTGATAGATGATTTTTATGTCACGAAACTAAGTGGAAAATATGTTAAAATAATAATCAGCAGGAATACAATAGGGTTTCTGCAAATCTTTCCAAACTACACGGTATAATAAAATTAAGGTTTCTGTTGCCTCCGCAGAAACCCTAATTATACTATACCGTGTAGTTTGGAAAAAGTTCTATATTGGTGAGACAGGCCGTAATCTTAACCAAAGTTTGATAGAAGATAAATGAGATATTAAAAACCTCAAACCAGAACGGGCGCGCAGTTGCAAACCACGATTTTCAAACATCGCATAATTTTGACTTTGCAAACGCGAAATTAATTTCTCTGCGATTTGATTAAACTCCAATCTATCCTTCGTTTGTTCTGTGTTGGTGTGTTCTCCACCAATGTTGTGTTAATTAAATCTCCTCTTATGTTTTTGTCCTATACCAGTGTTGTACTGTCTGATCGTTCGTGTCGTCACCTTCCGTAGCTTGCACCTTGATGACTTGACTATTTTTCAGGTTCGTGATGTTCAATTGACGCTTGACAAATTGACGAAATTTATTAATCTTTTAGGTGAAGATTGCTTGTCGAATTTTTATAAGTTACAAGGAAAAATATATTTTGTAGTGTGTGTGTGTGTGTGCGTGCGTGCGTGCGTGCGTGCACACGCACTTTAGGTGTTGACAGCACAATATAGGCGCGCGTCTTCTTCATGATGAAAATTCATGATGAAAATTCATTTTTTGATGAATTGACCTTTGGATGACCACGTTTTTAGGGTCCCTAACAGGACTTCTGAGTCCAATCATTTAATTATAAAGATACTCCAAAAGCACCGTTTACAATCTATCAGAAAATATATAGTTTTGTGGGGTTTCCTTTACAAAATGAGTATAGGATGGACTTCTAAAATCTCAGAAATTGCCTAAAATTAGAGTGTAATAAGTGTAGCGCGGGAGGATGGTTGAACATTGTTTTTTGTGATTTGAAAAATGAGTAAAAATTAATTCTGGTGAAATCGCAAAATGTTGCTCCGAAAAATGACAAACAATGTATCTTAATTTAGCCTTATTCCGGGTTTTCGACTTGGAAGAAACTGGTTTTATATTTAAAGGGTTTTCAATAAAAAATATAATTTTTGAGTTGCATTTTGATTTAAGAAATTCGAGAAAATATTATATATTTATTGATTATAGATGGCCACCAATTCGGCGAATCGATAGTCGTGTGTTACGTTTAGATTAAAGTTTGATTGATCATAATCATAATTTGTTGTCTTCATAGTTTTGAACAACGTAATCAGTAAATCATCATAGTTCATAATGCTGATCATAGATATATTGAATCAAGTATCGTTATTAATACGGTTCCGTCACAATACCATCATTTTCCCTGTTTTAATGTGAAAATTGTGAGGCCATAAACTGAAGAACGATGAGGACAGTTCTTTAACGAAACATTAAACTACTGAAATTGTAACGTTGCATTAGTCTACTGTTATCTTAAATTCTGAAAGAGGACTTAATATGAAAAATAGTTTGCTACTTGACCAGCGACAAAAAGCAAGGAAACACAACAACAAAAAATTCTTTGTCTATTCTAGCGACATGATTTATTATATATTGTAGTTGATTAATTTCTGATCTCATCGTTTTGCATATTTTTCTTGTTTTGATATATTGCCGATCACGTGTGTGATACAAAACAACATAACTGTTTCGTCTGTATAGGGCTCTTATCACTTAATTTACCTATTTCTCGACAACACCGTTAGTTCTTCGTTTAATCATACAGTCGGACGCACCGACATTTATGTCATTTCTGAAGTTGCTGCTGCACAAGAGAATGAAACCGTTAACGACGTGGTTTGCATTTTTCAGGACTACAGAAATTGAATTGCTAGTTAAAATGAAAACTCCATACAACCCATCGCAATGAGAAAGGTAATACATGGTTGTCTTAGCATGGTGTCCATATTCTAACAACAGAAGTTGCGTAAGACAATTCAAAAATGACAAAATCAAAAATGCGGCACTTGTCGAAACGACTAAGACAGTAATCTTTTTGGCAGCTGCTTTTCTCTTGTCAGTTCCTTGACCATCCATATCCGCAGAGCTTTTCACACCAGTAATTATCTTTCCATTGGAAATGACAATAGTAATGAATGGGATATAGAGAGATAAGGCGTTATTAACGTAGTAAAACATACTCACTCCAATATCGCTATTTACTTTGCAATTTGTCCACGTACTCATGAATGCTTTCGGTTCATGGAAAGCCGACCAAACTATGTGAAAGAGAATAAAAAGACCACTGGTAATAGCGATGGATTTCTGTGCCCTACCCACAGTACATACTCTTGCTGCTTGAAGGGGCTTCGAAACTGCTATGGCGCGGTCAACTGTCATCAAAACCAGTATCCATATGGCTATTTGACTTGGACAGTGCGTGTGAAAAACCTTCACAATGCACATCGCCTGGTTGAATTGTACGTGAAAGTAGTCCATCAAATACGGCACCTCAATAGATATTATTGCGTAGAGGTCGGCGATACTCAACGCTAGCAAGTAGAAATGTCCGCTGCTGAAGGATGCTTTCTTGTAAGTTCCTAACGCTACGATTGCGAAACTCAATAGACTTATCAACGGAAATACATAAGCCGAATACAAGTTGAACTTGACAGTAATCTGAGGTATCCAGCTATATAGTTGCATAAAACACAAGCTAGGGCTCGAATAGTTCAATGTTGCCATCTTCTGTCTCGTAAAAACTGAAAAAAAGACAACCACAAAAATGAAGTCCTCTCCAAACAGCGATTACGGTCTTTCGCACCATATCATGCATTTTCGAAATAAAAGGAGTTATAGAAAATTAGATATTGCATTGTCGAGATTCAAACCTGATGCCGTGACTGGAGCTACTAACGTATAATTTGATCCTGAAAATAACCTGGTTATAAGGGGTTGCCGGAGTTGCCTACGGACGGAGCGGGGCGTTCCTATTGAAGAATTAAAGTGAACTGCACATGGTTCGGTGGTGCCATCCTGAATCAATGTCGAATTATACCAGCTTAACTTCCGCTGCTGCGAACATAATTATGGTTAATGGAAATACTTGTAAATCTTTTATTTCATATTATAGATACATGTATAAATAGGAATAAATGGCATACTTGTCAGGTAAAGTGATTTCCGCCTGCAAGCACAAATGTCGATAAATGAAAATGAAATGAACAACTAAGATTTGGTTTGATGCGGCATTTGTTGAGAGATTCGAACTAGATGTAGTTGTGAAAACTCTGTCGATGGGCGTTGTGACTAGGTTGTAATGTAACTTGTTAAAGTATCGAAGAAATATTTTTAAATCGAAAAGTATTATTTGATTTGAGTAATCGAAAGTAAGCTAAAATAGGAAAATTAATTTATTACCGCGACGACAAGAAACGTACGGGTATTCTTCAGAACGGCAAATATGATAAACATGGAAGTTCGTTCACTCATCCGGTAATTTTTTACAATTTATTAAACCAGCCAACAATATCAGGTGCCAAATCCACCGCTGGTAAATTAAGTTATCTTGGGTTATAGAGAATTTTGAATTGTTTAAAGATTAAGAATTTGTACCTGTATCTTATTTTTCGGCGGGCCCTCGCTATGTAAACCGTTTATAAGTCAAATCGGCCAAAGTCGGATAATCGCTTACATGAATATTGTCCCGATTTTCCGTCACTTTTCAAAGAAATGTATATTCCAAAGTCGGATTTCATAATTTGGAAACTCGCCTATCTCTAAACTCTTTTTTTGGTCCCAAAATAAAGAATCAGTTAAACCTGGAGGGTTATTTTCTTCTCATTGCAGTTTGATTTCTTCCCTGTTCATGGCTTGATATCGACGATACAAATCAACAAACGCTGATCTCGTTATGGGTAATGTATAATAGGATAGTAAACCCGAAATATTCTAGTGTTTTAGAAATCATTTCTGGTAGATGTTGACTTAATTTTTCCGTTTACCGAATTAATTCTCAAGTCGCAGTTTTCGTAAAACGGCTGGAAATCCGACTTAGTCATAGTCGAAGGATTTTTCTTGGTCCCAAAAATCCAGCTGACCCAAGGTTTTCTGTATATTATTTGAAGAACTTCACTGAAATATTCCATTGCTACGAATAGCCGCGTTCACAATTTAGAACGGCCCAAGCGTTCACACTAGTGAAAAGTCCGTTCCTAATTATCCCGTTCCATTTTAGACCGGACCAATTTGTACCGACCTAAAAGATCTTCTAGGTCCGTTCTAAATCTTGGAATCATTTTTGAATCATGTTAAAAAAAATCATAGAAGAGTTTCAACCCGTCGCCCATTTCATTCCTAATTCCAACCAAGAATGTGCTCAGAATGTATCTAAATGAATCTAATTTTTAAGATATTCTTGGGGAGCGCCCCCATATACCCGGGCTTCGAGCCCATGACACTCGTTATGACGGCTATGCCGTCATCATGCGCAAAGAAATATGTGTTAGTAGTTACCCTAAATCCAATGCGCACCCTCCCATTTTCAAATACCTGGATTCGCCCCTGAACTTATATATATTTTATACAACTCGCGCTGAAATTGAAGTTCAGATACGAAATGATCACCATATTACTAGGAAAAGCCACTATTTATTAAACAATTTGCCAAGCCGGTGAGTTTGTGTAGCTACTGAAACAAACATCATGACAAAACTTTGTTTTTAAGACAGAATCTATTAAGAGGGTTTATCACTCAAAATAAAGCAAAGTCGAAGTTCCGTTATAGCTAAAGGCGTTAGTTGAATACTCGATACTTGTTTGTTTATTTTCGAAATCTTCTATTTGGTCGTAATGGTATCCTACTCTTCCAATTCTTAAGATATCAATTCCCGTATCAACAAAATGCATTTTCTCACCTTAACTGTAGATCTCTTCAAGTTCCTGCCGTGGTAGATTCCTCCTGGGTCGCTACTCGGTATTTACGTTGGATACGTAGCTCGGAATTATCAAAGACGACGACTGACTTGCCAAAAGTTTCATCCACAAACCAATCAAAACACATTATTCGCCTTGCATTGTATTGATGTATTGTATTTCTGTGAGTGGCCAATTCAAACTGCTGTTTACAAAATCGATTTTCCGTCAATCGCGCCATGGAAATGGATTATATCGGGATGGTTGTGAATGTATGATGTAACTAGACATCTTTCAAAAGATTTTTAGAGGAGCCGTGTTAACCTGATGTAGAATAAATGAGAAGAGAGTATAGTATTATGCAGGTTAACTTGTTTATTTGAAGCAGGAACTTGTGTTACTAATTTATTGTTTATGACGTTTTCATTACAAGGCATGGAAACTCGACGAACTGTTTGAATTATTGATATGTATAAAACTAAAAGATTTTAATTTTAATGTTAATCTCAGGTGGATCTTAGATGGATCTTAGTGATCTTAGGTGGATACGTGGTCCAGATCAGCCGCACGCATCCGCACACCCCATGCGTTTCAAGTTATAATTGTATTACCACTATTATCATATTAGATGTCAAAGTATTTTTTTTCATTCTCCACAAAAACAAACCTTTAACGCGCAAAAACTTAGAATTACTCATTTTTGCGCCCGCGCAAAAACGAAAATTTGTTTTTGCGTGGTCGTGAAATTCAAATTTATTACGGGCGCAAAAACGAAATAATCTGTTTTGCGCGTTAAAAACAAACGTTTTTGCGCGGGCGCTAAAATAAATGAATAGCGAGCAAAACGAAAAAAAATTACGTTAATGCACGTTAAAAGTTTGTTTTTAAGCGTTATCTCAAAACAACCAACATATAGATCAGATGTATTCCTGGACCGTACCCAGGTAAGATTTGTTTTTGCACGTTGTTCCGAATCAGCCAATGAACATTTTTCAACAGCAATTTCCTATCATTGATTGTCCCGCACTCTGTTTCCTTTTTTTTCCTCGGTGGCCCTTAAACTTATTTTCGGGTGGGGGGGATGGATGCTCAAAACCTTCGCGTTGCTCCTGCGGTGCTTGAAAAGACCTCACCTAAGCTATTTTCGCACTCCTCCACTCCACTGTCCGTGGAGTGGAGTAAACGTAAAAGTTTAAAAAGTTAATTGAAAGGATGGCTCCGAGAATATTCATTGTTCTCAGTGGATGTAACCTGCAAACACATCGCAACTTGATCGTCGATCACAAGCGTTTGCACCAATCTTTTTTTATCGGCAGAGTTATTCATTGAAGGAGGTAGCAGTTTAACATGAGTAGTTTTTGAGCATTCATTCCATTCAGACGTTTGTTTAAAACATAACTTAGTTTTACATGTATTTTGAGTTTCTGTAATCTTCTTTCTGGCGAACATGCAGGCGCAGACACCCCTTTATCGCTGCTTTGCAGTGATATTTCTTTTCATTCTAATAGAATTTCAGTCATTAATAAACATGGTTAACTTGGCTAAAAACAGGCTGGACGGAAAATTCGACCTACCATCCAACTATGTACTTACTACGGTTACCGATATCAAGTTAAAACCCCCCGTTTCGTTTCCGGCAGGTGTGGTGGGTTTCTAAGGGAAACCAAATAGGCATCAAACCAATCAATCAAGAGGGACAATAACCCATATTTCAAGGTCAATAACTTAGATGAATATAGATACGGTCGTAACTTCATTCCGCTTTAGAAAAAATTCCTTTCGGTAGTAGGCCTGTATATTGCTGATTTTCACCATCGACGCATTGTTGAAGGTCTCATCACAAATTTCTCATATTTAGCATCTGATATCTCGTAGCCTTTTTGGCATTTTCCTCGCGTTAGAAAATCTGTGGTACTGATTATTTCTATTGCTTGTTCGATTGTTAATGGTCATCTCCAAGAAGATTAATTATCACATTACATTAGGTTTCAAAGTTAGGTTGCACTAATAATGGTTAATATATGGTTCAAGACAACTAATTGCGTTTGCATGACACTTTTTTTCTTTTATAGAAATCAGCTGCAGCTCTCCAATACACTATTTCTTTCATCGTTAATGCCAATTCATACTTAGTGGTCGATATCGGCAGCACCGGTTACATCAGAAGACGACCATCAACTGCAAAGTATTGACTGGGTAATTATAGTTCGAAACCTTAATAATTACACTTCATTGCTCATGGTTTGGAAAAGCTACGATGATAGCCTTTTTATTACCATTGATTCATAACTATTGATAAAACTCACGACTATAAACACTCCTTGCTTTCATGGACCGCTTTCTATCTAAACAAATACCGAACATTGCGTAGTTGTGGCTTCGTGTAGTGCCGCTGGTTTTGTGATTTCCCAAAGAATAACTAGCAATGATACTAATGTAAATTTCTATAGTTGTAAAATCGCAAATGTACAAGGATTTCGTCTAGTTGTCGAATTCCTAGTTGTACAAACCTGATCAATACTTATGATAAAATGGGAAAATTTGTCGCGTGTCGTTTTGTCAATCCATAGTTTGATCGCATAATTTCTGCCTTTTTACGCATTAATTATTGTTTTGTCTTGGCTGACAAATCACATCATCGAGTTAAAATGAATTTTTTTTCATTCTGTAGCACTGATAAACATTATTTTGTAAATTTTCCCGTAGGGGACCAAATCAACCACCATTCGAGTCAGCAGGATGTAAATATAAATCACCCGGTAAACATCCCTCTAGTAAAAATCTCACTAGGTAAAAATCCCACAGTTAAAATCCCCTAGTAGATAACACCCCCTCAGTCATACGATAAAGCGTATACTCAGTTTCGTTGAAACCAGTCTTTGATAGTTAATAAAAAACGGGAAAGTGTCTGCAGCGCCACCCAGGGTTAGAAACATGTACTAGATATGTGGATAAACCCCCATGTTCATATTAGATCTACTTCTACAGTCGAAACTTTTAAATCAAACCTCAAAACACATCTTTTTAAACCAACCCTATATGTCTTAATGTTTGTTTTAACAAATCGACAATTCTAGTAATCTCAATGTTTTTGCATTTCACCGAGAATTGTATTCTTGTATTCTTAATTCTTAATTTTCTTATCTTATGCAAAGTGCATCGATTACTATGTAGATAATGCGCTATATCAAGAATTAAATTATCATCATTATTGTGATCATTATTATAATGGTGAAAAGCGCTTCAGTCAAAAAATAAAAAATAACGATCAAGATACGGTGCTGTCCTTACGATCCAAAGTGGGACTTATTTGAACTGAATACGACATGTTGCACATGTTTGTACCTATATACCACGTTTTATGATTTATGTATTTAATAAAACCTATTGGATTTTACTGATCGAAAACCGATGCTGTGTTTTTAAAGATTTATGCCTGCTAGTCGTGACAGTAGGAACTTTCTTTAGGGTATTGGTTGCCTTTTGATATATAAAGTATACGTGTCAATTTTCAACGAAATCCATTTATCCAATTAGTAAATGAAATTTGTTATGTAACGCTTTGTGGGTGGCACTACTGGAGAACCATAACGATTGCCCAACATTCTTAAATTGGAAAAGTACTGTGACGGTAAAAGAGAAATTAAGTACCACCGGGCCCAGTAGGACCAACTGAATACATCTTACTTTTGAGCTCAAAATGCTATTTATTCTTCGATGAGAATCGTTGTTGGTTGATTCTGTCTTCGGAAGTTGCAGGACTGTGATGATAGTTAGCTTCAGGTCGTACTTTAAGTGCTGAACGCATATGCCTATATGTTAATGTTTTGTATTAACTGACTTAGTTATTTTCTACAGACCGGTTATCGTAGAAATATCATTTCGCATGAGCGAGCACGACTCTCCGAGTACGTACAAGAGCAAAGAACCGTATAGTGTATTATTATAACGCTACACCAGCGACATGAGCCCAAAATCTAAATCGAGTAATGGTAAAACCAAATCGGGAAATGGTAAAAACGAGAACAAAAACCAGGAAAGGGATGGCGGTGACAAAACAAGAGATCGCTCGGAAGGTTCGAACAGTTCCGGAATTTCTCCTCCGCAAAAAGGTAGCAGTCACCACTACCGATTCTGACCCCAACTCTTAAGACGACGATACCGACATCACTCTGAGAGATATCCTAAAGGAGATGCGTAATTTGAAATCTAGCCTGGAGAAAAAATCGACTCAAAGTTTAGCCAATTGAAAAACGAAATTGAGCAATTTCGGTGTGATATAGAAAAAACTATTGACTTAAAAATTGATGAAGCGAAAGACGTATTGCGAAATGAATTTACTGTAAAGATCAGTGAATTAGAAACTTCAGCTGGGACTAAGGTACAACCAGACAGTGACAGGATTAAGGCCCTCGAAAATAGACTTATAGACCAAGAAGCGCGTTCACGAAAGAAATGCCCAACGAAGATACTGACGAAGCTGTGCAGCAGCTGTTAAGGAATAACTATAAAATCCCATCCGAGAAAGTGGATAAAATCGTATTCCAAAGGGTTCACCGCAACCCAACTAGGAAGGCACCGCGATCAATAACAGCGAAATTTCGGGATTATCAAGACTGGTTGCTTGTATTTCAGTCCCGCTTCGATCGTCAGAACACTTCGACCAGAATCGTTGAAGATTTTCCTATAGAAATCCGTGGCAAGAGGCGCTTTTTATTCAAGAAACTATACGATGCGAAACAAAAACTACAAATACGCGCTTTTGTTAACTTTGATAAGTTGATAATTGAATCCGACGTCTTCAAAGTAGAAAATGGTGATATAATTGAAATCAAGTCGGACTACGTGCAGCGACGTGTTAATCGCACTATAAGAAGTTACACGAAATATCCGGATGTTGCAACTCGTGTTGATACAACTCCGAATTCGGAAAGCATAGAGAGCACTGAAGTTACCGTCAGAAACTCACGACCCAAGTCGGTAGATGAATTCTCAGTGGTGAGTGTGCCGCTAATTCTGGATAAACCGTCCAGACCAACCTGCTGATGAGATCAGTCAACCTACAGTAAGCGCAGCCCTTGCAGACGCGAGGCTAATCCTTGACATGGACGCATAGGACATACAGGCAGAGCAGAACCAGGTGCAGTTCACGACAGATCAGTAACAGTTTTGACTCTAAATGTTTGTGGGTTAAAATCTAAATTGCCCATCCCAGAATTTAAAGAATTTCTAATGAGATTTGAGATAATTATTCTAGTAGAAACAAAACTTGATGATACCGATGAACTGTTAGTCACAGACTTTTTTGTTGAAAATAGTTTCAAATTTTCTATAACAATAGGCAAACTATTTCAATAAGAAGATCTGGTGCAGCCAATAACAGTATTGCTAGGTATGTAATACGCTCTTTTAACCATAGTAAACTTATTCAATGGGTCGAATTTGATAAGCGTATATTTAATTCTGATCAAAATATCGTTCTCGGTGGGGTCTATTTACCACCAAGCGACTTTGGAGGAGTCCGCCATTTTGATGAATTGCATAATTAGATCATGGTAGTTGCAAGAAATTCGATGAATGTTTGTCTCTGTGGTGATTTTAATTCTTACACGAGAGAAAGCCCTGACTATTTTGTGGGTGATCACCTAATGGACAGTGAGCAGTCAAATATAGATTATATTTTTCAAGAAAACTTCTATGGCGTCTCACTTTTACAAAAAATGGGTGTTCGGAAAAGGTACAAACAGGATAAAAGTGTGAATAACTATGGTGTCAGACTCTTAGAAGTTTGTAAGATGCACAATATGTTTATTGTAAATGGGAGAGTTGGGAACGACCGCCTTATTGGAAAACGTACATGCTTTAAAGGAGAAACAGCACATCTAGTTGATTATATAATTGCATCCCCTCAACTATTCCAATATATTGAAGGATTTGATATTTCAGAATTTGAGCCCCTCTTTTCTGATGTACATCAAGCTGTAATTTGTAACATTAAGGTGCAAGGAAAGTTAGTAACAGCAGAAAATAATATTTCTCGCCAGCGTGCAAAGCCATGGAGAAGTAGAATTAAACATGTTCTTCCTTTTGGTGTTCTTAAAAATTTATATTATTGTTTTTTCAATTCACATCTTGCATATGCAACTTTAATCTAGGGTAATTCATGTAATATTTACTTGGAACCCTTATTTCGTCTCCAAAAGAAAGCAATTCGGGTAATAACACATTCTTTTTGGCTAGCGCATACATCTCCAATTTTCAAGAAATTAGAAATCTTAATATACGACATATACCAATTTCAGCTGTGCAATTTTGTCTTTAGTCAAATTAATCAAAACTTACCATCAATTTTCAATGAATTTTACTGTTTTAAAAACTCCATGACAGGGCGACCTTCCCGTCGCCCACTAAATTTAAAAGTGGAATATGCGAAATCTAACTTTAGAATGAAATCATTAAAAATCCAAGGTGCAAGATCCTGGAACTTCCTTCCCGGAAAACTCAAATCTTCGAAATCACGCCCTTACTTTAAAAAATGCTTTATCAATTACTTGGTCGCATAATACTAATGCCCGTAACGTGGCCGCCATTTTATCTGTATATATATGTAAAGGGTGATCCTTGTAACGAATGTGCGTGTGTGTGTAAGTGATTTTTTTTTAGTACAAATTAATTTTATTAAACAAGTCAATGGTATACAAAATGAATACATGCTAAGGTCCAGAGGACATTACAAGCAATTACAATTATAATCGAAATTACAGTGACATTTGACGGTGATCAAAAATTAATAAATGCACGTAAACTGATAATTACACTAAAGGATGATAATATTAATAGCAATGAGTTGTAACAATAAAAGTAATAATAATAATAAATAATAGTAAATGATAATAATAATGATAATAATGATAATGATGATTATTATCATCAGTTTGAGATTCTTTGGTTCCTAGAAATGAATTTTGCAACAAGACAGATTACTGTCGAGTTTAAATCATAGTTATAAATGGAATTTCCAAAAAGTAGGAATTCGCATTTATTCAACATATTTAGTCTATTGAAATACGGAGGTAGTTGTAGGGAATCAAGCGAAGTGAGGAGGTTGCAAAAGTCATGATGGAGGAAAGGTTCTCGACACTGAAGAAGGAAATGTGTTGTCGATTGGATTTGGTTGTAGTAGGGGCAGTCAGGATCACTTACATCAACGAAATTATGAGAATAGAAATGAAATCTCAGGAAGAGGTCTACACGCAGACGATTAAGGCAGATTTCTTCATTTCGATTGAGGTTTTTTATTATGGTTGAACTAAGAACATTGGAGTGGTATTTATTAAAGCAGGTTCTAGATTTGAAAAGGGAAAATGAATCACAGTTTTGAAGCTTTGGTTTAACATTATTCCAATGTTCCATAAGTTGAACAATGGGTGATCGCCTCATAAATGAAGAATAAGATGCTAGGATTCTAAAAGGTCGCTGCGTTCTAAGGGCACGAGGTTGGTTCTGGCCGCGTTATGGAAATTTGTGAAAATTGAATTTACGTATGGTGGGACAAACAAAGTATGGTTTTTCATTTTAAACATATACAGCAAATGCCGCTCTTTACGCCTGGCGGCTAGAGTTTGTCAGTTCAAAATATGCAGGACCTTA
This sequence comes from Tubulanus polymorphus, assembly GCF_964204645.1. Lineage (NCBI taxonomy): Eukaryota > Metazoa > Nemertea > Palaeonemertea > Tubulaniformes > Tubulanidae > Tubulanus > Tubulanus polymorphus. The sequence goes on from NC_134026.1 coordinate 10,937,715, forward strand.
TTAGTGTTTAAGCCGTGGATACAACCGGAGACAAGGATCGCAGCTCTGTAGTGAATCCTCTCCAGTTTGTTTAGATTAGAAGTAGAGGCTCCCTGGCAGATGATATCACAGTATTCAAAGTGAGGAGTTATAAAAGATTTATAGATTAATTCTAGATGACAAGATCTAAGTTTTCGGCTTAGCAGTTTCAGTGGATTTAGGAGTTTTTGAGTTTTAGTAACCAGATGTACGATGTGTTCATGAAAATTAAGGTTTTGATCAAGAATAAGGCCTAGGTGTTTGTGGGATTGCTTTGTAGGGATTATTTCCCCGTCGAAGATGAGATTAGCGTAGTTTGCAGTACCACGTTTCGTAAAGTTGATATTGCAACATTTGGACGGTTTGAATTGGAGCCGCCAGATTTTGGCCCAAGATTCAATCTCATTAAGGTCAGTTTGTAGGATTAAACTATTCAAATTTGGGTTTTGAGGATTGACTGGCATATAGATAGACGTATCGTCGGCATAAATAAAGGTATCACTGTTTAAACTGTCTGGTAAGTCATTTATATATAAATGGAATAACAGAGGCCCTAAGATAGATCCCTGGGGAACAGAGGTATTAACGTATCCGATGGGGGTAAGTTCAGAGAAGATTCCATTCACTTTCACTTGGATTCGGCGATTAGATAAGTAGGAGGAGATAAGATCATGTATTTTGCCGTTAATTCCATATGCTTTTAGCTTGTGAAGTAATAATTTATGAGGTAGTGTATCAAAGGCAGCTGATATGTCAAGAAAAGCCGCCCGAACATCAAGTACCTGTTCTAATTTGGCATTAATAAAGGCCGAAATAGATAGTAGTTGGTCAGTAGTACTATGACCAGGAAGAAAACCTGACTGGTTTGAGAAAATTAAATTATTATTTATAACATGATTGTATATATTTTGACAAATCAATCTTTCAAACAGTTTTGAAATGGTGCAGAGAAGAGAAATTGGTCGATAATTGTTAGGGTCATCACGAGCGTCCTTTTTATGGATTACTGAAACTTGAGCGATTTTCCATATATCATGAAAATTACTGCGATCGGCTAAAGTATTAAAGAGACATGCTAGCACTGGTGAAATGGCATTAGTAGACAATTTCAACATACTATTAGTTATTCTGTCATGACCGGGCGATTTGTTGACATCAAGTTCTAGTATAAGTTTTCTAACGGAATCAGTGGCTATATGTGGCATGAATATATCGTGCGGGCTTCTATTTGCAAAGGGGGGCAAGGCATCAATTTTAGAGTTTGAGTGATATTTATCAGATATGATTCGGAGAAACACTTTTGCCTTTTCGCTTTCAGTATCGCACATGGTTGAAGTAGCAGGATCAATTATGCTAGGATTCTGAGATGAAAATTTATCTCCAAGAAAAGTTTTTAGCAAATGCCAATAGTCGCACTTGGTTTTTGACTAGTTTTCAAGCTTGTTTTTTTGCTTTGTTTATTAGAGAATTTACAATATTGGTTTGGGATTTGTATCGGTAATAGTTTGAAGCGTAGCCAGTAGTTTTAAAGCGCCTATGTAGCCTATTTCGGGTGTTCATGGCCTGTTTGACATAATCTTTCATCCACGGTTGGTCGTTAGATTTTATGTGCACTGATCTATGCGGTACATCATAGGAGTAAATAGCAAATAGCGCATTTGTAAATGACTCAGCCAAACTGTTTGTGTCCAAAGTTTGAAAAATAGGATTCCAATCAAATTGTTCAATAGATTCGTTGAGGCGAGTAAATATCACAAGCATTATAGTTCCAGACTATTTTCCGTCTCGGTAGCGGTTTCGAGTTTTGAAACGCCGCATTGATCAAAAGAGTACTATGATCGGTATAGCCGATAGGCATGGTCACTGAGCATTCATTAATGAGACTCGGAGAATCTGTAAAAAGTAGATCAATACAGCTGCTGGTGCTAGCTGTAACGCGGGTTGGAGAATGTACTATTTGAGAGAAAAAAAGATCACTGGCGATCTGATACAGTTCGCGGCCAGGTGTATCTGTAACATCGCTGTTGCACCATAGTGTATTTTTTGCATTGAAATCGCCTATAATATGTATAGAATTATTCAGTGGATTTATCTTTTTCTGTTCGTCACATATAATAGCTTTCATCGAATCAAAAAATCGCTTCCGTTCATTCGGAGGTTGTGAGGGGGATCTATAAGTGATACACAACAACATCGTTTTAAACTTTTCTTTGATATTTAACCATATCGAGTGGTTACACTTAGAAATCAGATCATTTCTAACATAACAGATTAACGAGTCGTGATAATATAAAATTAATCCTCGATTATTTGGCGTATAATACCCTATGGAGAAACCCTCTATTGTGAAGTCATCAAGTCTTGTTGAAATATCTCCAACTTCGCAAAGAGCAACAACTTTTGCTTTTGATTCAGTGATACGGGATTTGAGATAATCGATACGTGTTCCATTGTCAGCAGTGATGCTTCTAATATTTGAAAATAAAATAGTAAGATCAGTTGTTGTCTCAGGACCAGGGTTGACTTCGACATCATTACATAGAAGTAAAATATAATAGCGTGTTTTATAGATATAAACTAAGTTTCCGCTACCCGGTAGTAGGATCACTGAAAAAATAGCCAAAATAGTTAAGTAGATACTGCGTGAATTGTAAGTATGCTTGCTATTTGCTGCTAAGAATTTTACCCATGCATACACTATCAGACACCCAATCATAAAGCATGTGACTACCATAACAAATGATACTAACCGGACAAGTATAATAGGGATGCCGTCGGATAGAAATAGAGATAAGTATATGAAAAGCTTTAATAGTAAAGGCACGTACAGTCTTTTGTCAGGTGCATGTCTTACGCTAGCCACAGCGGTGCAGATGGAGTTTTCAAGAAAAAAGAACCTATCCTAATTCGGTGATATAAGTAACTAATTGGCATTACCCAATTCCCTTTCTCACTTCCGTAATTCCCTGCCTACATTATATTACAACGCTTTGAGTCTGAAAGAAAACATAACAAAAGGTAGAAATAAAAATGAAATATAAAGAAACCATATCACTGGAGGTTGTCGGTGGTGCCGTGGTGGAACATAAGTACAATAGTAGTAGTAGTAGCGGTGGTGCGCGCAAATATTTGAACAATTCGCTAGTTTTCGGTTTCTGGAGACGAGTCAGGTATGATTTCGGCAATCAATTTCAAAATATAACGGTCGCGCTCCTTCACTTTGCGTGGTGATTTTGCGATGGCTACTAAGCCGAACAACTTAACCCTTTCCATTAACGATAACATTAAACGGCCGATACTATGGTGGCTGATTCGGGCCATGTAATAAAAAAATCACAAACGTTACAAATTTTTTTTTGCGGACGCTTAAAAGTCGTTTTATTGCGCGATAAAACGAAAATTACCACGTTAAAACTAGAAATTACCGCGATAAAATAAGAAAAAGTCGTTTTATTGCGCGATAAAACGAGAAAAAGTCGTTTTATTGCGCGATAAAATGAGAAAAAGTCGTTTTATCGCGCGATAAAACGACTTTTAGGAGTCTGTAAAAAAAAATCGCACCATTTGTGATTTTTTTCACATGGCCCGAATCAGCCACCATACGATACCGTATTCCCTTTCATCGGAAAAACCGGAGATCACTGAGTCGTCATGAATGGAGCGATACGCATAGGGGAACCTTGCATCAAGTAAGACGCCAGGGTTGGATCTGATCCTAGTGCCCCTTTGATGTCAGATTCGTTCTGACTGGTAAACAAATACGCCTTCATTTCGAAACGATCGACGACGGTAGTTTTAGACTGCACGAGTTCCGTGTCCTGAACGAGAAGTATATCTGCAACATCCGGTGATCCGGAAAAATCTGGTGGTTGAAGTTTGCCATTGACAAACAAATTATCACGGATCAAAGAAACTTTGTTGTTACGATCAGCCCGCAGCTGTTTGAATTTACTCAATTGGGCCGCAGCCCTGTCGTTAATCTCGTTAGGAAATTGATCTTTCACAAAGAAACTACTACCTTTACGGTTTTTGCAGCAGCTCAAGACTTCTAACTTTCCTTTACGGGTAGTGAAGCGAACAACGATGGGCCTGCTTTTAGATGACCCTTTGCCCATTCGGTGGGCAACATCGATGACTATGCTGGTCTCCATTTTATCTCGCGGCACTTTCATGTTGTCTAACGAAGAAGTCGGTTGCTACTTTTCGACAATTTTCGCCAGTTTCCTCCTCCATGTTGAAAATGACTACGTTTTGTTGCATCGATCTGCGTTTAAGATCGATGTTTTCTTGGGAGAGCTGCTCGATTTTAAGCTCAGCGCGTTCGAGGCGCCTGTTCAATCCGTTAATCATGTCCAGAAGTTGGAATATTTGGTCATTGTTGGGGACTGTCGGCTGCAGGTCATTTTGCAGAGTACTGGTGCTGGAACTGAGTGACCGGACCGGGCGCTGAAATCTCTTTTTTTGTCCAGGCGTTTCATTTGTTGCTTTGGGTAGACATTTTCACGATTATGCCCAACTAATAAAGGGGCCAATGCGATCGAATCGACTGTGAATATCAGTACGGCTATGACTACCAGTACGAATGAGAAAATGGCGGAGCAGTATGACGAGGCAGTTTTAGAAATAATGGAAACTCAGGTTTTCCAGATTTCCAGAAACGATAACTCTAATTTTAACAAAGCTGGACTCGGAGGAACCAGAAAGTTATTGACGTTGCTTGGTACCTGTATAAAGTGACAATTATAGCAGCAATACCACCAATTATTTGATAATCACTCTCCGGCTTGACCACCGACCAGCTTAGTCCGCCATATTCAATCCGTTTTGTGTAAGTGATGAGTCCATGTGAGAGTGATTGTTGATCGAGGGGTAAGGACACGTATAAGTCAACTTTTGACTTCTCTTTACTCCCCGCACTATATATTGTTACTCTGAATATAATGTATATTGTGTCGATATTTTTGTAACAATTTATTTTGCAAATAAATTCATTCAAATTCATTCATTTTGTCACCGTAAATTTGGATTTCCAGTACGTCGATGATGAGCATATAAACGCCCGCAAAAAAAATCACTGTCGTACACTATACAGCTATGCGGGCGACCGGGTTTTAATTTTCATCAAAAAACGAGGATTGATGTTTTTTGATTTTCATTATGGATGCGGCATTTGACTTCCTTGAGAAACTAGGGTATTTCTTTGTGTGGCCTTATGCTGAGTTGGACGGCGGATTTTCGACTTTAGGATTCGAGTCGAGAGTTGAGTCCACTGTACTATCTAGCGTGGTTACCATGTTGTACCCCACGAGCCGTCGAATCTGCTTTCCAGAGGCCTTTTAGAATATATTTGACAACCTGTCTATAAGGTGGTGCCGAAGTCGGATCGACGTTTTACGTCGGCACGATTCTTACGGTGAGTTATCGCTGGTAGGAATCGCGTCGAATATTCTCATAATCGTCACGATCAAACGTCACGTGAAACGGAAATCCTATTACGTTTCTATTCATATTTTCGCGTTTTTGTACCCGATACGGACTTTATACGGATACGCGATTCTGGCTGACGTCACGTTTCGTATTTACGCAATCTCGGCGCTTTTGGATTTTGTATGCGTTCGAATTCGGCGGTTGGATCGCGTTCTTATTTCCTTTCGCGTTTCTATGTTTTCAAGCGTCGAGGAATGAGGTCTCTGTGCCACCTGCTATCCCGCTAGATGGCGCGCGTATCAGTGCGACAACCCTGAAAATTGTAACTGAAAATTGTAGTGATCAATCTATCTTATTTTGTGTCTCTCCTGTATTTTATTTTTCTTTGTGTGATCTTTTTAAACCTCCGTATACTATCAATTTTAGTCAGGAGAATAAAGTTATATCTTATCTTATCTTATCTTATCTCTTATCTTACCCTGAAAAATCTTACCCTGAAACCGATCACGCAATAGCTACGTAATTACCGTAGCAACACATGGTTCCCACAGTACAGGAAAATTGGATAGGGGAAAACTTGATTATGTTGAATGATATTTTAAGTTTGGAAATACTTATTTGGGAATAAAGAAATTTTCCTTTAGTCAGGGAAATATTGGTTTGTTTGTTTGTTTGTTTAGCCAAAGGGATACTTTCTTCAGCTATTTTTCTTGATAATCACCTTTTTTAGCCGATCACCACAAAAACTGTACTATAATGATATCGGTTCATTTTTACGAAGGCCCCTTTTTCCAATTGGAAAAAATAGAGAATAACCCATGTACTATCAAACTTAGGAAAAAGTTGGGAATTACTAATTCATGTTATAACTGTGAGAACCATGGCAACAGCAAGATACAATGGAAGTGTTGAAAGTGATGGGTTCGCGCCCCCTTCCGTACTCCTACTAAATATCAACTGGCAACTAATTTAGCGCTGGAAGTATGATATATTCGAATGTGGCAACTGGTATAGCACTGGAACTCTAGATATCTTGAACTAATAAATACAAGTTTGTTAACGTTAAATGAAAACACTATATCCGTGTAAAAGCGAGAATGTTTTTACAGGTGTTTTTAACGCCATTTCCAAAAAGATAAATGACGATAGAAAATGTATAAAAAAATGGTTACGCCAATCCAACGGCATGTATCAACAGCAATTTTAGTTGACATCAACATCTTTTCAAATAGAAATAACGTAGAAACGTAGAAATAATGTAACGAATTTCTCAACGTTTTTTCAAAGTTGAATTAAGGTTGTGTGTTAGTTGGGGCATAAATACTGTTAGAATTTTTTATATTTGTATATACATGTATTTTATACTCCTCTATTGTACAAAACCAACGATGTAAAACAGTCTTTACGGAGAAAATAAAGGTACTTTAAATTGAATTTGGCGCCCACCTGTCTATGTTTCAAGCCAATCAGATGCTTTGTTTTTCACCGGCAGGTTCGCTCTATCAATACCACGCATCTGATTGGCTAGATCTTATGTATCGTAGCCGCTGAGCGGCAACCTGCCGGGCGAAGAAATCTTAGGCAGTGTATTAGACCCGGCAATAAGGGCCAGGATTTGTGTTGGTGAAATATTCGATAATGATAATTGAAAATGATAATATTTATCAACAGAATTTGAACGGTTTTCTGCACAACCAGTGTACAAGTACAAGAACAACAAGTACAAGTACGTATGATATGATATGATATATCTATCTGAGTGACATTATGTGTATGATTAGTTCACTTACAATTCTTTAACACTCAACCCTCGTGCCTCGTGGGTTGATGGTATATCCAGGACTGAAAAGTCACCTCACATTGCGCATGTATCTGCGTAGGTTACAACACGTATTTCTCGGTTCCGAGATATTATTGTTAACAAATACACACAGATCCTTAACAGCCAATTGTTTATCGGAAATCTATAGTGGATAAATAAACAACATCAACACAAGGTATTTCTGTGATATTTTGAATCTATTTGCAGTTTAAATTTAGCGCCATTCTCGCAGGATTGTCAACCAACCCGGAGCGGAAGTAAAATCCAAGCCAGTTTACAAGCCCCTGATTACTCGTCTTTATTGTATCCGTATGAAGTCTAAGGTGAGTGTAAGCGATTGGTGTGTATGGTTTATTCCTTATGAATGCATGGAGGGCCTTTAAATTGTGTGAGACGTTTATAACATTGAGAATCACTGCGATGGGTGTTAGGTCTGCGGTACCCGGTACGTACGCGCGCGCGACACCGACACCGGCTTCCACTTCAAAAATTATGAAAAAAATATTAGAAATAATCGACATCTGATATACACCAAATATACCTCTAAAGAAATGTATTTATAGCGTCGGATATTGTGTCGAGAATTTCAGATCTTCCAACCACACAGGGGCCGTATCTCACACATCCTCGCTTGCTAGGGGTCCGGTATCGCTCCCGAACTCGCTTCCACCAGCCCCTGGGAAAACCTATTCCTTATTGATCTCTTGCTGCTCATAATAGTTCGTGGCTCCACTTCGCGAGATACCGTATCTCTTCATATGTGGTTGAAATGAATTACCTAGAAAAACGTTTCTTTTTAGAAAATATTCTGGAAAGCAGGCCCATTTTTCCTGGAAAAAAAATATTCCTAAAATTGGTCGGGTCTGGTGTATGAACCAATTAAGTTGATTGACAAGCGCAGCTTCGCACCTCAATTTGTCGATGACGTCAGATAGAAACAATGACATTACCACGTGCGCATGCAAACAGACAAATGAGAAAAAAATATTTTGATACATACACGTATTTGAATAAGCGTAACAGAGATTCCTTTGACTTTTGATTAATTATTTTAATCTAAGCCAGCTAGTGGATGGAATAATTCAATAGTCTCCATATTTTATTCCACAAAGTCTCACATAATTTCTGCCGACCTTTATTATTCTGCGTATGATATTAGATTTTTCTTTATTTTTAGGATATGAACAGCAAAGAAACATTTGGCAGATACATTTCATGACTGTTCACACCTGAGTCGATATTTCATAATTTTCTGATGTAACTCAGTATTGCTGAAGATGGCTATTGTTGAAACTTTGGAATAAACCTCAAGCTCAAGGAAACATTTTCGTACTTCCCCATCATTATTGTAGAATCTCGTTATATTATCATAGTAATTGGAATATCAGGGGTTCAGATCAGAGGACGAGAGGACGAGACACCACTCATCACCACAAGTAATTTTTTTTCCTAATAAATGGGAGATAGAAAAGCATTCTTAGCAACAATGAATAACAGAATTAAACCAACAAAAAAACAATTTGAAATAAAAAAGTTAGTTGATGTTACAAAAGAAATTGAACATAAAATATTGAAATTAGAAAAGATAAAAACTAAATATGGAGAGAAAGTATCAGCTAATTTAAGCTACTGTAATGTTAGTACATCACGAGAATTTAAAGTGTTTTTACCCGATAAATGGGTTTCATTGAGTACAGAGGAATTGAAAGATTTAGTAGGATTTAAAATAATATATCATGGGAAAAATGAAGACGGTCATCATGATTTGGAAATTGTTGATTAAATAAAAAATAAAAATAATGAATATCTAAAAATGACCTTAGTCGTTTTATAAACAACTACAATCATACAGTCAAACATCTGTTACATGTTATTACAAGAGAGTGCTTCATTTGAATATTGATCGATCAAACAGGTGTTGCACAACGTTGTTGTTATATAATAAGCACGCAGTACTTACAACACACACAAGCCAGTTAGCCGGCATTGAACTACCGCGTTTTCATTAGTTGCTGAAAGCGAGGTTTATTTAAATTAGATAGGCCGTGACGAAGGATAGTCATCATTCTCTCGTGATTAAAAGGAATATTTCAATGTTTTTACGGTAAGTTTTAGCAAAATTGCCCTATCCTCGACCTATCCTCGAGTTTTCAGGGGATAAGCATCCCATTATTGAAAGGCGCCACGGGACGCTTATCCCCCGTCATTTCTACTTACACCCCCGGCGACCCACGTCAACCGGGATCTCCTTCAATGATTGGTAGAAATCACATTATATTAAAGGCGCCTAATGTAATTTCTACCAATCTCGAAATTCGAAACCGAAGGAGAAACCCGGAGAGTGGACGAAGGTGCATTTTCAAAATGCCTCTGCTGGCCAGAGCTATTCCAGTGTTTGAATGAATTACCTTATATACTTAGCTAAAACACCTAAGTAAATGTTGTTGGTGCTAAAAAAATATGTGAAATTTGAAATTATAAATTATTCCGAATGAAAAGAATATAAGAATGAAAACTGATAAATGAATTATGGATTTTTAACTTAATTATGATATAATTTTTAATCAAATTAGTAATCAATTACTATGTTAATTGATTAACAAATTCAAATTCAAATTCAAATATTCATTTCAGCATACCCAGTGTTGTCATCTTTCAATTTAAGAAAAAACTAATAATAAGAAACGACTGTAATACAATATTCAAGTAAAAACAAAATAAATTAATAAAAATAATGAATATCTAGAATCCGAAATGACTTATCTGGACAATTTAATTGCTCCGCATAGATGGTGCCATAAACGGCACCCACACAGTGATAGACAAAAGTAGTGAGATATTCAATTAATTAAAAAAAATTATTTTTTTTTGCTTTTTTTCTAAAATATTAATCCATTTTTTTTATTATCAATTTTGGAATTTCAGAAGTACTTTCATTTTTGATAGCAGTTGGTTCAGAATTACTAATATCATGAATTTTATTTGATTTCTTATACCAATTACACCCAATCAAAATGAATACAATTACAAATCCAACTGTAAAATATAAATATTTATCAAATATTCTACTATCAGAAGGAGTAGAAATAACAATATTTTCACCATTTTTATTAACATTTTTATTACTTATTTTTTCTTTTACAGCTTTTTTATATTCTTGTGATTTAATTCCTAATTGTCGAGACCATTCAATTTGTTTCTGAGTTCTCGGTTTTTTCTTCACAGTTAATTCCTTCACTTCTTTCACCTCGCTCATTTATTATAGAAATATTTTTACTTTCAATATTTGAAAATGTTATAACCCCAGTTGATAATAATGTCATAAATCCACCTAATTGAAATGATAAATATCCAATCCATTTATTTAATTCAGTCATAACTAAATAATCATTTTTTAAATCGGAATATAATCTATTTTCATCTTCAATTGGTAGTATATAATTACATAATTTACTATAACCTTTTACTACATTTTCTGATATCGCGTCATTAATTTTAGCTGTTCTCGCGGCTTCATAAATCTTAAATAATCTAATAATTTCAACTGATTTCATTGTATCTAATTCATTATAAGTTAAATTTTTATCGACAAATTTTTTACATTTTCCAGATGCTATTAATATTTCTAATTGATGTTTGCAATAAAGATAATATTCATAATTATTATTTGTTGTAACATTATTTAAAACACCATCATCTGGAATTAGTTTGTTTTCTGTTATTCCTAAATCATCTAAAGTTTTTTCAATTGGAACATCACCATCTTTAGATTTTATTTTCTTTTCACCTCCCATTTATATAACAAAAAAATTAATTGTGTGATGTTGCAACTAGAATTTAACTAGAATGTAACTAGAATTCAACTAGATTAACAAGCTTGTTGAAATATTGTTGTTTTTGTTTATTTCTAGTTAAATCTAGTTGATTTTTGTTTCAACTACTAACAACTAGAATTCAACTAGAATGTAACTAGAATTAAACTAGATTAACAAGCTAGTTAAAATATTGTTAAATCTATTTGATTTTTGTTACAACTACCAATAACTAGAATTCAACTAGATTAACAAACTAATTGAATTTAAATAAATTCATATTTAAATGGGTGTTGTAATCTAAATAGTAATTTTGATCTTTTAATATTTTTCAACTTATCCATATATTCATTATGTAAATCATGTGGAATAATATCATTTTCCTCAAGTGCATTTTTCATCGATTTTCTATCTTTATTGTAGAATAAAACTAGAAATCTAATGTTTTCGCTAAAGTCTTTAACAATTGAATTATATTTTTGATTTAAAACCCAAGTTGTTATCCCAAAATGTCTCCCAGAGAAAGCTAAATAGCATAACTCACTTTCTCTAACTTTTGAATCATGTAGATTAGCACAATCATCTATAATGAATAATGTATTTGATCCTTTATAAATATCAATTGCTATTTTAATACAATTATCTAAATTTTCTTTTACTGTTTTAGGATCTAATATAATAAATTTATTATTCCTAGTAATATTTCTATCATAAGTTTGATTAAATTCATATGTTGGACAAAATAATACTATATTATGAAAATAGTTTTCATAAACAGTTTCTAATAAATTTAATATAAAATAAGTTTTTCCACAATTTGTTACACCAGAAATTAACATATTATGAGGCTCAAATATGAATAATTCCTTATTCATTTATATATTTTTAATTTTACTTGATAATATCCATTCATTGAATTTATCTGGCCATCCAACCCATTTTACTAAAGAATATTTTTTTCTTTTAATAGTTTTTGTTTTTAATACTTTTTCAATTTTATATTCTTGTTCTAGATTTTCAGTAGTTAAACTTAATTCTTCTTCGTAAAAGTAGCCATCAACTTCTTCACCATCTAAATCTTCTAATTTATAGACATATGGTTTTGTTGTTATTACCTTTTTTATTTTATATATTTCTCTAGTAAAATTTCGATCGTATCCTTTATCAAATATCTTTTTATACTTAGAAATTCTAACATTTTGACCAACTTTAAATTTAGGTTCACCAAAATCATCTACAAGAAATGCTCCATATAAATTATTCCAAACAATTTCAGCATTTTCAGGTTTTCTAGCATCAATAGGTTTCATTCCAATAGAAGAATGATAAGAATTATTATATCCTTCTATCAATTTTGGTAAAACATCAATCCATTTAAAAGTATTATTTGCTGTAAAATATTTCTACATTCTTGTTCTTAATGTTCTATTAAATCGTTCAACAACTGCTGCTTTTTTATCTGATTTTGTTGAAAAATATTTAATATTATGATTATCTAAGAGTTCATGAACAAGTGAATTATCAAACTCTTTTCCATCATCAAATTGTATTTTTTCTGGTTTTAGTTTATCATCCGAAAGAGATTTTCTTAAAACATTTGATGTTTGTTCAGCATCTTTTCTATAAAGTGGGAAGCTCCATACATAACGACTAAAAATATCAATTATATTCAATAACCACCAATAATCATCATTATCTTTCTTAACATTTTTCATATCAATTAAATCTCCTTGCCACTGTTGATCTACATAACTTACCATAGTTTTACGAGTTTTAGATTTTCTAACAATTTTTTTATGTGTTGTGTATGTTGGTTGTTCTAACATAAATTCATTTATATCTTTATATTTAATTAAATTGTGTGGGATTATCTTATCTAATTTATCTTGTTTTACTTTACGCCATATATTTTTAGTAGAAGAATAAGCAACTGAACTCTCAGGGTTGTAATATAAATTTCTTAAATATTGTTCTTTAGTATTAGGAGATTTTTTACCACCCATTTATATACGCTTAATTTTAACTTTATATTTCTAATATTGAATACTATCTAATTGTGAATTTACTATATTTAATTGTGCATCAGATATAATATAAATGTGCATTTTAAAATTTTTGATTCCTTTATTCTTTGTCATGAATAATTGTATTCCATCTTTAGTGTTCTGTAGTTTTTTCCCAGAACCATGTAATGAATTATCCTCTGTTGTTCTAAAATCTAACCATAATGCATATTTACTACCGGTATAATAATCAATTTGATTAATATTACAATTTTCAAATGATTTTACTTTTTCATTCATAAAATGTTTTCTAATTTCTGGCCATTGATCTATCATTCTCATTCCTTGACAAAATATTTTATTTGCTATTCCTTCGATAGTTATTTCTACTTTTGTTATTTCAGGATTATAATAATTATCAACATTTATTGCGCCATTAGTATATGTTGCAATGGTAAAAAATATTAATATACCTTTAATAGATCTTCTTGGGAAGTTAATATTCTCATTAATTATTTCATCATTTGCATTAATAGTTACGGTTTTAAATTTATCAATATAATCATATAATAATGAAAATCCTTGATTGTATTTAGTTTGAATTATACTTGAAATATTTTCATCAGTTACTGTATCATATTCTAAACATATATTCGATAATTTATAACTCATATCTTTATTAACGCTAGATAATACAATTTCATTTACAGGAGCAAATGTTATTTCGAATATAACGTCTTCTTGAATTGCGTATTTATATAAAGGTGCATTATTATTTATCAATTCAAAATCTAATGGAATTTTATATTTGCTTCCATATATACTTTTTATCAATTTATCTACAGCATTAGTTAATATTGCGCTATTAGCTTCTGATCTTAATTTATTTTGGTTTTCTGATTGGATGCCTTGAAATATCATATTATTTCTATTTTCTTTAGTTAACCATAAATCTTTATAATGCATAAATAAATTATAATCATCTAATGAGAAAACTGTTTCCGGACCAATCTTTATTGTTAACTTTTTAATCAAATATCTTCCAACATTATCAACAACATAATTATTATTATTACCGATTACTTTTATATCGGCCGATAAATAAATACTATTTGGAACATAAAAAGTATTTTTTGTTAATCTAGGAATTCTAACGTATAAAGTTTCATCGGGATTAATATTTGAAGGGTTATGAGTAATTATACGATGTGATCTTTCTGCTTTAATAGCATAAGATATTCTAGAAATCTTAGAAGGATTGATATAACTCCCACTCATTTATTTAACAAAAAAATTAATTATTTATTTTTTATTATGTTTACTAACCCAAAAATAATTGCACTTACAACTGTAATTAAAAATAAAATAATATGTTCAGCAGCAAAGTTAATAATGTTTCCTGCAGATTTCAATATAAAACCAACAATTGATGCAATAACTCCTGGTAAAGCTGCAGCAGATTTCTTTGATAGTTCCCATAAATATTTTGCTAATTTCTTTAAACCATCTTTAACTTTATCTTGTATAGAATTATTATCATTCGGGGGTTTATCCGGTTTATTGGGAGTGGGAGTAGATTTCAAAGCATTTGATATAGCTAAACCAATTGTTGTAAATAACATAGTTACAGCTGTTAGAATTGAAAGAATTGTTATTCCTTCTAACTTAAATAATAATTTTATTCTATCTTTCAATGATATTTCAGAATTTGGTTTTATTAGATATCTTTTAAAAACATCTTTTAACCTTTTAAAATTATTACCATATTCTTTTAATAATATATCTCTTTCTTCTTTCTGTAATTCTATATTATATTTTAAATCATCAATTTCTTTTTCTAAACGTAATTCTTTTTGCCTATATTCTATTTCTTCAATAACTTTATTATCTCTATCTAATTTCAATTGTTCTATTTCTTCATTTTTATCAGTTAATTCTTTTTCTAAAGTTCTAATTTTAAAATCTATTATACTTTTATCATGTGCAATTTTATCAGATGCAAGCCTTATACTAATAATCTCTCTAATTGCTTTATCAGAAAATATATTTAAATTTTCTAATTCTTGATCTGTTGCATCAAGTAATCCCTTCGGTAAAATTTTTTCAGTTTGAACTTCTCTTGAATTAGGTCTACTAGTTTTGGAATTAATAACTTCTTTAGTAATTGTTTCTGTTTCTAAATTTTCATTAATTATCTTAAAAAATTTAGCATTTCTTTGTTTAAATTCTTTAAAATTAACAGTTCTTTCTTTTTTTGTAACATCAGTTATAACATCATTATTGATTTTCTTAATTCTAGATGGTTCTAATAAATTAGAAGTTGATTGTGTTATTATTTTATCGTTACTTTTAATATTTAAAATAATAAAATAATAGTCGCCTTTCAATTTCCAATAATAAACGCCATTTAAATATTTCAAATCTTTTGCCAATTTATCCATACCTTTATCTGTTATATTGAAACCAGATTCTTTTAATATTGGTTTAAATTCATCAGTAATTTCATCATAATTTAATTCTTTATTTATTAAACCTGGGACTAAATTTTCAGCACGTATTTTCGATCTAGCTCCTTTAATATATTCATTTGTTGATTGTGGTTTAGAACCAGGAACAACTTCGGGTGTATTTAAATTAGAATTATATGCTGTTTTATTATCATTACTATAACTTGTTTCACTAAAATCAAGTGGTTGTTCATCACTTATACCAGGTTCATCTAAAGGATCCACCAATGGAAAACCTTCTCCACCTTCTGCCATTTACATAATAAAAAAATTAAAATTTAAAATATAATATTCCTCCGATTACAATTCCTATATAAGTAAAAGCTAATTTAGTATTTTCATGGTATTTATTATCATTATCAGTTTTAATTATATCATGTTGAATATTATCAGTTTTAATATTTTCTGTAGTATTGGAATCTTTTATTTTGGAATCATTATTTAATTTGATATTATTAGTTTTAGTTTCAGTTGATTGAATGTGTTTTTTATTTTTTTCACCTTCCATTAATTTTGGAGCAGTGATAATCTTTTTATTTATATCATTCAATCCAAATGAATTATTTATTGTTGCAGTTTTAATTAGATTATTATAACCAATTATATTTCCCATCTTTAATACTAAATCATTAGAAATAATAAATAGATTAGGGCCTATACAATAATTTAATCTAATATGTGATTTATCTAAATAATTTTGATATCTTACAATGTTTTCTGGAATCGATCTATTTTTATCATTATGAATTGAATCTTCAAATAATACTTTGAATTGTTTCTGCGCATCAAATGAAGTGTTATCATTTCCAATTATTGGGGATCTTGTTTCAACTTGCGCACCTAGAATACATATCAAATAAGTTCTAATAGATTGATTTATTCTTTGTATTCCAGCTTTAGTAAAACCTTCACTATTTTCTAAAATGAAATTAACCCAACCATTATTGTTTTGTTGTTGTATATTATTATAATATTTTGGTAATTCATTCCAATTTAGTGTTCTTATATCTGAATTTGTCATTATTTTTCCAAATTCTTTAGTATATAATATTCCTAATCCACCCATTGTTCCAATTTTTGCTCTAAAATCTTTATTTGAATTAATATTAAATTCATTACATATTTTATAAAACTTAGAAAAATTAATATTATTATTCAATTCTTTAAAATATTTTGAACCTGGTAAAGGACATTCTAATTCATCTAATATTAATTTTATTTGAAAATATGTATGAAATCTAAAAAGTGATAACATCAATGGTAAACTTGGTTTGTTTAAATGATCATTCCAACTAATTCCACATCCTGTTGTTGCGCAATAAACAGCGAAATTTAATTGGTTCTGCCAATACTTCATATTAGATTTTGATAACCATTGTTTTGCCTCATTTAAATTTTTGAAATTAATTGTATACACATGAAATATATTTTCCATCTTTACATGAAAATTATTACTTTCAGTAACATAAATATATAAATCAATTAATGAATTTAAAACTTCATTTCTATATGTAATATCTTTATTAAAATCTATTGCTGGAATATTATATTTAATTGATTTATTATATTGGAAAGCTTTTGGAAAACTATCGACCATTTATATAACTAAAAAATTAATAATTTATTAATTCTTTTAATAATTTATCTTGTTCTTCAACTGTTATATGACCATTTAAACTTATGATATAATCTAGTGTGTTCTTTAATTTATTAATTTCTTTTATATTAGTTTTAATTTTTTCTTTATTACTTTTTATATTTAATTTTGAACTTATACCGGTTAAAACACTTGAACTTAATCCTAACACACCAATTGATATAGCTAAAGGTGTTAATGGACTGAATATTGCTAAAATGTTATTACAGAACTAATTGTAACCGAACCACTTATAATCAAATAATATATAATTTTACTTTTTAAATATTTTTTCTTTTTAACTTTTAAGTCACTTTCAAATTCTAATATTTGTTTTCTAAATATGTTTTTAATTTAGTTTTATTTATATCATGAGGAATAATATCAATACTATCAACTTTATCTTCCATTTATTTAGCAAAAAAAATTACTAATTAGTAAAACTTATAAGCAACAAATATAACAATAACTGTTCCACCTAAAATCCAAATTATTTCATATTTCTGTTGTTCTTTACTTGGGGTATAATAATCTGATAATGTAGGTTTGTATAGATGTAATTTTTCTTTATTTGTTACGGCGTTATATAATCTCTATGTGAGATCTTCTGATCATATAATTCTTTATTGATGTAATCCATATAGTTTTGTCGTTTTTCTCTATATTCTTCTGCAGCTTTATTGTATTTCTCTAACGCTAAGTTATGTCTTCTTTGTTCTCCTAATGAACTATTTTTATCAATATGCTTAAATAAATAACCACCACCAGTAAATGCTAAAGCGTTAACAATTGCCGATCCTATAATAGTTATAATTGCAGAAGCCATTTATTTAGCAAAAAAATTATGCATTTATATAGGAGGAATATATTTTTGTTTTTCCAAATAATCAATTGTTAAATTAGATAAAGTAACTGCTAACGTTAATTTTAAAATATCATTTATATCAAATCTATCAACATTAACACTTCCCATTTTGAATACTTTTTTTAATACCATTGAATAACCAACAGTTCCAACTGATAGTAAGGCGCCATTATATAATCCAGTTATTATCCACTTATTATCACTCATTTATTTATCAAAAAAATTACTATCATCAAAATATTTAGTTATCTTATTTATGATTAATTCAACATTTATTTCATTACTACTTTGATGATTATCATATATTTCAATTATTATTTTTTTAATATCATCGATGATAAAATCTTCATCTAATTCATAAAATCTTAAAGATTCTCTAATTAAATTAGTAATCTTTTCTATATTTAAAGTTTCTTTATCTATTGTTGTTTCATACTCAAATGTTGTTTCATTAGAAAATGTAATATTTTTGATGTGTGTAATTACATCATTAATGTTAAATTTCATTTCTTTCTCACGTTTAAAATCAAACCCAAAACATATGCTCGGCCCAACAGTTATATTCATTTATATAGTGAAAAAATTACTCTTACATTACTCATGCATTTACATCTTATAACTAATTCATATATCACAGGAAAGTTATTCAAATCAATTAAATATCCATTATGATTTCTTATTTCTAATTTAAAATTATTAAATTTAGGAATGCATGGTTTGAAATCACATTCAGTTAAATTATAATTTATTTGAGTTCCAAATTGTTTAACATTTTTCAGCGGTAAAATATTTAATATACTAGAATTACAAATTGTATATTTAGTTGCTTCGAATGTTTTTGTAGGCTCGATTAAATTGCAATAAATATAAAAGTGTGTAAAAGGTATTATATTTGAATTACCATCTACGTTTCCTGTAACAGTATCTGGTGCAATTCCTAACAGTTTAGCTAATGGTTTTTTTACCATAAATGCATGTTGACTTTCATCATATACCTTTATTTTAATTTTATTTGTGCTATCACTTTTTATAAATCTAATTAAAGATTTATCTTCTCTTCTAATTTTCAACGGTGCTCTTCGATTAATTTCTTGAGCTAATGTTTCTAAATTATATAATCCTGGTTTTAGAATTATATGAAACCATTTATTTACATTTCCATTATGAATTAAAAAAGTATTATCTTCAATAGTTTTATCCGTTATATTATAAAAAGAATTACATAAACTTATATTAACTAATTTTAAATCTACACAATTTTTATATTCTCTATCTAATTGTACTAGTAAATTATGAGATTTATAATTTGTAAGTTTTCTAGAATCAACAAATATTCTGTATTCCTTTAATTCTACCATTATTTATAACATAAAAAAATTACCGCTCATCACTAAAAATTAATTTTAATAAAATTTTTCCTTAATAAATGGATGAGAAGATAGCATGCGAAATTTGTGGTGAACTTCTAAGAAAAAGCAATATGGCTCGACATATGAAAAAACATGATGAAAATTATAAACCCCCTAAAATAAACTGTCCAAAATGTAATAAATTATTCTCAAGAAATTATGTTAAAAAACATTCAGAGAAGTGTAGAATTAATGGCGCAACGGCTAATGTTGATAGTAATGAAAGTAATAGTAATTCTGCTGAAGTTGAACCTGAAGTTATTTGGAAAAGACCTTTCTTATTCTATGATAAGGATAATATAAAAGATCATTTCTGTGAGCCTTGTCGAATAAAATATAGCCCTGAAAATATAGAAGATTGGGAGAATCATCAATTTCGTAAAGTACATATAGATAAAATTTCTAATAAATTTGAAACTGAATTTAATGAAAGAAAAAATAATTTATTAGAAAAAATAAAATATGAGAAAACGTTACCAGATAATGAAGAAACAGTTGAAAAGTTAGAAAAACAATATAATGAATTAACAAGAAAAACATATTATTGTAAATATTGTAAATTGATTATTACAACAAGTAATTCAAATCTACATAATAGAACAATAAAACATAAAGAAAACGTAAGAAAATACCAAGAGCTTAATGAAGATCTACTACCAATAAATTATAAACAAAAATGCCCACAATGTATTTATGCGACCTTAAGGCAAGAAGGTACTGTGTTATTTTGTAATGAATGTGGATGGCAAAAGAATTTATTGGGTGAAGAAAAAACTAGAGATTTTCTCATAGATCCAAAATTAAATTATCTAGATGAAATATTTAAAATATTTTCTATGGAAGATCATACACCAGAATATATGCAATGGCTTGAAAAAATGAAAATAATAGAAAATAAAAATGGTGAAATAACTAAAAAAGATATTATAAAAACAATTATTCCACCAACATTTAACACAAAACAAAAGAAAATGTATTTATATTTATTATTTAACGATTATTATGAAAAACCTAAATTAACAGAAGAAGATATGGAAAATATAAAGAAAATATTCAAACAAATATTAATGTATCATTTGGAAAATAGAATAACAGATTCAATAAATTATGAATTCTTTTTAAATAAGATTGTAAATTATTTAAACCTAGATATTATAATTCCATTTGATGAATTAACAAACAAAAAGAAACAAAGAGAGCGAGATGAAATGTGGAACAAGATAGAACTTTATTTAAATGAGAAAAATGGAATGGAAGAAGAACCTGAACAATTAAATGAAAATGAAGAAGCCAATAGTGATTTCGAGTATGATGATATTGATTTTATGTTTTAATGACCATAAGGTAATGTTTTTATACCATCATCTAAAATATGCCTTTTATCATCAAATGGATTTAAACTAGTTTTTTCAACTTCATTAATGTACATCTCGTGATTTTCTGATCTTAAACAATTCATTTTATTTTTCATAACAATTGATTTATATAAACACTTTATATAATCTTGAAATTCTATATGTTTATCAACCACATGTTTTGTTATTCCTTTTAACTTTTTAGCTTCATGATCTTTTGTTCTATAACTATACATTTTACTTCTTATCCCAACGAATTCAATCATTTCATCACCCCCTAATTCATCTTTAAACTTACCAGGAATCTTTTTATTATCATTGCTAAATAGTTCATGATCTTTGGGATAATTGCTAAATTCAAAATAATGTTTTAATGTTTTTAAGTCTTTTGTTATGTCATTTGTCTTGATTTTTAGTATGTACGCATCCGTATTGACTGCTATTAATGGAAATCCACAGTTAAATGTACCATCTTCAGTTGATAAATCATAAACATAATCTGTTGGGTTATATATTTCAAATAAATCTTTAACTTCTTCTGTTAACTCATTTTCTACATGGCTTAAATTAAAACAATTTGGTTTAGATTTAATCAATCCAATATTCATATTAAAACCTAATGAATTGCATAATATATTCAATCCTGATATAGCAACTTTTCCTTTTTGAGCTAAAGATATTGTTTTGCGGTTTTTGAAACTTTTTGAACCATCTGCGGCATAGAATCCAATGAAGAACCATTTTCTTAAATTATTTTTTGCATTTAATACATAATCTGGCGCTATTTTTTCTTTAGTTGAAGTATTACTTTTCACTATTGCATGAATATAGAATTCATTATATTATATTTTATAGCAAAATCTTTAGGATTATTTACAAGTATTCTATAAACTGCTGTTGATTTCATAACATCCATGATTCTAAATGTTTTATGTGAATAAACTTCTTCGCAAAATTTCTTTATTCTTTCTAATGATTTTAAGTCTTGATTGCATAAATACCAACAATATTTATTACCCCAAACATATTTATACACACCTGCTGAACCATCTCCCATGAAAAATCCTTTGATAAAATATTCTTTTTCTTCTAATGTTTCGGGTTCTATATTATAAATATTATCAATAATTTCATCAAATGACATATGATTCATTCTTTGGAAAAATCTTTTATGCAATAATTCATCTCCAATTTTTATATCAGTTGGTTTTATTTCATCACCAATTCGTTTAATTAAACTATGATCTTCTGTAACATCTACAAATCCTAATTTAGTTCTAACTATAGATTTTCTTATTTGTTTTATGCCTAATAATATTCTTTAATTTTTTCCATCCATTTCTTGTCCAAACATCCATTAAACCATTTATTTGTATTAATTCTTTTTCTCCATATGAAATATAACATTCATTTTGTTTTGGAATTATTTCTGAAATTCTTCTTACCAATATTTTATTATTACATTTTAATAATATTGGGGTGTCAGCTGTTACAGAATCAAAATATAATATTTCAATATGCTTTTCCCCAAAAAGTGGTTGTAAAACATTTTAATAAAAATCATACATTAATAATTTTGATACTTCTAAAACAGTCGAACCAATAAATATAGGTTTATTAAATTTCATTGATGTTCTTTTTAATTTAACTGCTGTTAAATAATCTTCAAATCTTTTATTTCCTAAATGTCTAGGACTTGATTGTAAATGTCTTAATCTTTCAGAATTATTTACTAATTCAATATCATTTCTATTTCTAATATTTTCACATGTTTTACCATAAAAACTATTATTCATTAATTTGAAGAAATCTTTTTCAAAATCTGTTTTTGATATTGTTCTCTGTTGAGTATTGAAATCTATATATTTTTCTAACCACTTCGATTGATTAAATTCAATATATCTATGTACTTTCTTTAATTTCATTCCTTGTTTTAGATAAAATTTTAACATTCTATAATGAACAATATAATTGTATTTATTATTTTGAGTAAGTATTAATTTTTCTGTAAAAACATGATCTTTCGGTTTTATTTTCTTCTGGTATTCACTTAAATAACTATCATCTACAGTTAAATGTTCTGGGCAATAAGGTAAGTTTCTTGTTTTAAACTTTATATTTTCAGGATATTCTAAATCAACTACAAAGAAATAACCAATTGGTGCTTCATCTTTTAAACTCGCAATTGCGCTTTCCCAATCAGTTTTATCACCATTTTCAACTTCTGTTAATATAAAATTTTTATATGGTTGAGGTTGCATCATTGCCCAACCATATAAATTATTGGCGTCAATATATAATAATTTATATTCATCATTTGCTTTAAAATACCTATCTCCCATAACACCACTAATTCCACCTCTAATTGATTTTTCAAATAATAAAACCATATCTGGTTCTTTTAATAAATCTAATTCTACATTTGTATATTTTAAACCACATTGCCAGGTTAAACCAGGACTTGAATAATAATAACAAGGATCAACATTAAAATGATTCAAATTAACTTCTCTAAATTTTTCAAATATGTCAGCTAATATCATAACATCTGATTTTAAATATAAATCAACTAATTCGCCATGATTTTTCATCTTAAAATGGTTCCAAATATTTAATGTTCTATTAAAAACTTCGTCTTTCACATACTCCTCTTTTAATTGATCATAAAATTGATCTTTTAATAATTCTGTTACATTAAAATCATTGTGTGTTTTATAAAATGAATAAGGAATTGCGCCTTTATATCTCAATAATTTAAAATCTTGTTCATTTGGATAATAATATTGAGTTATAACAAAATCATTATCAACTAAACTTTTTGATAAATTATCTAATGAACTTGCTAGAAATCTATAAGAATCTAAAAATCTAATGCAACCAAATTGAAATGAAATATAATTTTCAGATGTTTTAGCTAATAGTTTAAAATCATATTTTCTTACATTTGCTTCATTCATTATATTCTTCTATTGCATTATATTCTTCTATTTCTTGATTAATTGCGCCCAATTTTCCCGATAATTGTTTTATAAATAGATGGGTATCATAGCCTGATAAATTATGAAATAATATTGGTACGAAATTAACTTTCTTAGCTTGTAAATTGCAATCTTCATGAGCAGCTCCACGATATTTTGAATTCAAATGATCATGATCTCTAACTTTTTTATCAAATGAATAAAAACGTTTTTCACAATAACAACAATGAGTTGCATAATTAAAATCAATTTTATCTTCTTTTGTCATAACTATTCTTTTATTTTTGTTTAATAATTTTGCAAAATCACTTTCTAATTCAATCATTTTATAACAAAAATCATTAACTACATTTTCACCTCTAAAAGAAATATATTGACTTTCATATAATTCAGGATAATTTGATTTTATATAAATTCCATAAGCAGCAGCTCTTTGATGAACTTTTTTAATTGTATTTATAATTGGCGGGTCTTGTATTGTGTCTTCATTTAATTCATTTCCTTTATCCATTGATTTTAATAATTGCTTTTTGTTATATATTTCTTTTCTATCTTGATCAGTTAATTCTTTATTCAACGATTCAAAATCCCCATAAATTACAAATGGAACAATATTCTTAAATTTATGATTAGTAAATTTCAATTTATAATCTTTTTCTGTTGGCATTATTAATTAACAAAAATCTTTATTATCACATAATTCTTTATGTTTTAGTAACGCATTCTCAGTCATAAATTTAGATAAACATTTTCTACATAGATAAATTTTATTATGATG